>NC_059201.1:46608124-47208124 GCF_020615455.1 Coregonus clupeaformis
GTTTCTGTGTGTGTATGTGTGTGTGTGTGTGTGTGTGTGTGTGTGTGTGTGTGTGTGTGTGAGAGAGAGAGAGAGCGGGCATGTGAGTGAGTGCGTGTATGTGTGCATTTGTATGTGTGTATTATGTGTGTGTATTGTGTGTTTGTTATGAATGTGTGTTATGTAAACCCTCAATGTGCCTCGAAACAAACAATGAGACCACTGTCCTCAGCTGGTCAGGGCCTGGTTACGTAACTTCACATGGGTGTGGGTGTCTAAGTGGGTCCGTATTGGCCCATCTGATGGCATGAGAGAGGAGGGGGAGTGAAGGGAGCAGGCGGAGGTAGAAGAATGGTTTAAAGGGGACACAGGCTGGCATATCAGGTTGAGGCACAGTGGAGGGCAGTGGGTCTGCTCTGCAGTTGTGTGCTGCTGGTGAGTTGGTGTGGGGGAGGAGGAGGAGGAGGAGGAGGAGGGGGAGGAGGAGGAGGAGGAGGGGGAGGAGGAGGAGGAGGAGGAGGAGGAGGAGGAGGGGAAGTGGAGGGAGAGGAGGAGGGAGAGGAGGAGGAGGAGGGGGGTGGAGGAGGAGGGGGGGGGGAGGGGGAGGAGGGAGGAGGAGGAGGAGGAGGAGGAGGTGGAGGAGGGGGAAGAGGAGATGGTAGAGGGGTAGAAGGAGGAGGAGGCAACATAGTTAATATTGTGATTGCATGACCAGGTGTGGAGGGACAAGGGGAGGAGTGGAGGAGAAGAGAGAGGAGACGGCGAGGTGAAAGCACTTGTCGGGTCTAGAGAGCAGGGTACTTGTCTGCTTGGGAATATGGCTGGATGGCTGTCGTGGGGTAGCTGGATGGTTTGGGAATAGACGTGAGGAATAGAAGTGGGGGTGGGTATGGGGTAGGGGCAGGAGTGGAGGCGATGGGGTTGGGATACAGACAAGGTTCAGGTGGGGGTTGTTATGGGGTCCAAGGTGGAGGGTAGGATGGCACCCTGGCAGAGCAGTGCTGACCTATTCATGCTCACACTAATGGCTGTCACCCTGTATAACTGTCAGAGAGAGAGAGAGAGAGAGAGAGAGAGAGAGAGAGAGAGAGAGAGAGAGAGAGAGAGGCCATGGTAGGATAACAGCAGGGCAGATACGGAGAGAAGGAAGACAAGATATAACAAAAAAAAAGGGAGATGGAGAGTGACTATGAGAGCGAGAAAGAATGAGAGAGAACAAGTGGAGACACCCAACTCCAGCAGGGCGAAAAGGAGGGATAGAGTGTGAGATAACAACAGTGTAGGAAAGCATGCAGGATGGAGAGAGAACAAAACAAGCACAAACAAAAAGAAAAAAATAATAATCAGAGAGAGAGAGAGAGAGAGAGAGAGAGAGAGAGAGAGAGAAAGAAACAGGCGAGAGGGTACAAGAAATGAGAGATGACAAGCTGAGTGGAGGAGCGAGGGATGAGAGAGGCGATAGATGGACAGAGAGAGGGATGGAGGGATGAGAGGAGGTCTTTGTGTGTAACTCACGTTGGCACAGGGTTCCCCTTGGCCTCACACTCTATGATGATGTTATCTCTGGGATCAACAATGTAGTCCTTCAACGACTGTTTCACGATGGTGGGAGGCTGCTTCACTGGAGAGAGAGCGAGACAAAGGAGAGAGAGAGAGAGAGAGAGAGAGAGAGAGAGAGAGAGAGAGAGAGGGAGAGAGAGAATGTTCAGAACCTCTAACTTACCACTAGCCCTGGTAGGCATGTGCTGTACATCTAAAAAGATACAGATAAAATAGGCAACCTCACTGGAAGTATTCTTCGACATTGCTCCTGGAGGGCTGCAGTGTGTGTGTGTGTGTGTGTGTGTGTGTGTGTGCGCAGGCTTTTGTTCTAGCGTAGAAATATAACACACCTGGTTCACCCTAATGAATTAAACAATAAGACCTTGATGAGCTGAATCAGGTGTGCTAGTTTAGTGTTAGGAGATAAAAGACATTGCACCAGACAACACACATCAGCAAACAACACCCAACCCCCCAACACACTCACACTCACACACACTGTGGCCATATCCAGGAGGAGTGAAGGAGGAAAGGAGAGCATTGCGCTATGGTGTAGATGATTTGGTTCCATTGACTCTGTGTTTTCTCCCCTCCCTCTGGCCCTAACACAGCTGTGCTCACTCTTGTATGCACATTTCATTTCCCACTTAAGCCAGATGATTCCCCGCTGTTTCTCTGCCCTGCTCCACTTCTAGATCACTGAGCGCTAGCGGCTCCTTCTGCTCCTTCTGCCTCAGCACTGACACTACACAGCAATCAGGCCCAGCCTCAAAGAAAACGGTTTGCCCAGCCACTGTACAGAATAGCCTCAGTCAAAAGGGAAGCTTGCTTGCCAAGGTGGGAGAGAGGAACGACTGTTTGTGTGTGTGGGTGTGTGTGTGTGAGTGTGTGTGTGTGTGTGTGTGTCCCATAAATCTTGTCCAGAGTAACCGCAGTCTTAAAGGGAGTAGCCCAAGTCTGACGGAAGTTCCCTTGCCAAGATAGAGAATGTTCTGTTAGAGGGAAATAGGGAGGGAATTCCATCGCTCATCACTATTCTCTCTGTGTCCTCATTTTGGGGTTGCCGGCGGTTACCCAACTGTTGTTATTCACTACTTTAAATGCATAGAATAGCTATCAACTGTAGTCATCCATCCGTTTGTGTTTCCAGGGGGTTAAAGCAAAACAAAAATCCCATGACTGAAATTTAAGTTGATCTCAGATCGATTGTCTGGGGCCAAGTTAACCTCCCGTTTCATGTAAGAAAGATATGATCACCATGTTTTTAGTGAAAGAGGATAATTTTGTACATGTATTAAACTGCGAGTTTGACCAATTCCAGTCCCCTTGCTTAGGGGGTGCGTGGTCCTCCCTGGGATAATTTGTATGTAGAAGGACTGAGAAGCTCAGTTCTGGTGACTTTTTAAAAGAACATTCTACTCCAACATTTCTGAGCATAAAATTATGCTGAGACCATCTAAAATATAATATATACCTCCAGAAACGGGCCTAATGACATATTGGTAAAATGATGTACAAAATATTTTAACATATTGGACCATGCATATAGCCTATGCCTGCTCTATATTATCAGATGTTCTATTAGCAATAAGCATTATCACCTGTAGCCCAACTGATGAAGCGTAGTGGCTATAAAATTCATAGGCTGAATCATGGGTTTTTTGTCCATCTGCATTTACCCCATTGGACACAACGTCCTGATTGTTATTTTTATTATTCATTTTTATTATTTTATTATAAATAGGAATATATCAATAATTATTAATGCACTCGAAAAATTAGATTTTTGTGTGTTTCTATTACAAAGTATGTAATTGCCACTTTAAGAGCTCTGTTGTTCAGCTGCGACAAAAACCATGCTTGAAACTCCGGTTGTAAAACTGCATTTATAAAACTCGCCACAAGCGCAATAGAAGGAGTAGAGAAATAAACATGGTAGCAATGTAAAACTGGGATCCCCCTCTTTTTTTTAACAAAGGCCTAAACTGCTTTCAAAGTGTTTCCCGCGATTGCATTAAGAATTGTTGTGCATTGACTGTTTGTCAGAATACATGTTTCCCTCCTATGGTTCTCACAACTTTAATGCGCCTTGAGAGCATTTATCTCGCATAGAACACAAAACACCTAGCCGACTTGGTAAATTGGTTAACTATTCTGCTATGGGGTTGTCTGATTTTGTTTTAATAACAACATTACATGGCAAAAATAGTAGCCTAGCACTGGAAAGTTAAAAGTATAGGCTTTGATATACTTTGCTACAGTAAGCTACACACCGCTGTCTGAGTTCAGCGCTGCTGTGGTGCGCATTATAGACTATTTCATTCCCTTCATCTGAACATCGGAGTGTCAACAACAATCATGCATGTCAGTTCAGTGCACATAGCATAACAGAGAAAAGAAAACACTTGACAATACATTTATTTGGGAATATATTTCGTAGAACAGACATGCTTCTGTCTGTATTAGGCCATGTCATCTCCAAACCAATATATTAGCTTAGTTTCCCTAGACTAGAAGACATTTTTATTTAGTAAAATTTGTATTTACTTAAAATAATAATATACCTTCCGCGGAGTTGCATTATTTGCCAGAGAACACATAAAGCCCCGAGTTGGTTATCCCTCTTATACCATGGCTATAATTTACCACATTTGCCTAATGTGTTCATTTGCCAGTAGAAATGTGTTCAACATCCACTTAAGTACACTCTTAGAAAGAAAAGGTGCTATCTAGAACCTAAAAGGGTTCTTCACTGTCCCCATAGGAGAACCTTTTGAAGAACCCTTTTTGGTTCCGGGTGAACCCTTTTGATTCCAGGTAGAACCCTTTCCACAGAGGGTTCTACATGGAATAGGGATGGGCATTTGAAATCATTTCTCGGGAAACCATGTAGTTTATTAGGCTACAGATGAAATAACTTATGATGAACTTCACAGGGTGGTGAAAGTGCACAATGATCTTAATGCTCTTTCTGACAAATATGGAGGGTCTGATTCTGGTGACATGATGATTGATGCTTGACTGCTGTTTGACAATACACATATTCTCGCTCTTATCAATTCATTATCCAGCTTTGATGATTTGATTCAGTGGTGTAGTGCTAGGGCAAAAACCAAAGGGTGCACCCAGGGGGGGCCCAGGACCGAGTTTGGGAATCCCTGGACTAGCCTACCCACAAAGCCTACTCGCACTGTATCTGGGAGCTGTTGGCTAGAGCGCAGCATGTGCCAAGACCAGAGTGGGCACATTTTCTATTTAATGCAACAGTTCTTGTGACAAAACTATCGGTACAGTAAAAGAATGTGATGGAAACACATTGAATTCAAAATACGTTTTGAACGGTCATCCAACTCGGAATTCCAAGTCAGGAACTCGGGCCTCTTTCTAGAGCTCCGACCTGAAGATCACGGATGTCATGATTCAACCTTGTTTTTTTCAGAGTTCCCAGTTGTCTTGAAAGCACTATAAATCCAATGAATGACAGACTTTGATGACAAAGTTTGATAACAAAATTTGCCCACAAAGGACCGCCGCGCCATCTTCCTGTTCAAGTGAGCACAGCACAAGGTGAGTCCAAACATATATTGTATGCTGCTGCATAAATTATGTAATATGCCAGGAAGATATGTATACTGTAGCTAAGAAAGTAATACTAAGTGTATGTTGTGTAGTAAACTGTTAGCTGTTGGTGGTGCCTATAGCCTGTTTTAGAGAAATGTCATCATCGAATATTGTAAGAGCTTTCATTGTCTGCTTATATGCCCCCTTTATTTATCCTACAGTTCTGACTTGGTGTACAGGGAGAATGCTGTAAGAACGGCCTATGTTCTGAATTCTGTCACTGTACATGTACAGTACATGCTAAAATCGCCACTGCCTAACATGGAATAAAAAATAAAAAAAAGGGTTCTACCTAGAACCAAAAAGGGTTATCTTAAGGGGACAGTCGAAGAACCCTTTTGGGACCCGTTTTTCTAAGAGTGTAGCTAGCAACTTTACTAGATAGCTACAGTAGTTGCCTTAATAACCAAACAAACAGACTTGCTAGCTTAGTTAACCAAACCATCAGTCCTAGCTTGCTATTATGAAAATCAAATTTAACATAGCCATTGAATTATAGGGAAATAATGCACACTCTAGCCAATCAGAAACGAGTATTCAACAATGCCATGGTATTCTCTCTCAGCCCTGTTTACATGTATAGCCGCCTATCAGAAGCTCTTATTCAGAGTGACTTACAGGAGCAATTAGGGTTAAGTGCCTTGTTCAAGGGCACATCAACAGATTTTTCACCTAGTCGCCTCTTAACCGCTAGGCTACCTGCCTACACTGACACTCTTGCGGTGCGTACACACGCACACACTCTCTCTCTCTCTCACACACACACACCACTTATTTTGCTGCCATACTGTTTACTATTATTGTTATTTATCCTGCTACCAGTCACTTTCTCCTAATCCCCGCCTACATGTACATATCTACCTCAAATACTCCAGTATCCCTGCACATTGTAAATGTGGTATTGGCACTGACCCTGTATATAGCTTCCTCTCTTATTTCTTATTTCTCGTGTTTTCTGTATTATATACGTATATATATATATATATATATATATATATATATATATATATATATATATTAAGAAAATACTTTTAATATGAATAAAGACTTGCTAAAGTGCAACAATTCAGCATTTCCCTCTGTGCACTCTCTGTGAGTGTGATATTTTATGTGATTAATAATACATTTTAAAGTTTAAAAAACCTGTCCCTCATAAGGTCAACCCTGTTATGTAAACTGAACTCTCGTTTTAATATGGTCAAACTATTCATCAAATGTTTTGTTCAAAATAAACATTGAACATACAATAGTCAAATCATAGTGTAAAAGCAGGTGAGCTGGTTCTACTCTTTTTGACCATTTTCAGTTTTTCCGACCACTACTTTGTTTCCTTTTCTCTCTCGCTCTCCTCCCACACTACTCACTCTGCCCCTACACAGATGGTAATGCGCCGCCGCAACCTTCGCTCTCTCTCTCCCACTACTCTCTCCTCTTCCATCCTATCATCTCTTCCCTCTGCTCAATCCTTCTCCCTCCAATCTCCTGATTCTGCCTCCTCAACCCTCCTCTCCTCCCTTTCTGCATCCTTTGACTCTCTGTGTCCCCTATCCTCCCGGCCGGCTCGGTCCTCCCCTCCAGCTCCGTGGCTTGATGACTCATTGCGAGCTCACAGAACAGAGCTCCGGGCAGCGGAGCGGAAATGGAAGAAAAACTAAACTCCCTGCCGACCTGGCATCTTTTCACTCCCTCCTCTCTACATTTTCTTCATCTGTTTCTGCTGCTAAGGCCACCTTCTACCACTCTAAATTCCAAGCATCTGCCTCTAACCCTAGGAAGCTCTTTGCCACATTTTCCTCCCTCCTGAATCCCCCCCCTCCTCTCTCTCTGTGGATGACTTCGTCAACCACTTTGAAAAGAAGGTTGACGACATCCGATCCTCGTTTGTTAAGTCTAATGACACTGCTGGTCCTGCTCACACTGCCCTACCCTATGCTTTGACTTCTTTCTCCCCTCTCTCTCCAGATAAAATCCTGCGACTTGTGACTGCAGGCCGCCCAACAACCTGCCCGCTTGACCCCATCCCCTCCTCTCTTCTCCAGACCATCTCCGGTGACCTTCTCCCCTACCTCACCTCGCTGATCAACTCATCCTTGACCGCTGGCCATGTCCCTTCCGTCTTCAAGAGAGCGAGAGTTGCTCCCCTTCTCAAAAAACCCAACACTCGACCCCACTGATGTCAACAACTACAGACCAGTATCCCTTCTTTCTTTCCTTTCCAAAACTATTGAGCGTGCCGTCTTTAGCCAACTCTCTTGCTATCTCTCTCAGAATGACCTTCTTGATCCAAACCAATCAGGTTTCAGGACTGGTCATTCAACTGAGACTGCTCTTCTCTGTGTCACGGAGGCTCTCCGCACTGCTAAAGCTAACTCTCTCTCCTCTGCTCTTGTCCTTCTAGACCTGTCTGCTGCCTTTGATACTGTGAACCATCAGATCCTCCTCTCCACCCTCTCCGAGCTGGGCATCTCCGGCGCGGCTCACTCCTGGATTGCGTCCTACCTGACCGGTCGCTCCTACCAAGTGGCGTGGCGAGAAGCTGTCTCCGCACCACGTGCTCTCACCACTGGTGTCCCCCAGGGCTCAGTTCTAGGCCCTCTCCTTTTCTCCCTATACACCAAGTCACTTGGCTCTGTCATATCCTCACACGGCCTCTCCTATCATTGCTACGCTGACGATACACAACTAATCTTCTCCTTTCCCCCTTCTGATAACCAGGTGGCGAATCGCATCTCTGCATGTCTGGCAGACATATCAGTATGGATGACGGATCACCACCTCAAGCTGAACCCTGGCAAGACGGAGCTGCTCTTCCTCCCGGGGAAGGACTGCCCGTTCCATGATCTCGCCATCACGGTTGACAACTCCGTTGTGTCCTCCTCCCAGAGTGCGAAGAGCCTTGGCGTGACCCTGGACAACACCCTGTCGTTCTCCGCTAACATCAAGGCGGTGACCCGCTCCTGCAGGTTCATGCTCTACAACATTCGGAGAGTACGACCCTGCCTTACACAGGAAGCGGCACAGGTCCTAATCCAGGCACTTGTCATCTCCCGTCTGGATTACTGCAACTCGCTGTTGGCTGGCCTCCCTGCATGTGCCATTAAACCCCTACAACTCATCCAGAATGCCGCAGCCCGTCTGGTGTTCAACCTTCCCAAGTTCTCTCACGTCACCCCCCTCCTTCGCACACTCCACTGGCTTCCAGTTGAAGCTCGCATCCGTTACAAGACCATGGTGCTTGCCTTTGGAGCAGCGAGGGAACGGCACCTCTGTACCTTCGGGCTCTGATCAGTCCCTACACCCAAACGAGGGCATTGCGTTCATCCACCTCTGGCCTGCTGGCTCCCTTCCTCTGCGGAAGCATAGTTCCCGCTCAGCCCAGTCAAAACTGTTCGCTGCTCTGGCACCCCAATGGTGGAACAAGCTCCCTCACGACGCCAGGACAGCGGAGTCACTCACCACCTTCCGGAGACATTTGAAACCCCACCTCTTTAAGGGAATACCTGGGATAGGATAAAGTAATCCTTCTAACCCCCCCCCACACACAGCGGAGTCGCTCACCACCTTCCGGAGACATTTGAAACCCCACCTCTTTAAGGAATACCTGGGATAGGATAAAGTAATCCTTCTACCCCCCAAAAAAATTTGTCAAGTGGTTATCCCACTGGCTATAGGGTGAATGCATCAATTTGTGAGTCGCTCTGGACAAGAGCGTCTGCTAAATGACGTAAATGTGCCCTTGAGCAAGGCACTTAACCCTAATTGCTCCTGTAAGTCGCTCTGGATAAGAGCGTCTGCTAAATGACTAAAATGTAAATGTAAATGTTTGTGGTGGAACACTGAGTGGGTCGAGCATAACGCATCAACCCTGTTACCCATAGATAGACAGGCTAATGTTTTACACATTTCTGTTGTTGTGAAGCTTGCATTCAATTGCACCTCCATGTTGCACACAACAAGCTTCCATTGCCCCTGTTACAAATGGATTTATGGCTAATTTAAGATACAATTGTCAACCCTGTTCCGGTCAACCCTGTTACGGTCAACCCTGTTACTTCATTTGGCACTTAATAGGCATTTACTATAGTATTTTATTTATTTAATTTTTTGAGACGGGCAACATGTATTATTAAGTTGAACATGAGCTCATTATGACAGAATGTTACAATTAGTTGCACTACCCAAAAGGGACTAATTTCATGGAATGACCCTACTGTGTTAATAAAAAAAACACTTACAGTCCTGCTGGATCTTTGCTGTTAGTCCCAGAGAGAGCGAGAAAATAGACAGAGAAAGAGGGTGAGAGATAGATGTTGCAGTTGTTGTTAATGATGTTCATTAAAACATTGGCCTATAGCAAGAGCATGTCTACAGCATTAAACAATGTTAAAGTCACATACCGTAGTTACAGTTATATTGTTATGGAGTAAGTATGTCATAAAATAAATGGATGTGGTAGCAATGTTATTCTACCAAAAAAAGCTAATCTACTGTTATATCAATGTTATGTAGCTAAAGTACATTAGTATTAGTTATATGATTAGCTAGTAGCACAGAAAGTTGAGTGACTACACTGACTGTGAATATGTCCTGAAACAAATAAGCACAATGAAACGTACCTGTTGATGGATTCCACATGGGGACAAGGTTGGTTTTCAGGGAGAGGGCAGCAGATTGAGGAAAAGAGAGAGATTATGTTATCGTCAAAGTCTGCTAGCATCAGCATGGTAAGATACCAACAACCTAAGAAGAGCCCAACCACTGGGCACACACTGGCTGAATCAACATTTCAATTAAATTACGTTGAACCAATGTGGAATACACATTACATTGACATCTGTGCCCAGTGGGCAGGCATTTGGGACAATCTGTGATAGTAGTACAATAGAGAAACCAAAATACAAATATATTTCATTATTTCCCACTGCATGAATTATCTATCACGAAACAGACATTTACATGTATAATATATTTTCATAATGGCTGTTTTTGTTGTCTTGATGGCACTCTTTAGGACTACCCTGTAAATGGCGATGACTGACATAGCTGACATAGTGGTCCGAGGCTGTGTGTTTGATTGAGAGTCCCTCCCCTCCCCCTGATGTGACGGTCCTAGTGTATGTGTGTGTTTCCAAGGCTATGGGGGGATGGCTGTGTGTGTTTCCAAGGCTATGGGGGGATGGCTGTGTGTGTTTCCAAGGCTATGGGGGGATGGCTGTGTGTGTTTCCAAGGCTATGGGGGATGGCTGTGTGTGTTTCCAAGGCTATGGGGGGATGGCTGTGTGTGTTTCCAAGGCTATGGGGGGATGGCTGTGTGTGTTTCCAAGGCTATGGGGGGATGGCTGCCTATAGACAGGTAAAACACCCAACCCCCCCCAGATCTTTTATTTAGTCATAATACTATGAATCATGCCATATAGCCATGGTCACATGGGAGGGGTAGGCGAATGGTGGAGAGAAAGAACCCAAGGAGGACAACCCTCATCAATAGAGGTCACCACTGGGAGCTGGAGGAATGGGGGGATGGGGAATGACAACAGAGGTACATTCATCTCACCTCACATTCGAGACATACAGTCCTATACACAACACATGGTACCATTCATTCCTCTCAGGTGTGCCTGTATAGCAGCAAGTGAAAAGCAGAGGATTTCATATTCCCTGTTGTCTATCAATCACCTGGGTCCTCATTTATAACCGTTGAGTAAATGTAATACTAAATATCTGCGTGAGTGCGCACAAACAAAAGTATTGAGATTTATCAACTTGGTGCACGCCATAAATACGCATGTTTCCTGTTTTAAATCATATTGCTCAAGTGAACAGCAAATCTGGTTTAAAAAAACAGATAAAGCAACACCTCACGGCACAACGCCTCTCCCCTATTTGACCTAGATAGTTTGTGTGTATGTATTGGTATTGACATGTAGGCTACGTGTGCCTTTTATATTTAAAATGTTTTCATTGATGTAGTTCTGTCCTTGAGCTGTTCTTGTCTATTAATGTTCTATATTATGTCATGTTTCATGTTTTGTGTGGACCCCAGGAAGAGTAGCTGCTGCTTTTGCAACAGCTAATTGGGATCCTAATAAAATACACAAAATAAAAAAAGACCTGTTGTAAAATGCGCGAGTGAATGAGCATTGTAACTCCTCCTGAAAAAACCCCATCTTTCACCTTCTATGGTGACCATAACGCCCTTATTTGCTGTATACTTTTGAAGTATTGGAATTAGGCCAAGACAGTATCTAAAGGAAATAGCAATGGCGAACTTGATAAAATGTCTTTGGAGGTGTTGGCAGAAGTTTTTCTTTTTCAGTGACATTTGCTGTATCTGACCATTTCTGAAAAACAAAAACAATTGCAAATTGTTGTAGACCTGTAAACAGTTAGTTTGAATGCAATAATGTTTGCCATTCAGTTTTTCCCTAACCTAAATATGCTGCACTGCCCGTGAATTCTGAAACACTTGTCTACTCAGATTATGTTTTTTTTAAACTCCAGTAGGCCTACTTACAGTGGTAGCCTACACACTTCAATGCAAAAGATCAACTGTCTTTTCACCTGATAAAGTCTACTGTAAGTTACAAACCACGCACCATGTTGGATGCATAGGCTAGAGCAAAATCTTGACATTATAATAGCCTATCTAGTAGGCCCAATTAAATGAGAGATGCTCATAGTATTTTGTTGTATGGCTACTTCAGGAATATGAAGTCATCATGGCCAGAAAAGGTGAGGAATTTATATGTAGGCTATTATGTTTATAAATGAAATATTGTCTACTCGATAAATGTGACATTATAGTATTCAGACGTAGCCTACAAACTTCAATGGAAAAGGTAAACTGTCTGTTCTACCGTTAAACTGCACTTTGGATCAGATGCATAGAACAAAATACTTGAAATAGCTAATCTATTTACTACTGTGAAGTGGGTCCAATTAAATGAGAGATGGGACGAATGGTAGCCTATCCTAACTTGTTGTAGGGCTATAGGCTATTTCACGAGTAGCCTATGAAACCATCACAGTCAGAAAAGGTGAGGAATTTATTCTGCAATCATGGAAATTAAATAAATAATAGGAAATATATGCCTATTTCTAATTATTTTAGAATGTGAAGATAAAATAAATAGATTTTCGCGCTTCTCACTAACAGAACATTATTCCATCTTGTTATTAGATTTAGCTAACTGATTTTAAAAAATGAATAAGTCACCATATATTCCCCATTTGCACAAGGCTACTAGGCTACTTTTGCCTTCTTGCGATGCAATACTTCAACCACCAGAAACTGTGTGTACGCACAGTCTAAAGTTTGTGGGAGGATAAGCACATTCTCACGTCAAGTTCAGTTTGTATAAATGCCAACTTTTGCATGAAAACTGGTGCACACATGCTTTGGGGGATATTTTGTCCATACACAAAGTTTATAAATGAGGCCCGAAGGCTGAAAAAACACCTGTTTTCAGACACAGCCTGATTTTCTTTCTTGGTTTTCTTTGTCTCTCTCTCTCTCTGTCTGTCTCTCTCTCTGTCTGTCTGTCTGTCTGTCTGTCTCTCTCTGTCTGTCTGTCTGTCTGTCTGTCTGTCTGTCTGTCTGTCTGTCTGTCTGTCTGTCTGTCTTTCTTTCTCTGCCTCTCTCTCTCTTCTCATCTCTTTATCTCTCTCTCACTGGTGATGAATATATTTGGGAGAGGTCGAAGGGTTATAAGGGTATTATGTATTTTACTCTGTGGGGGGCTTTTCTCTCTCTCTCTTCCCCTGTTGTGTGTGTCCTCTGTCTGACACTAATCAATAGAGCTTCCTGAGGCCAGGGGTGAAAGGTTGTGGGGTATAAAGAGACATTGAGAAAGACAGCGCCGTAGGGGGGAGATGAGGTGGAGACTACAGAGGTGATGACAGCTGATGGCCGTGTGTGTGTGTGTGTCCATTCCCTGTGTGTTTGAGACACATAAAGAGGTAGACAATAAGTGGTGTGCGTGTGTGTGTGTACTCGCATATGTGTGTGTTTGACCACCGAATAGCAGGTGCCCATATCTGCTATCAAATCATTTTTCATAATGCCACTGTGAGACATTCTCAGATATTATTGTCCTTTATAACAAAAACCGAGTGAAAGGAAAGAGAAATGGCTACTTCTCTTTCACTTTGTCTCTTTGTTTCATATTCCCACTGGAGTCAGTCCGATTGGACACTATGGTCAGGAGCTTTCATACATGTTATAATGGCCTGGTATGGGTGTGTGTGTGTGTGTGTGTGTGTGTGTATGTGTGTGTGTGTGTGTGTGTGTGTGTGTGTGTGTGTGTGTGTGTGTGTGTGTGTGTGTGCGCGTGTGTGCAACAAGATCTCATAGTTTCCCTTCGAAATTCGACGTATTATGGATGAACGTCACATTAATTCCGCGTGGTTACAGGGTTAAAACAGAAACAACTCAAAGGTTAACAGTTTAGCCATTCATTCAGAGTGGTTAAGGTTAGGGCTACGGTTTGGGGAAGGCTTAAAACAAAATAATTACAAATGATGCGCTATTACCATAAGATATTATCAGTATTGTGTGTGTGCATGTGTGTTTGTCTGTGTGTGAGTGTGTAAGAAGAGGGATGGTGAGCTCCAAACCTATTGTTAAAGACATCACTGTATATGGAGCTAGATCTGCAGATGTAAAAACAGGATCATTGTGTTGAGTAATACATATTCGAGATCCCTTGAACTTACACTATATTAAAGACATTGATGGAATGTGGAATTCCTTCTGAAAGCTGTCAAATTTAAGTGTCTCTAGTGGGTTAGAATGGGATGTAGCATGCTTTTTTAAATTCATTGGTGTCTAAATGGTAAGAGAACCATTGCTTTACCATGATCAATGCCAGCTATGTGTTTGCGATGTGATTGATGGACTTACGATCGAGAGGAACCTCGATAGCAGACACTTCCTGAGACAGCAGCAGGACCAGCGACATGACAGACAGGGCCCAAGGCCCGCCCTGCGCCAACATCTCTCCCCTCTGTTTCTCCTCACCAGTCACGATTCCTGATACGTCTCTGACCTATGTGTGAGAGAGAGAGAGAGAGAGAGAGAGAGAGAGAGAGAGAGAGAGAGAGAGAGAGAGAGAGAGAGAGAGAGAGAGAGAGAGAGAGAGAGAGAGAGAGAGAGTTCAGTGTGTGAGCGTGGCTGGCCTAGAGAGAGCTGCCCAGAGACAAGTTCCTAAGAGAGGAGAGATTTAGACATCACACAGACCAGTATCCCCCTCTCCTCCACTACCACATTACCCCAAACCATTACCGGTACCAGAATCAGTACCCCAGTCCCCAGGCCCAGCACTACCCCCACCCTCCTTCTCCTACAATAGTCCAGACTTCCAGGACCCTGTTCCCCCAGGCCTCCAGACCCAGAGTACCATAACATAGAAGAGGGTACCATCTCAGCCCACTAGCCCCATACACCCTGGCCCCCAAACCCAGACCCAGACCCTTAACCAACCCCACTCAATCACACAGCAGCTGAAGACACTGACCATTCATTCAACATTCCCCTCCATTTCAACAAACTAAATACATTACGAAATACAAAATACATTTGGCAAAAATGTATTGTTTGGTTGATTCTCCAACATCAAAAGTACATTTAAAGCACACTGAGTGGAAACTGTAAATAATACATTAATTGTACAACGTTAGTCTACAACAGCTTGTTACCCCTGGGGTAATACCCAATTCTCATACAAAACCTGTGCGCGACCCACACACACACACTCCCATGCATAAACCATCTGGTGATATGTCAACCCAACACCATGCTACAAAATACCTAATCTGCCCCTGGGGAGGAGGATACAGATATTCCAGCATTCCATTGGCTTCATCTGACACACACACACACACACACACACACATACATACACACACACACACACACACACACACACACACACACACACACACACACACACACACACACATAGCTGGGTGAGAGAATGGAAGGATGGATGAAGGAAAGAGTGGAGACAACAAAGGAAAGACATGAGGCTCTGCACAGACCCACATATCAATGTCTCACTCTACTCCCTAACACACACTCTCTCTCTTTACTTCTCTCCAGTATCACATTCAAGTGAGAGCATCAATATAGGTCACTATAGTTCCCCCTATAGCATGCTAGTCTCTACACTCTAAATTAGTAAAGATCCTCATAAACATAGTTCCGAAAGGATCTCCATAGGAGAACCATTAGAAGAACCCTTTTTGGTTCTAGGTAGAACCCTTTTTGGTCCCAGGTAGAACCCGTTTTGGTTCCAGGCAGAACCCCCTGTAGAAAGGGCTCTGCATGGAACCCAAAAGAGTTCTACCTGGAACCAAAAGGGTTCTACCTGGAACCAAAAAGTGTTCTTCAAATGGTTCTCCTATGGAGACAGTCGAAGAACCCCTTTAGGTTCTAGATAGCACCTTTTTTCTAAGAATGTGGGGCTGCTTTGCAGATATAGGTTATTGTCTTTTCTAGGTGACCTAGCAGATACGCATAAACAGAGGTGACCTAGTAGATATGCAGTAGTTTACAGAGGTTTCACAACAATCAGGTCAGGACTACTTCTATCACTGGGCCCTAGGGGTAGAAACCTGGGGTAAGTCTACCCTGCTGTCTGCCCTACTGTTCTAATAACACTGTTAGACGAGCAAACTAGACTAAAGATTATCATCATGAACACTCACCTCAATTTGGCAACATTTTCCCAGTCTAATTGTAACAAAATATCCAAACGGAGATTCCGTGAAAACAAAAATCTTACATTGATTGATTTATCAAGACGAGTCCCAACGTTTGTCTCAAAGCAGAGCGATAACGCTGTCCCAATCATAACGGTGCTGAAATTATAGTTGACCACACACGGCTAAGTATTTAAAATGGTTGGATGACTGGGAATTTCAGTAAGCAACAATTTGATACATGCCTTCAATGGCATTAGCGTACTTTATTCCAATAGTTTCGTCATTTAGTGATATTTATTCCCACAGTAATTCTTTATGGATACATCCAGTTGTGGTTAAGAAAACGTGCATGTATAGTGGTGGACTTTGTGAAGTGATGGGACTGTCACACCCTGATCTGTTTCACCTGTCTTTGTGCTTGTCCCCTCACCAGGTGTCTCCCATTTTCCCCCATTATCCCCTGTGTATTTATACCTGCGTTTTCTGTTTGTCTGTTGCCAGTTCGTCTTGTCCTGTCAAGTCCTACCAGCATGTTCCTGTGTTTCCAGTGCGCAAGTTCTTGGTTTTCCTAGTCTTCCCAGTTCTGACCTTTCTGCCTGTCCTGACCCTGATCCTGCCTGCCTGCCTGCCGTCCTGTACCTGCCTGACTCTGATTTGGATTACAACTCTTTGCCTGGCTTGACCTACCGATTGCCTGCCCCTTGTGGTGTAATACAGTCTGACTCGTACTATCCGCCTCCTGTGTCTGCATCTGGGTCTTAGCCTGAGCCATGCTAGAGACATGCCTCACAAAGTTTAGAACTGCCACAAGGATGGTAACAGCCTAGTAACGGGCACTGCCTCGCAACCATCATTATGATGCATCACATCTCATGAATGAGTATTGCTTACGCCGGACTTAGCTACGACTAGTCTTATTTTTGGTTGGTGCAACAGGTGTTTTTGATCCCAAAGTCGAACATATCTATGCCTGACCTAGCATTTAAGAACAACTTTTTTACGCCCAACTGGTGCAACCGGTTCCTGGAGTGTGTGTGCCCGGTTCCTGGAGTGTGTGTGCCCGGTTCCTGGAGTGTGTGTGCACTACTTGAAAATAAGAACAGCACTTCATAACAGATCAACCCATAAAACTAGGGCAGCTACAGTATGTTTATGTATGACCTTCCTTTTGTCCTCCACACCAAAGGGGTAAAGCCACATCTTGATAAGAGTTGATTTCACTAATGTGGAATCACAGAGGAAAGCCTTGAATCGGTTTAACTTCTACTAGAGAACAGAAGGGTTAGTGTATATCCCTGTTGTACAGACAAGTGTTCCCAAATGGTAGGGCATGGCTAATTCTGTCTAGCCTGGCTCCAGATCTGTTTGTGCTCTTGCCAACTCCATTGCCGTCATTGTCGGGCAAAAAAATGTTTAGCATGACAATTCCATAAGGAGTTGGCAAGAGAGGAAAGTTCTGCCTGGTTTCAGGAGTTCAGCTTCTCGCCATCTGACAAACATGTCAGAAGGGATAGCAGTTGATAGAGTTTGGTATGGATGGTGGTCGGGGAGGCCAGCTCCTGGTCGTGGATCGGGGTTTGTAGCTGGCTTCCCGGCAGGGTCAGCTTGCAGGGACAGCCCCCGGTCGTTGCCCGAGGTTGAGCTGGTCCCCCCAAAAGGAAAATCCAGCCAACTGGAGGAGTACATATGGGTTTTAGCCTTCTGCTTGTTGAATGGACGGGAATGTGGGCATGAGGCCCTTTTCGGGACGGATTTGACGGAAGTGTCTGGAGGGCTGGATTGTTGGTGCGTCGGCTAGCAGGTGATGGTGGAGGTTGGTCTCAAACGTGGTGAAATCCAGGTGTGGTTAAGCCTGGGGCCCGACGACGGTTTGTTGGGCGTATCGGACATGCATTGGGTTTGAGCAGATGTAGTAGGCTTCGGATGACTTCAGGTGTGATTGGAACCAGGGTCTGGTGATGGGGAGGTCTATGTCTGTGCTGAACAGAGACTCTGAAGGGCATGGTAGTGGAAGTGGTGCAGAGAAGGAAACTGAAGATGGTGAGTGTGAGGATGTGAGAAGAGTCCTGAGAGCAGTGATACTGATGGAGAGGATATTGAAGGTGATGGGGCGCCATTGATGGTGGTTGCCTGAATGTGGTGGTGGTTGCCTCTTACGGATGCCCCTTAGTAGGAGCGTGTTCTGCATGAATTGGAGGCCGCTGCGGAGGTGCTGGTGGGCGTACGTGATCAAGAATGTGACGATTGGAAGATCGCAGTTAGGAACATGGCCCGGTCAACAGCAATGGAGGGTGCAGGGTCGGGGCTCAGCGTGGTGGGGGCCATGGCTGTTGGGGGGAGATGGGAGCTGATTCCCGGCTGCAGGAAAGAAGGTGAGCGAGGGCAGGAGGCCCAGTCCGGGCTCAGCATGGGCGCTGTGAGGTAGGTGGGTGTGAGGTGCTCTCTGATCCACTGATAGGATAGTATATAGTGCACGTGTGTAGCTGCAGATTCTGTTAATGTGTGCACTCCATTATGTGTGTGTCTGTGCTCTTTAGTGTGTGAGTTCCATAGTCTGCAAATGTGTATGTGTGCGTGTGTGAGTGCGTGCATGTGCGTATGTGTGGGCTCAGTAAAAAAGGCATTGGAAGCGGATTTGAGAAAGCCTGCCTTCTTTTTATCACCATGAACATTATAACATTAACAGATAACGACATTAACCTAATTCTTATAATTAGCATAAATTAAGCAGAAAACTAACATGCTAAATTAGACTATTATGCAGAATTACTCTCTAAATTATGCATATTTTCTTCCATTATTTATAAAGGCAATTTCTTAAAGAAACCCTATGTCACTTATCCTCATTGAAATAATACACTTTATCATTCATACTGTTTAAAATAAGCTTCTGCCAGAAAGTATATTCAGCGGATATTCAGGTTAGTTTTCTAATCATTTCCTTGGTAGTAGAATTTGGTGTGATTTATTTAAAATGATTCTAAGGTATTTCTGCCTTCCATATTTTGTGTGACCCTGGTTTTGGCATCCATTTTATAAATGTTTGATGTGGTGAGACTATCTGTCCAAATGGATCCATGTCCCATAAACTGCTCTTAGAGGCTGCGTTCCAAATGGAACCTTATTCCCTATTGTGATGTCACGAGAGGCTGTGTCCTGGAGGGACGTTACATCCCCCTGAGGTGGCTGCAAACCCAGACAGCTATGGCTCCATCTGCTGGTATGGTCGGGAACTCCACCCCTCTATGGCCAATCTTCCCACGCAGCTGAAACAAATGAGGAGCTGATGAGCTGAAGGTTTGGGAAGGGAAGAGACACAGTCTCCAACCTGGGCTCTCTGGAGGACAAGAGTGCTGCACGTCCACTTCCATGAGGAATATAAGGATTTGGAGATACTTACCTTTGGGAAATACTCACCTTTGGATATATGCACCTGTGGAAATACGTGAGAGACATTTGGAAGGACTTTTTTGCTGGGTTGGCCACTAGCTGCAACGTGGACTACAGTAAGGCTGGGGAAAAGTTATCTGAGCGAGTGAGAATTATGATTTTGGATGTGGAAGAGACATCCCTGAACTGTTAACCCTTAAAGAGCCACAAGAGAACAGAATTTTGTTATATTTTCGTTAATTTCCCAAGACCTATAATAAAATCCTTGTTTTGTTTGAACCTTGTCTCCTTGCACTACTTCGAGCAATCCCGCTGAAAGCTGTGTAGCCTCTCGTGACGTCACAGATGGTGGAGAATACAGGCACGCTCAAGCGTTAATAGTGCATGTCAGAGGAGGATACCGAAGGTTTGATCACCCAGTTTTCCAAGTTGGCCGTAGGCTCCCCGCCCGACTGAAATGGAGGACATATTGAAAGCCCTTGTTGCTGGCCAGCAAGCCCAGATGCAAGCAAACGTGGCTCTCTTGGAGGAGCAAAAGAAAGCCAACCTTCTGAAGGCAGAGGAATTGCAGTTGCAGAGACAGAGGGTGGTCCAAAATACCCGCCCAATAAAGGCAAGTGACTTTATATCTAAGATGGGAGCTACCGATGACATTGAGGCATACCTGCATGCATTTGAGGCCACGGCCACTAGGGAAGCCTGGCCCAAGCAACAGTGGGTTGGTCTGTTAGCCCCCTTTCTAACCGGGGAATCGCTGAATGCTGTCCGGGACCTGGGCCCTGACCAGGTTACTGACTATGATGCCCTGAAGTCTGAGATCCTCAGCAGATATGGACTCACAAAGTTTGGTATGGCCCTATAGGCTTTTGCTCCTCCAAGAGAGCCAGCTGGACCTTCCAACCAGACCAACCTCCTCGGGCGCAGATGCATGAACTTGTCCGAATCGCAAGGAAATGGCTGGATCCGCAGAGGAATACAGCAGCGGCGGTGGTGGAGGCCGTTGTGGTGGATCGTTACCTACGCGCCCTGCCTTATGAGGCAAAACGGTTCATCAGTCAACAGGCCTTGACCACGGCTGATCTGACCGTGGAAGCTGTGGAAAAGTACCAGGCCACAGCGGAGATGCTGAATGCTTCCCGAAAAAGACCCCAGGAGTGCGGCCCCACCACAAATGGGAAGAACCCGTCCAAAGGACCCCAAGGTCTCGAACCCAGCCACGTCAGGACTTATCCCGGCTCCAGGGGAGCCAGAAACCAGGCGGGTCCAAGAAGAGTACACCAGGAGGGGGGAAACTCGACAGTGTTACCGGTGTGGGGAGATGGGACATATCTCCTGGCAGTGTGGGAAACCAGCCGATGAACCTATGCCCACTGCGGAGTCCTCCAGCTCAGCACCCACACACCGTTTTGCCTCGCTCTTGGGAGTCGTAGATGGCGGCCCAGATCGACCCCCCACCTGCCCGGTAACTGTGAATCACCATGATGTGGGAGGCCTTACTGGATTCTGGTAGCCGGGCCACCCTGGTGCGTAAGGATTTGGTGGGCCCAACGTGTCTGACCCCGGGAAAGGCCTCCCAGTTTCCTGTGTCCATGGGGACACCAGAGAATACCCCATTACTGAACTTACAATGACCAGCACACGGGGAACCATACACACGACGGCGGGGGTGGTTGATTCCCTCCCCGTTCCTGTCCTAATTGGACGAGACTGCCCAGCCTTTTACCCACTCTGGGGAGAGTCTCAGGAGAGGATAACCCGAGTACCTCGGAAACGGAGAGGCAAGACTCATCCTGGGAAGGCTCCGGTGCAATCCTCCGAGTTACTCACTCCCCGCCCGGGCTCTGATAGGGATGGCAGGTGCCCAGACCGACACAGAGACGGAGCTACAGAATCTGGACAAAGAACTGTCTGGTCTGAAGGGGACCGCTGAGAGGTATCGTTTGTTAAAGCAACAGTTAGACATGAAGACAGAAGAGTTAGATATCCTCCAGGCTAAACTCCAACAGAGCTCCTTCCCTAAGCAACAGGAGGAGCTGGAGAGGCTGCGCAGGACCATCGAGGAGTGTGAGGAGACCCTGCGCAGTAGTAAGGAGGTCCAGAAGAAGGCAGAGGAGAAGTACAAGGTGTTGGAGAACAAGATGAAGAATGCGGAGGCAGAGAGAGAGAAGGAACTGAAAGCTGCTCAACAGAAGCTAAACTCTGCTAAAACCAAGGCTGATGCGTTCAGTAAGAAACTCAAGGAGAGACAACAGGAGGCTGAGTCCCTGGTCCTAGAGTTGGAGGAGTTGAAGAGAGAGCAGTCTGGGAAGCACCACAGCAATGCGGACGCCCTCTCCCGGCGTGATGCCTTCTTCGCTGCCTTTACCCGACGGGGACGTCGGTCCCGAGGAGGGGGATGTGGATGTCACGAGAGGCTGTGTCCTGGAGGGACGTTACATCCCCCTGAGGTGGCTGCAAACCCCAGACAGCTATGGCTCCATCTGCTGGTATGGTCGGGAACTCCACCCCTCTATGGCCAATCTTCCCACGCAGCTGAAACAAATGAGGAGCTGATGAGCTGAAGGTTTGGGAAGGGAAGAGACACAGTCTCCAACCTGGGCTCTCTGGAGGACAAAGAGTGCTGCACGTCCACTTCCATGAGGAATATAAGGATTTGGAGATACTTACCTTTGGGAAATACTCACCTTTGGATATATGCACCTGTGGAAATACGTGAGAGACATTTGGAAGGACTTTTTGCTGGGTTGGCCACTAGCTGCAACGTGGACTACAGTAAGGCTGGGGAAAAGTTATCTGAGCGAGTGAGAATTATGATTTTGGATGTGGAAGAGACATCCCTGAACTGTTAACCCTTAAAGAGCCACAAGAGAACAGAATTTTGTTATATTTTCGTTAATTTCCCAAGACCTATAATAAAATCCTTGTTTTGTTTGAACCTTGTCTCCTTGCACTACTTGAGCAATCCCGCTGAAAGCTGTGTAGCCTCTCGTGACGTCACACTATACAGTGCACTACTTTTGACCAGAGACTTCTGAGCCCAGGTCAAAAGTAGTGCACTACATAGGGAATAGGTTGCCATTTGGGACGCAGTCTTTGACTCTGTTTATTTATATACAGAGCATTTACCAGTCCCAGGCAAATACACTATATATACAAAGGTATGTGGACACCCATTCAAATGAGTGAATTAGGCTATTTCAGCCAAACCCGTTGCTGACAGGTGTATAAAATCGAGCACACAGCCATGCAATCTCCATAGAGAAATATTGGCAGTAAGATGGCCTTACTGAAGAGCTCAGTGACTTTCAACGTGTCACCGTCATAGGATGCCACCTTTCCAACAAGTCAGTTCGTCAAATTTCTGCCTGCTAGAGCTGCACCGGTCAACTGTATGTGCTGTTATTGTGAAGTGTAAATGTCTAGGAGCAACAAAGGCTGAGCCGCGAAGTGGTAGGCCACATAAGCTCACAGAACGGGACCGGCGAGTGCTGAAGCGCATAGCGCATAAAAATCGTCTGTCCTCGATTGCAACACTCACTACCGAACTGCTTCTGGAAGCAACATCAGCACAACAACTGTTCGTCGAGAATTTCATGAAATGGGTTTCCATGGCCGAGCAGCCGCACACAAGCCTAAGATCACCATGCACAATGCCAAGCGTCGGCTGGAGGGGTGTAGAGCTCGCCGCCATCGGACTCTGGAGCAGTGGCAACGCGTTCTCTGGACTGATGAATCATGCTTCACCATCTGGCAGGAGAAGGCTACCTGCCCAAATGCATAGTGCCAACTGTAAAGTTTGGTGGAGGAGGAATAATGGTCTGCGGCTGTTTTTCATGGTACCAGTGAAGGGAAATCTTAACGCTCCAGCATACAATGACATTCTAGACGTTTCTGTGCTTCCAACTTTGTGGCAACAGTTTGGGAAGTCCCTTTTCTGGTTTCAGCATGACAATGCCCCCATGCACAAAACGAGGTCCATACAGAAATGGTTTGTCGAGATCGGTGTTCGAAGAACTTGACTGGCCTGCACAGAGCCCTGACCTCAACCCCATCGAACACCTTTGGGATGAATTGGAACGCCGACTGCGTGCCCGACCTCACTAATGCTCTTGCGGCTGAATGGAAGCAAGTCCCTGCAGCAATGTTCCAACATCTAGTGGAAAGCCTTCCCAGAAGAGTGGAGGCTGTTATAGCAGCAAAGGGGGCACCAACTCCAATCGAATGCCCATGATTTTGAAATGTGATGTGCGATGAGCAGGTGTCCACATACTTTTGGTCATGTAGTGTATGTTTTCCACCCCCCTTTGCTGTTGCTCCGCCCGTGTCATTGCTACCTAATCCAGTTGTGTGACAGTAATGGGTCATTCCATTATGCCATTCTTAGGGTACGTGATGAAGGCTAATGGAGCTCTTGTGGAATAATGGACTGCAGAGACAGGGCTGAGTAGGTGAAATTAATAAGCTTTAGTGTAGTGGAGGGTGTGTATGTGTGTGTGTGTGTGTGAGTGCATGCCTGAGAGTGCAAAGTGTGAGTGTGTGCCTAATGCACCTAAAGCCCCCCTCCCCTCCTCCCATCCCCAAATAAGCTATTCCAACCCCAAATTATACAGGCTAACAGATTGGTATAGCAGGTAGTGAAGTATAACTCGGTATCTCTCTGTCTCTGTTGGCATGTAGTCACTCTATGACCCTCTTCTGTGTTAGAGAACCTCTTCTACCCTTCATAACCTGGTTCAGGTGTGCATTAGCAGCTGGAGTGATGCAGCCCTGTAGAGGTATTTCAGTTCATGGTGGCATGCAATTTCTCTGTGACAATCTTCTTTGTTAGAACACTAAAGAGTGTTTTGGAGAGGCAATTGTCCCTCTGAGATCTAAAGTAAAAAAGGCCCATCTGTGGATGGGGAATACATGATATCTAGATTTGCGGGTCTGGTCTCAAGTCCATTTATTGGCGCTGTACAGACAAGGTACAGAGCGCTTTGACTGTAGACTGTATCCAAGACTATGAGTGCTGATCTAGTGCCTTGACTGTAGAATGCAAGCCAGTGGATATGTAAGACTGAGGGTGTGTGTGTGTGTGTGTGTTCATGTGCTGGGGGCTGATCATTGCGTGTCAGAGGGGGTTAATGACGCACAGCCCACAACAACATGGCAGTGTGAGGGTGAACCCTGGTACCCAAGGTGGCACCCAGGGGCAAGCCTCTTCTCTCACTCACTCTCTCTATTTATTTATTCCCCCTTGTTCTCTCAATCTCCCTTTTCCCTCTCTCTCCCTGCCTTTCTATTTATCTCTTCCTCTCACCGTCTCTTTTTCTCTCTATCTCTCTGCCCTCTTCTGTTTCTTTCAGACAGTGGCAGTGCCCTAGGCATTGACACACTAACTACCCTTGCCTCCCTCCCTCCATCCCTCCCTTCCCCCCAGTCAGGCCAGAAGCAGCGCCCCCTGTACCAGCTCTAAAAATACCCCAGTACCCATCACACACAATTACCCTCAGCACCCCAATCCACCCCACCCCACAGACACAGTAAAGACTGGTCTCAGACACACACCCCCCCAAGCTGAAATCATCTGAATTGAAACACTTGGCTGCTCCTTTCACCTTACCAGCTCCTCAGCTGTCACAGTACAGACACACACACATACACACACGTGAAAGCACACACAGTTGGACTGAGGTGAAGCAGACAGCAGTAGCTGACAGACAAATAGACAGCCCCAGACAGACCGTAGACAGGCCTGTCAGAGACGCATCAGTCTGAGAGAGAGAGACAAGGTCTGGACAAAGACCAGTGAACATCAAGACACACACATGCATGAATGCACACGCACGCATGCACGCACACAGACACAGACAGACACACACACAATGCTTCTGAGACTTACGTAAATGTGTCGACGAAATCCTCTGTGTCCTCTGATTAAAACAGTAACTACTCAAACCTGTAAAGGGAGGGAGAGAAAGAAATACACATTTAGATGATTTATGTGGAAGATAAATGGAAAACAAGGAGTCTCAGAAGCTCAGTACCAAAAAAAAACTATTTATATCCAGATCTGCTGACGCTTCATTTATCACTTTGTTTGCCTCAACGCAGGAAGACAGTAAGGGAGTAGAGGAATACTTCACAAACACTACACCCCTCAGACTGTGTGTGTGTGTGTGTGTGTTTGTTTGTTTGTGTGTGTGTGTGTGTGTGTGTGTGTTTGTTTGTTTGTGTGTGTGTGTGTGTGTGTGTGTGTGTGTGTGTGTGTGTGTGTGTGTGTGTGTGTGTGTGTGTGTGTGTGTGTGTGTGTGTGTGTGTGTGCGTGCGTGTGTGTGTGTGCATGCTGTCCACTGTTGTTTAAAGTGTGTTTAAAAAAGTGTGTTGTCTGTGAGCCAGGCAGCCATGACCTCAGGTTTACAGCCATGGCCCCAGGTTTACAGCCATGGCCCCAGGTTTACAGCTATGGCCCCAGGTTTACAGCCATGACCCCATGTTTACAGCCATGACCCCAGGTTTAGAGCCATGACCCCAGGTTTACAGTCATGTCCCCAGGTTTACAGCCATGGCCCCAGGTTTACAGCCATGGCCCCAGGTTTACAGCCATGGCCCCAGGTTTACAGCCATGACCCCAGGTTTACAGCCATGAACCCAGGTTTACAGCCATGACCCTAGGTTTACAGCCATGGCCCCAGGTTTACAGCCATGACCCCAGGTTTACAGCCATGACCCCAGGTTTACAGCCATGGCCCCAGGTTTACAGCCTTGGCCCCAGGTTTACAGCCATGGCCCCAGGTTTACAGCCATGACCCCAGGTTTACAGCCATGACCCCAGGTTTACAGCCATGGCCCCAGGTTTACAGCCATGACCCCAGGTTTACAGCCATGACCCCAGGTTTACAGCCATGGCTCCAGGTTTACAGCCATGACCCCAGGTTTACAGCCATGACCCCAGGTTTGCAGCCATGACACCAGGTTTACAGCCATGGCCCCAGGTTTACAGCCATGGCCCCAGGTTTACAGCCATGGCCCCAGGTTTACAGCCATGGCCCCATGTTTACAGCCATGGCCCCAGGTTTACAGCCATGGCCCCAGGTTTACAGCCATGGCCCCAGGTTTACAGCCATGACCCCAGGTTTACAGCCATGACACCAGGTTTACAGCTATGGCCCCAAGTTTACAGCCATGACCCCAGGTTTACAGCCATGGCCCCAGGTTTACAGCCATGACCCCAGGTTTACAGCCATGGCCCCAGGTTTACAGCCATGGCCCCAGGTTTACAGCCATGGCCCCAGGTTTACAGCCATAGCCCCAGGTTTACAGCCATGGCCCCAGGTTTACAGCCATGACCCCAGGTTTACAGCCATGGCCCCAGGTTTACAGCCATGACCCCAGGTTTACAGCCATGACCCCAGGTTTACAGCCATGGCCCCAGGTTTACAGCCATGACCCCAGGTTTACAGCCATGGCCCCCAGGTTTACAGCCATGACCCCAGGTTTACAGCCATGGCCCCAGGTTTACAGCCATGGCCCCAGGTTTACAGCCATGGCCCCAGGTTTACAGCCATGACCCCAGGTTTACAGCCTTGGCCCCAGGTTTACAGCCATGGCCCCAGGTTTACAGCCATGACCCCAGGTTTACAGCCATGACCCCAGGTTTACAGCCATGGCCCCAGGTTTACAGCCATGGCCCCAGGTTTACAGCCATGGCCCCAGGTTTACAGCCATGGCCCCAGGATTACAGCTATGGCCCCAGGTTTACAGCCATGGCCCCAGGTTTACAGCATGCTCACCAGGGGAGAAACAACTGGAAAAGAGAGAGCAGAGCAGACAGACAGGGAGGATGTAAAAGACTAGACGATCCCATCACTCTTTTTTCTCCTGCCTTTATACTGCCCTGAGGAGAGAACACTGAGTATACTCCATAGAACCCTCCCCCCCTCCACACACACACACACACACACACACACACACACACACACACATACACACATACACACATGCACACACATAAGATGCCATGCTTTGACTTGAAAAAATGCCTTGTCTACAAGGGCCATGGTATACACACACAGGCCCCCACACCCACACACACTTCGGCAATCATTTAAATTATCTTTATAAGGGCTAAAGAACACTGTCGTAATAATGACATAATACACGTCAAAAAAGAGAATGTTGTTTAATATGACCGTTAAGTCATCGTTATGACACAGAGTTCACGTAAAGTGTAACTATATTATTTGATGCCATATCAGAGTCAATTGAGCAGCTGGGAGGCTATGGTAGTAGTTTTCTAGGTTAAGTGCCTAGCATGGCTGAAAGGCAGAACAGTAGTGCCCTAGATGGGTAGTGAGTGTGCTGTGCTGAGCAAGCCTGCAGTAGTAGTGTAGTATTAGGGCATAACACAACACTTCCCTAGTCACTCTGCCTCCAGGCTGCACTGGTAGCTAACAGGGTCATAGCTAGTCAATGTGGATGGCATGGCACACAGAACTATGTTTGTGTGTGTGTGTGTGTGTCTGTCCATTCCCAAGTTGCTCATGATTTGGATGTTGTACTGCAGTGGTGAGCACTTACTCAGGATTTGTGACCTTTGACTTGAGGGGTTAGTAAGAGCTTGACTCAATGGACCCATTCGTGTGTGTGTGTGTGTGTGTGTGTGTGTGTGTGTGTGTGTGTGTGTGTGTGTGTGTGTGTGTGTGTGTGTGTGTGTGTGTGTGTGTGTGTGTGTGTGTGTGTGTGAGTGCGTGGCTATGGGGACTTTACTGACATCCTACTCCTGCACTGCTTCTACTGATGAACACACACATGAGCCATACGTGATCCTGGTGTCATGTGTGTGTGGATGAATCAGAGATCAGTCTAACCGTCCAGGGGATACCTACGTGATCAGTGACTCCCTCTCCACATCCAGCCATCCATCCTGTCATCCATCCATCCTCTGCCACTCATCACTCTTCCACCCCACCTGCCTCCTCCATCCATCCTTCATTAAAGTCCACCCCTCCTCCCTTTCTTCAGGTCTCTGTCCATAAGGTCACAGGGTGACAGGGAGTATGTCATCATATGGCCATGACATAACCTTAATACGTATAGGATTTCTATATACAGTGGGGGAAAAAAGTATTTAGTCAGCCACCAATTGTGCAAGTTCTCCCACTTAAAAAGATGAGAGAGGCCTGTAATTTTCATCATAGGTACACGTCAACTATGACAGACAAAATGAGAAAAGAAAATCCAGAAAATCACATTGTAGGATTTTTTATGAATTTATTTGCAAATTATGGTGGAAAATAAGTATTTGGTCAATAACAAAAGTTTCTCAATACTTTGTTATATACCCTTTGTTGGCAATGACACAGGTCAAACGTTTTCTGTAAGACTTCACAAGGTTTTCAGCACACTGTTGCTGGTATTTTGGCCCATTCCTCCATGCAGATCTCCTCTAGAGCAGTGATGTTTTGGGGCTGTCGCTGGGCAACACGGACTTTCAACTCCCCTCCAAAGATATTCTATGGGGTTGAGATCTGGAGACTGGCTAGGCCACTCCAGGAACTTGAAATGCTTCTTACGAAGCCACTCCTTCGTTGCCCGGGCGGTGTGTTTGGGATCATTGTCATGCTGAAAGACCCAGCCACGTTTCATCTTCAATGCCCTTGCTGATGGAAGGAGGTTTTCACTCAAAATCTCACGATACATGGCCCCATTCATTCTTTCCTTTACACGGATCAGTCGTCCTGGTCCCTTTGCAGAAAAAACAGCCCCAAAGCATGATGTTTCCACCCACGCTTCACAGTAGGTATGGTGTTCTTTGGATGCAGCTCAGCATTCTTTGTCCTCCAAACACGACGAGTTGAGTTTTTACCAAAAAAGTTCTATTTTGGTTTCATCTGACCATATGACATTCTCCCAATCCTCTTCTGGATCATCCAAATGCACTCTAGCAAACTTCAGACGGGCCTGGACATGTACTGGCTTAAGCAGGGGGACACGTCTGGCACTGCAGGATTTGAGTCCCTGGCGGCGTAGTGTGTTACTGATGGTAGGCTTTGTTACTTTGGTCCCAGCTCTCTGCAGGTCATTCACTAGGTCCCCCGTGTGGTTCTGGGATTTTTGCTCACCGTTCTTGTGATAATTTTGACCACACGGGGTGAGATCTTGCGTGGAGCCCCAGATCGAGGGAGATTATCAGTGGTCTTGTATGTCTTCCATTTCCTAATAATTGCTCCCACAGTTGATTTCTTCAAACCAAGCTGCTTACCTATTGCAGATTCAGTCTTCCCAGCCTGGTGCAGGTCTACAATTTTGTTTCTGGTGTCCTTTGACAGCTCTTTGGTCTTGGCCATAGTGGATTTTGGAGTGTGACTGTTTGAGGTTGTGAACAGGTGTCTTTTATACTGATAACAAGTTCAAACAGGTGCCATTAATACAGGTAACGAGTGGAGGACAGAGGAGCCTCTTAAAGAAGAAGTTACAGGTCTGTGAGAGCCAGAAATCTTGCTTGTTTGTAGGTGACCAAATACTTATTTTCCACCATAATTTGCAAATAAATTCATAAAAAATCCTACAATGTGATTTTCTGGATTTTTTTTTCTCAATTTGTCTGTCATAGTTGACGTGTACCTATGATGAAAATTACAGGCCTCTCTCATCTTTTTAAGTGGGAGAACTTGCACAATTGGTGGTTGACTAAATACTTTTTTTCCCCACTGTATACTGTACATCTAAATTACATACATATATTTTATACATACATTTTCACATGTAGAGTATGACCAGAGAGCAAATTATATTTATGGTAATCAACGGGAAAATCTGTTTTTAAATATTATGCACCAGCGCTTAGACTCCAGAGTATTTTATGCAGAACTCCAATCCCTTTCGCCGTGATCACGGTTAAAAACCCTTTTCCTAATTAACCCGTAATAGAAAACAAACAACGAATCAACCACAGTCATCTTCAGTAAACTTTTAATGTGCAATAATTAAGCTTGATAAGTCAAACTAACACAGTGTAGTGAAGCGTGAAACACAGTCTAAGACGAAGATATGATTGTTCTTAATCAGGATCTTACTCAGAAGTTTGGTCTTACTGTAATCACTAGGCTGTACCATATTAGTCACGCCCAAGGGGTCAACCAACAAAGCCTACAAAGGAACCCCTGGAATTGTGTGTGTGTGTGTGGGGGGGTCAGGCACCATAGGGCCGTGCCATGGAGAGAACGGAGCGGGGCAGTAAGATACAGACAGAGGGGAATAAATGTTTATTTTCCTCCATGTATTCACATTTACCATCCACCAGGGACTCCTACCCAGAGTTACAGGGACATGAAAAAACACTCACAGCCAGTTAAGCATGAGCAACACACACTGTGTGGAGTGTGTATGGGGACGGGACCACTACTGTTGTTGACAAACCTAGACACAAACCCTATAGCCACAACCACCCAATCACCTTGGCTGAGTGGTGTCTGTCTGTCTCTGTGTGTGTGTGTGTGTGTGTGTGTGTGTGTGTGTGTGTGTGTGTGTGTGTGTGTGTGTGTGTGTGTGTGTGTGTGTGTGTGTGTGTGTGTGTGTGTGAGATAGACAAGGAGACGGTGGTCCAGTCTATCACCTGCTATTCCCTCATGTTTGTGTCTCTCACTATCCAACCCCCATACCCTTCTCCAGTGTAGGGATAGTGGGTGAGAAGAAGTGTGTTTGAGTGTGCTCTCTCATCCCTCGCTATTGGCCTCCTGACCTAACCTTTGACCCTGTCCATTACCAGTGGTCTTTGGACAGCACAGACACTACCGTGAAAGGTGTGGCCGTGAAAGCTGAGACACAAGTCAGAGGTCACGCAGTAATGGATCAGGGATCAAACAGCCTACCTCAATGACATCATACTCCTGTTACCATAGTGATGGCTTTAAGTGGAGCCTATAGGGTAGCATGGCGTGTAATGTATGCATTTATAATGTGTTTCTATGCATCTCTAGTATCTTGCTCTCCTTGGCTACAGCAAGATCCAGGTACCAAAGAGCACAGCACCAAGTCCAACTGCAAACTGAGCAGTAGTGAGTGACCTGAGGGAAGGTAAGATGGAGGGACGAACGAGAGAGAAGATGAAGGGATGGGAGGATAAACGAGCGGTTGCCAGGCGCAGGGTGTGTGGATGTCATGCTTGGCAGGAGCGCTGGTTCTATGTTGCAGAATGACCTAGTTTAAATGGAGGAGAGGAAGATGGGAGAGAGGAAGAGGGGAGGGGAAAGGAGGATTGGAGGGCAGATGAGGAAAGGAGAGAGAAGGAGACATGAGAGAGATGATGAGAGGAATAGAGAGAGAACATTTCAGAGAGGAGAGGATGGTTTACTGGAAAAAAAGTGGATATTTATTGTAAGTCTCTGGTAAATGACTAATATGTGATATCAATGTAGGGAACAGAGAAAATACAGGAGGTGGGACAGAGAGACGGAGTTAGGAGGAGGGACAAAAGGATGTGTGTGTTTGTGTGGACAGTATGTGTCTGTATATATGTGGATGATTGTGTGTGTGTGTGTGTGTGTATGTGTGTGTGTGTCTCCAGCCCTGAGGGGGACATCAGGAAGCATCAAGTCGCTCCATCCCAGTTAAATCAATCACAGGGTTCCTGGAGTGATGCAAGCTAAAGCACTTCCTGTGTCCAACTGGCCGGCTTTATGAGCCTCGTCAATAAACGATGACTGGGCCACCTGCGGCGACACACACACATGCGCACAGAGGTACACACACACACACACAGTAACACACACACGTGCTAAATCTATTTTAACCTGGCAGCCAAACCAAGCTGCAACAGCATGGTGCCTTAATCAGAAGGGGTGAACCAGATACCATGTGTGTCTTTGGGAAAATACACGAGTCTCGGTTCAGTGAAGGATGTGTAATAAAAACCTTGGAAAGAGGAGGATTTTGGTTCCTCCTGTCAACTTCTGCCCATCACACAAATGTGGGGGAAAGAAGGAGAGAGAGTGAGGGAGAGGGCTAGAAAGACAGTAGGAGAAGTGGAGATGGAGACAGCCATAGATAGGGAAAGCGGGGCAGAGAAAAGGAGACAGAGAGAGAGAGAGAGAGGGAGGGAGGGAGGGAGGAGGGAGGGAGGGAGGGAGAGAGAGAGAGAGATGGAGGGGAGAGAGAGAGGGAGAGAGAGAGAGAGAGAGAGAGAGAGAGAGAGAGAGAGAGAGAGAGAGAGAGAGAGAGAGAGAGGGAGGGAGAGAGAGAGAGAGAGAGAGAGAGAGAGAGAGAGAGAGAGAGAGAGAGAGAGAGAGAGAGAGAGAGAGAGAGAGAGAGAGAGAGAGAGAGAGAGAGAGAGAGAGAGAGAGAGAGAGAGACAGAGGACAGAAAGACAGAGAGGTGAATGACTAGGTTACATGATTCCACCAGATGTGGAGATGTAGTCTAATGAAGGAACCATGAGGACTCTCCTCCAGCCGTGGGTAAAATCTGGGTCGGACTGTTCACACACACACACACACACACACACACACACACACACACACACACACACACACACACACACACACACACACACACACACACACACACACACATAGCAGCCAAATGAATGCTCTACTAGCATACATTCAAATGAATGAATGAACATAAGAATGAATGATGAATGAACATGACTATGCTGTGGCCTTTCTTTCTGCACTCATTGTTTTTCTGCACTCATGTGAATAGCTCATGTAAAATCACAGGCCCATGATTTATTAACTCACAGCTTTTAACAGTAATCACAACTAGGTTAAGAAAACTAGGGTAATATTAACACTCTGAGTTACTCTAAATTGTAACTTGGAGACACGTGAGGCTAAATCTAAATCTTATGCATAAAGACATTGTCATAAAAAAAACAGCTCCGCGAGCAAATCACTGTTTCCCAAATGGTGTCTCGGTACTCTGGATGCACTGGTGGGTAGTGGCAGAGTTCTCCTGTGTAGTGGCTTAGATATACAGTATACGTAATCTAGTGGGTAATGACTGAAAGCCTTAGAACAACTGGTATAACTGACATATAACTGTATAACCACTGACATATAACTATCTGTATTAACCACTGGTATAACTGACAACTGACAGTGGCCTGGCGGCTAGCATATGTAATGACATAGAATAACAGACAAGCTAACTTAAAGTAAAATGATCACTTGACGTGAAGATTTTTGACTTAACTTGACTCACTTGACCTGGCAACCTAACACACACACACACACACACACACACACACACAATGACACACACGTTAACGGATATGCTGCGTGACAGACAGTTGTTCTGTCTACTTCTGCTACATGACTTGACAAACATCTCCCCTCTCTAAAATATTAAAGAACCCCCTCCACCCCTCTATCGCCCCCTTAACCCAGACCCCTCTCACCTTTAGCATGAAGTTAATGTGTGTTATGAAGCAATTATGCATACATAACATAGACACACAGACAAAAGACAATTCATTCACAAAGTCACGCAAGCACATATACACTCGAGAAGACAACCTTGCATGTAAATTAGGACATAAGCAGCCACTCACACAAAGTACATGATGCACCTTTATTGAACCCATTATAAACTGGCAGACAAGCCTGGGCATCACTAGGATGACACCTGAGAGAGAGAGAGAGAGAGAGAGAGAGAGAGAGAGAGAGAGAGAGAGAGAGAGAGATATGCTCCTTCCTAACACTTCAGTACTGGTGAGATGTCATCCCTCTACAGGAAAACACTTCAACAGGAGAAGGTCTATTCATATACCTGTCAGACACACTAGAAACAGAGATGGCATCAAGACCAGAAAATCAGAGACCCAGAACCAAAACACGGCCCAGACAATACCCGTTTAAGAACCTAGACCGAAGCCCTCGAGACACAGACCACATTTGAAGACATACACACACACACCAAGACCATGAGATGGAGACTTCCATCTTTGCTATGGGAAACACTTCCGCTTTCAGAGAAGCCAGCTCTGGAGGACCCATAGTACTGAGTGAGGCAGAGACTGGTTTAGTAACGTCTACAAGAGAGGAGGCCTACAGCTCTACACTGACCAAGGAACAGAGGGATGAAGGTTAAATAAATGGATCTAAATACATCCAGGGGCATATGGAGCTCTACTATATAAACACAGAAGATTCGAGCTGAACTGTGTGTGTGTGTGTGTGTGTGTGTGTGTGTGTGTGTGTGTGTGTGTTGAAAAGGGCTACCTAAAAAACAAAGGCATGGCTCCATTCTAGAAACCAAATAAATGAGAGGGTTTGTCTGGCCCCTGTCTGACTCCCTCTCTCTCCCGCGCTCTCGCTCTCGCGCTCTCTGAAATTCCCTTTCTGCCTCTCACTCTCTACTTTATCTCTCCTCTCTGCTCATCCTGTCCCTGTCTCTCTTTCGTTCTATTCCTTACGCACTCCTTCACTCCTTCTTTCTCCTTCTCCCTCCTTTCCACCTTCCCTTCGTCTCTCCATCTTTCTCTTCATCCAGTTTCCCACCATACTGTCATTTATCCCCCTCTCTCGCTTATCCCCCTCTCCCTCCCTCTCTCCCTAGCTGAAATGTGAAAACAGCCCAGCAGCTCATTATCACATCTGGGTCTCACTTCCTCCTCCCCCTCTCCTCCCGCCTTCCTCACCTCAAGTCCCACTTCATCCAATAGAGAGAGACCTGGTCGCCAAGGCTCCTTAGCAACAGCCCCACCAAGGGGAGGCTACCCCCAGCGGGAGTGTGAGGCTGGAGGTGTGTTCCCCATTATCAGACGTACGTGTGTGTGTATGTACGTGTGTGTGTGTACGTACATATGTGCGTGTGTGTATGTGTGCGTGCGTGCGGTACAGAGAAAACATCACCTGCTCCTGACTCAGAGACAAGGTACACTAAACAAAGATTGCCTCCAGTCATGTCTGGTTGCCGAGGTTACGACTGAGGAAAGATCCAACAAGTAGCAAAACATTTCCTTTATCTCTCAGACAGACAAAATCCACTGCCTGAAACAGTCAATATACAGTATGTTACTGATGCTAAACTGACTAAAACCAGGCAGAGAAAACAACATTGATGAACGTAATCTACAGATTTATAGTCATCCATGATCTCCAGTGTGTTGATCATACATAATGAATGAAGATATACACACAGGAGCATGTCATGCAAAGTGCAGAGTTTTTCTTTCTTGATGAACCCAGTTATACTGTAGTTCTATATCCAGCACCTGCTCTAAGCTAACTGACCGATGTGTATGTTCTACCCCTTTGTCTTACAGTTATTATTTGGGATGATAATGATACTGTAGGCTACGCCACACAGAGAGTATGTGCATGTGAGTGTTCTCTGTATGGCATTTTGAGGTCAAGAATAGGCCAGTCATGAATAAGTAATGAACCTCCCTCTGAGGCTGCTGCTCCATTTGAAGGGACCATAGAGTATGTAACACACACTTAGAGGGACCATAGAGTATGTAACACACACACTTAGAGGGACCATAGAGTATGTAACACACACACTTAGAGGGACCATAGTATGTAACACACACACTTAGAGGGACCATAGAGTATGTAACACACACACTTAGAGGGACCATAGAGTATGTAACACACACACTTAGAGGGACCATAGAGTATGTAACACACACACTTAGAGGGACCATAGAGTATGTAACACACACACTTAGAGGGACCATAGAGTATGTAACACACACACTTATAGGGACCATAGAGTATGTAACACACACACTTAGAGGGACCATAGAGTATGTAACACACACACTTAGAGGGACCATAGAGTATGTAACACACACACTTAGAGGGACCATAGAGTATGTAACACACACACTTAGAGGGACCATAGAGTATGTAACACACACACTTATAGGGACCATAGAGTATGTAACACACACACTTAGAGGGACCATAGAGTATGTAACACACACACTTAGAGGGACCATAGAGTATGTAACACACACACTTATAGGGACCATAGAGTATGTAACACACACACTTAGAGGGACCATAGAGTATGTAACACACACACTTAGAGGGACCATAGAGTATGTAACACACACACTTAGAGGGACCATAGAGTATGTAACACACACACTTAGAGGGACCATAGAGTATGTAACACACACACTTAGAGGGACCATAGAGTATGTAACACACACACTTATAGGGACCATAGAGTATGTAACACACACACTTAGAGGGACCATAGAGTATGTAACACACACACTTAGAGGGACCATTGAGTATGTAACACACATACTTAGAGGGACCATAGAGTATGTAACACACACACTTAGAGGGACCATAGAGTATGTAACACACACACTTAGAGGGACCATAGAGTATGTAACACACACACTTAGAGGGACCATAGTATGTAACACACACACTTAGAGGGACCATAGAGTATGTAACACACACACTTAGGGGGACCATAGTATGTAACACACACACTTAGAGGGACCATAGAGTATGTAACACACACACTTAGAGGGACCATAGTATGTAACAGACACAGGGAGGGACCATTCCTACTGCACCAACACAACCAGCCAGGGAATTCAAACTCAGTCCCACACAAAGGACTTGGATGAATTGCATCAATGGCAAATAGTGTTTTGCAGTAAAATGCGTAATATAAAATGTGTAACCGTACGTGTGTGTGTAGTCCCTTACCACAACCAATGTGAGTTTGGCAAAGCGAGACCAGTGTGTGTGCGTGTGCATGCATGTGTGTGGGCATGGCTGCGAGGCCTAATTTACCAGTGTGGGCCCATCTGCCTGGGGTTACCGTGGTGATTAAAGCCATTCTGGAGTGGCTGGTGAGTCCTGCAGTTTTACCTCCTCCTGGGACCTCCTCCCTCTCTCCATCTCTCTCTCTATCTCATCCTTCTACAAAATGCAGTTTTTCAGATGTAATTTGGTTAATTCTGGTGAGAGCCTGGTGGCTGTCGAGTTGTCCTATGTTACATTCTCTTGGGACAGACACATCCCCCTCTCCCTCTCCTTCCCAAATGTTCCTCTCCATTTCTTCCCCTCTTCCTATGTCCCTTTCTCTATTGTTTATTCCTCCCTTATCTCTCTCGAACTCAGATTTTCTGTCTGTTTTTGCATTTTTTCTCTCCCCCTCTCTCCAGGGCTCTCTCTCTCTCTCTCCCCCTCCTCTCTCTGTGATAACAGACTGGGATTAGAGAGGAGAGAGAGAGGAGAGAGAGGAGAGAGGTGTGATTAGAACCCCCAGGGACTCTGGTGCTAAAATGTGCACATGATTATGTTCATCTGCGATGGTTGTGAAGTGGTTAAAAGGTGTGATTTAGAGTGTGTGTGAGAGCGTGTATGTGCGTGTGTGTACGTGTGCTTGTGGTCTGTGCAAACAAAAAGAGTGAGCGTGTGTATGTGTGTCCATCACAGGAGGTTGGTGGCACCTTAATTGGGGAGGACGGGCTCGTGATAATGGCTGGAGCGGAATCAGTGGAATGATAGCAAATACATCAAACACATGGTTTCCATGTGTTTTACGCCATTCCATTCACTCTGTTCCAGCCATTATTATGAGCCGTCCTCCCCTAAGCAGCCTCTTGTGTGTGTGTGTGTATGTGTGTGTGTGTGCCTGTATGGAAGTGCCTGTGTGTGTGTCCATGTGTGTGTGGTTAATAATATGGTGAGAGGTTTTGAAGCTGCTAACAAATCCATTAATTAAAGGCTCAGAAATCTATCAGCGGAATAATAACAAGCCCCAGAACCTCCCCTTACCCCCTAACCCCCCTCACCAAACCCCAAGATACACTCACCACTCCTCCCCCTGAGCTAATTAAGGCCACTAGGCACATCTCTCCTCTACTTTTACCCCCCACCATAGACTTGGATAGACGGCTCTTGTGCCTCAACGCTGCCCATGCTGTCACAGAAGCCATGCATTATGGCAAAGAAGAGACCTCTATCCAACTCTATGCCGCACACTGTCTTTCACTCACAGCACACCATCATCAGCACACACACAAAACCAGCCAGTAAACTCGAATAAGATAAAGTGGGATGCGGCAGAGATGATGTCATTAAGAGACCAGGAAGTATAGGCCTATATATGGAGCCACCAATTCCAGTAATTTTTATCCGTTCCATTCACTGAGTGTTCTGTTAGACTCTGAGTGTAGATGTACTAGGAGAGCCCTGTATATAGAACACAATAGAGCGTAAGTCTGAGTATGCGTTCCAAATTGTACCCTATTCTCTATATAGCACACTACTTTTGACCAGAGCCCTATAATAGCATATATTCCGTATATTATAGGGAATATAGTGCCATAGGGCTCTGGTCAAAAGTAGTGCATTATGTAGGGAATAGGGTGCCATTTGGGAAACAACCTCTCAGTCTGCCACTAAAACACTGTCTATGAGCAGGCTTTTGTTCTAGCTGAGGAGGATGGACTGGCTAGGGTAAATGTGATTACTTCTGTTGACGCTGCTTTACTGCAGACCAGACGACAGATGACTGACACCAAAGACAATCAAATCCTGAGTCCAAGCCTGAAGCCACTGACTGTGTCATTGAGCGAAAGGGAAAAGCACACTGGCTAATATTAAATAAGATAAGATCAAATCAACTTTATTGTCCCCGAACGGTAATTTGTCTTGGACAAATTTCACCAAATGACATTAGTTTAGCCTTTGGATAAACTGTTGTGTATATATAACATAGTCTATGCAGTAACATCTCTGGTTACCAGACATTCTGACTGTAACCTTTTAATGGAAATTCACACAATCTAAGGAAGGCTAGGATCTTTTGATGCTAAAATACTACAGTATCTGTGTACATTAACCTTTCACTTATTTTAAAACATTTTTTCTCCCAGATAATGGTAGGCTATATTTCCTTTACTCCAACTGCAGACATCAGTGTAAGCATTATTCGCAAAGTTATTCCTTAACCGCAGGCTCATCCGACCCTGCCAGGTCCACAGCTCCAGCCGAATCCTAGCAGTACGGTGTGTGTGTGTGTGTGTGTGTGTGTGTGTGTGTCTCCTGATGCCAGGAGGGGGTGGGGTGGGGGGGTGCTGCTACAGTTAGTCAGGAGGACGGCTGGGAATAATATATGCGCATTCTGATGAGCTGCTCTTTCTTAATGCTAACTGTCTGTTTGACTTGAATATCATCTTAAGACTTAAGTCTCCCCCAGCCCATCCTAACAGACAGAGAAGCTAAACGTTGGCTGTGGTTCCTCTCAGACACAAAGACATTAACAGATGACCACTAAGAAAACCCTTCATTATGGTCACCATGTCACAGTAATTAGCATAATTAAGATTAGTACTAAAGGAGTACCCTAGCAGCATCAGTCTTGAAGACCAATGTACAGTATTATGTTTACCCAAAAAGTAAACTCATAAAGCATCCTTACTCAGCCTCAGATGTTTGGTGGAGAAGAGAGGGAGAGGAGTGAGGAGAGGAGAGGAGAGGAGGGGTGTTGATATATTGTGAGATTTAGCAAAGCAGTATTTGTGTCATGATAAGTTAGCTCACACACACACACATACATACACACAGACAGACCGGCAGGCAGAAATGTAACCTTAACAAACCCCACAGTATGCTACATTTTATTAACCTTATAAAATATATATGTGCCACAATCAGAAAGAAAAAGAGACAGAGAGTGAGAAAAGAGAGAGAGAGAAACAGAGAGAGACAGAAAGAGGAGACAGTCTTATGCTGAGGGCCTTACAGTAGAGATATAATTGATGCACACACACACACACATCTGGACAGTCATTGAAGCTATGTAGGTTATCACCATGCTGTCTGGGCCTTTTAGCACGTGTGTTACAGTAGACTATGCTACGGAGTGTAAATGTTTGATAGTGTGTCTTACAGTAGCAGCCGTATCCTAGGGGGCTTTGAGTACGGATAACACAAACATAGACAACACACACACACACACACACACACACACACACACACACACAGATGGAGTAATGTAGGTTAAGCGCCTGGCTCACAGGCACAGCATATGGATCCCATGGGAACAGAAGACTGACTTCCTGCTCTCCTCCTTCATCCCCCTCTCCTCTCCTCTCCTTATCAATTCCTTTCTCCTTTAATATTTTCTGTTGCTGCGGTTAACCTGGCTGTATCAGGGGGTTGCCAGGTAATGAGAGTTACCTTCCTGTGTTCCCCTGTGTCACACAAAACAGTTCTCTGGAAGATTCTAGAACATTCACTAAGGAACATTCACTGCAACTCAGAAGCTGATGGTCAGTTAAACCTCTAACACGTGGGATAAAACATGGCCTTTTCTCCGACTGGCCTTTTCGCTGTATATGGTGTTTTTTATTCTGCTGATGGGTTTATCCCACAACACACACACACGTGCACGCACACACACACAAGCACACGACGATCAGTGTGATGGGACGGAAACGCTTAGCGGGTGTTGTGACACAAACACACACGAGGTGAAAAGCTTAACTTTACATGACAGAAGAGGAGAGTCATCAGCGGCAAAAATCTGTTACATAAAATAGAGGGCTTAGAATGGCAGGGATGGAGGGATGGAGAGGGAGGGATAGAGAGGGGAGAGAGGGATGAGGAGAAAGGGAAAACAAGAGGGAGGAATATGTGGAGAGAGAGCATAAAAGGTTAGAGGAGGTAATTGAGAGACAGTGAGACGTGAACTCTCACACAGGCATATAAACACATGAACAAAATATGCCTACAACATTCTGTGGCCATGCAATACATCATATCACTGTGACAAATTGAGTCCCAGTCTACCTCAGACACTATGCATACTGGACTGACATCTACGGTCTCTTTCCCCTGTCTATTGGAGAGAAAATGGCCAGTCCTATAGTGAGAACATGTTCGGATCTGCCCCCAAGGGTACTTGAGAAGGGGGGATGGAGGAATGGAGAGAAGGAGGAGCAGAGAAAGGGGGGATGGAGGGGTTGATTTGAAGGCTCCAGTCCAAATATTAACAGTGAAAGGCCGTCTGTATCCATTAGGCCTCTCCTCTCCTCTGTCCTCTCTCTCTCTCTCTCTCTCTCTCTCTCTCTCTCTCTCTCTCTCTCTCTCTCTCTCTCTCTCTCTCTCTCTCTCTCTCTCTCTCTCTCCTCTCTCTCCCATCTCTTTCCCCTCTCTCTCCCCTCTCTCTCCCCTCTCCCTCTCTCTCTCTCCCCTCTCTCCCCCCTCTCTCTCCCCTCTCTTTCCCATCTCTCTCTCCTCTCTCTCCCCTCTCTTTCCCCTCTCTCTCCCCTCTCGCTCTCCTCTCTCTCCCCTCTCTCTCCCCTCTCTTTCCCCCTCACTTTCACACTGTGTGCCATACGCTGAGCCACTACTCCCAATGTACGCAACAACCCTCCCACACACACAGTGTCTAAGAACCCATCTGTAACACTGTAACGCTCACTTACACAAGCACACACACACTCACACACGCAGAGAGACACAAACACTACCCCACTGTGCAGTGCACACACACCCCTCTACCGTGTCAGTCCTACCCTGGCACAGCCATGCTCTTGTTTTCGTGTGTTACTTGATGAATAGGAAAATATAGGATGTAGAGGGAACCCTGTGGATGTAGAGGGAACCCTGTGGATGTAGAGGGAACCCTGTGGATGTAGAGGGAACCCTGTGGATGTAGAGGGAACCCTGTGGATGTAGAGGGAAGCATGTGATGTGCCACATCCACCCTACCTTGGAGTAACGTCATTATCGAGTTTGATGGACAGATAAGTATGACCATTAGTATATGCATACAAATGTGAGAGTGTGTATGTGTAGGTATGTCTGCATTATGTTTTCTTGTGTGTGTCTGTTTTCGGGTGTGTGTTAACCTGCTGATGGATACTTGTCTCTTCCAATAATGATTGTCTTTCCCACTGTGTTTGGTGTGTGTGTGTGTGTGTGTGTCTGTGTCTGACTAACGGTCAGCTAAGGTGAGTTCTGACACAAAGAACGGCTCAAAGCTGGTACACCGCTGACATCACAGAACACACACCAATACTGACAGGAGACAGCAGCATCACCACATTACCAAACACACTGGGAGAGACAAGAAGCCATAGGCAGATTACTGTAACACACACACAGACACACAAACACACAGAAACACACACTCATGTGCACACACATGCGGGGGAGTGGTATGACAATGGCATCACCAGGTTTCTAACAGAGAGGTAGATGGAGTAGCCATAGACTGTACACACAGATCACAGGGGGCTGCTGAGGGGAGGATGGCTCATAATAATGGCTGGAACGAAGTGAATGGAATGGCATCAAACACGGAAACCCTGTGTTTGATGAGTTCAATACCATTCCATGTACTCTGTTCCAGCCATTACTATGAGCCTGTCCTCCCCAATTGAGGTGCCACCAACCTCCTGTGACATAGATACACCAGACAGGCAACACACAGACACACTCACTCAGTACAGACAGACAGAGTATGAATGACCACTGTTAGAGAGAAGAGTATGATGGGCAATGGGCAGCAGTGACATGTACACTAGACTGATATGGTTGATAGAGACACGATATAGCCTGTGGTCCCAAAGACATGATCAATACCAGCAATCAACTGTGTCAGACAAACCGATCAGTGTGTATGTGTGTGTGTGTGTGTGTGTGTGTGTGTGTGTGTGTGTGTGTGTGTGTGTGTGTGTGTGTGTGTGTGTGTGTGTGTGTGTGTGTGTGTGTGTGTGTGTCTGGTAGTATTGACACCGCACACGCTGTTATTCTTCATTTTAACTAGCACATGAATCATGATAAATGTCCTTTCTACCTCACAAAGCTTAGAATACAGTAGAATGTCCTTCTAACAATGGTGCACCAGACAAATCTGATAACTAATTAGATACACAAACTAACTACTTCAATGATTTGATGATTGATTAGGCTACATTCTGATTTGTAAAAATAGACAAACACCACAAGACAAATGGAGCCATGTATGACAAGTAAACATTGTTAACATTCCTCAAAAGAGGATTGTAAGTTTTGAATATAAATAAAACATATTTGTTATAAAAGCGTTTTTTCCCCGCCAAAGCACGGTAGAGTGAACATGCGTAGCCACGAGATCTAAATATGAATTAAACGTCCATATGCAAACACACACACAGCGGCAAACGCTCGCTCTACAAATGAGAGCACACACACACAATTACCATCCCTATGTCTGTCTTTGAAACAGACAGAGTGGAGCACTCTAACAAAAGCCTCTTTCCTCCACGCACAGACAGCGCACCACACACACACACACACACACATACAAACACAAACACACACAAACACACTTCTCTAAAGAGAGACAGATTACCTCTCAGTGGAGGGTTCTTGACCAGGTGAAATTATGCTTCCCTAGAGAATACTGCTTCCCCATCACAGGAAGTCCTACTCTGGTCCTCTGGGCTCAGTGTTGTGTCACGAAAAGTCCCCCTGGTACATCCAGATCCAGGAAATAAAACTGACTGACAGATTGTCCTCCAGATCCAGTCACACACACAGGAAGAAACAGAACACAGGGCAAGTTGATTTGATAACGCTACAGAAGGACTGATGCCTCCTCTCACCTCTCTCTTTCACACTTTATTTTCTCTCTCTCTCTCTCTCTCTCTCTCTCTCTCTCTCTCTCTCTCTCTCTCTCTCTCTCTCTCTCTCTCTCTCTCTCTCTGTCTGTCTGTCTCTGTCTCTGTCCTCCTCGCTCTGGTTCGTTCCACATCCACACACACACGCTCACAAACACAGATCCTCCATCTGCCGCCGCCCCCTTGCCTTCTCCCTGCCCACCTCATGAATAATTAATTAGCCCCAGAGCATACACCCTCCCCCCACTTGCTCGGAAACACACACATGGACACTCGTTCACACACACACTCACACACACATAGAGAGAGACAGACAAACACACACACACACACACACACACACACACACATAGACACAAACTCATACACGCGGATGCACTATCACACACACACAGCCAAAACCAGTCAAAGACACACAAATGCATCTACACACAAGCGCGCTCAAGCACACACACGTACATAGATGAAGACATAGAAGCGCAAACACACACATCATCCATGCGTGAACACACATGCAGAGCACACTCATACATATAAGACACAGTCAATCATGCATGAACACACACATCACGAACAAACACACACACACACACACACACCCAGGCTCGTCCATGCGTACTGCTCCATCCTCCCAGACGTAGCTGGGGATGTAGCCCACCGAGGTAGACCCTCAGCTGGGGAGGATTACAGCGTTATTATGGTCGATCCTGCCATGGCTGGAGGTGGGGTCAGGCAGGCCAGAGATAGAGGGAGTGTGTGGTGTATGTTTGTCAGGAGAGAGTGTGTGTACACGTGCGTGGTCCTGTGTGCATGCGTGTGGAGAGGGGGAAGTCAGGGTGAAGAATGTGTGTGTAGAGGGAGTGAGGGTGTGTGTGTGTGTGCGTGTGTTTGTGTGTGTGTGTGTTTGTGTGTGTGTGGGTGTGGTTGTGTGTGTGTTTGGGTATGTATTGAGCGAGGGGGGGTGGGGGTCATAGAGAGGCCTCAGGGATATGTTAAATATCCCCAACAGCGTCTTGAGTAGGCTGGGGGTCACAGAGGAGCAGCTAGAGGAGAGGGGGACAGGGAGTGGGGAGAGGGGGACAGGGTGGGGTGGGGTGGGTTTTAAAGAAAGCAATAGTGTCTTTTTTAATCAGACTGGAGGGTGAAGGAGATTGGGGGGGAGGCGTCTGGGTTTGACCTCCTCACCTCGGCCGGCATCTCACCTCCCGTCTGTCTACCGCTTGCTCAGCCCATCCTCACCCAATCACCCAATCAACCACTCCGGAACACCCTCACCCAGCCAATCAATAACCCCCTCCCCACCAGTAACATGCTAATGACTCTCCTTGCATATGATTAAACCATCCGCTAAGTCGCTAACCCTAACAACAGCTCACCCCCAACCACAATAACAACAGCTCACCCCCAACCACAACCCCCCTCACACACATACTTAGAGATACGCACAAACAGAGACACACTTACACACGTGCACGGACACAGATACACAAACACACTTTCTCTTGACTGACTGATGCTGTTGCTGCACCCAGAAACACACACAAGAAGAGACAAAAGCACTCACAACGCACTCCAGAAAATGGCGACAGTGGCTGATAATACAGAACTATGGGAGACTTGAGCGTACTTTGAACAGCTTTGATGAAAAAATGCATTGGTTGTTTGTTGTTATCACAACCACTTTTTTGGAATGTCCATCTTCCTCCAAGAGTTTGTGTCTATCAACAACAGAGTTTAAGAAGTTATGTTAGTAGCTGATTCATGCTGTAGCTAGAGTGGTAAAATTAGACAGTAGTAGTAGTCTATGATATTAGTGTCTCTCTCTAACTATGAGTGTGAGAAAGATGGACACATAATGAAGGATTTATCCCAGAAAGAAGAGATATGGGGGGGAGAGAGAGAGAGCGAGAGAGAGAGAGACGTATAAAGGATGACAGATCTAAAATAACTGAGCTCACTTTATGCCAGGGACCAAGTGTTAATTAACTTTGTGGTCGACCCCTTTATCACACACATACACACACACGTTACCCCATCCCATGAAATCTGGCATATCTTCCGGTTACTGAACCCTGTATGGGTCCATTCACCCTGGGCGATTTATACTACAATTCCCTTTAATCAACAAAGACAAGTCAGCACAAACAGACACACACAGACACACACACACACAAACATGCACACAACATTTGCAGGCCTCTGAAAGTGGACCAAGGTGACTCATTATTATCCTTATTTGAATGTAAAAATAAATATATATTCAGATGAACAGATCAGAGCATCTCATGATTATAATGATGATCTGGGGCAGAAGAATGCTTTTTGCTTTCCCACTCTGACCCTGTCTGATGACTCAGGTTTTGTTTGTTTCAGGGGCCAAATAAAAGGTGAGATATATAGAACAAACTCATGATTTATCTGGCTAATAGAACAGAAAGGTTATTAAAGGTTCACTCTGCAAGTCCCAGTGCCCTAGTCTCTCTCTATCTCTCTCTAGGTCAACAACCAACAGTGAATGGACAGCAGTGGTATACATACAACTCCAGTCCTGCCTAGAGGGCCGAAGCAATCTCTGTCTGCTAGTTCTCACTACTCATTAACACAGTCAATGGGAGTAATGTAAAGAGCTTTGAACACCTGGGAAAGTTACAGTGCATTCGGAAATTAGTCAGATCCCTTCCCTTTTTCCACATTTTGTTAAGTTACAGCCTTATTCTAAAATGGATTAAATTAAATGTTTCCTCATCAATCTACACAGAATACCCCATAATGACAAAGTGAAAACAGATTTTTTGAAATTTTTGCAAATATATATGAAATATTCAGAAATACCTTATTTACATAAGTATTCAGACACCTTGCTATAAGACTCAGGTGCATTCTGTTTCCATTGATCATTCTTGAGATGTTTCTACAACTTGATTGGACTCCACCTGTGGTAAATTCAATTGATTGGGCATGATTTGGAAAGGCACACACCTGTCTATATAAGGTTCCACAGTTGACAGTGCATGTCAGCTTAAAAACCAAGCAATGAGGTCGAAGGAATTGTCCGTAGAGCTCCGAGACAGGATTGTGTCGAGGCACAGATCTGGGGAAGGTCCCCAAGAACACAGTGGCCTCCATCATTCTTAAATGGAAGAAGTTTGGAACCACCAAGACTCATCATAGAGCTGGCCGCCAGGCCAAACTGAGCAATCGGGGGAGAAGGGCCTTGGTCAGGGAGGTGACCAAGAACCCAATGGTCACTCTGACAGAGCTCAAGTTCCTCTGTGGAGATGGGAGAACCCACCAGAAGGAAAACCATCTCTGCCGAATTCCACCAATCAGGAATTTATGGTAGAGTGGCCAGATGGAAGCCACTCCTCAGTAAAAGGCACATGACAGCCCGCTTGGAGTTTTCCAAAAGGCACCTAAAGGACTCTCAGAACATGAGAAAAAAAGATTATCTGGTCTGATGTAGCCAAGATTGAACTCTTTGGCCTGAATGCCAAGCATCACGTCTGGAGGAAACCTGGCACCATCCCTACAGTGAAGCATGGTGGTGGCAGCATCATGTTGTGGGGATGTTTTTCAGCGGCAGGGACTGGGAGACTAGTCAGGATCGAGGGAAAGATGAACGGAGCAAAGTACAGAGATCCTTGATGAAAACCTGCTCCAGAGCACTCAGGACCTCAGACTGGGGCGAAGGTTCACCTTCCAACAGGACAACGACCCTAAGCCAAGACAATGCATGAGTGGCTTCGGGAGAAGTCTCTGAATGTCCTTGAGTGGCCCAGCCAGAGCCCGGACTTGAACCCGATCGAACATCTCTGGAGAGACCTGAAAATAGCTGTGCAGTGACACTCCCCATCCAACCTGACAGAGCTTGAGAGGATCTGCAGAGAAGAACGGGATACAGGTGTGCCAAGCTTGAAGCGTCATACCCAAGAAGTAATCGCTACCAAAGGTGCTTTAACAAAGTACTGAGTAAAAGATCTGAATACTTACAGTACCAGTCAAAAGTTTGGACACACCTACTCATTCAAGGGTTTTTCTTTATTTGTACTATTTTCTAAATTGTAGAATAATAGTGAAGACATCAAAACTATGAAATAACACATATGCAATCATGTAGTAACCAAGAAAGTGCTAAACAAATCAAAATATATTTTATATTTGAGATTCTTCAAAGTAGCAACCCTTTGCCTTGATGACAGCTTTGCACACTCTTGGCATTCTCTCAACCAACTTCATGAGGTAGTCACCTGAAATGCATTTCAATTAACAGGTGTGCCTTGTTAAAAGTTAATTTGTGGAATTTGTTTCATTCTTAATGCGTTTGAGACAATCAGTTGTGTTGTGACAAGATAGGATTGGTATACAGAAGATAGCCCTATTTGGTAAAAGACCAAGTATAGCAGCTCAAATAGCAAAGTGAAATGACAGTCCATCATTACTTTAAGACATGAAGGTCAGTCAATATGGAACATTTCAAGAACTTTGAAAGTTTCTTCAAGTGCAGTCGCAAAAACCATCAAGCGCTACGATGAAACTAGCTCTCATGGGGACCGCCACAGGAAAGGAAGACCCAGAGTTACCTCTGCTGCAGAGGAAAAGTTCATTAGAGTTACCAACCTCAGAAATCGTCAATTAACTGCACCTCAGATTGCAGCCCAAATAAATGCTTCACAGAGTTCAAGTAACAGACACATCTCAACATCAACTGTTCAGAGGAGACTACGTGAATCATGCCTTCATGGTCGAATTGCTGCAAAGAAACCACTACTAAAGGACACCAATAATAACAAGAGACTTGCTTGGACCAAGAAACATGAACAATGGACATTAGACCGGTGGAAATCTGTCTTTTGGTCTGATGAGTCCAAATTTGCCTTTGTGTGACGCAGAGTAGGTGAACGGATGATCTCTGCATGTGTGGTTCCCACCATGAAGCATGGAGGAGGAGGTGTGATGGTGCTTTGCTGGTGACACTGTCGGTGATTTATTTAGAATTCAAGGGACACTTAACCAGCATGTCTACCACAGCATTCTGCAGTGATACGCCATCGCATCTGGTTTGCGCTTAATGGGACTATCATTCGTTTTTCAACAGGACAATGACCCAAAACACACCTCCAGGCTGTGTAAGGGCTATTTGACCAAGAAGGAGAGTGATTGAGTGCTGCATCAGATGGCCTGGCCTCCACAATCACACGACCTCAACCCAAATTGAGATGGTTTGGGATGAGTTGGACCGTAGAGTGAAGGAAAAGCAGACAACAAGTGCTCAGCAAGTGTGGGAACTCCGTCAAGACTGTTGGAAAAGCATTCCAGGTGACTACCTCATGAAGCTGGTTGAGAGAATGCAAAGCTGTCATCAAGGCAAAGGGCGGCTACTTTGAAGAATCTCAAATCTCAAATATATTTTGATTTGTTTGTCACGGTTTCGGCCGAGGCTACCTCTCTCCCTTGTTCGGGCAGGCTTCGGCGTTCGTTGTCTCCGGAGTACTAGCTGCCACCGTTGTATGTTTCATGTTCGTTTGCTTTTGTCTGAGTGTTGTCACACCTGTTTTCAGTTAGTGTCATTAGTGTCCTATTTAGTTCCCGTTGTGTGTGTCAGGTGTTGTGTATTATTGTTTGTTGTCAGACGTGTTTTCGCTCGGTTGAGCTTCTCTCCACTGCGCTGGAGTTTTCGCACCTGTTTGTGCGCTGTTTGTTTCCATTTCGCCTTCGTGCGTATTTCGCCTTCGGGCAAGTGTTGTCCGTTTGCCGTGTTTCGGCTCAATACAAGTCTATTGGATTATCCGTCTGCGTCCTGCATTTGATTCCGCCACTGCACCTACAGCACGCCTTGACAGAATAATACACCACCTATGGAATCAGCAGGAGCCGCAGCAGCCCAGGCGACTCTGGAGGACAGGGTCCGGGAGCAAGGGGACCAAATCCTGCAGATGGGGACTGCACTGCAGGAGGTGATCACCACCATCCGAGGCTGGGGGACGCCTCCACCGCCACCCTCCGTGCCAGCACCATCGGCCAGTCAGCCTAGTCCCGCACCAGAACCCCGAGGAGTCCGACTCTCGCTCCCGAGGGCTTACGAGGGGACCGCGGCCCGGTGCCAGGGTTTCCTTCTCCAGGTGGAGCTGTACCTGACCACCGTGCATCCGGCACCCTCGGGACATGAGAGCGTGTCCGCCCTGATCTCCTGCCTGTCCGGGAAGGCGTTGGAATGGGCCAACGCGGAGTGGAGGAGGATCGACGCGGACACCAAAACGTTACAACGAGTTCTCCCGCCGCTTCAAGGCGGTGTTTGACTCATCCCCGAGGGGAAAGCGGCGGGGAGCGTCTGGTCTTCCTCCGGCAGGGGAGGAGGAGTGCTCAGGAGTTCGCCCTCGAATTCCGTACTCTAGCGGCAGATGCAGGGTGGAATGACCGGGCCCTCGTCGATCACTACAGGTGTAGTCTACGAGAGGCGTCCGTCGGGAGCTGGCCTGTAGGGACACCAGCCTCACGTTCGACCAGTTGGTCGACATGTCCATCAGGCTGGATAACCTGCTAGCTACCCGCGGGGCGTTCCGAGGGGGTCCGTCCATTTCACCCTCCAGCGCTTCCGAGCCGTGCCCCATGGAGCTCGGGGGCGCTGGCGCTAGAGAGAGGAGGGGTCGGCTTACTAGGGGGTCCATCCCTTGCACCAACTGTGGTCGGGGAGGACACACCGCGGCTAGGTGCTGGGGATGGCCTCCTGGGGAGAGGACGACAGGTCCCGCACTGGGATTCCCTCCAGGTGAGTAGGCGCCCCACTCACCCAGAGCTCTCTGTTGCACATTTTTGTATGCCTGTGCGTTTTCCACAGGTAGCACCTCATTCCCAGCATAAGGCGCTGGTAGATTCAGGCGCGGCTGGGAATTTTATTGATAAAAAGTTTTGTTTAGCGTTAGGGATTCCCCTTCTTCCTGTTGATGTTCCCTTCCCCGTTCATGCCCTAGATAGCCGTCCGTTGGGTACGGGCTTGATCAGGGAGGTCACGGCGCCACTTAGGATGTGTGCGCAGGGGGGTCATCAGGAGATGATTCAGCTATTCCTGATTGACTCTCCTGCGTATCCGGTGGTGCTGGGCATGCCCTGGTTGAGTACCCATAACCCATCCATTTCGTGGCAGGAGAGGGCTCTGATGGAGTGGTCTGCTCAGTGTGTGGGTAGATGTTTGGGCGTTTCCGTAGGGGCTACCTCGGTGGAGAGTCCAAACCAGGTGCCCGCATTGCACGTTCCCCCTGAGTATGGGGATTTGGCTATTGCATTTAGTAAGGCGAGAGCGACGCAGTTGCCGCCCCATAGGCAGGGAGATTGTGCGATAGACCTCCAGGCAGGAGCTGCGCTCCCACGGAGCCATGTGTATCCTCTGTCTCAAGAGGAGAAGAAAGCTATGGAGACTTACATAGACGAATCTCTGAGACAAGGATACATACGGCCTTCCACTTCCCCTGCGTCCTCGAGTTTCTTTTTTGTGAAGAAAAAGGATGGTGGTTTGCGCCCGTGCATCGATTACCGTGGTCTCAATCAGATTACGGTGAAGTACAGTTATCCACTCCCGCTGATTGCGACCATGACTGAGTCGTTGCATGGGGCGCGTTTCTTCACTAAATTAGATCTCAGGAGCGCGTACAACTTGGTGCGCATCAGGGAGGGCGATGAATGGAAGACAGCCTTTAGTACCACCTCGGGCCATTACGAGTATCTGGTCATGCCATACGGGTTGATGAACGCTCCGTCAGTTTTCCAATCATTCGTGGATGAGATCTTCAGGGACATGCAGGGGCAGGGGGGGGTGGTTGTGTACATTGATGACATTCTCGTGTACTCGCCTACCCGTGTCGAGCATGTGGCCCTGGTGCGTAGAGTGTTGCGGAGGCTGGTGGAGCACGACCTGTATGTGAAGGCAGAGAAGTGTCTGTTTTTCCAGGAGTCTGTCTCCTTTTTGGGGTATCAGTTGTCTGCGTCAGGGGTGAAGATGTAGGTAGACCGGGTGTCGGCCGTGCGTAATTGGCAAACACCAACCACTGTGAAGGAGGTGCAGCAGTTTTTTGGGGTTTGCGAATTACTACCGGAGGTTTATCCGGGGTTTTGGACAGGTGGCAGCTCCCATCACGTCTCTTTTGAAGGGGGGTCCGATGCGTCTGCAGTGGTCGGCCGAGGCGGACAGGGCGTTTGGGAGGCTGAAGGACCTGTTTACCTCGGCCCCGGTGCTGGCGCATCCGGATCCCTCTTTGCCGTTCCAGGTAGAGGTGGACGCGTCAGAGGCCGGTCTAGGAGCCGTGCTTTCACAACGGTCTGGCGCGCCACCTAAACTCCGCCCCTGTGCTTTTTATTCTAAGAAGCTCAGTCCGGCGGAGCGGAACTATGACGTAGGGGACAGGGAGCTGTTAGCCGTGGTACAGGCCCTAAAGGTGTGGAGGCACTGGCTTGAGGGGGCTCAACACCCTTTCCTCATTTTGACGGACCACCGTAACCTGGAGTACATCCGGGCGGCGAGGAGGCTGAACCCTCGCCAGGCAAGATGGAATATGTTCTTGACCAGGTTTACTTTTAAGATCACGTACATCCCTGGGTCACAGAATGGTAAGGCAGATGCGCTGTCTCGGCGGTATGACACGGAGGAGAGGTCCGTGGAGCCCACTCCCCATACTGCCGGAGTCGTGTCTGGTGGCACCGGTAGTGTGGGAGGTCGATGCTGAACTCGAGCGGGCGTTCACGCACCGACCCTAGTCCACCACAGTGCCCGGAGGGTCGGAAGTACGTTCCGCTCGAGGTTCGGGATCGATTGATCTATTGGGCTCACACGTCACCCTCCTCTGGACATCCGGGTATCGGCCGGACAGTGCACTGTCTTAGTGCCAAGTACTGGTGGCCCACGTTGGCAAGGGATGTGAGGGTTTATGTTTCCTCCTGCTCGGTGTGCGCCCAGTGTAAGGCGCCTAGACATCTGCCTAGGGGTAAGTTACTACCCCTGCCCATGCCACAACGACCATGGTCCCACCTCTCGGTGGATTTACTTACTGACCTTCCTCCTTCACAGGGGAATACCACTATACTGGTCGTTGTGGACCGGTTTTCTAAGGCCTGTCGTTTGCTCCCCATGCCGGGCTTTCCTACCGCCCTGCAAACTGCCGAAGCCCTATTCACCCATGTGTTCCGGCACTACGGGGTACCCGAGGATATTGTGTCTGATCGGGGTCCCCAATTTACCTCCAGAGTCTGGAGGGCCTTTATGGAAGCGGTTGGGGGTCTCGGTGAGCCTCACCTCGGGTTACCACCCGGAGAGTAATGGGCAGGTGGAACGTGTAAACCAGGATGTGGGCAGGTTTCTTAGAACATACTGCCAGGACCGGCCGGAGGAGTGGGCAAGGTACGTTCCCTGGGCCGAAATGGCCCAGAATTCCCTACGCCATTCCTCCACTAACCTAACCCCTTTCCAATGTGTGTTAGGTTACCAGCCGGTTCTGGCACCCCTGGCAGCAGAGCCAGATCGAGGCTCCTGCGGTGGATGAGTGGGCGAGGCGCTCGGACGAGACATGGAACGCTGCACACGTCCACCTGCAGCGGGCCCTCCGACGTCATAAGGCGAGCGCTGATCTCCACCGCAGTGAGGGACCGGTGTACGCACCTGGTGATCGAGTCTGGCTCTCTACCAGGAACCTGCCCCTCCGCCTGCCCTGTCGGAAACTGGGTCGGCGGTTTGTAGGGCCATTTAAAGTCCTGGGAAGGTTGAACGAGGTGTGTTATAAATTACAGCTACCTGTTGAATATAAAAGTATTAACCCCTCGTTCCATGTGTCCCTTCTCAGGCCGGTGGTAGCTGGCCCACTCCAAGACAGTGAGATCAGGGAGACTCCTCCGCCCCCCATTGGACATCGAGGGGCACCGGCGTACTCCGTGAGGTCCATCTTGGATTCGAGACGTCGGATGGGGGTCTCCCAGTATCTAGTGGAGTGGGAGGGGTACGGTCCGGAGGAGCGGTGCTGGGTGCCGAGGGGAGACATTTTGGACCCGTCTCTCCTGACGGAATTCCATCGTGGGCACCCGACGCGTCCGGCTCCGCGTCCTCCGGGTCGTCCCCGAGGCCGGAGTCAGCGCACGTCTGGAGCCGCGCGTCAAGGGGGGGGTACTGTCACGGTTTCGGCCGAGGCTGCCTCTCTCCCTTGTTCGGGCAGGCTTCGGCGTTCGTTGTCTCCGGAGTACTAGCTGCCACCGTTGTATGTTTCATGTTCGTTTGCTTTTGTCTGAGTGTTGTCACACCTGTTTTCAGTTAGTGTCATTAGTGTCCTATTTAGTTCCCGTTGTGTGTGTAGGTGTTGTGTATTATTGTTTGTTGTCAGACGTGTTTTCGCTCGGTTGAGCTTCTCTCCACTGCGCTGGAGTTTTCGCACCTGTTTGTGCGCTGTTTGTTTCCATTTCGCCTTCGTGCGTATTTCGCCTTCGGGCAAGTGTTGTCCGTTTGCCGTGTTTCGGCTCAATACAAGTCTATTGGATTATCCGTCTGCGTCCTGCATTTGATTCCGCCACTGCACCTACAGCACGCCTTGACATTGTTTAACACTTTTTTGGTTACTACATGATTCCATATGTGTTATTTCATAGTTTTGATGTCTTCACTATTATTCTACAATGTAGAAAATAGTACAAATAAAGAAAAACCCTTGAATGAGTAGGTGTGTCCAAACTTTTGACTGGAACAGTATGTAAATGTGATATTTCCATTTTTATTTTTAATACATTTGGAAACATTTCTAAAAACCTGTTTTTGCTTTGTCATTATGGGGTATTGTGTGTAGATTGATGTGGAAAACAAACTATTTAATCAATTTTAGAATAAGGCTGTAACGTAACAAAATGTGGAAAAAGTCAAGGGGTCTGAATACTTTCCAAATGCACTGTATATCCAATCCATTATCATTATCATTATATTACTGTAGGTCTAGACATCCATTAGCTTCATAAATCACACTGGACCGTTTAAACCCCTTGGGAGGTCATAGTAATATTGACAGAGGAGCGTGTATTGTTATTCATGGTTAAAATGTTTGAAAAAAAGTACTGTAGTATATTGGAGTCCTTGAAAGAAACAAAGAAAAATGTGCTGTAGCCCAACACACACACAGGCGCGTGCACACGCACACACACACAGATTCACACAGCTGGTTGTGTTCTCTCTGTGGGTCTGTCTAAAGGCCACAGTAGGTTTTCTCTACTGGTGGAGGAGAATGTATCACATTCCTTCTCTTCTGACGTCTGTAGTGTGGGCTCCTGTGTTAGCCAGGCCAGAGGTTATTGGGGTGGTCAATGGGGGCTCTGTGTAAAGGCTTTGCATACAGAGAAGAGAGAAGAAAACACATGGGGGGCAAAGGGACTGACCACCAGTGTCCGAGTGGCCAAGCTTGTTTTGTTGTACAGTATGTAAAAGTCTAGCAAAGAAGCTAAGGCGTGCACGCGCACACACACATACACTCACACACACAGATGGTCGAACATAAAAGGCCCCTTCTCTCATTGGCATCAGGTACCACGCTAATTGAGCTGTTTAAATATTTAAAGCGAGAGAGAGAGAGAGAGAGAGAGAGAGAGAGAGAGAGAGAGAGAGAGAGAGAGAGAGAGAGAGAGAGAGAGAGAGAGGGAATAAAATAACAGAGGGAGGGGGTAGCCTAAAACGAGGGAGGGTGAGAGCCGGAGGAGAACAGAGGGACGAGAGAGTGAGAGAGCGAGAGAGAGCGAGACAGAGAGCGAGAGAGAGAGAGAGAGAGAGAGAGCGAGAGAGAGAGAGAGAGACGAGTCCAACATCAGGGTTTTAGAGGAAAATAGAGAGCCTCTTGTTGTTTTCGTGCAGAGAGAAAGAGAAAGAAAAGAGAGAGACATGATAAAGGAAAACAAGTGATAAAGAGAGCAGAGAGGAAGAGAAAAACAAAAAATTGGAACACTAGCTAACAGCATTACAGGGTTTTTAACCCGCCGTGGACCCCTGGAGCGGAACACTGAGGGACAAACAGGATGTCCCAGAAGCTATTGTTTCTCTTCCAGTAACTGGCCAGAGAGGGGCTTCATTAGCAACTAACAACAGGGTTAGGAGATACGCCAAGTGTGTGTGTGTGTGTGTGTGTGTGTGTGTGTGTGTGTGTGTGTGTGTGTGTGTGTGTGTGTGTGTGTGTGTGTGTGTGTGTGTGTGTGTGTGTGTGTGTGTGTGTGGCCTGATAACACTACAGGGGGACTGAACCATAATTACAAGAATGCTGATGAACACGTGAACCACAAAAGAGTTCTAGTCACGCTCAGAATTGGCATACATACAAGCTTTATAACACTTTACAAGCCCTTATAAAGGATGACATAATGGGTGTCTACGCATTCAAGTACACATAGGTTCCTAATGGTGATGCTTGAAAGGTTGAACCACAAAATCACCAAAATCAATTTCCACAGTACATGTGTAGCTAGCTGCTCAAGGCTACTGTGACTATGACTGACTGTCAAAACATTTACACAACATCGATGGTTTAAATAAGCATAAACCATGAGGCATTTTGCCTAGACTCAGTGACACAATGAATTCCAACAAGATCTCAGAGTTTCCCTTCGAAATTTGACGTATTATAAATGAACATCTAATTTTGACCCATTAATTCTGCGTGGTTACAGGGTTTTAACAGAAACAAATTAAAGGTTAACAGTTTAGGCATTAATTCCCAGTGGTTAAGGTTAGGGCTATGGTTTGGGGTGGTCTTAAAACAAAATAATTAAAGACAATGCACTGTTTCCATCAAGTATCATCAAGTATTCTCACTTGCATTTGAGTGCGTATGGTCTAAGCAGCTCATGAGGCGCCAGTGCGGCATTTGTCATTTTTTGAGTATATCAATGTTCTGGGGACCTTTTCAAACGTCCGAAATCGAAGTCTAATTCTAGTGATCAGGCTGCTGAATTCAGTGTTGGGTAAATCCATTTAAGTTCAATCACTTTTTGACAGCACCACTTTTGATTTGAATGAAATCTTCCATACGTATTTGACCATTATAGAAGTACTCAGAAAGTGACTTTTTGGACCTGAATGACAAAACATTCAAGAGATAAAAGTGCTCAAATGTTACCTCTTTTGCATAACCCACCATACCATGAGACATCCATCTCTTCATCATTGGAAAAGATAAACGGTTGAGATTGATATCATTTAAAAGCTTAAGAAACAGGGTTGTCAAACTATTTCATTCTATATTCAGAAAAAATTATTTTTTTAATGTAAAACCGTCAATTCTAAAAACATGTAAACTCATATTCCCATATGTTGTAGCTAAGACCCTATTTTACTTCATCTGAGGTTTTTGTGTTGTGCCCGCCATCGGTTGAGACACAACATGCTCTTGAATACAGGGTGGGTGTCATGTTTTGGCTGATAAATGCACTAAAATGGGAAACAAATTGAAATGTCAACTTTCAAATGGTACCACAAAGATGGTTGGAGGTCCAGACATAAGTACATGACTTGAATGGTGCCATCTTTGTGGTAGTAATTAGACATTAGAAATTATAATTTCAATTCAATTTACATTTCAATGGTGTACCAGATAAATTGGTCTGAAGGGATAGGTCCATTCTATGAATACAATTTCTATGATTGAAATGGGTCAACTTTGAGCACCTCTATCTCTTAATGTTTTGACATTCAGGTCCAAAAATGCACTTTCTTCCATTAGCAAACATGGAAAGTATTGTTTAAAACAAAAGGGATGCTGTCAAAAAGTGAATGAATTTAAATGGATTTACCCTGTGTGATGGCTTGTCATGTAACATCTAGAGTAACTGGTAGGTGTGTGGCTGCAGTATGTGGTTGTATATCATTTTAAAGGACTGGTCATTTGTTCAAGTGTATTATCCTAACATGGCTGTAGCTCCAGTGAGTCTGACTTTAAATCTTTATTGAGTGTAGGCCATGCCAAATAGCCAGCACACAGCCAGAGATGAAACAGCATCATTAACTAGCGTGCAGCACTATCACCCCAGGACACTGACCTCCAGGGCAGCAGGGCACAGGTCAGCGGGCTGAGCCCAGCGTAGAGAGCCCTAGGTGGGGCTGCTGGGCAGCTGGGCAGCTGGGCGCTCTAATGGAGGGTCTGGAGGGCTGCCCTCTCTCCATTCAGCTCTAGGGATTTCTATGAAGCGCCACACTGGGCAGGAGGACGGCCAAGGGACACATGAATCATACACACACAGACGCAGGCAGGCACACACACACACACACACACACAGCATAGACACACACACTCATGCACGGAAGTAAGCAGGCACAAAAATAAACACAAACACTCTCTCTTCCATGTCAACTAAATGAGGCCATAAAACCTGTGAGTGTCCAATCCACTTCCTTGTTCTATTAGATGATACTGTATAACAGACCTGTGCTGGAAAAGGAGCATCCTGTCCAGGCTTCTTTAGATCAATGCTACAGTCACATGTCTCTGGGCAACGACCACCACCGCTTCAGGACCAGGACATTCTGACCTGGCTAACCGGGTTGACTGATGCTGTTTGTGATTGAGACATGACCGCTCACCAAAGGACACAGTGTGCTCAGCTGGCGTACATACACACACACACACACACACACGTCTTCCTGAGGTGTGTTATCACACTACGCACAATCAACCCTCCCCACTCCTGTTGCATGAAAACCACAGATCTACTAGGATTAATAGAAAGAGAAAGCTGACAAAGACAAAGAGAGAAATGATCATGTAGTCCAGACAGAGAGAGAGAGAGAGAGAGAGAGAGAGAGAGAGAGAGAGAGAGAGAGAGAGAGAGAGAGAGAGAGAAGAGAGAGAGAGATAGAGAGAGAGAGAAAGAGAGAAGATAGAGATGGAGGGACGGAGCAAGCCTAACAAGTAATTGGGTAAGCGTTGTCGTGACTACAGTGATGCTCAACACCCACCTCTCACAAACGGCTTCCTGTTGATCTGTCAGCAGCAGCAGAAGGTCCACAAACACAGACCTGACAGACACAGGACAACAGATGAACGTGGAGAGGAAAAACTCTCACTAGACTCTTTGTTCAACCCATGAAAGAAAAGGCTCATTTTAATTTGCTGTCTTGCTATCTTAATGAATGTGGTGTAGGCCTAATGAATTGTCAAGAGCCATTTTCAATTGGATAAATGTCAACGTAACTAACGTAATTTAGACAAACCGCAAAACAATCAACTTACCCGTTACTATAGACTGAAAAACACTATGTGAATTGAGCAGTGAAACACAATAATACTCCAGTAACACATGACACCACAATGACCATGTCATCATCAGGCAGTTAGAGAGGAGAAAGAGAGAGACAGAGAGACAGAGACAGAGAGAGAGCAAGACAGAGAGAGCGAGTTAGTTAGTAAGTTAGTTAGTTGGGAGGTAATTTGATGCCAGAGAGCGAGAGACAGAGAGAGACAGAGAGAGAGAGAGGGAGAGAGAGAGGGGGGGAGAGAGAAATAGAGAGAGAGAGGGAGAAAGGAGAGGATAGGAGAGAAAGGGAGTGAGGCAGAGTGAGGCAGAGAGCGGGAGAGCGTCCCACAAGTGCGACACTGCAGACATGTTTTACACACTCACTCAGTGACAGCAGGCCATGTCTGCCAGCATGTGTGTTTGTCTTGAGACTGCGTGTCAGTCAAACACAAGCTGTCACGCGCCGCCTTATTGTCTGACCCTTAAGAAGCAGCCCCCACCACACACACACACACTAGGGATGGGCATTTGAAATTATTTTACTATTCAAATAATATCATGAAATTTTTTCAGATATCCGGATAGTCAAAGTTCAAATATAAAATAAATGAATAAAATATTTTACTATTGACAATCTACCAATCAGAATGACGCAAATGCACATGGCAGAGGTAAACAGCAGACACGCTGCTTTCTTTAGGTAGTTTGCCCCACAGAAACAGCGAACGTGACGTCAGATATTTTTGCCATGATAGAACAAATTCTGTTACAAAAAGCTAAAAAGCTTTTCTGGCATGTGTTTTGCATTGATCTGTGTCAGGTATTGTGGAAACGACATGGCTTAGCGCCTGTAATTGACATTTGAAGTGGGGGAAATAGCATACCGATGTCAGGGCAGCCTGGAGGGATAAATGCACAACAGTAGCCAGCAGTAGCTCATCGCACCATTATAAAAACTACATTCAAAAGTTTGTTGTTTTATTAAATTAAGAATTTTGAATGTCATAGTATACCTTTGTAGGTAAAAATGTCACAAGGATTATTTAAATTAGACAAAGCTTTTTCATTAAAAAAATTGGCATACAAAAATTACTCTTAAAAAATTAACGCTCACTCAAGTAATCGGATACTAACGTTTGTATATCCACACACACACACACACACACACACACACACACACACACACACACACACACACACACACACACACACACACACACACACACACACACACACACACACACACACACACACACACACACACAGCATGTCTTAAGAGGCCAAAGAGCAACAGGAGGTGCTGTTGTTTCGTCAGTTAATAACTGTCGGGCCAGAAGGCCAGGAGGTGGGCAGGGTCAGAGCGGAGGGCCAGGGCGCCTGCCAGCATGCTTAAAAAAAAATGTGTATTACCCCTCCTCCCTTTACCCTCCTCCTTACCCTCCTCCTTACCCGCAGCTGACATAAGGATCATAAGGATCATATGAACACAGGGTCATACACATACGGTCATACAACACATTTTCTTGCCTCCTTCTCTCCCCATTTCTTATGCTCACATAAACACTGGCTAGGTTACACACACATTCACACCGACTCACACACACCTGCTAGAGCTTTCTCAAACACATAGGCCTACGTGTGCACCCATACACACACAAACACACACACACACAAATATACACACACATACCCCCAGCAGCAGTGTTTGAAGGAACAATGGCGGCAGTAGCAGCTGGGGAGCAGGAGCCTGAGGAGAGCAGAGGAGAGGAGAGGAGGACAGAGAGAGGCCTGCATGTCTAATGATCAGCCAGCCAAGATAACACAGGACAGGACTGGACTGGACCGACTCTGACAGGCCATCTGTAGCATGGGCCATCTGCAACATCTGCCCCAATCAATTTCACATTTACACACACACATGCACACACACACAGCCGGTGGTGAGTACGGCCCAGTACATCACTGGGTCCGAGCTTCCTGCCATCCAGGACCTCTATACCAGGTGGTGTCAGAGGAAGGCCTTAAAAATGGACAAAGACTTCAGCCACCCAAGTCATAGACTGTTCTCTCTGCTACCTATTTTTTTATTGTGAAGATATCTTTTTTTATTGCAGCTGCAGAGTTTTAAAACAGCCTATCACTCGAATATCGTTGCTTTAAATCAGTTTTATAATAACCAACCTGACAGTAAGCCATGATGTCTTTCTCAACCTAAAGTGCAGACTGGGTATGAACCGTTTAGAAATTACAGCACTTTTTGTACATAGTCCCAAAATAATTGGGACAAATTAACTTATGTGTGTATTAAAGTAGTCAAAAGTGTAGTATTTGGTCCCATATTCCTAGCATGCAATGATTACATCAAGATTGTCACTACAAACTTGTTGGATGCATTTGCTGTTTTGTTGTGTTTCAGATTATTTTGTGCCCAATAGAAATTAATGGTAACTAACTCTTTGCACATTTCACTGGCTGTCCTTCAGGTTGTGGCAGGAGGACACATATTTGGCTGCCAAAACTGCACATTTTGGCTTTTCACCCACTAAATATTTTATCTTTCATTCATCTTTTATAGTTTCAAATTCTTTGTACTGAATGATAATTTTGGGAAAGAAAGATTCTCTTATGTCTGAGTATTTGTCACAATGTAATAGGAAATGCAACTCTGTCTCTACCTCTCCCCTGGGGCAGAGTGAGCACAGCCTGTCCTCTCTGGGCAGCCAGGTTTGCCTGTGACGACGTCTCTATAGCCAGACTGTGCTCACTGAGTCTGTACCTAGTCAGTGTTTTCCTCAGTTTTCTATCAGTCTCAGTGGTCAGATAGTCTGCCACCATGTACTGTCTGTTTAGAGCCAAATAGCATCGACGTTTACTTTGATTTTTTTTGTGGTGTCTTTCCAATAGGTGATATATTTTTATTTTTGCTTTGTGATGATTTGGTTGGGCCAGATTTTCTGAGTGCTGTCCTGAGGCTCTATGGGGTTGGTTTGGGTTAGTGAACTGAGCCTCGGAACCAGCTGGCTGATTGATTTAATAACATCATGTTTTCTCTCCAATACCACTTTCTATTGGTTTATAAAAAAGACCTTAGTGCCAAATTGAATCAAATGCTTTCTTGAAGTCTACAAAACACAAGTAGATTTTGCCTTTGTTTTGGTTTACTTGTTTGTCAATTAGAGTGTGGAGGGTGTAAATGAGGTCTGTTGTATGATAAACATTTTTTTAAATCCAATCTGGCTTCTGCTCAGGACCTTGTGTTCATCAAGGAAATTATGTAGTCTGCTATTTAAGATACTGCAGAGAATGTTCCCCAAGTTGCTGTTAACGCAAATTCCGCTCTGTTAACGTAATTATGGCACCTGCTCGGCCTCCGACCACAAGGCACTACAGAGGTTAGTGCGTACGGCCCAGTACATCACTGGGGCCCAGCTTCCTGCCATCCAGGACCTCTATACCAGGCGGTGTCAAAGGAAGGCCCTAAAAATTCCAGCCACCCTAGTCATAGACTGTTCTCTCTGCTACCGCATGGCAAGCAGTACAGGAGCGCCAAGTCTAGGTCCAAAGGGCTTCTTAACAGCTCCTACGCCCAAGCCATAAGACTCCTGAACAGTTATTTGCATTGTCCCCCCAACACACCCAACCCCACCCCCTCTTTTACGCTGCTGCTACTCTCTGTTTATTATCTATGCATTGTCACTTTAACTCTACCCAGATGTACAAATTACCTCAATTACCTCGACTAACCTGTGCCCCCGCACATTGACTCTGTACCGGTACCCCCTGTATATAGCCTTCATACTGTTATTTTATTTTTCTGCTGCTCTTTAATTATTTTTTATTTTTTACTTATCTATTTTTTACTTAACACTTATTTTTCTTAAAACTGCATTGTTGGTTAAGGGCGTGTAAGTAAGCATTTCACTGTAAGGTCTACACCTGTTGTATTCAGCGCATGTGGCAAATAACATTTGATTTGATTTTAATTATATGGGTCAAATTTGTCTCCGTTTTTATAGATTGGTGTGATCAAGCCTTGGTTCCAAATATCGGGGGAAATACCTGCAGTGAGGATAATGTTGAAGAGTTTGAGTATAGCCAATTTGAATTTGTGGCCTGTATATTTGATCGTTTCTTTTAAAATACCATCAGCACCACAGGCCTTTTTGGGTTGGAGAGTGCATAGTTTTTCCAATAATTATTCTTCTGTATTTGGGGTATCCACAGGATGATTCAAGGATTTTAAATTTTTCTTGTATATATTTTTGTTCTGGGCTCTTTGTTATATTGCTGTAGAGGTTTGCAAAGTGATTTCTCCACATATCCCCATTTTGGATAGCCAATTCCTCATGATGAGGTTTGTTTAATTTATTCAAATTCTCCCAGATATTTATTCCAATTCCATAATTCCATCCACCTGATTTCTAATGTGCTGTTCCTTTTTTGTTCTTAGGGTGTGTTTGTATTGCTTCAGTGTTTCCCCATGTTGAAGGCGTATATTTTTGTTGTCTGGTTTTCTGTAGATTTTTTATTAGATATACTTTCTTAGATTTTTGCAATCATTATCAAACCATTTTTCATTATCTATTATTTTTGGTTTGCTCTTATGTTTCTTTAGATTAGCCAAGAAGGAGAATGTTAAGGCTAAAACGTTGTCCAGGAGAGATTGTATTTTTTGGACACTAATTGCTTTTTGGTAGATTTTTGTACTGTTTGCACTCCATCTACAGGCCTGTTTAGTACCATGTAATTTATTGGGCCGTGATACTTCATGGTTGGATTCCGCTCTTCTCAGATACACTGTGATTTTACTGTGGTCTGAGAGAGGTGTTAGTGGGCTTACTGTGAAGGCTCTGAGAGACTCTGGGTTGAGGTCGGTGATAAAGTAGTCTACAGTACTGCTGCCAAGGGATGAGCTGTAGGTGTACCTACCAAAAGAGTCCCCTCTTAGCCTACCATTGACTACGTACAGACCCAGTGTTCGACAGAGCTTCAGGAACTGTGCTCCATTTTGTTTTTCACTTTGTCATAGTTGTTTCTGGGGGGGTATGTGGGGAGGGAAAGGTTGTTGCTTCCCGGTAGGTGTTTGTCCCCATGACTGTTAATCGTGTCTAGTTCTTCTGCTGTTCTAGCATTCAGGTCTCCACAGACCAGCACATTGCCTTGGGCCTGAAAGTGACTAATCTCCCTCTCTAGAATGGAGAAACTCTCTTCATTAAAGTAGGGTGACTCTGAGGGGGGAATGTATGTGGCACAGAGGAAGACGTTTTTATCTGTTAAGATAGCCTCCTTGTTGATTTTTAACCAGATAAAGATTTCTCCTGTTTTGATCAATTCGATTGAATGAGTTAGTTCAGATTTATACCATATTAGCATTCCCCCTGAGTCTCTGCCCTGTGTGATTCCTTTTAATTTGCTGGATGTTACGATTATCTCCCTATAACTTAGTGGACAGCAAGTGGAAACATCACCTCTGCACCATGCTTCCTGTAGTACTACAATATCAACATCATCAATTTATTTCAGGAAGTCTGGGTTTCTGCTCTTTAGCCCAAAAGCAGAGGACTTCAAACCTTGTAAATTCCAGCATGCAAAGTAAAAAGATTTCATAACTGTTTTTATTTTACCTTCAAAATTAGATAAACACTCACAATCCAACAAGAACTATAAAAAAATATTTTTGCAATTCACGTAAACTCGTATTATGCAAATGTGATTTGTTTATCATTTAAGATAGCATTTGTGTCATGCCACTTGGGTGGATGTAGTGTGAGGATGGTGGAGTTCTTGTGCTCATCTTACCATGACCGTGAACGTGCAGCAGGCAGGGCTGGGGAGGCCTGGCTGGTTGAGGTGGGCTCCTCTGCTGTGTGAGGGCAGGTCATAGAGTGGTGATCTAGGTGATCAGCCTGTCCTCTGTTCTCATTCTCGTCTCTTAGTGTGGTCAGCTCGTTTATTACTGCTCTGCCTGTCTTTTTGGAGCTCTCTCACCTCCTTTGTTAGATCAGCCAGCTCTCTCTTGAGTCCGTCTCTCTCTTGCTGAACCTCTTTCAGCTGTGTTGCAAGGCTGCTGTCCTGCTCTGTCCGCACCTTGGTTAGGAGCTCCTCTAAGGTGTGGATGTCTGGTTGCTGTTTGCTCACGCTCTCCCTGAGCAGGACCACCTCCCCCTCCAGTTTGGTGAACTCATCCCTCATGGCAGCCATGGTGGTGAGGAGGGCCTGAGCCTGCTCTGCACTGAAGGGGTCGCTCTCCTCCTGGGGCGTGTCATCCACTATGGTGGTAAGAGAGGTGTTGGATGTGCCTTTTTGGGTGGGGATAGGGGGGTTTCTCTTGTGGGAGGGCATGTCACTGGTGGTGTCCTTCTCTCTCTCTAAACTTCCCTTAATGGTCTGAAAGTCTGTTTCAAACAGCCTAAGATTACCTTGCACCATGACAGTCCCAGTCTTGTAGAGGTTGATTGTTATCATGGTGCTGTCAGGGTCGTCTGTCTCTTTGACATTCAGCTTCCACCCATTACAGATTCCCTCTTTCTTTATGGATGGGTGGTGAGAGCAGACTGCTGGGCGCCATGCATTTGGCTGGTCAGTGAGAAAGATGAGATTACTCACATCACCGTTTTTGTAGAGGTCTGCAAAAAGGGTTTCTGGCCTCCCCTTTAGTAATTTCTGTTTAAAAGCTTTCCTCATTGTGTCATTTTTGGCCTCTGGAGGGTAGAGAATGGACTCAGCACTGAGGGGGAGTGGGGACATGGTGCCTGTGGGCTCTGCTACTACTGCTGCTGCTGCTCTGTTCTGCTGCACCGTTCTGCTGTTGCTAGCTAGCTAGCTATCTCTAATTTAGCTCAATAAACAGCAAAAAGAGCGAAAAATCTTCACACAAAATAACAGAAGATTTGTTTAACATTAGAGTCCGTGCTCCTTTTTGGTTTACTTACTCAGTTTGGTTGTTTGATGTAGTTGTATTAACTCCCCTTGTTAGGTTTGTTCTAGCTACATTTTCTGGCTAGCTTGTTAGCCTGCTGGCTAGGTTTATGTTGTGTAGCTAGCGAGAGTCCAAACTTTTTTAAATATTCTGATTGAATAGTGTTGTTGTTCATCACTCTTTTCAGATTTGCGTGTTTATCTCATTCTAAAAACAAAGAAACAGATAAATAAATCAGGAGCTCATGTTGAGCATGTCTGTAGCTCTCTCTCTCTCTCTCTCTCTCTCTCGCTCTCTCTCTTCCTGAGAAACACCTGCAGGCTTATTATTCCGGGAACAGAACACTTGTGCCTGGACGAGGTTCACACATCTAAAAGCCAATTAGCCAGAATGGAACACACACAATCTCTCTCTCTCTCTCTCTCTCTCTCTCTCTCTCTCTCTCTCTCTCTCTCTCTCTCTCTCTCTCTCTCTCTCTCTCTCTCTCTCTCTCTCTCTCTCTCTCTCTCTCTCTCTCTCTCTCTCTCTCTCTCTCTCTCTCTCTCTCTCTAACACACACACACACACCACCAGCACCAATGGTGCTTACCTGCCTTGACAAAACACCCTTCTTACTACTAACTCTTCACTCTAAACCCCTCAATTATTATGAGTAAATTAACCTATCCATTCCTGGGAGAGAGAAAGGTTGAGAGAGATTTAGAGAAAGACGAGAGAGAAAAGAGACAGAAAGGTCCCTGTCCATGGATCTATATTGTATATGCTGTGAACCCTCCCTCCACCCTGGCATATTATAAAGGGATGATTGTTGGTCTGAGAAGCAGTCTTTCAGTCTGGCCCGAGGCAGTGTCCAGTTACCATCACTAATTACACATGCCTCACTACAAACTAGGGCTGTCCCTGACTTTCAAAAATCTTGGTCGACCGAGATTTGTCTGTTCTTTCGACCAATCGATTGGTCAACATTTTTAAACGTGTATTTGTCCATATATTGACACACCCTATGTTTGAATAAAATCAACTATATGTAGGCTACTGAGCTTGTCTGATGCTTTACGCACTGCGATTAAAAATGAAGAACACAAATTACTAAAGAGGGAGCCACAGATCAATATAGGGTAACCAGAAGAAAAAAACCTGTTCCTGACCCAACCCGCTCCTCCCATTGCCCGCTGCTGCTGGCCTTGGCAGATTCCTGAAGTTGCAGGTAATAGGCTACACCAGCAGTTGGCAACCGTTTCCATTTGGAGTGCCAAGATATCCTACCATTTCTACTGATCTGCGTGCCAGCTATGATTTTCATATGCACATTTTCGTGGAACAGTTTTATTCTCAAAATTCTATCTAAATGAAAATGATACAAATCTAAAAGTAACTTCTATTGCCATTGCCAATATGTAAAAATAGCCTACATAAAGCCAACAAATAAAAACATTGCAGCCCGCAGGTAGAAAACTATCTTGATAAATATCCTATAAATCACATTGGCTATGCATGGCCTGTCTGCAAGGAACTTGAAACATTGTATGAACTATTAACTTGGTCCGGGCCGAAGCTGGTGCTAGCAAACTTGCAACATTGTATAAAATATTCTGGGCACTCAGTGTTTCCAGCGCCAGTGAGCTCCTGACAGACAGACACAGATGTAGGCTATTTACACAAGGGATAAGAAGAAATCAGGTAGGCCTATTTTATGACGCTTCCACCGGATCAGAGCATGACATTTTGTTCCCCTATCATGCTGAGTGGTTATTCAAAGGGAGAGAGATGGAAAGATTCTTCAAATAGGCTACGTTCAGGAACTATTGTCATTCTTGATGGATATAAAAATACTTTTTTACTTGCTGTTTGACGCAAAGATTTTTTTTATTTGAGAAGCTCCACAGTGATGTTGAGTTAAGACAATCAGAAAGAGTATCAGATTCCCAAATGGGCACATTTATAGGCCTACATTTGCACGCAGGCCATGTAGCCTAGGCCTACTTCCATGCACAATCAGGTGCGTGTCTTCTACCGACCACAGCCTATTTCTCCAAATGACAGGAGCGCTCCAAACAAAAGACAATGAATAAATTGACAACTCGTAAATTGAATGAAGTGTGGCCTAGGTTGTGCGCTCTACAAACACTGTGTCCACTCCTACAATGCCAACGGTAAGACTGTAATAATAATATATTGAATGCATTAACACGTGTGCCTTCTTAAAAGTTAATTTGTGGAATTTCTTTCCTTCTTAATGCGTTTGAGCCAATCAGTTGTGTTGTGACAAGATAGGGGGGGGTATTCAGAAGATAGCGCTATTTGGTAAAAGACCAAGTCCATATTATGGCAAGAACAGCTCAAATAAGCAAAGAGAAACAACAGTCCATCATTACTTTAAGACAGGAAGGTCAGTCAATGCGGAAAATTTTAAGAACTTTGAACGTTTCTTCAAGTGCAGTCGCAACGATGCGCTACGATGAATTGCTGCAATGAAACCACTACTAAAGGACACCAATAAGAAGAAGAGACTTGCTTGGGCCAAGAAACACAAGCAATGGACATTAGACCGGTGGAAATCTGTCCTTTCTTCTGAAGAGTGAACTGGATATGGGGGAGAGAGAGAGAGAGCTTCAGAGAAATACAGGGATGGACAGAAAGAGAGGACAGAGAGAGAGGACAGAGAGAGAGATGGTAATAGAGACTGTAGTAATTTCATGCCTCATTATTTGTCTGGGCATTGACCTGTATGAACAAGGTTAGGAGACCGGTGTGTGTGTGTGTGTGTGTGTGTGTGTGTGTGTGTGTGTGTGTGTGTGTGTGTGTGTGTGTGTGTGTGTGTGTGTGTGTGTGTGTGTGTGTCTGTGTGCGTGTAGTGAGGTGGTGGGGTGACCTACATGCATCAGTACACTGCAGGAGACCCCTGGGCCTGGACTATATAGACAGACAACTCTACTCAACCAGAAGGGAAACACACACTAAAACCCCAGAGGTCAGAGATGACCAGACCAGACAGGATTATGTTCCTAACACACACACACTCTACTACAGTATTAATACACCTGATTAAACTAATCCCGGTCTAGATTGAGGATTAGTGGAATCAGGTGTGTTACTGCTTGGTTAGAACAAAAGCCTGCCCTTCCTGTAGCTCTCCATGACCAGTGTTAGCCACCCCTGCTCTCCAGGTCCCTTTCATCTGAATGAAAACAGTTCCAAAATAAAGAAGTTGTCCCTGAGAATATTTCTTAGGCAGGAACATTCTAACGTGAAGGGTACTGTATGTATAACTTGGTGTTCAAAGTTCTGTGTACTCAATTAACCTTTCAATTAGTCTTTACTCAGTTAAACAAAAAAAGAGAGTAGTACTCTTCAGTTCACAATATACTGTTACAATTGCACACTCCCCCAATCAATTGGAAGCAGTTAAAATGTTAACAAATGTTTCCCTTGCACGCTTGAATGCACCTGGCCCATCTATACATAAAACCATGATGCGTATTGAATTACAAATCCCTCCCTACAAATTTCATTACATGAGAGATATCAGTTTATTAGAGCCAAAGGTCCATATTCATCACCTACATAAACCTGTCAACACGACCACTCACATCTGTCTGTGTGTGTGTTTAGGACTTCATAGAGCCTAGAAGGTCCATTCTAAATGTCAGGGTTCATATCATAGTCAGGAAAATCAAGGACATTAAAACCAGACAATCACAGTAACCCTCAACACACACACACACAAATACACACAGCCGTCAAGGCCAGTTTTTGTTGAATGAGGCTTGAAATGCCTGACCACCCATTACATAACATCACTCCACCTCTCATACAGAATCATTGACCTTCAGGGTAATAGCCTTGAACTTCACCATGCCTTCATACGGTTCAACCCAATCTGAGACACTTCATAACACCATTATGAGCATTCACAATGACACATCAATCACAATGACAAGCCATGTGGTGTGTGTGTGTGTGTGTGTGTGTGTGTGTGTGTGTGTGTGTGTGTGTGTGTGTGTGTGTGTGTGTGTGTGTGTGTGTGTGTGTGTGTGTGTGTGTGTGTGTGTGTGTGTGTGTGTGTGTGTGTGTGTGTGTGTGTGTGTGCGTGCTTGCGTGAGGTTCTGTGTGTGTGAGCAGCCATAAAGAGCAGTACAGTCCAATTATTGTACAGTCACCCAACACTGGGAATTCGGGACACCCATCCTCCCTCACCGCATGGCCTTTGCAGTGATTGGCCGTTCATCCTGACCCTGGCGCCAGTGCCTGTCCAATGATATTAGCCACTGGGCCGCGTTGGCCTAATTAAGCTGTTTGAGATAACGAGGTGCGGTAGATAATTGGTTGTCTGGACAACAGGAAGGGACAGATAACTTCTCTAAAATCTGACTGGCCTTTCCTCTATTCACTTCTTCAGCTATTCATCTCTCTCGGCATCCCTCGCTTCATGTCTCTCTTCATCCACTACTACAGTAGGAGGATCAGAGTGACTATATGGGGGATGATGTAGATGTTGCGTAACATAGAAGTTACAAAAATCTAGAGGAAGTGACACGTGAACCCTAAAAGACAGGGTGGTGAGAAGATGGACTAAAACGTGTGTTTTGATTAATGGCCTTTGGAAGGGGGATTGGCTTGGTGGATATCATGTTTGTGTGTTTGTGTACATGCATACGGTATGAGCATTTGTGTATACTATTCATCTGTGTGTCTGCATATGTGAGTTTGTTCATGCGTACTCAACTACTCATGGGTGTGTGTGTATATCAACGTTACTGTAATGTGTGTATCAATGTGTGTACTATGACACACACATACACAACACTATCTCTCATACACAGTGTGAATTAGGGAGAAGGCTAACGAGGACAGCTAGTTGACGCCCTGAGGGCCTTAAAACATTTACATTTAAGTCATTTAGCAGACGCTCTTATCCAGAGCGACTTAGAAATTGGTGCATTCAACTTAGGATAGCAAGTGGGACAACCACTTTTTTTTTATGGGGGGGTGGGGGAGGAAGGATTACTGTTATACTATTCCAGGTATTCCTTAAAGAGGTAGGGTTTCAAATCAAATGTTTTTTGTCACATGCTTCGTAAACAACAAATGTAGACAAACAGTAAAATGCTTACTTATAGGTCCTTTTTCAATGCAGAATTAAATATACTTTTTTTAAAATAGAAATAGTGACACAAGGAATACATACACAGTGAATAACGAATAATGAGTAAAAATAACATGGCTATATACAGGGAGTACCAGTATCGAGTTGACGTGCAGGATTACGAGGTAATTGAGGTAGCTATGTATACATAGGTAGGATTAAAGTGACTAGGATAGATAATAGACAGTAGCAGACAGTAGCAGCAGGTAGCCATTTGATTAGCTATTTAGAAGTCTTGTTTAGCAGTCTTATGGCTTTGTGGTAGAAACTGTTTCGGGTCCTGTTGGTTCCGGACTTGGTGCACTGGTACCGCTTGCCGTGCAATAGCAGAGAGAACAGTCTATGGCTTGGGTGGCTGGAGTCTTTTACCATTTTTGGGACTTCCTCTGGTATAGAGGTCCTGGATGGCAGGGAGTTCGGCCCTAGTGATGTACTGGGCCGTACTCACCACCCTCTGTAGCGCGATGCGATCGAGGGCGGTGCTATTGCCATACCAAACAGTGATGCAGCCAGTCAAGATGCTCTCAATGGCACAGGAACTTTTTGAGGATTTGAGGGCCCAGGCCAAACCTTTTCAACCTCCTGAGCTGTCGCTCCTTCTTCACGACTGTATACGTGTGGTGGACTATTTTAAGTCCTTAGTGATTTGGACACCAAGGAACTAGAAGCTCTCGATCCGCTCCACTGCATCCCCGTCGATGTGAATGGGGGCGTGCTTGCCCCACTGTTTCCTGTAGTCCACGATCAGCTCCTTGGTCTTACTGATGTTGAGGGAGAGGTTGTTGTTCCGGCACCACACTGCCAGGTCAATGACCTCCTCCCTGTAGGCTGTCTCATCGTCGCCGGTGATAGTTTGCAAGCCCTGCCACATCCATCGAACTTCAGAGCTGGCGTAGTAGGATTGAATATTTTCCTGTATTGACGCTTTGCATGTTTGATGTCTCGTCAGAAGTCGTAGGGGGATTTCTTATAAGCGTCCGGATTAGTATACCGCTCCTTGAAACAACAGCTCTAGCCTTTAGCTCAGTACGAATGTTGCCTGACCTGCTATCTGAGGACCAACTAGTGTCACCCAGCCACATAATAACTCACACAGGCACAAACGACCTGAGAGCACAGCAGGAAAGGGTGGTCACAGCACTCAAGGGAGTGATTGAAAAAGCTTCTTCCACTATCCCCAACACATAAGTGGTCATCTCTACCCTGCTACCACGAAAAGACAAGCATTTCCTGTGACTGTGCCTCAAAACCAAATGGTTACCCTGGCCCACCACTCCACCCTGGACTTGAACAGCCTTTATGACCAGGTCCACCTCTACAAAGCAGCAGTCCCTACTTTTGCAAGGACCCTGAAAGACATTGCCCTCAACCACAGCCCTAGCATCTCACACAGGAGCAACAGAGCAACGGACACCCCGCCCAGACCAGCAAGACACCCTCCCAGACCTCCGAGGCCACCAAACGGACCTGTACCTAGAGGACCCACGCCGAGAGGACCCACGCCCAGAGGACCTACATCCAGACAACAGCACCACCAGGCACATCCACCTCAACCAGTTAACACCCTCCTAAACCAACCATGGCCACAATCAATATAGGTCCCCCCAGATCAGCCGTCCAAAATCACCCTCTACAGAATCACACACCCGACAGCATGGAGTCAGCAGGAGAAGGGAATATGCCTGGAGTTGTGGAGCAGGTCCGGGAGCATTCCAACATGTTAGTCAGCTTGGGCGAAGCGATGGATCGGGTTCTGCAGGTCGTCCAACGCATGGAGAAGAGAGGACCGGACCCTTCGGGACCAACTGAGTGACCGGATCCAGCCACCCACACCCCAGCGCCCAGAGGTATTCACCTATCCCGATCGAGGGAGTACAACGGCACAGCGGCCCGCTGCCAGGGATTCCTCCTGCAGCTGGAGCTATATTTTGCCACCATCAGCCCGGCTCCATCGGAGCGGGAGAAGGTGTCCGCCCTCGTCTCCTGCCTCTCTGGGATAGCCCTGGAGTGGGCCAACGCGGTCTGGAGTGAAGGAGGAGACGCATCTGGGTCCGGGTAAAACGAGCGGGCCCTCATCGACCGCTTCCGGTGCAGCCTTCGAGAGGATGTCCGAAGGTAGCTAGCCTGCCGGGATACCACGTTGACTTTCAACCAGCTGGTGGACATGGCCATCCAGTTGGACAAACTGCTGGCTTCAAGAGGACATCCTGGAAGGGGCCTGCACATTTCACCCCCCTCAACCTGAATTACATTCTGATAGAGCTGGGTGGTGCAGCGATCCGGGAGAACGGAGGACGACAGCTCCAGTGTCACTCTTGTGGCAAGAGAGGACACTCTGCTGCACATTGTCGTCAGAGTTCTTCTGGGTCTGGAGGCGGCAGGCAGGGCACTCTCGCGTCACCCCAGGTAGCGCAAACCCACACTCGTTCAGAGCCCTCTGCTGCGCACTTCACCATACACGTCACCTTCCCTGATTACACGGTAGTTCCCCAGTGTAAGGCGCTGGTCGATTCAGGCGCAGTTGGGAACTTCATGGACAGGTCTTTAGCTAATAGTCTATGTATCACATTGCTTTCCCTACCCATTCCATTGTCCATCAAAGCACTTGACAGTCGACCATTAGGGTCAGGTTATGTTAGGGAGGTTACAGCACCCGTTACATCATTATGCAGGAAACCCATAGGGAGCAAATCACCTTTTTTTATTATTGAGTCCCCTGATTTCCCTGTTGTGTTCAGTCTTCCCTGGCTCGCATTACACGACCCCACCTTTTCATAGCCGCAGAGGTTCTCACGGGGTGGTCGCAAGAGTGTCAGGGTAGGTGTCTAACTGTTTCCATTGGTGCAACCACGGTGGAAAGTCCAGACACTACCTCCACCGTGCGCATTCCCCCGAATACCTCGACTTAGCGCACGCATTTTCCAAAACGCAGGCGACCAAATTACCACCCATCGGACGGGGGATTGCGCGATAAACCTCCGGTTAGACGCTGTGCCTCCCAGGAGTCATGTCTATCCCCTGTTGCAGGCTGAAACGGAGGCTATGGAGACATACGTCTCCGAGTCCCTGCGCCAGGGGTTCATACATGCCTCCACTTCGCCCGCCTCCTCAAGTTTATTTTTCATGAAGAAGAAAGACGGAGGACTGCGCCCTTGCATTGATTACCGGGCACATAATCAAACCACCATTCGCTATAGTTACCCTCTACCCCTCATCTCCTCTGTTATCGAATCAATGCATGGGGCGCGCTTCTTCACGAAATTAGATCTCCGGAGTGCATACAACCTGGTGCGTGTCCGGGAAGGGGACGAGTGGAAGACAGCATTCAACACAACCACGGGGCATTACGAATACCTTGTGATGCCGTACGGGTTGATGAATGCTCCATCAGTCTTCCAGTCCTTTGTGAACAAGGTGTTTCAAGACATGCTTGGTCGCGGTGTGGTGGTCTACCTCGATGACATTCTGGTGTATTCCGCTACGCGCGCAGAGCATTTGTGTCCCTGGTTCGCAGAGTGCTGGGCCGACTGTTGGAGCATTACCTGTATGCCAAGGCAGAAAAGCGTCTGTTCTTCCAACAGTCCGTCTCCTTCCTCGGATACCACATCACCACCTCAGGTGTGGAGATGGAGGGAAGACCGCATTTCAGCCGTGCGTAATTGGCCGACTCCAACCACGGTAAAGGAGGTGCAGTGCTTTATTGGCTTTGCCAATTACTATCGTAGGTTTATCCGGGGCTTTGGCAAGGTTGCAGCTCCCATCACCTCTCTGTTGAAGGGTGGGCCGTCCCGGCTCTGCTGGTCTGCTGAGGCTGACAGGGCCTTCAGTAACCTGAGGGCTCTGTTCACCTCAGCCCCGGTACTGGCCAATCCCGATCCATCATTACCGTTCCCAGTGGAGGTGGATGCGTCCGAGGTAGGGATAGGCGCTGTCCTATCCCAACGCACGGGTACGCCACCCAAGCTCCGCCCCTGTGCCTTCTTCTCTAAGAAGCTCAGCCCGGCAGAGCAGAACTATGACTTTGGTGATCGGGAGCTGTTGGCTGTTGTAAGAGCCCTGAACGCGTGGAGGCACTGGCTCGAGGGTACATCTGGGCAGCGAGGAGGCTGAAACCTCACCAGGCCAGGTGGGCCTTGTTCTTCAATCGGTTTGATTTCACGTTGTCATACATACCAGGTACTAAGAACGTGAAGGCAGACGCACTGTCACGGCTGTACGACACAGAGGAGAGGCCCATAGACAACACCCCCATACTCCCGGCCTCCTGCATTGTGGTGCCGGTAGTGTGGACGCGGACATAGAGCGGGCATTACGCACAGAGCCATCTCCACCTCAGTGCCCAGCTGGGCTGCGGTACGTGCCGTCTCTTGTCCGTGATTGTCTTATCTACTGGGCACACACGTCCCCCTCCTCTGGTCACTCAGTTATTGGCCATACAGTGCGCTGCCTGACCGGGAAGTACTGGTGGCCTACCTTGGCTAAGGACGTGAGGGTGTATGTCTCCTCCTGCTCGGTGTGCGCCCAAAGTAAGGCACCTAGGCACCTTCCAGCGGGTAAGTTACATCCCTTACCAGTTCCACAACGACCATGGTCCCACTTGTCAATTGACTTCCTCACTGATCTTCCCCTCTCTCAGGGTAACACCATCATCCTGGTCATGTGGACCGCTTTTCTAAAGCCTGCCACTTCATTTCTCTGCCCGGTCTCCCTATGGCCCTGCAAACTGCAGAAGCCCTGTTTACTCGCGTCTTCCGGCACTACGGGGTGCCAGAGGACATCGTGTCTGACCGGGGTCCCCAGTTTACATCCAGGGTCTGGAAGGCGTTCATGGAACGTCTGGGGGTCTGGGTTTCACCCGAGTCTAATTGGCAGGTGGAATGGGTGAATCACAATGTGGGTAGGTACTGCCAGGACCGGCCGGAGGAGTGGTCGGTGTTCTTTCCATGAGCCGAATATGCCCAGAACTCTCTCCGCCACTCCTCCACTAACCTATCTCCATTTCAATGTGTTTTAGGTTATCAGCCAGTCCTGGCACCGTAGCATCAGAGCCAGACCGAAGCTCCTGCGGTGGAACGCTGCCCACGTCCACATCCAGCGCGCCGTGCGTCGCCAGAAGGCCAACGCTGACCGCCACCGCAGTGAGGCCCCAGTCTTTGTACCGGGTGATCGGGTCTGGCTCTCGACCCGGAATCTGCCCCTCTGCCTGCCCTGCCGGTAGCTGAGCCAGCGGGTTGTGGGGCCGTTCAGAGTCCTGAGGAGAGTAAACGAGGTAACGTATAGGTTACTACTCCCTCCTGATTACCGTATTAACCCCTTGTTTCATGTGTCTCTTCTCAGGCTGGTGGTGGCTGGTCCGCTCCAGGAGTCTGAGGTGTGGGATGTCCCTCCACCCCCTCTGGACATCGAGGGGGCCCCGGCGTACTCCTTCCGTTCCATCCTGGATTCGAGGCGTCAGGTGGGTGTCACGATCATCATACATAGAGGAGGACCAAGGCGCAGCGTTGAAGGCGAACATATTTATTTAGATAATGATCACACGATCAAAACAACAAAACGATGACGTGACAGTCAATGGTAATACACAAACCAAATAAGAACAAGAAACCACAATGAATGAGTGCCAAACGGCTACCTAAGTATGACTCCCAATCAGAGACAACGAGCTACAGCCGTCTCTGATTGGGAGCCACCCTGGCCAACATAGATCTACAAAACCAGAAAGTGAAACCTAGAACACACATAGACTATACACACCCTGGCTCAACATATTAGAGTCCCCAGAGCCAGGGCGTGACAGTGGGGGGTCTTCAGTACCTCGTGGAGTGGGAGGGGTACCGTCCGGAGGAGCAGTGCTGGGTCCCGGTGAGGGATTTCCACCGTCGCCATCCGGCTCACCCTGCTCCACGTCCTCCTGGCCGTCCCCAAGCCTGGTGTCGGCGCGCTGCTGGAGCTGCGTGTCAAGGGGGGGGTACTGTCACGACTTCCTCTGAAGCTGCCTCCTCTCCTTGTTCGGGCAGGCTTCAGCGTTCGTCATCACCGGCCTTCTAGCCACTGCCGCTCCTCATCTCATCATTCCATTTGTTTTGTCTTGTTTATTACACACACCTGGTTCATATCCCCTCATCAGTACCTGTATAAGTAGGGGTGTAACGATCCATCTACTACATCGATGTATCGATTTATATTCATATGATCCAACTACATCGATCTGTGCTCGGCGAGTTGGCATTTTGGACAACATATATCGATCTAACATCGTTTTAAAATGTAATAAATCGATTGTATCGATACTAGGAAATAACCCATTGGATTTAAGCACGTCAGACTTTATATGCATTGGTGCACATAACTGGTACGCAGATACGCAAAGCGCGACAAAAATCAGGAATGCGTAATGCCACTTGTGTTACTACGCGCCTTTGCGTACTTGACCGATCTTCTCATCTAACCTTACACATGACATGTTGCTTGTCAACTACTGTCAGGGATGTCCAAAAAGCAACAGACATTAAGCAGATTCTTTGGCGTTTCGCCACCTACAAAGAAACGCCAACTGGAGCCAGAGCCGAAGAAAATACTTTTTTCGGAAAAGTGGCTTGAAGCTAACGATGAGCGCACTGAAATGTGGTGCAAGATTTGCCGCTCAAATCCACATCTAGCAGACAAAACAGGTGCATTTTATAAAGGCTCAAAGAATTTCAACCATCCTTTATTTGACAAACATGAAAAGAGCAAGGAGCACACGAATGTGGCGCAAGCCATTGCTAAAAGCTAGCCGAGAATAAATGTCCAGTCGCCGAGACAAGCTGAATGAAGAACAGCGGCAAGCTCTGTTTAATATTTTTCTCTTTCCATAAAGCTAAACACGCACGTCCCATGTCTTCCTATTCTGAGGATGTTCTTCCTTCTGCCCCCATGTCTTTGTGTGTGATTGTTTATTGTGGAGGTGACGATAGCTTGGTGGAGCTATATTGTATTTTGTATCGCCGGGATATTTACCCGTGTGCCTCGTTTTCTCCAGTGCGCCGTATTACCGCACTGGAGTGTTTTACGCATTGCTGCGTACCGCTGTATTGCTGAATAAACCATTTATTCTGTGATTTACCCTCCTGCGCCTGACTCCGTCCAAAACCACCCGCTACAAGAACACACTGGATTCTCCAATTGCATTGAATAAACTACAGGACAAATTACAAACCCTCCAACCCAAAAAGGAGTGTGGTGTTGATGGTATCCTAAATGAAATGATAAAACATACATACCACAAATTCTTAAACTTTTAAAATCATCCTCAGCTCTGGCATCTTCCGCAATATTTGGAACGAAGGACTGATCACCCAAATCCACGAAAGTGGAGACAAAGTTGACCCCAATAATTACCATGGAATCTGAGTCAACAGCAATCTCTGAAAAATCAACAGCAGCTAACATTTCCTCAGTGAAAACAATGTCCTGAGCAAATGTTGAATTTGCTTCTTACCAAAATGCTGTGCGACAGACCCCATATACACCAGTGGAGGCTGCTGAGGGTAGGACAGCTCATAATAATGTCTGGAACGGAGCGAATGGAATGGCATCTAACCATGTGTTTGATGTATTTGACACCATTCCACCTGTTCTGCTCCAGCCATTACCACGAGCTCGTCCTCCCCAATAAAGGTGCCACCAACCTCCTGTGGTATACACCCTGCACACCCTTATTGACAAACAAACAAAACAAAAGCAAAGTCTTCTCATGCATTGTTGATTTCAGAAAAGCTTTTGACTCAATTTGGCATGAGGGTCTGCTATAAAAATAGATGGAAAGCGGTGTTGGGGGGAAAAACATATGACATTATAAAATCAATGTACACAAACAACAATGCATGGCCGTGGGGTGAGACAGGGATGCAGCTTAAGCCCCACCCTCTTCAACATATACACTGAGTATACAATACATTAAGAACAACTGCTCTTTCCATGACATAGGCTGACCAGGTGAATCCAGGTGACAGCTATGATCCCTTATTGATGTCACTTGTTAAATCCACTTCAATCAGTGTAGATGAAGGGGAGGAGACAGGTTAAAGAGTGGTTTTTAAGCCTTGAGACAATTGAGACATGTATTGTGTACGTGTGCCGTTCAAAGGGTGAATGGGCAATACAAAAGATTGAAGTGCCTTTGAACGGGGTATGGTAGTAGGAGCCAGGTGCACCAGTTTGTGTCAAGAACTGCAACGCTGGGTTTTTCACACTCAACAGTGTCCTGTGTGTATCAAGAATGGGTGGTGGACCAAAGGACATCCAGCCAGCTTGACACAACTGTAGGAAGCATTGGAGTCAACATGGGCCAGCATCCCTGTAGCTTACGAAAAAATTAGTGCAGTCTAACTGCAGTTCAACTGCAGTACACTGCAATTATTCTGCAATTACTGCGTCCAAAATACCAGTCGATTTCAGTTACTGCACTTTTACTGCAGTTTCAAAACTGCAATCTTTTTTTGTAAAGGGTGGAATGCTTTCGACACATTGTAGTCCATACGCTGACTAATTGAGACTGTTCTGAGGGCAAACATCAAATTATGATTTAGCAAAAAGAGAACTATTTTACACACTGGAAAGAATCAACCAAACAACAGAGCAAAGTGGAATGCTATCTGTCCAGTAACAGAGAGTACACAGTGGCAAAACACCTGACCACTGTGACCGACCCAAAATTAAGAAGATTCTTGATTATGTACAGACTCAGTGAGCATAGCCTTTATATTGAGAGAGGCCACCATAGGCTGGGTATGTGCCCATTGCCCACAAAATGAGGTGGAAACTGCGCTGCACTTTCTAACCTCCTGCCAAATGTATGACCACACTAGAGATACATATTTCCCACAGATCACACAGACCCACAAAGAATTTGAAAACAAATTAAACATTGATAATACCACAGTGTGCAGTCACCGCAACAAGATTTGTGGCCCGTCGCCATGAGAAAAGGGCAACCAGTGGAGCACAAACAACATTGTGAAATACCAACCATATTTATCTGTTTATTTATCTTCCCCTACTATTCGTACTAAAACTATTTGCACACTTGAAATGTCTATCTCTTTTAAACCTTTGAGTGCAATACTTCCTGTTAAATTCTATGTTTTGTTGATTGTTTATTTCACTTGCTTTGGCAATTTAAAAACAGGTTTCCCATGCCGATAAAGCCCCTTTGAATTGAAGTGAAGAGAGGAAGAGACATAGCTGTCTGAACAGAGACCTCAGAAGAGAGAGAGAGAACTGAGGGAAGATATTTTAGATGAAAGAAAGCACTGACATTCACAGTTCAGTTGACCCTCTATGGTCCATTGAGCCCAAATCACAATATGGTCACTATAGTGTCCCATCACACAAAACACAACCAGTAAAATAAATCGAACAATCACTTGCCTCATCTTTCTCTCATTGATTCATCCCCATGTTCAGTGTTCATTTTTCTCTTTCTTTCTTACCAATCAATCCTCCCATCTTTCTCTCATATCCCTCTTCATTTTTCTCTTGGCCCACTTTCAGGAGAACAATGGAGACAATTGTAAGTCCCCTGAGGGCAGCAGAGGGCCAGTTTAAATATCAAAAGACCCCAGCGTCCCCCACCTCACCCCCCTCAAACCCCTCACTCCCCACAGAGACACCCTCACACCTCCTCACGCCCCTCAGCCCGCCACCACTGTCCATCTGCCGGGAGAAGAGAGGAGAGCGGGAAAAGTGGGGAGGGGGATAGAGAGGGATGGAAAGGTTGGGGGACTATAGATGGTGACAGACTGTAAAGATCGAGAGTGTGAGGGAGAGAGAGAGAAAGAGGGGGAAAGGAGAAGAGAGTGGGGGGAGTTGGTGACGGGGGAGAGAGAGGGATGGAGACACTAGTGCAGGCTGTGTGTGTATGGTGACAGACTGCAGTCTCTCTCGCTCTCTCATTTCTGTTTCATTTCTCTCATTGTTACACATGAGCCTGTCGCGCTTGTCCCTGTCAGCTGGAGAGTGATGGTTACACACACACACATACACACACACACACATTAGGGCTGTGACGGTCTTGGAATTTGAGGTTAAGGTAATTGGCCATGCCAATGTACCCCGGGGGGTGGGGGGGGGGGGGGGCATATCTGACTTAAAAGAAACACGTGTCTTTTCTCTGCAACTTCACTATTACCATTACACTTCATTATTATCAGTAGTATTTCATTATTGTTATTCAAGTTGTTACCGCTAAATATTAGTATAGTATACAAATTAAAGAAATGTCAGATTGGAGAGGAATGTCACATTTTCATATTGACACATAGGCTATCAGATTCAAAAGAAACGTGCAATTTCACTAATGCATTACACCTCGTTACTGGTTTTTCCTTTTCATTTATTTTTCATATTGTTTTTTATGTGTCCATTTTCTTTAAATGTACAGTATGTTACTGTTGTCTAAGGCCTATAAGGCCCTATGTAAAAAGGGGAGGTCATAATTCTGTTTGTACACTTGTTTACATGGATAGATATGCTTCTAAATAAAACCTTTTTGAAACAGGCCATTACACTTCGTTTTTATCATGGCATTTCATTATTATTATTCAGGTTATTACTATATAAATATGAATCTACAAATTAAGAAACCAGGTTGGAGAGGATCTGTCACATTTTCGTATTGACACAACATTAACGCATGACAACATTGTTATTATTATTATTATTAAATAAAGATATATTCCTACCTTATCTGTTGGCTATTCTCCCACTTTTCCCAAAATATTTGCATAAAGTCACAAACCCTGCTGCTGCGGTCATTCAATGGCAGTGGTATTGGCATATGTTCTTCAAAGAGAGGACACCGTAATGAGATAAATAATGTAGCCTAAGCTACTGAAAATAGGCCTTTTACAAGATTAAATCATGACAGGAGCGTTTGATTCTTATTAAAGAGTCCAGACAGGCTACTTTAAGAAACTTTCTGAATGGTCATATTAGGCATATAGAGAAGAATCAGTGAACTCACACACGCACACCCCAGTAAAAGGACCCATCAATCAAAGCCACCAGCGTATGTCAGACACAATACCAAATATTTCTCCTTTCCTTAAAATGTATAAAACACCTAGGCCTACCTCAGTCTTTCCAAATGTAGACTATAAGATAATTAATTGACAAAGAAAGTATGAAGGGGAGAGAGACAGCTATGCTATAGTATGAAGATGAAATTGACAATTATTAACATAGAAACAAATACACGCAACATGTCCATAGCCTAAATATTCTGCATCAAATTATACCATGCCAGGTTGGAGAGTATTGGCGCATTGTCCATTTGACAGAACATTAGCGCACTATAGGCCTCAGAGCCAGAACAACCTTGTCGACATCCAACCTTAAAAGAAGACCGATTTATTTATTTACTAAAAAGCAATGAAAACATGCATTGTATAAAATAAAGTCCACACATCAAACAATGTTTTTACTGAAGTGCCATAGCCTATAGGCCCCTGCACATCTAGCGGATTAGCTGTTGGAGCATCAAATGACAGTTGGAAAGAGGAGGAGATGTAGACAGTTTAATAGACAGACTAAGTTAACAAAACAATTGCTTATAATCATTAGTAAACACTCCCGCTATTAGGTCAAATTTATCTACATGAAAATAAAGTTAATAAAACAACTTTATTTTTCTATTTTCTTTATGAGTATTGAATGTGTATTTCATGTCTATTGTGGAGAGGGTCACGTCAAAGACACACACTGTGTAAAATAACAGGACAGTTGATAGTGTGTGTGTGTGTGTTTGTGTGTGTACACTCCAATAGAATCTAACTGCCTCTATAAAGACATTACACAGGCATTCTGTCTACAACAATGACCCCTATGTCACTATAGGAAAACAGACCATCGTCATTAGTTACAATTAGACTTATCCTGTAATTAATTAGAACTGCTTTATATACTGTAGCTGAAACAACCACCTGGAGACCACACACACTCCTCCCTCTGTTTTCCCTCCACCTCTGTGAGGACTGTGACCCCTGACCCTATCCCATCAGCCATCATTAACACTGCAGTGCTATATGGCCCACAGACACACACCTGCCTGAACAGGAGGGGGTTAAAATAATGATGGCAGTCATTACAAACGACAACACTGGGGGTGATGTAGTGGACTTAGAACACACCCAGTGAGAGTACAACCCTGTCACTTGTTCCTTTCCCTATAGGCCCTCCTTGTTAACTACCCCTAGTGCAACTAAAAGGACTGCTGATAGCTCACAGCTACCCATGCCTTCTGGATACATGGGAGGAGGTAACGACTTGAGGATCTGGTAAAGGGAGGAATTGAATCAAATTGAGTCCCTTTCTTTTTTCCCTCAGCTCTATCACTCAACAGCCATGACAGGTGCCACCATGACCCTTTTAGGTTTTGGATCACATTCCTCTAACCCCCCACCCATACAGTACACACACAGCTTGCTTCACCTGTCTCTGTACCCCTAGGATTGGGCATGGGGCGTTTAAGGGGTCAAAATACCCCATCCCTCTCCTAACACCAAGGTGACAAAGCCAATCATATCAGGTGACACCCCCAGTCACACTCTCATTGATCCACTGATGAGTTAAGGTAATCAATAAGGTACAGACAGCTAGCCAGGGGCTAACAGGACACACAATCACACGCACAGGCACACACACACATATGGCTGGGGAAAACCCTATGTGGTTAGTGAGAAATTCAGACAGAGGGAGGGTCTCCTTTGTTGGCAGGTTTGGGACATTCAGACTGACAACAAAACACTATTGTGGTGTCTGCTCCTCACCTGTCCTCTCTACCAGTCATTAATAGTGGGAACACTGTGATAGGCTTATATATCAACAGCTGCTAGACAGGGTGGGAAGGAAGGTAGTTTAGGACGTTAGGTGTCTGATGAACCCAGAACTCCCTGGAAAACAGTGGCAATTGTTACTAAGTGGACAACCTGGATAAATAAATCGCATAAAATGATCGATAACTCACATTCAAATGCTCTATCCAGACCAAAAAATGCTTTGTCATAAAATTTTATAATATTTTACATCTGATGAGATGAATGAACATCACCAAAGTGTGAGGAACCTTACATAAAAAGCAGGTATTTCTGTCATTGATTGATTGATTTGACATGTAATCAATACCTAATAAACAGTGCTTTTAGGGTAAAAACATAAATTTCATCATTTTCCAAATATTTTCTAAAGTCAATATATTGGAGTACCAGCAGCTACAATAGTCGATTTCCTGCACTCACCAAGGGGTCATAAATCTCTGTGGTGAGGAGCGTTAGCCAAGGGGCTACAGATAGACTAGTAATGATTAGAGGATTTACTATAGGCTCATTTCCTCTTTGAAGAACGCCAGATGCTACCTACAGATGTGCCCTAATAAAACTAACCAACACACACACACACACACAGCGCCATACTCACATACAGGCACACACGTACCACATACAGACATGCACACATACAAAATATGCAGCTCTAACTAGGATAGAAGAGTATAGAAGAACATTGAATAGAACGCTTTAATTTAGTGGTGCGTGCTTAGTTGTATGTGGTTTAAGAATATAATAGAATAGGTATAACCACCATAGGGTAAACACAGTGTCTAAAAGCAAGATACATTGGTAACTTATCTGAAAACATTTAGTTTGAGTTTTCCTGCTCTGCTTTTGTCATTATCAAAGCTGAAAAGTCCTGTCGGATTTGTCCTTGATACATATGCATATCCTAATGTTGCAGTGCTACGTGCAGGTGTGAAGCAGAAGAGTGCATACACACACACAAACAAGGGAAGGGAGAGATGCACCTGGTAACTGGAAGTAGATACAGTGCCACAGATGATGAAGTCAGCGTTGTGTATGTAACTATGTGTGTAGCTGCCTTCTACTGTGTGTGTAGCTGTGCTTAACTGTGTACTTAACTGAGTGTGTGTGTGTGTGTGTGTGTGTGTGTGTGTGTGTGTGTGTGTGTGTGTGTGTGTGTGTGTGTGTGTGTGTGTGTGTGTGTGTGTGTGCGTATGTGTGAGTGAGTATGTGTCCCTGCTCTGCCCTATGTGTTATTATTAGTGCGCACATCAGAGTGCACCAGAATCCATTCATGTCTTTAGACCAACAAAAACAAAACATTTCTACTGTCATTGAGGCGTTGAGGGTTTGGGTGGGACTTCCAGAACAAACGAGACAACATAAAATGAGTCCTCTATAATAATATTTTCTAGTAAGTGCAGTCCTCTTTCCCTGCTAGCTTTGATGTAACACTTCAAAACCTGAAGTCAATGGACACTTTGTTTAGTATATGTCTCTTTGTGTCTCTATGAAAAGAAAACATACACACGCTATTGATCAAAGGAGAGACAAACAGACAGACAGGCAGGCAGACAGACAGAGATGGCCACAGGCGTCAAGTGCACTCCCTTGTGCCTTCCAGAATTAGAGATTTTAATGTTGTATAAACGCTAATCTGTACTCCCCATGTGGCTAGCAAGTCATCCAGTTGTCTTTGTAGCTTCAGTGAAATTAATTAATTAGTGCAGTTATTTCGAGTGCTTACTTTGTGTTTGTCTTGTGTGTGTTGGCGCTTCCCGGAGCTCCGTTCGTGCACTTCTGCGCTCTACTACGAGGCACACCTGCGAACATGTCCGTATACATGTCATTTTGTCAATTTATTATTTTGTTTAATGACATCTCTCTGTAAAAAATGTACGTTTGTAAAGTCTTCAGCAAGGAGGTTCCAACCAGTTAAATGGTTATGTGCACCCCTATTAGTTGAGGCAATGGTTTTTCCCAGAGAGGGGTTCAAGGAGGTTCCAACCAGTTAAATGGTTATGTGCACCCCTATTAGTTGAGGCAATGGTATTTCCCAGAGAGGGGTTCAAGGAGGTTCCAACCAGTTAATTGGTTATGTTCATCATTTTGTTGAATTAATTTTTTGCAGACATTATTATTTACCTCTACCACTGCTGCTACCATCACTATTTTGGACCTCATCCTCCTGTCTGCCTTTAAGACCGTACCACATGTTTTCCTTTTCACACACACAGACAGACAGAGGAGAAAGCAAGAACCCAAAACAAAGAGTAACCTTAAGACATAATGCACATTGTATTGATCATATCAGCAATGCACATTTTACACAGAATAAGCCTCAGTCATCCTGTCTGTTCTATACTCTACTGATGTAAGGGCTACATTTGGAACGCCCTGCTTCCCTAAATCTCCAAAGTGTCTGCTAGTTGAAGCTTCTCTCTCTCTCTCTCTCTCTCTCTCTCTCTCTCTCTCTCTCTCTCTCTGTCACGGTTTACTAAGCCAGAACCCAGAAGCAGACCAGGACAAGGTAAGTGGTGTCAAAAGGTGAGTGTTTATTTACTGAACCAAGGGTGAAGGGAAATAATCCAGGAACAGAGCGGCGAGCGTGGAGGAGTTGTAGAGGGTCCAGTGGTTGATCCGATGATGGCTCGGCAGCCGCGACCATCAGGCAGAGGTTGGGTAGAGGTTCCCGGACGAGTGACTGTGGGAAGAACAAAACGGAGGTAAGTACCAGGCAGGTCAACAGGGTGCAACAAAACAACAAAAACTAACTCTAGTACTGAGGCTGATACGCCGGCAAAACATACTGTTCATGGCTAACGATCCGGCAGGAACTGGATGTTGGGCCAGACCCTAAGAAGGGTGATGATTAGGCCCAGGTGTGCCGATTGCTGATGGGAAGCAGGTGCGGGAACAAGAGCGCTTCCCCGAGCGTTCCCGAACCCTCGGGAAACAGGAGCTACGACCAGAAACACTCGTCACCAGACAGGACCCGACTCAGACCGCCGGGATCGTTACAGTACCCCCCTCCGACAACGCCACCGGGCGGACTCCCGAGCGCCAGGATGGAGGCGGTAGAAGTCCCTGATGAGATCCGGATCTAGGACCTGTCGCCGCGGAATCCAACTCCTCTCCTCAGGACCATACCCCTCCCAGTCCACGAGATACTGGAAACCCCGGCCCGCCGTCTGGAATCCATGATGCGCCGCACCGTGTAGGCAGGACCACCTCCGATCATCCGAGGAGGAGGAGGAGGAGGCGGAGGAGGCAACAGAGGACTGAGGAGGACAGGCTTGAGGCAGGAGACATGAAAGGTGGGATGGACTCTGAGCGTCCTCGGTAGTTTGAGTCGAACTGCCACTGGATTGATCACCTTCTCCACCACAAACGGACCAATGAACTCGGTAACAACTTCCTAGACTCAGTCCGTAACGGAAGATCCCGTGTAGCCAACCAAACCCTATCTCCGATGGTATAGGTGGGAGCGGGATCCGGCGACGATTCGCCTGGCGCTGATACCGTCCGAACCTCTCAGGAGTGCCTTTCTGGCCCGATGCCAGGTCCGGTGGCAACGACGAATGTGGGCCTGAACAGAAGGCACTGAGAGCTCCTTCTCCTGAGAAGGGAACAGGGGAGGTTGGTAGCCATACAGGCACTGGAAGGGAGACATCCCAGTGGCAGATGTAGGGAGAGTATTGTGGGCATACTCAACCCAAGGCAACTGAGAGGCCCAGGAGGTGGGGTTGGAAGAGACCAGACAGCGTAGCGTGGATTCCATCTTCTGGTTGGCTCTCTCCGCCTGACCATTGGATTGGGGTGAAAACCAGATGTGAGACTGACTGTAGCTCCAATGGCCGAACAGAAGGACTTCCAGACAGCAGAGGTAAACTGAGGGCCACGGTCGGAAACGATATCACTGGGCAAACCGTGGACCCTGAAAACCTCCCTAACCAGGATCTCGGACGTCTCCGAGGCAGAGGGAAGCTTGGCAATAGGCACAAAGCGGCGAACTTGCTGAACCTGTCCACGATAGTCAGAACGACCGTGTTCCCCTCAGAATCGGGCAACCCCGTGACGAAGTCCAGGGCCAGATCGACCATGGACGCCGGGGAATAGGAAGGGGGTGAAGTAGTCCAGAGCTGGGCCGATTGGTACTCTTATTCTGCGCACACACTGGACAGGCAGCAACAAAACCCCGAGTATCCTCGGCCATGGCAGGCCACCAAAACGTCTGCGAAGAAACGCCATAGTCCGAGCCACGCCAGGGTGACAAGCCATCTTACTGGCGTGGGACCACTTGAGAACAGCAGGACGAACCGACTCAGGCACAAACAACCGACCGGGTGGACCGTTACCGGGACCGGCTGAGTCCGAAGGGCCGCCAGCACCTCCTCCTCAATCTTCCACATGACTGCTCCCACGACGCAGTTCCGGGGGAGAATAGTCTCGGTCTTGGACCCACTCTCCTCCGTCTTGGAGAACATCCGGGACAAGGCGTCCGCCTTGCCGTTCTTAGACCCAGGTCGAACGTCAGGACAAACTTGAATCGTCCGAAAAACAACGCCCACCTGGCCTGAACGGGAGTTGAGACGTTTCGCCGATTGCACGTAAGCAAGATTCTTGTGGTCAGTCCAGACAATTAACGGTTGCTCCGCCCCCTCCAACCAGTGGCGCCACTCCTCCAAGGCAAGTTTCACCGCGAGAAGCTCCCGGTTACCCACATCGTAATTCCTCTCCGCAGGTGAAAGGCGACAGAGTAGTAGGCGCAGGGATGGAGTTTACTGTCCGTGGAGCATCGCTGCGACAGGATGGCGCCAACTCCCACATCAGACGCGTCCACTTCAACAACGAACTGACGGGCCGTGTCCGGTTGAGAGAGAATCGGTGCGTTGGTGAATCGCCTCTTCAAATCCAGAAACGCTCGATCCGCCTCCGGATTCCACTTGAAGGTCCTGATGCTGGAAGTCAAGGCAGTTAATGGAGCGGCCACACGGCTGTAATCCCGGATGAATCTGCGGTAGAAATTCGCAAACCCCAAAAAATCTCTGGAGCTGCAATCTCGTACCGGGCTGGGCCCATTCCAGAATCGCTCTAACCTTCTCCTGGTCCATCCTAATCTCTCCCCTGGAGATGATGTACCCGAGAAAGGATGTTGTGTGGCGTGAAACTCGCACTTCTCGGCCTTCACGAACAGGCGATTCTCCAACAATCGCTGCAGAACCTGCCGGACATGCTGGACGTGGTGGAAGGTTCCTTCGAGAAGATCAGAATGTCATCCAGGTAAACAAACACGAAGAGACCGATCATATCTCTCAGGACGTCGTTCACCATACTCTGGAATACCGCTGAGCATTGGTCAGTCCAAACGGCATCACCTGATACTCGAAGTGCCCCATCGGTGTATTGAAACCCGTCAACCACTCGTCCCCCTCTCTGATCCGGACCAGGTGATACGCATTGCGTAGGTCTAACTTGGTGAACACCGTAGCACCCTGTAAGGAGTCGAAGGCAGAACTCATCAAGGGCAGGGGATACTTGTTCTTGACCGTGATGTCATTCAACCCCCGATAGTCAATACATGGTCGAAGAGAGCCATCCTTCTTACCCACAAAGAAGAATCCTGCCCCCAGGGGTGATGACGAGGGACGAACGAGACCAGCAGCTAGGGACTCCTTGATGTAGGTCTCCAACGCCTCACGTTCAGGTCGGGAGATACTGTATAACCTTCCCCTTGGGGTAGACAGCTCCAGGGACCAGGTTGATGGCACAATCATATGGTCGGTGGGGAGGGAGTGACAGAGCCTTCTGCTTACTGAAAACCTCCCCCAAATCGTGATATGTCTCGGGAACCAGGGACAAATCTGGAGGTTTAGCCTCAATCACCTGACTGGGAACCGAATGGGGGCAGGCAGTCTTGAGACAGTTAGCATGACAATCCAGGCTCCAACTCGTTACCTTGCCCGTCACCCAATCGAACGTGGGATTGTGTTCCTTCAGCCAGGGGTATCCAAGGACCAGAGGAACATGGGAAGACGGCAGAATGAAAAAATGAAATCATCTCAGAATGATTCCCTGACAACCGCATCTTAACCGGTTCAGTCCTCATCGTGATACGTGCCAGACTACTGCCGTTCAGAGTGGTCGCTTCAATGGCTTCCGGCAATTGCTCCTTGGAAAGCCCCAGCTGTTCCACCAACTCGGCATCAAGAAAGCTTCCATCGGCACCTGAATCGATAAAAAGCGTTAAGCGCTAAGCTCTGATTCCTGTTCACAAGGGTAGCCGGGAAGCGGGGTCTGACAGAGGTACTGAGAGGTTGAAACTGGCTCGCTAAAAGTCCTCCCAACTTTAGCGAGCCGGGCAGTTTGACGACCGCCGGGAACAAGTGGAGATGTAATGTCCCGAGCTACCACAGTAGAGGCAGCAGTTGGTCTTACGTCTATGTTGACGCTCCTCCTTGGTTAACCCGTGCCGCCCCACTTGCATGGGTTCCGAATCGGGAGAGAGGACCTCTCCACTAATCCATGGTGGTGGAGAATGATCGATGTGTTCTGGTCCACCACCCGACCCGACTGGGAACTGAGAAACTGATCGATTGGACGGACCCCATTGCTTCTCCCTCCTTCGCTCTCGGACTCGATTATCCACCCGAATGGACAAGGCTACCAAGCTGTCCAGGTCACTAGGCTCCGGATAGAGATCAACTTCATCCTTGAGCTGCTCCGACAGACCCTGGTAGAAGGCCGCTTGCAGAGACTCCTCGTTCCACCCACTCTCCACAGCCAACGTCTTGAACTCGATCACGAAGTCGGCCACGCTGCGAGTTCCTTGGCGAAGCGAAAACAGGCGCCTAGCTGCGTCCCTCCCTCGGACCGGAATGGTCGAAGAGCTTCCTCATCTCGGCCGTGAACCCCTGGTATGAAGCCATGCAGGGATCCTGTCGTTCCCCAAACGGCTGAAGCCCACTCCAGCGCACGACCACGCAGCAACTCAATCACAAAGGCTATCCTAGCCTTGTCTGTGGCATAAGAGTAGGGCTGTAGATCGAACACTAGTCCACACTGCATAAGGAAGGAAACGGCATCCTCCCAGCTCCCCCTCATATTTATCCGGCGTCGGAACCTTGGGCTCACGGATGGCCACAGCTTCAGAAGCGGCAGGCGAGATGGATGAAACCGGTAGTGGATCCTCCACCGGCCACTTGCGTTGGTTCTGGACCTCCGTCAGACCGGTAGAAAGGTTCCGAACTGACAACGCGATCTCCTGTAGTACCGTGCTATGATGGCCCAACATCTTCTCCTGCTGGGTAATAGCATGGCGAACAGAGTCCAGGTCCGCTGGGTTCATTACTGGCCGGATCGTTCTGTCACGGTTTACTAAGCCAGAACCCAGAAGCAGACCAGGACAAGGTAAGTGGTGTCAAAAAGGGTGAGTGTTTATTTACTGAACCAAGGGTGAAGGGAAATAATCCAGGGAACAGAGCGGCGGCGTGGAGGAGTTGTAGAGGGTCCAGTGGTTGATCCGATGATGGCTCGGCAGCCGCCGACCATCAGGCAGAGGTTGGGTAGAGGTTCCGGACGAGTGACTGTGGGAAGAACAAAAACGGAGGTAAGTACCAGGCAGGTCAACAGGGTGCAACAAAACAACAAAAACTAACTCTAGTACTGAGGCTGATACGCCGGCAAAACATACTGTTCATGGCTAACGATCCGGCAGGAACTGGATGTTGGGCCAGACCCCTAAGAAGGGTGATGATTAGGCCCAGGTGTGCCGATTGCTGATGGGAAGCAGGTGCGGGAACAAGAGCGCTCCCCCGAGGTTCCCCGAACCCTCGGGAAACAGGAGCTACGACCAGAAACACTCGTCACCAGACAGGACCCGACTCAGACCCGCTCTTCTCCTCTCTCTCTCTCTCTCTCTCTCTCTCTCTCTCTCTCTCTCTCTCTCTCTCTCTCTCTCTCTCTCTCTCTCTCTCTCTCTCTCTCTCTGCCTCCAGCCTGATGTCTCAGTGGAGCCCTGAGTGAATCCTGGAGCTGAGCCAGTGTTCCAACCCACTACCGGCTGCTCCTCCCTGGGTCAGAGTCTACAGGATGCCCCCTCCCTCCATCCCTTCCTCACTCTCTCCATCCATCCTGGCTCACAGCCAGACTATGCGCTTAAAAGTGACCTCGCCCAAATGCACTTCTCTATGTCTCCTTTTCTCTCTCTCTCCATTCCCACTCTTCTCCCTTTCTCCTCAGCCCTTCCCTCAGGAAGAAGTTGCTATTTCGTGTTTAAAAATAGAAACGGGAAACAAAGACCTCTGGACAGTTTTAGGTACAGTATACATGGGAAACCTGAGAGGTCATGGGGGAGGAAGGGGGGAGGGAGGGCGGGAGGGGGGGGGGGGTGGATTATGGAGGGAGGGAGGGAAGGAGGGAAAATAAGCATGGAGGAGGGAGGGAAGAGAAAGACAAGTTTCTCATGATGGGATGACTCAACCAGTGGAGGCTGCTGAGGGGAGGACAGCTCATAATAATGGCTGGAATGGAGTCAATGGAATGGTTTCAACCACATGGAAACCACGTCTTTGATGTGTTTGATACCATTCCATTGACTGCATTCCAACCGTTATTATGAGCCGTCCACACAGTGGAGGCTGCTGAGCCACCCTTAGCAGCCTCCACAGGACTCAACCTATGAAAGGATGCATTTTGGTGGGTGTGTGTGTGTGTGTGTGTGTGTGTGTGTGTGTGTGTGTGTGTGTGTGTGTGTGTGTGTGTGTGTGTGTGTGTGTGTGTGTGTGTGTGTGTGTGTGTGTGTGTGTGTGTGTGCGTTTGTGTGCTTTCTAGCTTTGAACAAAACACAGTGTGTGGATCTTCCTGACCTACAGAATGAGACTTGAGTGCCAGGTCTGAATTAAAACCTGCAGTTCTTCTAGCTGTCTGGCTCAGTCCAATGCCAGGTGAGCCACTGAGAGGACAGCAGGCTTCTCTAATGCAGATTTAATTGACCTATCGCTGCGCACCGCCACGGGTCTACCCACAACCCACCTGGCAAGGCCAGGACTGACTGCCATCCAGTGCTCCAATCAGCTGACAGCATGTCAGAGATGGGGATCACAGGGAAAAAGGCCATATGGCCCAAAAACAGTGTGAGGAACTGGGATGGGATGGTCGGGTGGACAGGCGTGTGTGTGTGTATGTAATACATAAATTCCCAGTCAAAGGTTTGGACACACCTACTCATTCAAGGGTTTATCTTTATTTTTACTATTTTCTACATTGTAGAATAATAGAGAAGACATCAAAACTATGAAATAACACATATGGAATCATTTAGTAACCAAAGAAGTGTTAAACAAATCAAAATATATTTTATATTTGAGATTCTTCAAAATACCACCCTTTGCCTTGATGACACTCTTGGCATTCTATCAACCAGCTTCACCTGGAATGCGTTTCCAACAGTCTTGAAGGAGTTTCCACATATGCTGAGCACTTGTTGGCTGCTTTTCCTTCACTGAGGTCCAACTCATCCCAAACCATCTCAACTGGGTTGAGGTCGGGTGATTGTGGAGGCCAGGTCATCTGATGCAGCACTCCATCACTCTCCTTCTTGGTCAAATAGCCCATATACAGCCTGGAGGTGTGTTGGGTCATTGTCCAATTGAAAAACAAATGATAGTCCCACTAATCCCAAACCAGATGGGATGGCGTATCGCTGCAGAATGCTGTGGTAGCCATGCTGGTTAAGTATGCCTTGAATTCTAAAGAAATCACAGACAGTGTCACCAGCAAAGCACCCCCACACCATCACACCTCCTCCTCCATGCTTCAAGGTGGGAACCACACATGCGGAGATCATCCGTTCACCTACTCTGCGTCTCACAAAGACATTCTCCAATTTGGACTCATCAGACCAAAGGACAGATTTCCACCAGTCTAATGTCCATTGCTTGTGTTTCTTGGCCCAAGCAAGTCTCTTCTTATTATTGGTGTCCTTTAGTAGTGGTTTCTTTGCAACAATTCGACCATGAAGGCCTGAGTCACACAGTCTCCTTTGAACAGTTGATGTTGAGATGTGTCTGTTACTTGAACTCTGTGAAGCATTTATTTGGGTTGCAATTTCTGAGGCTGGTAACTCTAATGAACTTATCCTCTGCAGCAGAGGTAACTCTGGGTCTTCCTTTCCTGTGGCGGTCCTCATGAGAGCCAGTTTCATCATGGCGCTTGATGGTTTTTGCGACTGCTCTTGAAATTTTCTGGATTGACTGACCTTCGTGTCTTAAAGTAATGATGGACTATCGTTTCTCTTTGCTTATTTGAGCTGTTCTTGCCATAATATGGACTTGGTCTTTTACCAAATAGGGCTTTCTTCTGTATACTACCTTGTCACAACACAATTGATTGGTTCAAATGCATTAAAAAGGAAAGAAATTCCAAAAATGCACTTTTAACAAGGCACACCTGTTAATTGAAATGCATTCCAGGTGACTACCTCATGAAGCTGGTTGAGAGAATGCCAACAGTGTGCAAAGCTGTCAACAAGGCAAAGGGTGGCTACTTTGAATAATCTCAAATATAACATATATTTTTATTTGTTTAACAATTTTTTGATGATTCCATATGTGTTATTTCATAGTTTTGAGGTCTTCACTATTATTCTACAATGTAGAACATAGTGAAAATAAAGAAAAACCCTTGAATGAGTAGGTGTGTCTAAACTGTTGACTGGTACTGTACATACTGGTACTGTATGTTTCTGGGATAGATGCACCTGCTTGTGTAAGCGCTAAACTAAACTAAGCACACACAGTTTCTGGATTTGACACTCAGATTGGAATCAAACAACCGAGTGGCTCCCGAATGGCGCAGTGGTTTAAGGCGCTGCATCTCAGTGCTTGAGGCGTCACTACAGACTCACTGGTTCAATTCCAGGCTGTATCACAACCGGCCGTGATTGGGAGTCCCATAGGGCAGCGCACAATTGGCCCAGCGTTGTCCGGGTTTGGCCGGTGTAGGCCGTCATTGTAAATAAGAACTTGTTCTTAACTGACTTGCCTAGTCAAATAAAGATCAAACAAAAACAAAGGGCCTGTGAGGTAATGGTGGGGAAACATCTAGGATGTGTTCACAAACTACCCTGGGGAGCAGGGTCAATTGGAGCAAACCTGTCATGTTTGACTTGCTCCAGTTCAGATGTCAGCCATTAACATCCAAAAGACATTCAGCATTGAGAGACTGGAGAAGGTCTGTTCTGCTACCAGTCACATCAGTGGAGTAACAACAGAGTTTTACATGGAATATCAGCACCTCGTGGTGAAACATATGTACTGCAACACAGAGATAAATCATAATCCACCACTAGAACACAAGACCTCTAACCACTACTAGACTCATTAAGACAAAGAAGTAGCAGGAGAGCTTCAGGTATTCGAAAATAACCACAGGTCCACTTGGAGGGGAATAGTACTATAAAAAAGTATAAACACAAATAGGTGCCAAGTAGCATAAAAAATCAAAGTCCAGGCAATTGTGTGGGTTTGAAAGTTAAAAAGCCTTTAATGTGTGAGCTAAGACATTATTAAAGTACACCACTAGACTCAGTCTGGTTCTGTTGCCCAATTCCAAATGGACTCCGTCCCTTCTCGATAGGCACTTGTGTAGATCTGAATGGATTGGATAGGTGTTAGCAATGTTAATAACTCCCCCTTGCACTCTTGATAAACCAGGTGGAGCTTTTGCTAAATATATTAACATGACATATCTGGGGGTATAAGAACTTGTGAGTGATTTGGAATCTTACAAGGTCACAGATACCTTTAAAAAAGAAGTAGGGGTCTGGATCAGAAAACCAGTCAGCAAACCGCTCGCCCACACGACACCATACACGTGGTCTGTGGTTGAAAGGCAGGTTGGACGTACAGCCAAATTCTCTAAAACAATGTTGGAGGCGGCTTATGGTAGAGAAATTAACATTCAATTCTCTGGCAACAGCTCTGGTGGACATTCCTGCCAATTGCATGCTCCCTCAAAACATGAGACAAAACTGCACATTTTAGATTGGCCTTTTATTGTTCAGTAGCAATTGATATGGTAATAGATCTATGTTTCTATGCTTCTGCGTCCAAACCCTGATCTGTGAGGTCATTAATGCAAGCTGAGTATATATGGGGTCAAATAAAGTCAGTGAGGACACCATTTTTTCTAGCCTACAGATAAAGTATTGAAATCAAATGATGTCTAATTAATTAGTTAGTTCAGAGCAATTCAGACAAGGATCCTTTGTTCCCTCTTTCCCTCCATTCCTCCATCCTGGCTCCCAATTAAGACCAACTTCCGTCCTTAATAGACCAAAAGGAAAATGTTGTAATTCTCTTATTAGATAAGGAAAGAGATTATCGTTTTTTAAGACTGTCTGTCCATCTGTCTGTCCTTCCATCTGTCTGTCTGCCCGTCTATTAATGTCGCTATCTCCATTGTGATCCACTTCCATGCTCCTCTAGTATTTCTATTCAACAGGAATTTGTCCCTCTCCAAATCATCTGAGCTCAGTCAGTCCATCAGTCTGTCAGTCAGTCAGTCAGTCAGTTAGTCAGTGTGTGAGGGGGGTCTTAGTTATAGTTCCAGCTGACATCTGTCCAGTGCTGCTGCTGTGTTTAAGCTGTCCTAGAGACGGCCTGCTGGGAGGGAGAGAAGAGGGACAGATGTTCCCCTCTATAGCCCTTATGTAACGCTATCAACCACAGGCCACAGCCCAGGTACTGATACACACACACACACATGCACAGTTGCACACACAAATACAGACACACACGCACACATGCAAATGCATGCACTCGTACACACACACACACACACACACACACATACACACACACACACACATACACACACACAGGGTGAACACAGCTACAGCTAATACAGCCCCGTCTAGGTTAAATATTATGGCCCAATGTCACAAGTGATGACCTGATAGCTCATCATATGTCTTTGTCCCTGCAGTGTAAGAGGACGTTTGCCCTGGAATCTGATCACAGGTCAGTTATGCATTCCCCCCTTAATGGTTAAGTTTAGGATTGGAGGTGGATAAACTGATCCTAGATTTGTGCCTTAGGGCAATTTCTACCCAAAGCATGTTGGGCCTACACTACACACTGTCCTCCCTATATGCAGGTGCACCAACATACACAGACCCAAGACAAGACATGAGATAGGCTATTAGTTTGCTCCACTTCTTAGACAGCAGGTAAATTAAACTCAGCTAAAGCACAAGGCTATACATGTTGATGTCCAACCAAATGTATAAGCAGTGAATAGGCCTAGTTAAACTTGTGTCCTTACACAGAGGCCTTGCTGATGGATGAATCAGAATGCTCAACATAATACTCTCCATGAAAGCCAAGGGCCTCATGGCTCGTTTGGTGACATGCCCTGATTCAGATAAACAAACGGATCCCCTGAATTATCTCTGCATGACCAGTCTGCTCTCTGCGGCGACAACACTCACTATCACATCAAGGAGCGCTAGTATCATCCTCCCTCTCTCTAGGATAATTTACAGTACCAGCCATCCAGACCGCAGCCCCCGGACTAACAAAACAACCCTGCTAACAACCATTAAATAGCTAGTTTGTCTCCTCTACAGTTCGATATTGTGTCAAACATCACAACTACCTATAAAGACGTAAATGTGATGGGTGTGTGGAATAAACGACTGTACTTTCCATAGATTCTGGCCCTGTTTATAATTTGCGCAGAGCAGCAAAAATCTCTCACCGCAGCATCTTCCAGCGACGCGCAGAGCATTGGGCTCGGCTCGGCCCAATTCCCGGCCAGGAACGACTGCAGATTAACTACAGGGCCAGGGCTTTACCGAAAACCTCTACCGTCTTTACGGAAGCCGCGGCATCCCTTCACAGCATCATTTCATCACGCCATCTCCAACTCTTCATAAACCCGCTAGCCGCTAGTCAATATGACACCACCCGATGCGCAAGTGAGCTATTATTAGAAGCCTGTTAGATTAATATAGTGCTGCTGTTGCCTACCTGTGTTGCCTGTGCCGTGACAGTGGAGATATCGCAGTTTCTTCTCCTTCTCTCAGCTATGTGTGTCAGCTCTGCAGTAGCATGTGCTGTGTGTGAGAGAGTGTGTGTCTGTGCTCCCTCCTTTCGTGTAATGCGGTACAGGTCTCTCATGGATTCTCTCCTCCTCCCTCCCTCTCTCGCTCTCTCCCTTGCTTATTCACTCTCTCTCTCTCTCCCTGTTCCTCCACTGGACAGGTGTTGATGAGGGGGTAGGGGGGAAGGGAGACAAACTGGTGACAATAGAAACCTGCTGGTGCGGTGTTATTTGTTGAAGGAGAGGTGGAGGTTACAGAGAATAATTGGGTAATATTTGGTTGAGACGTTGATATACCTATATTAACCCACTCAAAAAGACAGCCAAAAGTTAGTTGAATTTCCAATGTGTTATCACTATGCTTTCAGCCATCTAAAAGCACAACCAAATTCCAATGGAAAAACAAAGTCAGATGTTTGGTTTACAGGGCCTCCTGTAGCTCAGTTGGTAGAGCATGGCGCTTGTAACGCCAGGGTTGTGGGTTCGTTTCCCATGGGGGGCCAGTATGCAAAATGTATGCACTCACTAAAACTGTAAGTCGCTCTGGATACGAGCATCTGCTAAATGACTAAAATGTAGTTATCACCCAAATGTCTATCACTGCGCTTTCAACCATTTAACATCTGTAGTGTCTGAAGGTCTATTGATTTTGCTGATGTTTGCAAATGGTGTAATAGATGAACTTTACTCTGCTTTGCTGAAGCATTTGGAAAAGCATTGCTACATAGGTTTCTTGGAATAGAGGACATTTGGAGATATGTGAAAGCCGGGGATTGGTTTATTAAAATCACGCCATATTACGTCACATTGGATATAAATACTGTGTCTTAAACAAAGGACTGGGAGAGAGACAACATATTGGATCAACAGATTGGCCGTTTCTCTCCAGATATAACTGCAGATATCTGTAAATTAATACTGTGAACTTTGATACAATAAATCTTTATAATCAAAGAACAGTGTAAGCGGACTTCTTATCATCACGGCATTATCAGCAACGCTGTCTTGGACACCACACATCACAGCAAAGTTAAAATGGGAATACAATTTTGTTTATTTATATAACAGATTGTGTTATCACTGTGCTTCATCTAGCATGACCAAATTACCTGGACTGCAGTTGAGATTACATTATAAGTAAAATGGTGCAATTGATCAATGCTGTTCGAGATTCTGTGCAGATTATTACAGCAATTGTGAAGATCTCCACAGACCTACAATGACCTATGCATGCTACAGTATATTTATTTTGTTACAGACAGGGAGCTGTGGATTAGTCCATGCAGCCATATCTGTTCCCTCATTGGCCCAAGCCCATTCTATCTCACACAAAGCTCTTCTGTCAGAGAGACAGTATGGTCTTTGACAGCCTGAGGAATCCATATATCAGCCACACACTGGCACATCTTTGTGTGTGTGTGTGTGTGTGTGTGTGTGTGTGTGTGTGTGTGTGTGTGTGAGAGAGAGAGAGAGAGAGAGAGAGAGAGAGAGAGAGAGAGAGAGAGAGAGAGAGAGAGAGAGAGAGAGAGAGAGAGAGAGAGAGAGAGAGAGAGAGAGAGAGAGAGAGTGAGAGACCCAGATATGACTAGTATCAAACGTGGGTCACTTGCTCAGCTCAGGACCACATTAGCCAAGCTGTTAGCTCTGGTAATTCTTCATGTCTCAGGAATGGTTTGTACTCATCACACAGACGTAGTTCACTGCACCACGTCCAGCACACAGATACAGAATATATTTATAAATAGATTTTTACACTAACCGACATTGACACACCGTGTAAGTGGTGGCAGGGGGTAGACAGAGAATTACCCCTCTATTCCATCCCTCCATCCTCCTCCCATCCTCCGTTGATTATGGTGGCAACCATGGGGGGCTGTGGGAGGCTGTGATGGGGGTTCCTGGTGGAGCTTTAAGCCCTAAAAGCTTTCATTACTGGAGGCCTTTGGTAGTAATTAATTTGATACCCCTTACAAAGGATGGGTCGCACACCCCCTATCTTTCTCCATCTCTCTCCGTCTCTCTTCGTCTCTGTCTCCTACTCTCTCTCTCCCTCTCTCTTTTTCTTGCTCTCTTTCTCCTGTCTCTGTCAGTTTCTCTCTCTCTCTTCTAACACCCCCGTTAGGAAAATCCAGACATGGAGAAATCTGGGTGAATGAAAAAAGGGAGGAACAGAAGTACGAGTCTGTTCTGACGTTCAATTAATCTCAAAGTTCATCTGAGCTTTATGGTTGTGTTGAACTGGTAATGAGAGAGAGACAGAGGGGGGAGCTACATTTAGCTACATTGAGAGTGAAAGAAAAAGCTTTTGTCGGATCAGAATTTTTCATGAACCGGTTAACCTACTTTTACTCACTGGTTTCCCCAACATCTGTACAGAAACTACTAGGTCTCTCTATCTCACTATATACTGTATGTGGTTTACTCCCTTATGCTTCTCGACTTAAACTGCTAAATCATAACCCGCCCGCCAAATACACTACCGGTCAAAAGTTTTAGAACACCTACATTGTAGAATAATAGTGAAGACATCAAAACTATGAAATAACACATAGAGTAACCAAAAAAGTGTTAAACAAATCAAAATATATTTTATATTTGAGATTCTTCAAATAGCCACCCTTTGCCTTGATGACAGATTTGGATACTCTTGGCTTTCTCTCAACCAGCTTCATTAGGTAGTCACCTGGAATGCATTTCAATTAACAGGTGTACCTTCTTAAAAGTTAATTTGTTGAAATGTATTTGATTCTTAATGCATTTGAGCCAATCAGTTGTGTTGTGACAAGGTGGGGGGGGGGTATACAGAAGATAGCCCTATTTGGTAAAATACAGCTAAAATAAGCAAAGAGAAACGACAGTCCATCATTACTTTAAGACACGAAGGTCAGACAATCCGGAAAATTTCAAGAACTTTGAACGTTTCTTCAAGTGCAGTCGCAAAATCCATCAAGCGCCATGATGAAACTGGCTCTCATGAGGACTGCCACAGGAAAGAAAGACCCAGAGTTACCTCTGCTGCAGAGGATAAGTTCATTAGAGTTACCAGCATCAGAAATTGCAGCCCAAATAAATGCTTCACAGAGTTCAAGCAGCAGACACATCTCAACATCAACTGTTCAGAGGAGACTGTGTGAATCAGGCCTTCATGGTTGAATTGCTGCAAAGAAACCACTACTAAAGGACACCAATAAGAAGAAGGGACTTGCTTGGGCCAAGAAACACGACCAATGGACATTAGACCGGTGGAAATTTGTCCTTTGGTCTGGAGTCCAAATTGGAGAATTTTGGTTCCAACCGCCGTGTCTTTGTGAGACGCGGTGTGGGATGATCTCCGCATGTGTATTTCCAACCGTAAAGCATGGAGAAAGAGGTGTTATGGTGTGGGGGTGCTTTGCTCGTGACACTGTCTGAGATTTATTTAGAATTCAAGGCATACTTAACCAGCATGGCTACCACAGCATTCTGTAGCGATACGCCATCCCATCTGGTTTGTGCTTAGTGGGACTATCATTTGTTTTTCAACAGGACAATGACCCAACACACCTCCAGGCTGTGTAAGGGCTATTTGGCCAAGGAGGAGAGTGATGGTGCTGCATCAGATGACCTGGCCTCCACAATCCCCCGACCTCAACCAAATTGAGATGGTTTGGGATGAGTTGGACCGCAGAGTGAAGGAAAAGCAGCCAACAAGTGCTCAGCATATGTGGGAACTCCTTCAAAACTGTTGGAAAAGCATTCCAGGTGAAGCTGGCCAAGAGTATGCAAAGCTGTCATCAACGCAAAGGGTGGCTATTTGAAGAATCTCAAATATAAAATATATATATATTTTATTTAACCAGGCAAGTCAGTTAAGAACAAATTCTTATTTACAATGACGGCCTACACCGGCCAAACCCGGACGACGCTGGGCCAATTGTGCGCCGCCCTATGGGACTCCCAATCACGGCCAGTTGTGATACAGCCTGGAATCAAACCAGGGGGTCTGTAGTGACGCCTCAAGCACAGAGATGCAGTGCCTTAGACCACTGCGCAACTCGGGAGCCCAATTTTGATTTGTTTAACACTTTTTTTGTTACTACATGATCCATATGTGTTATTTCATAGTTTTGATGTCTTCGCTATATTCTAGAATGTAGAAAATAGTAAAAAATCTAAAACTTGAATGAGTAGGTGTTCTAAAACTTTTGACCGGTAGCGTATAAAGATTTACAAATGTGTGTGTGTGTGTGTGTGTGTGTGTGTGTGTGTGTGTGTGTGTTTTGTGTCTGTGTGTGTATTTGGGGGTCTTACTGTAATCTTCTTTAATGACCATGCAAGACTGTTTCTGGGGAGAACGTGAACTGTACATGTTGAAAAGGAGCTCATCTAAATGAAGATTTTACCATAGGCTTTGCTATACACACCCAGTGCTGTCTTTCAGATTATTTTTTAAGGGACTAAGATGACACGTAATAATATGTATAATCTACTGTACAAGTTTCCTGTTTAATAAGATTGTGCTCCTTTTGGTTCCCATTTTACAGCTCATTGGAAGTTCTTACAGTGCCTCTGCTTTTAAATGGTTAGTACTGCTACAGGACAGTCTGCATGCTGAACGGCCATAATGCTGACACAGTAGTAATGCTCTATGTGCTAAATATATAAATATTATATAAATGAATTAAATATGTGATGAAGTTCAAAAGTACAAACAGAAACTACAGTGCATGCACAAATGCTAATCTGAAACCAAAATGGTAGATGGCAGAATGGACACACACAGGTAGAATCCATCTGCACATCAATTTAATCCACTTGCCTATATTATTCAATCTCTTTGTAAACTCTTTTGAAATGTTTCATAAGAAAGTCAGAATACTTTAACATCCTCTGGAAATGTCAAAGGGCCTTGCTATCCAGAATCCTTGGGAAGTCCCAACGCTGACATTACCCAGTTGACATTATAAATGTTTAAGGTAAGGGTAATGGTTAAGGTTGGGTAGGGGTTAAGGTTAGGTTAAGGGTAGGGGTTAAGGTTAGGGTTAGGGTATGTCAAATAATAGAGGAAATAGTCTCATTATCTCCTTATCTCTTCCTGTATGAGCATCCTTAAAGAGATCATCTGGAGATAATGTATATAATGGCGGCGGAGGGGATGGCTGCCGTTATATACATTATCTCCAGATGATCTCTAACCAACTGCGCTATTTTATGTGTTTTTTTGCATTGTTTGTAGCTTATTTTGTACATAATGTTGCTGCTACCATCTCTTATGACCGAAAAGAGCTTCTGGATATCAGAACAGCAATTACTCACCTCAAATTGGATGAAGATTTTTTTTTTTAATGAGTCTGACATCATTCACGTGAATAAAAGACGGAAATCCAGGGGGCGGAGATCGGGGTGCCTTGTGAGAATTAGTCGGCGGTGGGTAACCCGCCTCTACCATCCTTTCTATTGGCCAACGTGTAATCACTGGAAAATAAACTGGATGATCTCCGCTCGAGATTATCCTAACAACGGGACATTAAAAACTGTAATATCTTATGTTTCACCGAGTCGTGGCTGAACGACGACATGGATAATATTCAGCTGGCTGGGTTTTCCGTGCATCCGCAGGACAGAACAGCTACATCTGGTAAGACGAGGGGTGGGGGTGTGTGTCTATTTGTCAATAACAGCTGGTGCGCGATGTCTAATATTAAGGAGGCCTCAAGGTATTGCTCGCCTGAGGAAGAGTACCTCATGATAAACTGTAGACCACACTATCTACCAAGAGAGTTTTCATCTATATTTTTCGTAGCCGTCTATTAACCACCACAAACCGATGCTGGCACTAAGACCGCACTCAACTAGCTGTATAAGGCCATAAGCAAACAAGAAAATGCTCATCCAGAAGCGGCGCTCCTAGTGGCCGGGGACTTTAATGCAGGCTAACTTAAATCCGTTTTGCCTCATTTCTACCAGCATGTCACATGTGCAACCAGAGGAAAGAAAACTGTAGACCACCTTTACTCCACACACAGTGACGAATACAAAACTCTCCCTCGCCCTCCATTTGTCAAATCTGACCATAATTGTATCCTCTTGATTCCTGCTTACAATCAAAAACTAAAGCAGGAAGTACCAGTGACTCGATCAATACGGAAGTGGTCAGATGACGCGGATGCTACGCTACTGGACTGTTTTGCTACCACAGACTGGAATATGTTCCGGGATTCATCCAATGGCATTGAGGAGTATACCACCTCAGTCACCGGCTTTATCAATAAGTGCATCAACGACGTCGTCCCCACAGTGACCATACGTACATATCCCAACCAGAAGCCATGGATTACAGGCAACATCCGCATCGAGCTAAAGGCTAGAGCTGCCGCTTTCAAGGAGCAGGACACTAATCCGGACGCTTAAAAGAAATTCCGCTATGCCCTCAGACAAACTATCAAACAGGCAAATACAGGACTAAGATTGAATCCTACTACACCGGCTCTGACGCTCGTCGGATGTGGCAGGGCTTGCAAACTATTACGGACTACAAAGGGAAACCCGGTCGCAAGCTACCCAGTGACGTGAGCCTACCAAATGCCTTTTATGCTTGCTTCGAGGCAAGCAACACTGAAGCATGCATGAGAGCACCAGCTGTTCCGGACGACTGTGTGATCACGCTCACCGTAGCTGATGTGAGCAAGACCTTTAAACAGGTCAACATTCACAAGGCCGTGGGGCCAGATGGATTACCAGGATGTGTACTCAGAGCATGTGCAGACCAACTGGCAAGTGTCTTCACTGACATTCTCAACCTCTCCCTGACCGAGTCTGTAATACCTACATGTTTCAAGCAGACCCTGTGCCCAAGAAAGTGAAGATAACCTGCCTAAATGACTACCGCCCCATAGCACTCACGTCAGTAGCCATGAAGTGCTTTGAAAGTCTGGTCATGGCTCACATTAACACCATCATCCCGGAAACTCTAGATCCACTTGAATTTGCATACCACCCCAACAGATACACAGATGACGCAATCTCAATCGCACTCCACATTGCCCTTTCCCACCTGGACAAAAGGAACACCTATGTGAGAATGCTGTTCATTGACTACAGCTCAGCGTTCAACACCATAGTGCCCACAAAGCTCATCACTAAGCTAAGGACCCTGGGACACATCTGCCATGCTGATCCTCAACACGGGGGCCCCTCAGGGGTGCGTGCTTAGTCCCCTCCTGTACTCCCTGTTCACCCACGACTGCATGGCCAAGCACGACTCCAACACCATCATTAAGTTTGCAGACGACACAACAGTGGTAGGCCTGATCACCGACAACGATGAGACAGCCTATAGGGAGGAGGTCAGAGACTGGCAGTGTGATGCCAGGACAACAACCTCTCCCTCAACGTGAGCAAGACAAAGGAGATTATCGTGGACAACAGGAAAAGGAGGGCTGAACACGCTCCCATTCACATCGACAGGACTGTACTGGAGAGGGTCGAGAGTTTCAAGTTCCTTGGTGTCTACATCACCAACAAACTATCATGGTCCAAACACACCAAGACAGTCGTGAAAATGGCATGACAACACTTTTTCCCCCTCAGGAGACTGAAAATATTTGGCATGGGTCCCCAGATCCTCAAAAGGTTCTACAGCTGCACCATCGAGAGCATCCTGACCGGTTGCATCACCGCCTGTTATCACAACTGCTCGGCATCTGACTGTAAGGCGCTACAGAGGGTAATGCGTACGACCCAGTACATCACTGTGGCCAAGCTTCCTGCCATCCAGGACCTATATACTAGGCGGTGACAGAGGAAGGCCCAAATAATTGTCAAAGACTCCAGTCACCCAAATCATAGACTGTTCTCTCTGCTACCGCACGGCAAGCAGTACCGGAGCGCCAAGTCTAGGTTAAAAAGGCTCCTTAACAGCTTCTACCCCCAAGCCATAAGACTGCTGAACAATTTATCAAATTGCCACCCAGACTATTTACATTGACACCCCCCCCTTTTTGAATTTTATTTTTTACTTTAGTTTATTTAGTAAATATTGAACTGCATTGTTGGTTAAAGGCTTGTAGGTAAGCATTTCATGGTAAGGTCTACACCTGTTGTATTCAGCGCATGTGACAAATAAAATCACTGGCTGCATGCTGATCTAGGATCAGGTCCCCCCTGTCAAAATGATCTTGTTCATTATGAACCAAAAGTTAAATCTGATCCTAGATCATCACTCCTGAATATGTGCCCAGAATCTAAGGACTATTGCTTCCACTGATAAAAAAATATATAATCCCCTTTGCTTCCCTCATCAGAGACAACAAAGTAGTGGCCCTGGGGTGGTCTAGCATTAGGGCCGCTGCTTTCAGTCCACACACATACTGTATTTACAAATCGGACATTGGATAGGTGCTCTAAATCCTTTAGCTATGAATGTTCTTAGTAATTCTGCCACAGCTGTCCAACTCCAATAAAAGAACATACATTCCCACATTTATAAATGACAGTATAAATATGAAGAATGGGAGTACTCACAGATTTGGAACAGAACAGTACATTTAAAGTATTAATAGTGTAGTACCATGTGTACTGCGTACATTTAAATAGTGTAGTACATGTGTACTGCGTGCATTTAAATTGGCATAAGTCGTTTGTCAGCTCCACATGGGCCAACTTGCATTTCTCAGTGACAGGCGCATGTCCAGAATTTACCACTCTGCCATTAAATGCTGTGTCCCTGAGCAGTACTATAGGGATGGTGTGTATCTCACGGATGCGGGCAATGACCTCTTCCTTGAGAGCCTGAGAGCTGGTCTCTCCTCCGTTCTAGCAAGATCCACGCAGTAGTACACACCACCACACTCACTTCCACTTGCCTGCCATTCCACGAACCCAAAGGCTTTTTTAAGAGCCACCTAATAAATGAAAATAAGTGTGTGTGTGTGTGTGTTGGGAGGTGTCTGTCAAAACTATAAACTAAATAATGGTGAAAATGTATCCTCCAGGAGGCGAACCCACAATCTTCACACACTACGAACACTGTTCTTAAAACATTGATTTCGACAAACCATTTAAATGGACAGTTGGGAAGCGTTCGTTCCAAAATTATTTTGTTTATTCACTCAGTACTGATTGAACTTTTATTTATCTTGCTTGGTTAACACACAATAGTCTAAAACAGTTGATTTGTTGAAAACAGACTCATTTAGTCACGTAGCTAACCAAGTTAGCAAGCATGCTATTTTCTTTTGACTGCGCACAGCATGGCGCACAATTTAAGCAAGCAGAAAGGGGGTTCGATTAATCTGTCAAGCCCGTCATGTCATCGGGCAAAAGCGGAGAGGGAAGGCATAAAAAAAGCTTTTTTTTATCAAAAGCAATCACTTTTGCATGTGAAAACAAAGAATCCTACTCATTACTACACTAAGTTTTGAGCTGACTACACCGTCGGATAGAGCAGGGCACCTGGCTCACACCTGGGAGGCAGCCAGGTTCCAAATCGAATTCAATCAACTTTCAGCAGGTGCAAACGCCTACACGGGCACCCGGTTGAGATTAATCGAACCCCCTCAATGATTCTGATGTTGTTTTACCTGAGTGCACTGTGTGCAGCACTCGCACCCCCTGACTACTTTTTACTTGTGGATGGTGATTTAAGATTTTTTGGGAACACACTGAAAAGTAACTTGACACTGTGCTAATCAGTCAGCACAAATGTGGATTATAATGACAAGGCAGAAAATCTTAAATCGCCATCCACAAGTAAAAAGTAGTCAGGGGGTGCGGGTGCTGCATATGCATATGCTGCAGCTGGAATGTATTCTACATGTTTGAAACAGCGATGCTTTCAGTGAGTCTGGTAAGTTGTCTGATGATAGCATGCATTTGCACACTTGCAGTGCACAACTGAACAGAGGCTCTGTTTACATGTGCGTTTGGGGTTCAACCATTGACTATATGCGGTTCATAACTAGCTTACTGTTTCTTAACAAAGCTATTTGTTTTCTCGGCTATGGTTTGTGTTGTGGTCTTGGTTGTTCCTAGTCGAGGAAATGTAGCGTAGCTAACTTTAATTCTACCCACATGTACATATTACCTCAATTACTTCGACTAACCGGTGCCCCCGCACATTGACTCTGTACTGATAACCCCTGTATTTAGCCTTCCTACTGTTATTTTATTTTACTGCTGCTCTCAAATTTTTTTTGTGTTTCTTTCTTTAAAACTGCATTGTTGGTTAAGGGCTTGTAAGTAAGCATTTCACTGTAAGGTCTACACCTGTTGTATTTGGCGCATGTGGCAAATAACATTTGATTTGATTTGATTTGTTAGTCCTGTCTGAAATCTTGCTACCTTGTCTTACCGTAACTTGGTCTATGGAATAGCCTACCTAGCTTGTTTTGCAATGCCCATTGCATGCATTGTAAGGTAGATAGCTAGCAGTTTGAGAGTTTCCCAAAGTTTGGCGTTGGCTTTGATCCTGCTTTGAACCTATTTAGCTAGCTAGCTATGTTTTGTGGAAGAATGTATTATATATTGTGGTGCATGAACTGGTCATAGGCGTTAGCTAACGTTACAGTTTTACGTTGTCTAATGTTACCTAGGTAACGTTAACTGGCGGGTGGGAGGAAATGGCGACTGTGCTTGAATCTGAAAGTGCGGCAAGTGAAGTGTGTGACCATTAATGGTAAATAGTGAAATCAAAGAATGGAACAAAATGAGCAAAGTTGTAGTAGAAGACAAGGACCGGTCCAATAATACATTTCTTATTGGACTGCGCTTTTTGGACAAAGAGTTTCAGTTGGGAAATCCATTTTTAATATCGAGGACTGTAAAGAAAGCAGTGGGAAAGGTGAATTCAATCAAGGTGACTTGAAGCAGCCTTGTTTTGGTTAATTGTGTCGATGAAGAAGCGTGCACTGGATCTGGCAAAATTGTCCAAGTGAGAAGTAACATGTATTGATCTTCAAGGCAGGGCGCCTACCAAAGGGGTTATAGCTGGAGTCTCATTGGATTTAGATGATGAGTACCTTAGTCAGAAAATCCCAGGAGTGGTCAGTGCATGTCACCTGACCCGTATGGTAAATGGAAGGAAGGAGAAAAGCCTATTGATATTATTGTTGTTTTAGGAGACTCTACCTGAATATGTGAAGCTTGGATATGTGAGGTATGCGGTGAGAGCGTTTGTGTCCAAACCATTACAGTGTGGGAATTGTAAAGGATATAGTCACGTGTCAAATATTTGTAGACCAGAGAAGTATGGTATTGAAGAATCTGTGAATGGAAAAAAGTTGCAACTGTGGTGGAGATCATACTCCGGACTTCCTTGAGTGCCCTGTTAGGGTGAAGGAGGATCAGGGCTGTGCAGCGGATCTCTTATGTGGAGGCGGTGAAGAGAATCGAAGGGGCGAGAGACAACAGTGTTGAAGATATGGTGGTGGATGCATTGCAACCAGTTGCTAGTGTTTTAAGTCAATCGAGTGATCTGGATACACTCATTGTGAAGAAAGTGGATTCTGTGGCATTTATAGCCACAGTGATTAATTGTACAGCATAAGTGTCTAAGTCCAAGAAGCTGGATATCATTGTATCTGCAGCCGATAACTTTTTTGGGCTCCAAGACTTTACGGCAGAAGCACTGCAAGGACTATTGTCGCTAGGAAATGTCCCGCCCTCACAGGAGTCTTCTGAGTCTGATTAGAATGTGTTTTTTACAGAAAAGCAGGTTGATTTTGTATAGTTAATTTCTTTTTTATATACAGTACCAGTCAAAAGTTTCGACACACCTACTTATTCAAGGGTTTTTCTTTATTTTTACTATTTTCTACATTGTAGAATAATAGTGAAGACATCAAAACTATGAAATAACACATAAGGAATCATGTATTAACCAAACAAGTGTTAAACAAATCAAAATATATGTTATATTTGAGATTCTTGATGACAGCTTTGCACACTCTTGGCATTCTCTCAACCAGCTTCACCTGGAATGCTTTTCCAACAGTCTTGAAGGAGTTCCCACGTATGCTGAGCACTTGTTGGCTGCTTTTCCTTCACTCTGCGGTCCAACTCATCCCAAACCATCTCAATTGGGTTGAGATCGGGTGATTGTGGAGGCCAGGTCATCTGATGCAGCACTCCTTGGTCAAATAGCCCTTACATTCTTATTCCTATTCCGTGTTAGCCACTGTATGTGCTTCTTCAACTATTTTGTTTAAAATGTATTTAGAGGCTATATTTAGAGGCCTGTGAGCTAGTGTATCTTTTTAAGGGGAGGCTATAATAAAAACAGTTATAAAACACAAATATAGTTCTAAAATTATCCAGCAAGACACCAGTATTCAAAATTATAGCCTAAATTGCATGCCTACAAGTTGAATGCCAATTTTTTTTTTTTTTGGGATAGGCCTAAATTGAACATTGAATTATTAAAGTGATAGACTAAAGAACTTTGGATAATTTTGATAATTTTGAATACACACATGGATTTCAATAAACAAAGGTAAGACTGTTCTATTCTGTTCTATTCTCTTTGATTTAGTTCCTATTGCAACTGTGACGAATGAAAAAATGGATGATATACTGACTGACTGAACTGAATGAAGGATTAATTAAATGTTCAAATATGTTGGAATGATGACTTGTACGCATCATGCATGCTCCGCACTTTATTTGGCTAGTAGGCAAATAGGCCTACATTAGGGTATAAATTAGGACTCTACAGTATGGCTGCATGCCTCCAGAAGGGCATCTTCTGAGGCTGAGGGGTGCTTTTCCGAAGGCACATGGTGCTGTGGTGGTGCATGGAGATCACAAGCTCTTCAACTGGGCAGCAGTGTCGCGATGGAGGGAATAGCCTATACGGAGACCACTGCAACAGAGTTATTGTAAAGAGTGGAAATAAGCTTATGCCAGACTTAGCCTATGTTTAACCTCTCCCTTGTCATTTCAAAGTCCATATGTTCATGACCCGATGTCACGCCTACTCCTGCTCCCTCCCTCGACGTCGCCGGTTTACTAACCACCGGTCCTAGCTTCATTATTACGCACACATGTTCCCCATCATTACGCACACCTGGTCGTCATTCCCTCCTTGATTACTCCCCCTTTATTTAGCCCTCAGTTGTCTTCAGTCACTAGGTGTTATTGTTTTCGCTCACGTTCAGTGCGCTCCTCATGTTTGTTAATCTGCATTGGTTCTTTGTTAAACTCACCTTCTGCACCTGTTTCCTGACTCCCGGCATATACGTTACAGAATAACACCTCGACAATATGGAAGCAGCAGAAGATTCAACCCTCTTCCAGACGGTTAACGAACAAGGTAATCTACTCCATCAACACCACGACCAGCTGGCGAAACTGGGTACGGCCATGGAGGAGGTCCTCCGTGTTCTCCACCGCCTCGACACCACTAGCGAGGTTTTCCATTCCCCTATCAGAGGGCCTCCTACCACTGGGTCGTCACAGTGAGCCAGCCCCCCAGCCTACCCAGCCGTCCGCCCAGGAGAAATATGACGGCACTCCATCGAAATGCCACGGCTTCCTACTCCAGTGCTCCCTCTATTTTGCCTTTCAGGCGGGAGCCCCGACCACCGAGAGGTCCAAGGTTGCCACGGTCATTTTCCTGCTGACCGGACGGGTGTTGGAGTGGGCTACGGCCATCTGGGAGAGAGGAGAGGAGGAGCTAGGTTCCTATGAGAGGTTCATGGTTCTGTTCAGGGCGGTCTTCGACCATCCTACAGAGGGCAAAGAGGGAGGTGAGCGACTTTTCCAGCTCCGGCAGGGTGCCCAGACCGCTGTGGAGTATGCCCTCACCTTTTGGACTGTGGCAGCTTCCAGCGGCTGGAATGAGCCGGCTGTCACGACTTCCTCCGATGCTACCTCCTCTCTTTGTCACCGGCCTTCTAGCCACTGCCGCATCACATCTCATCATTCCATTTGTTTTGTCTTGTCTATTACACACACCTGGTCATATCCCCTCATTAGTACGTGTATAAGTGTTCCCTCTTTTTATTTTGTATTTTATTTAACCTTTATTTAACCAGGTAAGCCAGTTGAGAACAAGTTCTCATTTACAACTGCGACCTGGCCAAAATAAAGCAAAGCAGTGCGATTAAAAACAACAACAACACAGAGTTACATATGGGATAAACAAAACGTACAGTCAATAACACAATAGAAAATCTATATACAGTGTGTGCAAATGTAGTAAGTTATGGAGGTAGGGCAATAAATAGGCCATAGTGCAAAATAATTACAATTTAGTATTAACACTGGAGTGATAGATGTGCAGAATATGATGTGCAAATAGAGATACTGGGGTGCAAATGAACAAAATAAATAACAATATGGGGATGAGGTAGTTGGGTGGGCTAATTACAGATGGGCTGTGTACAGGTGCAGTGATCGGTAAGCTGCTCTGACAACTGATGCTTAAAGTTAGTGAAGGAGATAAGAGTCTCCAGCTTCAGAGATTTTTGCAGTTCGTTCCAGTGGAATGAATGAATGAATGGCGGCCAAAGGAGGTGTTGGCTTTGGGGATGACCATTTACATTTAAGTCATTTAGCAGACACTCTTATCCAGAGCGACTTACAGTTAGTGAGTGCATACATTTTCATACTGGTCCCCCGTGGGAATCAAACCCACAACCCTGGCGTTGCAAATACCATGCTCTACCAACTGAGCTACACGGGACTAACCAGTGAGATAGACCTGCTGGAGTGCATACTACGGGTGGGTGTTGCTATGGTGACCAATGAGCTAATATAAGGTGGGGATTTGCCTAGCAGTGATTTATAGATGACCTGGAGCCAGTGGGTTTGGCGACAAATATGTAGTGAGGGCCAGCCAACGAGAGCGTACAGGTCATAATGGTGGGTAGTATATGGGTCTTTGGTGACAAAACGGATGGCACTGTGATAGACTACATCCAATTTGCTGAGTAGAGTGTTGGAGGCTATTTTGTAAATGACATCGCCGAAGTCAAGGATCGGTAGGATAGACAGTTTTACGAGGGCATGTTTGGCAGCATGAGTGAAGGAGGCTTTGTTGCGAAATAGGAAGCTGATTCTAGATGTAACTTTGGATTGGAGATGCTTAATGTGAGTCTGGAAGGAGAGTTTACGGTCTAACCAGACACCTAGGTATTTGTAGTTGTCCACATATTCTAAGGCAGACCCACCGAGAGTAGTGATTCTAGTCGGGCGGGCGGGTGCAAGCAGCGTTCGATTGAAGAGCATGCATTTAGTTTTACTAGCGTTTAAGAGCAGTTGGAGGCTACGGAAGGAGTGTTGTATGGCATTGAAGCTCGTTTGGAGGTTTGTTAACACAGTGTCCAATGAAGGGCCCGATGTATACAAAATGGTGTCGTCTGCGTAGAGGTTGATCTGAGAGTCACCAGCAGCAAGAGCGACATCATTGATATACACGGAGAATAGAGTCGGCCCGAGAATTGAACCCTGTGGCACCCCCATTCGAGACTGCCAGAGGTCCAGACAACAGGTCCTCCGATTTGACACATTTAACTCTATCTGAGTAGTAGTTGGTGAACCAGGCGAGGCAGACATTTGAGAAACCAAGGCTATTTAGTCTGCCAATAAGTATGTGATGATTGACAGAGTCGAAAGCCTTGGCCATGTCGATGAAGACGTCTGCAAAGTACTGTCTTTTATCGATCACAGTTATAATATAGTTTAGGACCTTGAGCGTGGCTGAGGTGCACCCATGACCAGCTTGGAAACCAGATTGCATAGCGGAGAAGGTACGGTGGGATTCTAAATGGTTGGTGATCTGTTTGTTAACTTGGCTTTCAAATACTTTCGAAAGGCAGGGCAGAAAGTATTCACCCCCCTTGGCATTTTTCCTATTTCGTTGTCTTATAACCTGGAATTAAAATAGTTTTTTGGGGGGGTTATATTATTTGATTTACACAACATGTCTACCACCTTGAAGATGCAAAATATTTTTTATTGTGAAACAAACAAGAAATAAGACAAAAAAACAGAAAACTTGAGCGTGCATAACTATTCACCCCCCAAAGTCAATACTTTGTAGAGCCATCTTTTGCAGCAATTACAGCTGCAAGTCTCTTGGGGTATGTCTCTATAAGCTTGGCACATCTAGCCACTGGGATTTTTTCCCATTCTTGAAGGCAAAACTGCTCCAGCTCCTTCAAGTTGGATGGGTTCCGCTGGTGTACAGCAATCTTTAAGTCATACCACAGATTCTCAATTGGATTGAGAAGCCATTCCAAGATATTTAAATGTTTCCCCTTAAACCACTCTAGTGTTGCTTTAGCAGTATGCATAGGGTAATTGTCCTGCTGGAAGGTGAACCTCTGTCCCAGTCTCAAATCTCTGGATGACTGAAACAGGTTTCCCTCAAGAATTTCCTTGTATTTAGCACCATCCACCATTCCTGTAATTCTGACCAGTTTCCCAGTCCCTACCGATGAAAAACATCCCCACAGCATGGTGCTGCCACCACCATGCTTCACTGTGGTGATGGTGTTCTCGGGGTGATGAGACGTGTTGGGTTTGCTCCAGACATAGCGTTTTCCGTGATGGCCAAAAAGCTCAATTTTAGTCTCATCAGACCAGAGTAGCTTCTTCCATTTGTTTGGGGAGTCTCCCACATGCCTTTTGGTGAACACCAAACGTGTTTGCTTATTTTTTTCATCAAGCAATGGTTTTTTTCTGGCCCCTCTTCCGTAAAGCCCAGCTCTGTGGAGTGTACGGCTTAAAGTGGTCCTATGGACAGATACTACAATCTCCGCTGTGGAGCTTTGCAGCTCCTTCAGGGTTATCTTTGGTCTCTTTGTTGCCTCTCTGATTAATGCCCTCCTTGCCTGGTCCTTGTGTTTTGGTGGGCGGCCCTCTCATGGCAGGTTTGTTGTGGTGCCATATTCTTTCCATTTTTTAATAATGGATTTAATGGTGCTCCGTGGGATGTTCAAAGTTTCAGATTTTTTTTTTTACCCAACCCTGATCTGTACTTCTCCATAACTTTGTCCTTGACCTGTTTGGAGAGCTCCTTGGTCTTCATGGTGCCGCTTGCTTGGTGTTGCCCCTTGCTTAGTGGTGTTGCAGACTCTGGGGCCTTTCAGAACAGGTGTATATATACTGAGATCATGTGGCACTTACAGTTGAAGTTGTTTTTCAACCACTCCACACATTTCTTGTTAACTAACAAACTATAGTTTTGGCAAGACGGTTAGGACATCTACTTTTTGCATGACACAAGTAATTTTTCCAACAATTGTTTACAGACAGATTATTTCACTTATAATTCACTGTATCACAATTCCAGTGGGTCAGAAGTTTACATACACTAAGTTGACTGTGCCTTTAAACAGCTTGGACAATTCCAGAAAATGATGTCATGGCTTTAGAAGCTTCTGATAGGCTAATTGACATCATTTGAGTCATTTGGAGGTGTACCTGTGGATGTATTTCAAGGCCTACCTTCAAACTCAGTGCCTATTTGCTTCACATCATGGGAAAATTTTAAAAAATCAGCCGACCTCAGAAAAAAGATTGTAGACCTCCACAAGTCTGGTTCATCCTTGGGAGCAATTTCCAAACGCCTGAAGGTACCACGTTCATCTGTACAAACAATAGTATGCAAGTATAAACACCATGGGACCACGCAGCCGTCATACCGCTCAGGTAGGAGACGCGTTCTGTCTCCTAGAGATGAACGTACTTTGGTGCGAAAAGTGCAAATCAATCCCAGAACAACAGCAAAGGACCTTGTGAAGATGCTGGAGGAAACAGGTACAAAAGTATCTATATCCACAGTAAAACGAGTCCTATATCGGCATGACCTAAAAGGCCGCTCAGCAAGGAAGAAGCCACTGCTCCAAAACCGCCATAAAAACGCCACACTACGGTTTGCAACTGCACATGGGAACAAAGAAGGTACTTTTTGGAGAAATGTCCTCTGGTCTGATGAAACAAAAATATAACTGTTTGGCCATAATGACCATCGTTATGTTTGGAGGAAAAAGGGAGTGCTTGCAAGCCGAAGAACACCATCCCAACCGTGAAGCATGGGGGTGGCAGCATCATTTACATTTACATTTACGTCATTTAGCAGACGCTCTTATCCAGAGCGACTTACAAGTTGGTGCATTCACCCTATAGCCAGTGGGATATCCACTTTACAAATTTATTTTTTTATTATTTTTTTTTAGGGGGGGTAGAAGGATTACTTTATCCTATCCCAGGTATTCCTTAAAGAGGTGGGGTTTCAAATGTCTCCGGAAGGTGGTGAGTGACTCCGCTGTCCTGGCGTCGTGAGGGAGCTTGTTCCACCATTGGGGTGCCAGAGCAGCGAACAGTTTTGACTGGGCTGAGCGGGAACTATGCTTCCGCAGAGGAAGGGGAGCCAGCAGGCCAGAGGTGGATGAACGCAATGCCCTTGTTTGGGTGTAGGGACTGATCAGAGCCTGAAGGTACAGAGGTGCCGTTCCCCTCACAGCTCCATAGGCAAGCACCATGATCTTGTAACATATGCGAGCTTCAACTGGAAGCCAGTGGAGTGTGCGGAGGAGCGGGGTGACATGAGAGAACTTGGGAAGGTTGAACACCAGACGGGCTGCGGCATTCTGGATGAGTTGTAGGGGTTTAATGGCACAGGCAGGGAGCCCAGCCAACAGCGAGTTGCAGTAATCCAGACGGGAGATGACAAGTGCCTGGATTAGGACCTGTGCCGCTTCCTGTGTAAGGCAGGGTCGTACTCTCCAAATGTTGTAGAGCATGAACCTGCAGGATCGGGTCACCGCCTTGATGTTAGCGGAGAACGACAGGGTGTTGTCCAGGGTCACGCCAAGGCTCTTCGCACTCTGGGAGGAGGACACAACGGAGTTGTCAACCGTGATGGCGAGATCATGGAACGGGCAGTCCTTCCCCGGGAGGAAGAGCAGCTCCATCTTGCCAAGGTTCAGCTTGAGGTGGTGATCCGTCATCCATACTGATATGTCTGCCAGACATGCAGAGATGCGATTCGCCACCTGGTTATCAGAAGGGGGAAAGGAGAAGATTAGTTCTGTATCGTCAGCGTAGCAATGATAGGAGAGGCCATGTGAGGATATGACAGAGCCAAGTGACTTGGTGTATAGGGAGAATAGGAGAGGGCCTAGAACTGAGCCCTGGGGGACACCAGTGGTGAGAGCACGTGGTGCGGAGACAGCTTCTCGCCACGCCACTTGGTAGGAGCGACCGGTCAGGTAGGACGCAATCCAGGAGTGAGCCGCGCCGGAGATGCCCAGCTCGGAGAGGGTGGAGAGGAGGATCTGATGGTTCACAGTATCAAAGGCAGCAGACAGGTCTAGAAGGACAAGAGCAGAGGAGAGAGAGTTAGCTTTAGCAGTGCGGAGAGCCTCCGTGACACAGAGAAGAGCAGTCTCAGTTGAATGACCAGTCCTGAAACCTGACTGGTTTGGATCAAGAAGGTCATTCTGAGAGAGATAGCAAGAGAGTTGGCTAAAGACGGCACGCTCAATAGTTTTGGAAAGAAAAGAAAGAAGGGATACTGGTCTGTAGTTGTTGACATCAGTGGGATCGAGTGTTGGTTTTTTGAGAAGGGGTGCAACTCTCGCTCTCTTGAAGACGGAAGGGACATAGCCAGCGGTCAAGGATGAGTTGATCAGCGAGGTGAGGTAGGGGAGAAGGTCACCGGAGATGGTCTGGAGAAGAGAGGAGGGGATGGGGTCAAGCGGGCAGGTTGTTGGGCGGCCTGCAGTCACAAGTCGCAAGATTTTATCTGGAGAGAGAGGGGAGAAAGAAGTCAAAGCATAGGGTAGGGCAGTGTGAGCAGGACCAGCAGTGTCATTAGACTTAACAAACGAAGATCGGATGTCGTCAACCTTCTTTTCAAAGTGGTTGACGAAGTCATCCACAGAGAGAGAGGAGGGGGGGAGGATTCAGCAGGGAGGAGAATGTGGCAAAGAGCTTCCTAGGGTTAGAGGCAGATGCTTGGAATTTAGAGTGGTAGAAAGTGGCCTTAGCAGCAGAAACAGATGAAGAAAATGTAGAGAGGAGGGAGTGAAAAGATGCCAGGTCGGCAGGGAGTTTAGTTTTCTTCCATTTCCATCATGCTGTGGGGGTGCTTTGCTGCAGGAGGGACTGGTGCACTTCACAAAATAGATGGCATCATGAGGAAGGAAAATTATGTGGATATATTGAAGCAACATCTCAAGACATCAGTCAGGAAGTTAAAGCTTGGTCGCAAATGGGTCTTCCAAATGGACAATGACACCAAGCATACTTCCAAAGTTGTGGCAAAATGGCTTAAGGACAACAAAGTTAAGGTGCTGGAGTGTGTCACGCCCTGGCTCTAGGGACTCTTTTATGTTGAGCCAGGGTGTGTAGAGTCTATGTTTTGTGCTCTTTGTTTTCCATTCTAGGTCTTGTATTTCTATGTTGGCCAGAGTGGTTCCCAATCAGAGGCAACAAGTGTCAGCTGTTGCTGGTTGTCTCTGATTGGGAACCATATTTAAACAGTCTGTTTTCCCTCAGTGTTTGTGGGATCTTGTTCCGTGTTTCCTGTGTAGGTTTGTGTTCGCAATTTTGGACGTCACGTATCGTTTTTGTTGTTTTGTTTGTGTAAACATTTAAATAAATATAAGTATGTTTGCATTCAATGCTGCGCATTGGTCCTCTGTTCCCGACGTTCGTGACAGAGTGGCCATCACCAAAGCCCTTACCTCAATCCTATAGAAAATGTGTGGGCAGAACTGAAAAAGCGTGTGTGAGCAAGGAGGCCAACAAACCTGACTCAGTTACACAAGTTCTGTCCGGAGGAATGGGCCAAAATTCACCCAACTTATTGTGGGAAACTTGTGGAAGGCTACCCAAAACGTTTGACCCAAGTTAAACAATTTAAAGGCAATGCTACCAAATACTACTTGAGTGTATGTAAACTTCTGACCCACTGGGAATGTGATGAAAGAAATAAAAGCTGAAAGAAATAATTCTCTCTACTATTATTCTGACATTTCACATTCTTAAAATAAAGTGGTGATCCAACCTGACCTAAGACAGGAAATTGTTACTAGGATTAAATGTCAGGAATTGTGAAAAACTGAGTTTACATGTATTTGGCTAAGGTGTATGTAAACTTCCGACTTCAACTGTAGATTGCACACAGGTGGACTTTATTTAACTAATTATGTGACTTCTGAAGGTAATTGGTTGCACCTGATCTTATTTATGGGCTTCATAGCAAAGGGGTTGAATACATATGCATGCACCACTTTTCCGTTATTTATTTTTTAGAATGTTATGAAACAAGTCCTTTTTTTAATTTCATTTCACCAATTTGGACTATTTTGTGTATGTCCATTACATTAAATCCAAATAACAATCTATTTAAATTACAGGTTGTAATGCAACAAAATAGGAAAAACGCCATGGTGGATGAATACTTTTGCCAGGCACTGTAGGTCTGTAACAGTTTGGATCTAGAGTGTCACCCCCTTTGAAGAGCGGCAGCTTTCCAATCTCTTGGGACCTCAGATGATACGAAAGAGAGGTTGAAAAGGCTAGTAATAGGGGTTGCGACAATTTCGGCGGCTAATTTTAGAAAGAAAGGGTCCAGATTGTCTAGCACAGCTGATTTGTAGGGGTCCAGATTTTGCAGCACTTTCAGAACACCAGCTGTCTGAATTTGGGTGAAGGAGAAGCGGGGGGGGGGTTAGGGTGGCATGGGCAAGTTGCAGCGGAGAGTGCAGAGCTGGTGGCCGGGGTAGGGGTAGCCAGGTGGAAAGCATGGCCAGCCGTAGCAAAATGCTTGTTGAAATTCTCGATTATCGTAGATTTATCGGTGGTGACAGTGTTTCCTAGCCTCAGTGCAGTGGGCAGCTGGGAGGAGGTGCTCTTATTCTCCATTGTCTTTACAGTGTCTCAAAACCTTTTGGAGTTAGTGCTACAGGATGCAAATTTCTGTTTGAAAAAGCTAGCCTTTTCTTTCCTAACTGATTGTGTATATTGGTTCCTGACTTGAAAAGTAGCATATCGCGGGGCTGTTCGATGCTAATGCAGTACGCCACAGGATGTTTTTGTGCTGGTCAAGGGCAGTCAAGTCTGGGGTGAACCAGGGGCTATATCTGTTCTTAGTTCTGAATTTTTTGAATGGGGCATGCTTATTTAAGATTGAGAGGAAAGCACTTTTAAAGAACAACCAGGCATCCTCTACTGATGGAATGAGGTCAATATCCATCCAGGATACCCGGGCCAGGTCAATTAGAAAGGCCTGCTTGCTAAAGTGTTTTAGGGAGCGTTTGACAGTGATGAGGGGTTGATATTATGTTTTTATAGTGTTATGGGAAACCAGGTTAGAGTTAGTAGATAAGTGACTTGGTGCCACAGAGTCTTCATTCCTTATGTCAAAGGAGATGACTGATGTTGATGGATAGGATATACTGACTTGGGGTAAAGGGTAATAACATTAAAGAAGGGAGTGCCCATTGAGGGTTACCAGATGTTCGTGAAGAAACTTGTAACATATGGTATATAAGGGAGAGTGGCTCTTTGTTCAAGTCAGTTCGGAATAGCAAGAGGCAAAGTTCTGTCTTTGGTATATCGAACTCGGTACTGACTAATTAAACATTTGCATTAACTTTCTACAAAGTGTCTAAGTATATCCTTACATCCTTAATTACTTGATACCTGAGAAACTCATCATAACAGGGGTGGTCGTTTGACCGCGGATCCATTACAGACGCAGGCAATGAGGCAGTGATCGCTGAGATCCTGGTTGAAGACAGCGGAGGTGTATTTAGAGGGTAAATTAGTCAGGATGATATCTATGACAGTGCCCATGTTTACGGATTTAGGGTTGTACCCTTGTCCTTGTAGGTGACTGTTTAATGTGAGGAGAGAGTAGCTCGGTTGAGCTACAGTGGGGAGAACAAGTATTTGATACTCTGACGATTTTGCAGGTTTTCCTACTTACAAAGCATGTAGAGGTGTGTAATTTCTATCATAGGTACACTTCAACTGTGAGAGACGGAATCTAAAACAAAAATCCAGAAAATCACATTGTATGATTTTTAAGTAATTAATTTGCATTAATTGCAGACCTCTACATGCTTTGTAAGTAGGAAAACCTGCAAAATCGGCAGTGTATCAAATACTTGTTCTCCCCACTGTACGTGTATTTTGTGTTGCTAGGGTATATTTTCCCTGTGTGCTTGTTTAGTTCCAGTGTGCCTGTTTTGAGCACTGGACTGTTTGGCTCTATCCTGCATAACTCTGTATTCCGGAATAAACTCTGTATTCTGTGATTTACCCTCCTGCGCCTGACTCCTTCAAATCACCCATCACAGAATCACCCACCAACTATGGAGTCAGCGGGAGAGGAGCGCATGCCTGGAGTCGTGGCTCGGGTCCAGGAGGATTTGACGATGCTAGCCAGCTTGGGAGAAGCGATGGATCGGGTTCTCCAGGTCGTCCAACGCCTGGAGAGGAGAGGACCCAATCTGTCGAGACCAGCTGGGCGACCGGATCCAGCCACCCACACCACAGCACCCAGAGGGATCCATATATCCTGACCAAGGGATTTCGACGGGACAGCTGCTCTCTGCCAAGGATTCCTCCTCCACCTGGAGCTCTATTATTCCAGCATCAGCCCGGCCCCATCGGAGCGGGAAAAGGTGTCCGCCCTCGTCTCCTGCCTCTCGAGGAAAGCCCTGGAGTGGGCCAACGCGGTCTGGAATGAAGGAGGAGCCACGTTGGACAACTACGGGTAGTTCGCTCGCCTCTTTTGGGCTATCTTCGATCACCCGCCCTAGGGTCGAGAGGCGGACGAGTGGCTGGTCCACCTGAGGCAGGGGACGAGGACCGCACAGGACTACGCCCTGGAGTTCCGGACTCTAGCAGCTGGGTCCGGGTGGAACGAGCGTGCCCTCATCGACCACTTCCGGTGCCATCTGCAGGAGGACGTCCGAAGGGAGCTAGCCTGCCGGGACACCATGTTGTCCTTCACTCAACTGGTGTACATGGCCATCCGCTTGGACAACCTGCTGGCGGCCAGAGGCCGTCCTGGAGGGGGTCTGCCCTTTCCAACCCCGCCCGACTCGGATCAAGAGCTGATGGAGCTGGGTGGAGCGGCGATCCAATAGAGCGGAGGACGACAGCGCCAGTATCACTCTGGTGGCACGAGAGGACATTTCACTGCACAATGTCTTCAGTGTTCTTTTGGGTCTGGAGGCGGCTGGCAGGGCACTCTCGCGTCACCCCAGGTATCGAACACCCACACTCGTTCAGAGCCCTCTGCTGCACACTGTACCCTACCCATCTAATTTCCTGATCACATGGTAGTTCCCCAGCGTAAGGCACTAGTCGATTCAGGCGCAGCTGGGAACTTTATGTACAGGGCATTCTCACACAGTCGAGGCATTTCATTGGTTTCCCTATCCATTCCACTCCCAGAGCACTTGACAGTCGACCATTAGGGTCCAGATTTGTTAGGGAAGTTACAGCACCAGTCAATATGGTTACCCATGAGACTCATCGCGAGCAAGTCACTTTCATTATTATTGAGTCTCCTGCTTTCCCTGTTGTATTAGGTATTCCTTGGTTAGCACTCCACAACCCTATCTTCTCATGGCCGCAGAGGGTTCCCACGGGGTGGTCGCGAGAGTGTCAGGGTATGTGTCTCTATGTTTCCGTTGGTGCAACCACGGTGGAAGGTCAGACAGTACCTCCACCTTGCGTATTCCCCCTGAATACCTCGATTTGGCGCACGCGTTTTCCAAAACGCAGGCGACCAAGTTACCACCTCGGTGGATTGCACGATAAACCTCCAGATAGACACTGTGCCTCCCAGGAGGTCACAGGCTGAAACGGAGGCTATGGAGACATACGTCACCGAGTCCCTGCTCCAGGGGTTTATTCGTCCCTCCACATCGCCCGCCTCCTCGAGTTTCTTTTTTGTGAAGAAGAAAGACGACGGTCTGCGCCCTTGCATTGATTATCGATCACTGAACAAGGAGACAATAAGATTTAGTTATCCTCTCCCCCTCATTCCTTCGGTGATCGAGTCAATGCATGGGGGCGCGCTTCTTACCAAACTAGATCTCCGGAGTGCGTACAACCTGGTGCATGTCTGAGAGGGGGACGAGTGGAAGAAAGCATTCAGCACAACCACAGGGCATTATGAATACCAGGTGATGCCTTACGGTTTGATGAATGCTCCATCCGTCTTCCAGTCCTTTGTGAACGAGGTGTTCCGGGACATGCTTGGTCGCGGTGTAGTGGTCTACATCAATGACATTCCGGTGTATTCCGCTACTCGTGCCGAGCATGTGTCCCTGGTTCGCAAAGTGCTGGCCCGACTGTTGGAAAATGACCTTTATGCCAAGGCAGAAAAGTGTCTGTTTTTCCAACAGTCCGTCTCCTTTCTCGGATACCGCATTACCACCTCAGGTGTGGAGATGGAGGGAGAACACATTTCAGCCGTGCGTAATTGGCCGACTCCAACCACGGTAAAGGAGGTGCAGCGCTTTATTGGCTTTGCCAACTACTATGGGAGGTTTATCCGGGGCTTTGACAAGATCGCAGCTCCCATCACATCTCTGTTGAACGGTGGGCCGTCCCGGCTCCGCTGGTCTGCTGACGCTGACAGGGCATTCAGTAACCTGAGGGGTCTGTTCACCTCAGCCCTGGTACTGGCCCACCAAGATCCATCACTACCATTCGTAGTGGAGGTAGATGCGTCTAAGGTAGAGATAGGACAGCACCTATCTCAACGCTCGGGCACGCCACCCAAGCTCCTCCCCTGTGCCTTCTTCTCCAAAAAGCTCAGCCCGGTGGAGCAGAACTACGACGTTTGGGGAGCTGTTGGCTGTTGTCCGAGCCCTGACCATGTGGAGGCACTGGCTCGAAGGGGCGAAACACCCTTTCCTCGTCTGGACGGACCACCGTAACCTGGAGTACATCCAGGCAGTGAAGAGGCTGAACCCTCACCAGGCCAGGTGGGCCCTATCCTTCACCCGGTTTTGATTTCACTCTATCATACATCCTGGGTACGAAGAACATGAAGGCAGACGTACTGTCACGGCTGTATGACACAGAGGAGAGGCCCAGAGACAACACCCCCATACTCCTGGCCTCCTGCATTATGGCGCCGGTAGTATGGGCGATGGACGCGGATATAGAGCAGGCATTACGCACAGAGCCATCTCCACCTCAGTGTCCAACTGGGCTGCAGTACGTGCCTGCTCTTGTCCGTGACCGTCTGATCTACTGGGCACACACTTCCCCCTCCTCTGGTCACCCAGGTGTCGGTTTGTACAGTAAGCTGCCTGACCGGAAAGTACTTGTGGCCTACCTTGGCTAAGGACGTGAGGGTGTATGTCTCGTCCTGCTCGGTGTGCGCCCAGAGTAAGGCACCTAGGCACCACCCAGCGGGTAAGTTACAGCCTTTACCAGTTCCACAACGGCCATGGTCTCACCTAAGTATTGATTTCCTGTCTGATCTTCCCCTCTCTCAAGGTAACACCACCATCCTGGTCATTGTGAACCGCATTTCCAAGGCCTGCCCCCTCCTTCCTCTGCCCAGTCTCCCCATGGCCCTGCAGACTGTGGAGGCCCTGTTTACACACGTCTTCCAGCACTACGGGGTACCAGGGGACATAATGTCTGACCAGGGTCCCCAGTTCACATCCAAGGTCTGGAAGGCGTTCATGGAACATCTGGGGTCTCGGTCAGTCTGATCTCTGGTTTCCACCCCGAGTCTAATGGGCAAGTGGAACGGGTAAATCAGGATGTGGGTAGGTTCCTGCGGTCCTACTGGGGTAGTGGTCGGTGTTCTTGCCATATGCCCAGAACTCTCTCCGTCACTCCTCCACTAACCTAACACCATTCCAATGTGTTTTAGGTTACCAACCGATTCTGGCACCGTGGCCAGACCGAGGCTCCGGTGGTGGATGACTGGTTTCGGCATGCGGAGAAGACGTGGAACGCTGCTCACGTCCACCTCCAACGCGCCGTGCGTCGTCAGAAGGCCACTGCAGTGAGGCCCCGGTCTTCGTACCGGGTGATCGGGTCTGGCTCTCGACCCAGAATCTGCCCCTCCGCCTGCCCTGCCGGAAGCTGAGCCTGCGGTTTGTGGGGCCATTCAATGTCCTGAGGAGGATCAACGAGGTTACTTATAAGTTATTATTTCCCCATGATTATCATTTTAACCCCTCGTTTCATGTGTCTCTCCTCAGGCCGGTGGTGGCTGGTCTGCTCCAGAAGTCTGAGGTTCGGGAGGTCCCTCCGCCTCCTCTGGACATCAAGGGGGCCCTGGCGTACTCCGTCCGTTCCATCCTGGATTCGAGGCGTCGGGTGGGGGGCCTTTAGTACCTCGTGGAGTGGGAGTGGTACGGTCCGGAGGAACGGTGCTGGGTCCCGGTGAGGGATATCCTCGATCCCTCCCTGTTGCGGGATTTCCACCGTTGCCATCCGGCTCGCCTTGCTCCGCATCCTCCTGGCCGTCCCCGAGGTGGGTGTCGGCGCGCTGCTGGAGCTGTGCGTGTATAAGTGTTCCCTCTGCCCCCTTGTCCTTGTGGGTGATTGTTTAATGTGAGGAGAGAGTAGCTCGGTTGAGCTACGTGTATTTTGTATTTACATTTACATTTTAGTCATTTAGCAGACACTCTTATCCAGAGCGACTTACTGTTAGTGAGTGCATACATTTTCATACTGGCCCCCCGTGGGAAACGAACCCACGACCCTGGCGTTGCAAGCGCCATGCTCTACCAACTGAGCAACAGGGGACTGTAGCCAGGGTATATTTTCCCTGTGTGCTCGTTTTGTTCCAGTGCGCCTGTTTTGCGCACTGGACTGTTTGACGCTATCCTTCGTAACTCTGTATTCCGGAATAAAGTCTGTATTCTGTGATTTACGCTCCTGCGCCTGACTCCTTCAAATCACCCATCACACCGACGCTCCGCGCTCTAATCCGCAGTGGACTGCGCGAGGAGGTCCAGACGGAGTTGGCATGTCAGGATAACAATATTTCCTTGAACGCTCTCTTCTCGATGGCCATCCGTCTGGATAACCTTCTGCGGGAGCGCCGGTGTCCACTCCACGGCACTCACCTCCCTCCTTTGGCTGTGCTGAGGCAGAGCCTGAACCCATGGAGGTAGGGGCCACACCGCTCTGCGGCAGAGCGGCGTCGCCGGAGACAGCAGAGGCTCTGTCCCTATTGCGGCCAGGAGGGGCACCAGCTTCAGTGGTGTCTGGTGCGCCCTAACCCTGGGTCCACCAGAGCAGATGGGCGGCCCCATCTCCCAGGGTAGGCGTGAGTATCCAATTTTCATTGTTTTCCGCCAAACCCTTTACGGCTCCTATTTCACTGGCTGGCTGACACCTGCCCTCCGACGCGCATCTATGTTCCCACAGGGGTGAGAAATCGGCTGTTGGCGTGGTCACACACATCCCTCGCCACTGGACACCCAGGTATCACCCACACCATCCAATCCCTCTCCGAAAAGTACTGGTGGCCCACTTTGGCGCAGGACTTCACCCGCTATGTCAACTCATGCTCCATATGTACTCAATCCAAATCACCCCGGCACGCTCCAGCATGGAAACTACTTCCCCTTCCTTTGCCTTAGCGGCCCTGGTCACATTTGTCCATAGACTTTGTAACTGATTTCCCCCTTTATGATGGTTGTACCACTGTTATGGTTATTATTGACAGATTCTCTAAATCCTTATTTATCCCTCTCTGGTCTACCCACCGCTCTCCAGGTTGCTGGGGCACTATTCCAGCAGGTCTTCCGGTACTATGGCCTTCTGGAGGACATTGTTTCCGACCATGGTCCCCAGTTCACATTGCAGGTCTAGAAAGCCTTTATGGAGAAGCTTGGGGTCACGGTCAGCCTCACATCCGGGTACCGGCCTCAGTCCAATGGGCAGGTGGAAAGGACCAACCAGGAGCTGGGGAGGTCCCTAAGGAGTCACTGCCAGGACCGGCAAGGTGAGTGGGCCCGGTTCCTTCCCTGGGTGGAATACGTCCAGAACTCACTTTGACACTCCTCCTCTGGGCTGACTCCCTTCCAGTGCATCCTGGGATATCAGCCGGCCCCGGCTCCATGGACTCCGAGCCAGACCGAGACCCCTGCAGTGGATGAGTGGTTCCGGCGAGCAGAGGAGGTGTGGAAGGCAGCCCACGAGAGGCTTCAGCGCGCTGTCCGCCGTCAGAAGGATCAGGTGGACCGCAACCGCAGTGAAAATCCAGAGTTCCATCCTGTTGATTGTGTCTGGCTCTCCACCAGGAACCTCCCGCTCCGCCTGCCCTGCCGGAGTCCCCGGTTTGTGGGGCCCTTCAAGGTCCTCCGGAGGGTCAATGAGGTAACCTATCATCTCAAACTCCCCACCGGATCTCACCGTTCTTTCATGTTTTCCACCTCAGGCTTGCAGTTCCAGGTCCCCTGGCTGATGCCGTTCTGTCATGCCTGCTCCCTCCCTCCAGGGCTCGACGTCGCCGGTCTACTAACCACCGGCCCTAGCTTCATTATTACGCACACCTGTTCCCCATCATTACGCACACCTGGTCGTCATTCCCTCCTTGATTACTCCCCCTTTATTTAGCCCTCAGTTGTCTTCAGTCACTAGGTGTTATTGCTTTCTCTCATGTTCAGTATGCTCCTCATGTTTGTTCATTTGCATCGGTTCTTTATTAAACTCACCTTTTGCACCTGTTTCCTGACTTCCAGCGTATACGTTACACCCGATTCATAGAAATCATGTCAAATTATTTAAAATTCATGTTAACTCCTCCTACAGAAACAAATCCATCACGTTAGCTACCTAAATGTGAAGTAAAATCAAGTTGATTTGCGAGTTTTCATCAGGATTGGTGTCATATTGGCTTAGATATGATGGTAGGGAGATTTGAATTTAACATTGAGCTTCAATCAATACCTATATATCGCCCCCACAATAATTTGAATCATCGATTGTTTTATGTTTCCAGAGGATGTTACAATACGTAGCCTACGGTACAGCCAATAAGTCTCCGGATAACGGTCACTGTTTGTTGCATTTGGGGCTGTGTGATTGCCATCCACTAGCCAGCCCTGGGCTTGATCAGCAGCCAAGGTCGCCATGGATACAGCAGATCAGGAGACCTCACTGCAGAGAGGCGACACAGCTCACTGCCTTTGTGCATGAGGGATGGAGGAACTATCCTTTTCTGCCACCTACTGGTCCATATGGTGTAAATACTGGGATGAATTGGCCAACCAATGATGATGTCATAAATATAGGCAGAAGTCAGCTGTTTTTTCTACCATTCTTTTATTTTGTATAGATGCATTGTTCGTTAGAAAAATAAAGACAACAAATAAGCCCTTTTTAGAGTAACGTTTATTGACAAATTCATAATAACCAAGCTTTTATTGCCTGATTTGATGTAATATCAGAATTGGACATCATCAAACTTGCTAAACCACAGCTGCACACATGGACACTGGCCACGCCAATATCAGGACCCCTAGTGAAAAATAGTTATAAGGTCAGAACTTGTACTACCAAACATCACCACACAGTGCTGCTGCTTTCCTCCTGTTTAAAACAGATGTCAAATCCAGCTGTTACTATGGTCAATCCTTATCAGCAGCTGGGAGGGAGGGAGAGAGAGAGCTGTGTCTGCCTGTATATAACTTTTTCTAGAACTGATAACTTCATTTCATTTTTATGGAAAGATACAGAATAACGTCTAGATGAATGTGCTCACATAGAATAGGACCTAGTTTTCTACTACAGAACACATAACACATATACATAAATCAGTTCAGTTCCTACTGTATTGTGTCTCCTATTCTCCATTTTAACTCCTACTCATAACAGATGGTGACTGGGTCATGTCATGCAAATTCCACTTGAATCCGGGAGTCAACCCCCTCCATCCATCCACATGTACTTCATGCCCCCTCTAAAATAATGGGTGGATGACGCCCTTGGGTTCCCTTATAGTGTATTTACTATGGAATAATATTTAGGAATGTTAGTTTGCTTGGTGGCAGATTAGCACAGCTTCTAACTGGGCTAATGGAATCTATACGTTGCTCAGCAGCAGTCACTGTGGGTCATTTCCGTATGAGGGAAGACAAGGCAAGTCAGGCAACATAGCAACAAGCGAAGAGGGCGCTGTAACTTACATAAGCTGTCCGCCAGAGGTCACGTTCCCCCAAGTAATTCCCACGCGCCTTCCAGCCCCACACACACTGATGAGAGGGCGCTGCGCAGCCGATCAGCAAAACCTAAAACCTCAGTACCTCGGTGACAAAATAAGCGGGTTTTGGTGGCGAGAGCTGCTGCCTGTATTATTCAACAATTAGGGACGCGGGTGCCTTTTCGACTTGGTTAATGAGAGATATTTCGACAATATCAGACGCCGGATACCGCAGCCGAGGAATTGTTTGATACATTTAGGAAATTTTGAATCATTATTTGAGCTGCCTGAAAGCAGAATAATTCGGATATTATGGTACCAGCCCTGTGGCGGCCATAGAGCTAGAGCAGGTAAGGGATTTTCCACCTGGAATTAACAATCAATGTCCACAGACACGTTAGCCTACATATCAGATTAAATATGTGTGTTTTGTTGCTTGGTGTGTTTCGTGAGCAGTGAAGTTGGCAGCTCGTGTCTACTTGCAGTAAGATATCGACTGCGTTATATTGCTGCCTGAGCAGTGACGCTGTTCAGTGGCCGACGAGGCACAGTAGGCTACAGCCTACGACTATTTCATACAATTCTAGTTATCTGAGAGAAATTATAATAAATACCCTAGGCCTAGATTGTGGGCAACAGAAAAACATAATTATTCAGATTGTAGGCCAACCTTCATGTGGTTACAATGTTATAAACCTCAGCCATGCTATGGCTACAATAGTCAGTGTGACAAGTTAGATGGGCGCTACAGTGTAATAAACCACGCAGGGGTTGCACCAGAAATCTATCTGCTGTGGCATTGTTTTGAAGTCTATCTGCTGTGGCATTGTTTTGAAGTCAAAGCTGTCAAGTTGGTATGTGGTTGTATGCATCTGGCCATGTCATCAAATAGCCACCAAACAGTGATACCAAGCAACTGCAGGTATTCTAGGTTGCTGAGCTAATGGTGGATATGTATAGGAGGGCTGTTGGAGTTTTGACTGAGCAGGGGTGTATTCATTCCGCCAAACAGTTGCAAACATTTTGCAACTAAAGCGGGAGTTTCTATTAGACAAATTCAGTTAGGTCCCTCCCTGCTTCGTTCTGTTTGCTTCCGTTCAAGAAACGTTTTGCATCACAGTAGGCAGAATGAATACACGGCATGGCACATTTGTGACAAGCTAGTGCACGTTTTACTGTAGGCATATAATAAGCAATTGTAAAAACGTGGCTTAATTATAAACAATTTGCAGACAATTTTCCAAGTTGACATCAAGTTGTCATAAGCATTCTGTAAATTACAGAGAAGGAAAGAGAAAGAAAGGTTGTCAATTTATCCTCACACTTCCCCACACACCTTTAGAATGTTCTCTCTGTACTAATGAAAACATGCACTGATAGTCTGGCCTGCTATGGTTGTCTCAGATCTATAGCCTTATGTGCTGCCTGATCCCGTGAGGCTAAGCTATAGGACTATACACTGCAGATGTATTTGTAATAAACTTTCTGGAGGCTGCTGTTATCCTTTATATCGATGTGACCTTTGGAATATGGGATCCAGATGCCCCAACCCAGAACACTCTCTCACTCTCTCTTTCACCACTTCTCTCTCTTTATCTTCTCTCTTTCTCCTCTTCCCTCGATCTCTTCTTGCTATCTCTCGCTCTTTCTCTCTCTCTCTCTCTCTCTCTCTCTCTCTCTCTCTCTCTCTCTCTCTCTCTCTCTCTCTCTCTCTCTCTCTCTCTCTCTCTCTCTCTCTCTCTCTCTCTCTCTCTCTCTCTCTCTCTCTCTCTCTCCCCCCCCCCCCCCAAACTGCAGCTGCTGTAACTCCCAGCTCTGTAACAACTGACATAGGATCAGTTCTCCCAACACCAGTCCAAAGTTAATCAGATGTTTTCATACATCAATGCCTGTTTTTATCAAGCGTCTCCTCCCACTCCATAAATAATCCCTCTCCTATCCTCTGTTGGCTTTCTGTAGTGCAGGCTTATACACTGAGTGTATGAAAAACATTAGGAACACCTGCTCTTTCCATGACATAGACTGACCAGGTGAATCCAGGTGAAAGCTATGATCCCTTATTGATGTCACTTCTTAAATCCACTTCAATCAGTGTAGATGAATGGGATTTATTTGATTTGATTAGGATGTCTTTTAGTCCTCATTTGGACAAATCTTCCAAGAGTCCTTAAACATTAAAATACAATTCATAATACAATCACATTTTCACATATAACACACTGTTACAAACAACAGACATAATACACTGACATATTGACCAGATAAATACTCTGACAGTCTGAAAATATCATCTACCATAGTCCTGCACAAACTTCAAATGTAGTATATTTAAGTGGTTCTAAAGTATTGTTTGAATGTATATATTGAAGGAGAGGAAACAGGTTAAAGAAGGATTTTTAAGCCTTGAGACAATTGAGACATGTATTGTGGATGTGTGCCATTCAGAGGGTGAATGGGGAAGACAAAATATTTAAGTGCCTTTGAACGGGGTATGGTAGTAGGTGCCAGGGGCACCAGTTTGAGTGTGTCAAGAACTGCAACCCTGTTTTTTTTTATTAACGCTCAACAGTTTCCTGTGTGTATCAAGAACGGTCCACCACCCAAAGGACATCCAGCCAACTTGACACAACTGTGGGAAGCATTAGTCAACATGGGCCAGCATCCCTGTGGAATGCTTTCGACACCTTGTAGAGTCCATGCCCGAACAAATTGAGGCTGTTCTGAGGGCAAAATGGGGTGCAACTCAATATTTGGAAGGTGTTCCTAATGTTTTGTACACTCAGTGTATAAGGTCCTATATTAGGTCCTACAGGGCAGCACTGTAGTGGTCTAGTAGTCTACCCTACACAGCCTGACGAACTGGTCTGACAGCTAATCCTAATGGATGTTTTTTATTTTAACTTTATTTTAACTAGGCAAGTCAGTTAAGAACAAATTCTTATTTGCAGTGACGGCCTACCCAGGCCAAACCCAGACGACGCTGGGCCAAATTGTGCGCCTCCCTATGGGACTCCCAATCACGGCCGGATTGTGATACAGTCTGGAATCGAACCAGGGTCTGTAGTGATGCCTCTAGCACTGAGATGCAGTGTCAACAACATTACAGCAAAGTTTTGCTAATGTTAGATCCTAACCTTTGTTTAGTGGAAGGGGCTATAGCCCAAGGTGATCTTCCATCAGTGATAATGATGTCAGTCAACCACACTGTACACCACATAGGCTTTATACCAGAGGATTGACCAGTGGAGTAACCTGCTGTATGTAATTACCCTGTAACAAACTACTAATTGTCTTAGCATTGAGGCTCTCATATTGTTGATTTATATTGAAAACAGGTAGGCTATAAGTAATAGTAGTTAACCTGCCTCGACTAATGCTGATGTAATGTGAAGTGTTGCCATGGTTTCTGTCAGCAGCTAACTCCTCCTACTGTAGACTTGAATACAGTATAGAGAGAAGTGCTGACTAATTCTCTGCCTGAATGAGTTTGTATTGACATTGACTGTATCCAATCCACTGTATGGATACATGCGGACGCACACACACATATCTGTGGGTATGCATGTGTATGGAATAGAGTGAGAGAGCTGCCATGAGATTCATTCTGGTGGGAGAGGAGGAGGAGGAGGGAGGTAGAGGAAGGATGTGAGGGATGAGGGAGGGAGGTGTGGTGCTGGTAAATGTGTGACAGATCATTGCAGCGTCACAACTCTGGACCAGCCCTGCATGGCATCAGCTGGCAGCAGCAGAAAGGGGTGCAACTATGGTGGCATACAGCAGCCTAGTTTGTGTGTTATGGTGTCAGTGTGTGGGTTGGTGGGGGGAGGAGTGTGGGCCATGTGGCGATGACAGCAGCCCCTTTGTCTCTGGACTGCCAAGCCGTGTGAACGTGTCTGTCTGACCCTCCTCACGTGACACACACGTCCTTTGTTCGTCCAATCTGGGACACCCCCCTCTAATTGAATGGGATTATATCCCTATGGGGACAGACTCCAGGGGGTTGGATCTGGCCTTGGTCCCCCGTCCCCTAACCACCCGCCCTTCATCCCTCTCCAAAAATGTGGACCGCCTCCATTTCCACCTCTTCCGTCCCCTCTCCTCAGCCCCACTCTGGTCTGCTACCCCCCCCTCCCCCTCCCCCCCGGGCTACAGGCCAGGCCCTGCTGTCCGTCCTGCACTGAAGCCTCCTCACCCTGGGAACCAAATGGCTGACACTGGCTGAGATTGAAGGATAGTCAATGCATGGACAGTATAAGCAAGAATGGATTGAAGTGGTCTAGTGGAAAAATCATATAATATCGTCTTCTTAGAGGGAGAGCCATTACAGCTGTCCTTTCTGACCACTCAGCGTGTGTGTGTGAAACATTTTTACACTCCAAAAAGTCCTGGCATTTCACGAAAACAAAGCTGTGTGTGTGTATGACTCCATCTGCTGAGGTCTGGAGCTGAGCCTGTGTTTATAAACACGTCTGGGTCTTGGCTGGCTCATTTATTAAAGGAGACACTCACACCTTAGCTGTCTCGTTCATTACAGTAATGATGATCTACACTGAGTGTACAAAACATGAAGAAAACCCTCCTAATATTGAGTTGCACCCCCCCTTTTGCCCTCAGAACAGCCTCAATTCGTCGGAGTATGGACTCTACAAGGTGTCGAAGGCGTTCCACAGGGATGCTGGCCCATGTGGACTCCAATGCCTCCTACAGTTGTGTTAAGTTTTCTGGAGGTTCTTTGGGTGGTGGACCATTCTTGACACACACAGGAAACTGTTGAGCGTGAAAAACCCAGCAGCGTTGCAGTTCTTGACACACTCAAACCTGTGCGCCTTGGCACCTACTACCATACCCCGTTCAAAGGCACTTAAATATTTTGTCTTTCCCATTCACCCTCTGAATGGCACACATACACAATCCATGTCTCAAATGTCTCAAGGCTTAAAAATCCTATCCTTTCTTTCTCTCTGTGTGTATGCAACATTTGTTGAAACACACTGTATTGTTCAGTATCTGCTTATCAAATGGCCCATAGAGGTTAGTTATTCTGAACTGAGTGAGCATATTCTCTCCCTGGGCCCTGGTCTTGACTGTTTGGCTGGGAAAGTGTTTATGTCAGAATCTTCCTCCCATTCCTCAGGAAAAACAAGCTGCACCACAAGGCTCCAACAAAACAGATAGGAAGCTGCCTCCCTCCCTGATCCCTCTCTTTCTCTCTGGTTTCCCTCTCTTTCTTTAGGATTCAGTCACACACATAACATGCGCACAAGCGCACACACGTATGCACATACACATGCACGCACACACACCCTTTGAGAACTTCCTGAAGGAGGGTGTTCTGGGCAGAAGGTCAAACTCTGAGTCTCTGTGGGAGTGGCAGGCCTGGTCTCCATGGTAACCGGGGTCAGGAGAGGTCGCGTGCCTCCATACTCTGCTGTGAGGCCGTAACAGAGGCAGAGGAAACCAGAATGAAAGCTCTGCCCTTTGTCTCATAGAGTTGCGACCCAACAGACGACACAGACAGACATCTGAGTGTTGCCCACACAGCTCTGGCCTCTGTCACAGAGAGAACGTTTTAAGTTTTAATGTCATGTGCACAAGTACAATGAAATGCCTTTCTTGCATGCTCCAAACCCAACAGTGCTGTAATCAATATCAATGTAGCACAAAAAAATAAAAATAAGGTAGAACAAAAACACACAAGATATTAAAATAAGAAGAACACGAGAAAGTATGAAGCTAGGTTAGAGCTGACCCCATTTAGTTGACTGGTCGATTGTTTGGTTGATAGGCTGTTGGTCGACCAAGATTTTTTTAGTCGAGCAGTCTAAAATATATACAGTGCATTCGGAAAGTATTCAGACCCCTTGACTTTATCCACATTTTGTTAAGTTACAGCCTTATTCTAAAATCAATCCCCCCAAAAATTATCATCGATCTACACACAATACCCCATAATGACAAAGCAAACAGGTTTTTAGATATTTTAGCAAATGTATTAAAAAGAAAGAACAGAAATGTCACATTTACATAAGTATTCAGACCCTTTACTCAATACTTTGCTGAAGAACCTTTGGCAGCGAGTCCAGCCTTGATTCTTCTTGGGTATGATGCTACAAGCTTGGCACACCTGTATTTGGGGAGTTGCTCCCACTCTTCTCTGCAGATCCTCTAAAGCTCTGTCAGGTTGGATGGGGAGTGTCGCTGCACAGCTATTTTCAGGTCTCTCCAGAGATGTTCGATCGGGTTCAAGTCCGAGCTCTGGCTGGGCCACTCAAGGACATTCAGAGACTTGTCCCGAAGCCACTCCTGCGTTGTCTTGGCTTTGCGCTTAGGGTCGTTGTCCTGTTGGAAGGTGAACCTTCGCCCCAGTCTGAGGTCCTGAACTTTCTGGAGCAGGTTTTCATCAAGGATCTCTCTGTACTTTGCTCCGTTCATCTTTCCCTCGATCCTGACTAGTCTCCCAGTCCCTGCCGCTTATATAGACAGGTGTGTGCCTTTCCAAACCATATCCAATCAATTGAATTTACCACAGGTGGACTCCAATCAAGTTGTAGAAACATCACAAGGATGGTCAATGGAAACAGGATGCACCGGAGCTCAATTTCAAGTCTCATAACAAAGGGTCTGAATACTTATGTAAATAATGTATTTCTGTTTTAAAAAAATTAAAGACTTTGCAAAAATTTCTAAAAACCTGTTTTTGCTTTGTCATTATGGGGTATCGTGTGTAGATTGATGAGAAAAAACAACAACAATTTAATCCATTTTAGAATAAGACTGTAATGTAACAAAATGTGGAACAAGTGAAGGGGTCTGAATAGTTACCGAATGCACTGTATGTGTGTGTGTATACACACTACCGTTCAAAAGTTTGGTGTCACTTAGAAATGTCCTTGTTTTCGAAAGAAAAGCAATTTTTCTGTCCATTAAAATAACATCAAATTGATCAGAAATACAGTGTAGACATTGTTAATGTTGTAAATGGCTATTGTAGCTGGAAATGGCAGATTTTTTTATGGAATATCTACATAGGCGTACGGAGGCCACCATCAGTCCTGTGTTCCAATGGCACATTGTTTGCTAATCCAAGTTGATCATTTTAAAAGGCTAATTGATCATTATAAAACCCTTTTGCAATTATGTTAGCACAGCTGAAAACTGTTGTGCTGATTAAAGAAGCAATAAAACTGGCCTTCTTGAGACTAGTTGAGTATCTGGAGCATCAGCAATTGTGTGTTCGATTACAGGCTCAAAATGGCCAGAAACAAATGACTTTCTTCTGAAACTCGTCAGTCTATTCTTGTTCGGAGAAATGAAGGCTATTCCATGCAAGAAATTGCCAAGAAACTGAAGATCTCGTATAACGCTGTGTACTGGGGGCGGCAGGTAGCTTAGTGGTTAAGAGCGTTGTACCAGTAACCGAAAGGTCGCTGGTTCTAATCCCCAAGCCGACTAGGTGAAAAATCTGTCGATGTGCCCTTGAGCAAGGCACTTAACCCTAATTTCTCCTGTAAGTCGCTCTGGATAAGAGCGTCTGCTAAATGACCAATTTATTTAATTTTTATTCTATTTACTACTGCCTTCACAGAACAGCGCAAACTGGCTCTAACCAGAATAGAAAGAGGGGTGGGAGGCCCCGGTGCACAACTCAGCAAGAGGACAAATACATTAGTGTCTAGTTTGAGAAACAGACGCCTCAACTGGCAGCTTGATTAAATAGTACCCGCAAAACACCAGTCTCAACGTCAACAGTGAAGAGGCGACTCCGGGATGCTGACCTTCTAGGCAGAGTTGCAAAGAAAAAGCCATATCTCAGACTGCCCATCTTAATGTTTTATTTTTATTGGCCAGTCTGAGATATGGCTGTTTCTTTGCAACTCTGCCTAGAAGGTCAACAAACCTCCAGGCCGTGTAAGGCCAGGTCATCTGATGCAGCACTCCATCACTCTGCTTCTTGGTAAAATAGCCCTTACATGGCCTGGAGGTGTGTTGGGTCATTGTCCTGTTGAAAAACAAATGATAGTCCCACTAAGCCCAAACCAGATGGGATGGCGTTTCGCTGCAGAATGCTGTGGTAGCCATGCTGGTTAAGTGTGCCTTGAATTCTAAATACATCACAGACAGTGTAACCAGCAAAGCACCCCCACATCATAACACCTCCTCCTCCATGCTTTACGGTGGGAACTACACTTTCGGAAATCATCCGTTCACCCACACCGCGTCTCACAAAGACACAGCGGTTGGAACCAAAAATCTCAAATTTGGACTCCAGTCCAAAGGACACATTTCCACCGGTCTAATGTCCATTGCTCGTGTTTCTTGGCTCAAGCAGGTCTCTTCTTCTTATTGGTGTCCTTTAGTAGTGGTTTCTTTGCAGCAATTCGACCATGAAGGCCTGATTCACACAGTCTCCTCTGAACAGTTGATGTTGAGATGTGTCTGTTACTTGAACTCTGTGAAGCATTTATTTGGGCTGCAGTTTCTGAGGCTGGTAACTCTAATGAACTTATCCTCTGCAGCAGAGGTAACTCTGGGTCTTCCTTTCCTGTGGCGGCCCTCATGAGAGCCAGTTTCGTCATAGCGCTTGATGGTTTTTGCGACTGCACTTGAAGAAACGTTCATAGTTCTTAAAATGTTCCATATTGACTGACCTTCATGTCTTAAAGTAATGATGGACTGTCGTTTCTCTTTGCTTATTTGAGCTGTTCTTGCCATAATATGGACTTGCTCTTTTACCAAATAGGGCTGTCTTCTGTATACCCCCCTTACCTTGTCACAACACAACTGATTGGCTCAAAAGCATTAAGAAGGAAAGAAATTCCACAAATTAACTTTTAAGAAGGCACACCTGTTAATTGAAATGCATTCCAGGTGACTACCTCATGAAGCTGGTTGAGAGAATGCAAAGAGTGTGCAAAGCTGTCATCAAGGCAAAGAGTGGCTATTTGAAGAATCTCAAATATAAAATATATTTTGATTTGTTTAACACTTCTTTGGTTACTACATGATTCCATATGTGTTATTTCATAGTTTTGATGTCTTCACTATTATTCTACAATGTAAAAAATAGAAAAAATAAAGAAAAACCCTTGAATGAGTAGGTGTGTCCAAACTTTTGACTGGTTGTGTGTGTGTGTGTGTGTATATATATGTTGATGTGTGTGTATATATATGTTGATGTGTGTATATATATGTATATGTGTATATATGTATATGTGTGTATATACAGTGAGGGGAAAAAAGTATTTGATCCCCTGCTGATTTTGTACGTTTGCCCACTGACAAAGAAATGATCAGTCTATAATTTTAATGGTAGGTTTATTTGAACAGTGAGAGACAGAATAGCAACAAAAAAATCCAGAAAAACGCATGTCAAAAATGTTATAAATTGATTTGCATTTGAATGAGGGAAATAAGTATTTGACCCCCTCTCAATCAGAAAGATTTCTGGCTCCCAGGTGTCTTTTATACAGGTAACGAGCTGAGATTAGGAGCACACTCTTAAAGGGAGTGCTCCTAATCTCAGTTTGTTACCTGTATAAAAGACACCTGTCCACAGAAGCAATCAATCAATCAGATTCCAAACTCTCCACCATGGCCAAGACCAAAGAGCTCTCCAAGGATGTCAGGGACAAGATTGTAGACCTACACAAGGCTGGAATGGGCTACAAGACCATTGCCAAGCAGCTTGGTGAGAAGGTGACAACAGTTGGTGCGATTATTCGCAAATGGAAGAAACACAAAAGAACTGTCAATCTCCTCCGGCCTGGCGCGCCATGCAAGATCTCACCTCGTGGAGTTGTAATGATCATGAGAACGGTGAGGAATCAGCCCAGAACTACACGGGAGGATCTTGTCAATGATCTCAAGGCAGCTGGGACCATAGTCAACAAGAAAACAATTTGTAACACACTACGCCGTGAAGGACTGAAATCCTGCAGCGCCCGCAAGGTCCCCCTGCTCAAGAAAGCACATATACAGGGCCGTCTGAAGTTTGCCAATGAACATCTGAATGATTCAGAGGAGAACTGGGTGAAAGTGTTGTGGTCAGATGAGACCAAAATCGAGCTCTTTGGCATCAACTCAACTCGCCGTGTTTGGAGGAGGAGGAATGCTGCTTATGACCCCAGGAACACCATCCACACCGTCAAACATGGAGGTGGAAACATTATGCTTTGGGGGTGTTTTTCTGCTAAGGGGACAGGACAACTTCACCACATCAAAGGGACGATGGACGGGGCCATGTACCATCAAATCGTGGGTGAGAACCTCCTTCCCTCAGCCAGGGCATTGGAAATGGGTCGTGGATGGGTATTCCAGCATGACAATGACCCAAAACACACGGCCAAGGCAACAAAGGAGTGGCTCAAGAAGAAGCACATTAAGGTCCTGGAGTGGCCTAGCCAGTCTCTAGACCTTAATCCCATAGAAAATCTGTGGAGGGAGCTGAAGGTTCGAGTTGCCAAACGTCAGGCTCGAAACCTTAATGACGTGGAGAAGATCTGCAAAGAGGAGTGGGACAAAATCCCTCCTGAGATGTGTGCAAACCTGGTGGCCAACTACAAGAAACGTCTGACCTCTGTGATTGCCAACAAGGGTTTTGCCACCAAGTACTAAGTCATGTTTTGCAGAGGGGTCAAATACTTATTTCCCTCATTAAAATGCAAATCAATTTCAAAAAAATTTGACATGCGTTTTTCTGGATTTTTTTGTTGTTATTCTGTCTCTCACTGTTCAAATAAACCTACCATTAAAATTATAGACTGATCAAGTCTTTGTCAGTGGGCAAACGTACAAAATCAGCAGGGGATCAAATACTTTTTTCCCTCACTGTATATATATATATTATGGCACTGATTCACACTTATCTCAGTGGAGTAATTCATTGCGGAGGCCGCGGGGATTGCACACCAGTAGTACATTTACCGGTAATTCCCATAATTTTATAATCTACAATGTTTGTTTGGTTACGGTAATTTCTGTTAATGCATTAATTATATTATTATTACAGTCTTTTACCGTTCTCATTGTCGGAGTGGACACGTTGTTTGTGGACCGCACAACCTAGGCTTCTCTTGTGAGGAACAAGTTGTGGTTTATTTCATTCCATTTAGGAGTTGTCAGTTTATTAATTGTCGTTTGTTTGTGGCGCTCCTGTCAGTGTTGAATAACCTGATTACTCAGCACCTGATTTATACATGAAGTAGGCCTAGGCTACCTGACCTGCGCGCAAATGTAGGCTTATAAATGTGCCCATTTGGTGATCTGATAGTATTTCTGATTGTCTTAACTCACCACCACTGTGGAACTTCTCAAAGTAATTCTTTCTTCACCTCAAATGGTAAGTGTGTTTTTACATCCATTGAGAATGACAATAGTTCTGCAATGTAGCCTATTTGAAAAATCTTTCCAGCTCTCTCCCTTTCAATAACCATTTAGCATAAAAGGGGAAAAAAATGTCATGTTCTGATGCTGCGGAAACGTCATAAAATAGGCCTACCTGATTACTTCTTATCCCTTGCGCAAATAGCGTACAGCAATGTCTGGCCAGAGCTCACTGGAGCAGGAAACTGAGGGCCCAGAATATTTTATACAATGTTGCAAGTTCCTTGCAGACAGGCCATGCGTAGCCAATGGGATTTATAGGATATTAATTTTTATCAGGATATGTTCTACCTGCAGGCTGCAATGTTTTTATTTGTTGGCTTTATGTAGTATATTTTTACATAGTTGGCAATGGCAATAGAAGTTACTTTTAGAATTTTTATTAACCACATGATAATGATTTTGAGATGCGAAGACTTTATTATAAATTAAATGAAACTGTTCCACGGAAATGTGCTAATAAAAATCATAACTGGCATGCAGATCGGTAGAAATGGTAAGATAAATTTGCACTCCAAATAGAAAAGGTTGCCGACCCCAGGTGTAGCCTATTAGGAGCGTAACAACAGGAGCGTAACAGCAGAATCTGTGAAGGCCAGCAGCAGCGGGAGGAAGAGGGTTGGGAACAGTTGATCTCTGGCTCCCTCGAGTCGTGTGTGTCTTAATGATTTTATCACAGTGTGCTTAAAGTAGCAGACAAGCTCAGTAGCCTACATATAGTTGATTTTATTAAAACACATAGCGTGTGTCTATATAGGGAAAAATACAGGTTTTAACATTTAGACCAATCGATTGGTCGAAAGAACAGACGACTCTAGGTCAACCAAGATTTTTGTTTGTTTGGGATAGCCCTAAGCTATATACAGGGTCAGTTCCAATACCATATTTACAATGTGCAGGGATACTGGAGTGATAGAGGTACAGTCGTGGTCAAACGTTTTGAGAGCATGGCGAGTTGCAATGCCAGGGTTGTGGGTTCATTTCCAACGGGGGGCCAGTATGAAAATGTATGCACTCACTAACTGTAAGTTGCTCTGGATAAGAGCGTCTGTGTTATGAGATATTTTTGTCAGATGTTACTATGGTATACTGAAGTATAATTACAAGCATTCCATAAGTGTCAAAGGCTTTTATTGACAATTACATTAAGCTTATGCAAAGAGTCAATATTTGCAATGCTGACCCTTCTTTTTCAAGACCTCTGCAATCCGCCCTGGCATGCTGTCAATTAAATTCTGGGCCACATCCTGACTGATGGCAGACCATTCTTGCATAATCAATGCTTGGAGTTTGTCAGAATTTGTGGGTTTTTGTTTGTCCACCCACAAGTTCTCAATGGGATTAAGTTCTGGGGAGTTTCCTGGCCATGGACCCAAAATGTCGATGTTTTGTTCCCCGAGCCACTTAGTTATCACTTTTGCCTTATGGCAAGGTGCTCCATTATGCTGGAAAAGGCATTGGTCATCACCAAACTGTTCTTGGATGGTTGGGAGAAGTTGCTCTCGGAGGATGTGTTGGTACCATTCTTTATTCATGGCTGTGTTCTTAGGCAAAATTGTGAGTGAGCCCACTCCCTTGGCTGAGAAGCAACCCCACACATGAATGGTCTCAGGATGCTTTACTGTTGGCATGACACAGGACTGATGGTAGCGCTCACCTTGTGTTCTCCGGACAAGGTGTTTTCCGGATGCCCCAAACAATCGGAAAGGGGATTCATCAGAGAAAATGACTTTACCCCAGTCCTCAGCAGTCCAATCCCTGTACCTTTTGCAGAATATCAATCTGTCCCTGATGTTTTTCCTGGAGAGAAGTGGCTTATTTGCTGCCCTTCTTGACACCAGGCCATCTTCCAAAAGTCTTTGCCTCACTGTGCATGCATATAAACTCACACCTGCCTGCTGCCATTCCTGAGCAAGCTCTGCACTGGTGGTGCCCCGATCCCGCAGCTGAATCAACTTTAGGAGACGGTCCTGGCGCTTGCTGGACTTTATGGGCGCCCTGACGTCTTCTTCACAACAATTGAACCTCTCTCCTTGAAGTTCTTGATGATCTGATAAATGGTTGATTTAGGTGCAATCTTACTAGCAGCAATATCCTTGCCTGTGAAGCCCTTTTTGTGCAAAGCAATGATGACGGCACGTGTTTCCTTGCAGGTAACCATGGTTAACAGAGGAAGAACAATGATTTCAAGCACCACCCTCCTTTTAAAGCTTCCAGTCTGTTATTCTAACTCAATCAGCATGACAGAGTGATCTCCAGCCTTGTCCTCGTCAACACTCTCACCTGTGTTAATGAGAGAATCACTGACATGATGGCAGCTGGTCCTTTTGTGGCAGGGCTGAAATGCAGTGGAAATGTTTTTTGGGGATTAAGTTCATTTTCATGGCAAAGAGGGACTTTGCAATGAATTACAATTCATCTGATCACTCTTCATGACATTCTGGAGTATATGCAAATTGCCATAATCAAAACTGAGGAAGCAGACTTTGTGAAAATTAGTATTTGTGTAATTCTCAAGACCTTTGACCACGACTGTAGATATGTTCAGTGCAATCGGAAAGTATTCAGACCCCTTGACTCTTTCCACATTTTGTTACTTTACAGCCTTATTCAAAAATTAATTAAATTATGTTTTCCCCATCAGTCTACACACAATACCCCATAATGACAAAGCGAAAACAGGTTTTTAGAAATTTTAGCAAATAAATTAAAAACAGACATACCTTATTTACATAAGTATTCAGACCCTTTGCTATGAGACTCGAAATTGAGCTCAAGTGCATCCTGTTTCCATTGATCATCCTTGAGATGTTTCTACAACTTGATTGGAGTCCACTTGTGGTAAATTCAATTGATTTGACATGATTTGGAAAGGAACACACCTGTTTATATAAGGTCCCACAGTTGACATTGCAAAAACCAAGCCATGAGGTCGAAGGAATTGTCCGTAGAGCGCCAAGACAGGATTGTGTCGAGGTACATATCTGGGGAAGGGTACCAAACAATTTCTGCAACATTGAAGGACCCCAAGAACAAAGTGGCCTCCATCATTCTTAAATGAAAGAAGTTTCAGGGGAGAAGGACCTTGGTCAGGGAGGTGACCAAGAACCCAATGGTCACTCTGACAGAGCTCCAGAGTTCCTCTGTGGAGATGGAAGAACCTTCCAGAAGGACAACCATCTCTGCAGCACTCCCCCAATCAGGCCTTTATAGTAGAGGGGCCAGACGGAAGCCACTCCTCAGTAAAAGGCACATGACAGCCCGCTTGGAGTTTGCCGAAAGGCACCTAAAGAACTCAGACCATGAGAAACAAGATTCTCTGTTGTGATGAAACTAAGATTGAACTCTTTGGCCAGAATGGCAAGCGTCACGTCTGGATGAAACCTGGTGCACTGTCTAGGGGTAAGGTGACTAGGCATCAGGATATATGATAAACAGAGTAGCAGCAGCGTAAATGATGATTGTATATGAGTGTGTGCGTGTGTAGAATCAGTATAAATGTGTGTGCATGTTATTGTATGTTGGAGTGTCAGTGAGTGTGTAGAGAGTGCAAAAATAAAATCTAAGGATCAACTCAGTCTGTGTAGCCATTCTGTTATCTATTTAGCAGTGTTGTGGCTTGGGGATAGAAGCTGTTCAGTAGCCTGTTGGTGTCAGACTTGTTGCACCGGTACGCTTGCAGTGCGGAAGCAGAGAGAACAGCCTATGGCTTTGGTGGCTGGAGTCTTTAACAAGAATAGAGAGGTATGCAGGGAAGAGAGTAATCACATGTACCTTCACAAAAGTGTTTGAATATGTGTGAGAGAGGGGGAGATAGGTGTTTAGGGTTAGAGCAGTGATCACCAAACTTTTCTGACACGAGATCACGTTCTGAGTCAAAATGCAGGGCAAGATCTACTGCTCAGATTGTTTTACAAATATGACTTAAAACACTTAAGCCTATGCAACATTAACCTATTAAACAGGTATTTGTAGCAATGAGGTTTGTGCAGTAGGCTATAGGCCTAATACATTATCACTGCATATTGGTTATGCTTGAATTGCCCTGCCAATGTTGTTCTCAAACAATTTTAAAATAATTTTTCAAAACTTGAGGTATTGGATAACACTGGTAATAGATCATCATTTGTTGTATTATTTGCGAGGCACAGCTAAGTGAGCATAACTTTCTTTATTTTACTTGACTGATGGTGCCTGCATCTACGAGAGCATCAGAGGGTCCACCTCACCGTCTGACAGTCCCTCAGCTCTCCCCCCTATGCTAAAACTGACCAAAAAGGGAACAGCTTCTTCGAGCTGATGGCGAAACTCGAGTCACACCGCATCATTTCTGCCTCATGCACAAATTCATGTTGTTGCTCCTATGACAAGAGAAAGTGAAATATTGCTTGATATTAAAAAACACACAGCTGCTAATAATAACACCAGCCTATCGATACACTTTGCTACTCATTCATTAAAGCAGCAGTGCTGGTTGCAGCACGAGTGTAGAAGCGCATTTCATGACTTATAAAAGGGTTGAATAAAAAGTGTTCACAGTGCTGAATAAAAACATGAACTCACTCATAAAAACAGCAGCTCTTTGCTGTATTCGTTGACACTCTCTCTAGTCATGGTTTTAAACGTTTTGAAATCACAGTACCAACGAGAAAACTGCAGACACGGTGATCTGAGCAATCCAATTGACTAGCGGTAGGCCTATAGGTGCACTTTTTTTTGCTCACCGTGCACGTCGAGTAGGCAGAGTTTGTACCTTCAGACACATAAAATGGGATCACTTCGCCTACCCAGCGCGCAAGAAAAAAGTATGAATGAAAGGCTTTATCGTTGGGTTTTTTATAGAAATGTTTCGCAATCGACCGTTTGGTGACCACTGGGTTAGAGAATGCTGACCCAGCTTCTCTCCCTCACACAGTTTTAGCGAGTCTGCATAGAGCACTTCTGCTGTTTTTTTGTGTGCTGTGGGACATGTGCATGTTGTGCACTTGCATGCATGCTATGTGTGAGGCCATACTATGGGTTAAACATGTCCATGGGAGGTCAGGAATCTGGGCTGTGATTCTGCTGAGCTGCAGTCGCCTGTCTGAACCATCCACGCCTGTTCTACTAAACATTAGTACCTATTCACAGTTTAACCATGTGTCAATTGTTACATAAGGCTTGTCCTGTATAAGACCTTTTGTTCTATAAATAGTGGTTTATAAGCAGTTCATGCAGTCCACCAAATAACAAAAAGTGAAGAAAAGGGGGGAATCAGCTAGTGATGGGGGGAAACAGCTAGTGATGGGGGAAACAGCTAGTGATGGGGGAAACAGCTAGTGATGGGGGAAACAGCTAGTGATGGGGGAAACAGCGATACAGTTACATATCTAGGGCCCAATAAAATCTGTTTTATTTTTTCCTTAATTCCGTTTTCACCATTTAGTTTCTCCAGGTTTCAGATATTTCCCAGTTTTTCAGGTTTTCGCTCTCAAAATCACACTTTTTTACTATAGAAAAATAACTAAATTGGATGTTTTAAGTCCACAACAATGCTTAAACCACATCAGGAGACCACTTTTGATGTCTGGGAAAAATCTATGAAAGAAACATTTTTGGGTATAGATACCCTTTAATTCAATCAATCAATCAAATGTATTTATAAAGCCCTTTTTACATCAGCAGATGTCACAAAGTGCTATACAGAAACTCAGCCTAAAACCCCAAACAGCAAGCAATGCAGATGTAGAAGCATGGTGGCTAGTAAAAACTCCCTAGAAAGGCAGAAACCTAGGAAGAAACCTAGAGTGGAACCAGGCTCTAAGGGGTAGCCAGTCCCCTTCTGGCTGTGCCGGGATAATAACAGTACATGGCCATTAAGGCCAGATTTTTCTCCAGGATGTTCAAACGTTCATAGATGACCAGCAGGGTCAAATAATAATCACAGTGGTTGTAGAGGTTGCAACAGGTCAGTACATCAGGATTAAATGTCATTTGGCTTTTAATTTCCGGGAATTTAGAGGTTGAAATAGCAGGTGCGGTAGAGAGAGAGAGTTGAAAAACAGCAGGTCTGGGACAAGGTAGCACGTCCGGTGAACAGGTTAGTATTCCATAGCCGCAGGCAGAAGAGTTGAAAGTGGAGCAGCAGCACGACCAGGTGGACTGGGGACAGCAAGGAGTCATCAGGCCAGTTAGTCCTGAGGCATGGTCCTAGGGCTCAGGTCCTCCGGAAGGGGAGGGAGAGACGGAGAGAGAGAGAATTAGAGGGAGCATCCTTAAATTCACACAGGACACCGGATAAGACAGGAGAATAACACCAGATATAACAGACTGACCCTAGCCCCCCGGCACATAGACTATTGCAGCATAGATACTGGAGGCTGAGACAGGGGGGGTCAGGAGACGCTGTGGCCCCGTCCGACGATACCCCCGGACAGGGCCAACCAGGCAGGATATAACCCCACCCACGTTGCCAAAGCACAGCCCCCACACCACCAGAGGGATATCAACAGACCACCAACCTACTACCCTGAGACAAGGCTGAGTATAGCCCACAAAGATCTCCTCCACTGCACGAGCACATAAGTGCACACCATCAAGACTTGCAAACAAATAGTCCCACCATTTTAGGGGACCAAAAGTATTAGGACAAATTCACTTGTGTATTAAAGTAGTAAACATTTTAGTATTTGGTCCCATATTCATAGCATACAATGACTACATCAAACTTGTGACTCTACAAATGTGTTGGATGCATTTGCTGTTTGTTTTGGTTGTGTTTCAGATTGTGTCATTTTGGATTGAGAAAGTTACAGACGCACAAATATCATAACCCAAAGACATGTAACCTCTCACCATTACAATAACAGGGGAGGTTAGCATTTCTTTGGGGGGGGGTAACTTCCTCACTCATCATTATTCACGATTAATTCAGGATTATCCGTAATCATGGTAGCATCCACATTAATGTAGAAGTGTGTTTAGAAACATTATATTCTTATTGACAATAAAGTGATTTAAACAAATCACCACTGGATTGATGCAAGTAATCATATCATTCTGTCAGGATGGCATACTCTACTTTGTAGTTAACATTTAATAAAGAAAGGTTTTTGGGAAAGCCTTTCCATCTAGCAGAAAACGGTTGTCATTAGCATCATCGCTAACGGCTACACAAAGTGTCGATGCCTCTTCAGAAAGTTTAAGGAAAATACGAATAACTTGTGCATTTTGTTCATGTCTTATCATAATTAATACCTTTTCTAATAAGTTCAATACAATTAGTTGATTTCCTACTAGGTTCAATACATTTTTGAATATTTATGAATTGCGTTTTAATGTCTGGATTCCGTGATTCCATCCTCGTTCTCCACATCGAGGATTTGATTGGGCCCTGTATATCGCAATATCATTTAGGACAATATTATATAGAAACTTTGACTCCAAGTATCGATTTGTAATAAAAAATAAATGTTTTACCAAAACTCCAATATTTTTCATCCTATAGCTTGTTCACAAACTTATTTTTAAATAGTGAGCCAACATGTTTTCAGCACTTTTATTTCCATGACTGATCAAAACAGGGGTGAAAGTAAGGCGGTCTGGTACGGCGGTAAAACGTGAGCCTATCACAGTTAATACAACATGCCCAAAAAACTATAGGCTATTACACCCATTATTTAACATTGCTGCATGTCAGCCACATGAAAATGTTGCAATTGACTGGAAACCGGGTGGTATACGCTCCAAATTGCATTGTGGTTTGAGGAGAACACTTACATTTTGTCAAGGCGGAGATGAGTGGCCGAGACGCTCGCGGAGATGAGTGGCCGAGACCAAGGCACGCGTGGACAACAGTGGATGCATCAATTCAGGCTACAAGTGTAGGCCTAATGACAATCGCAGAATGTCATTACAATACACGTAGGTGTTTTGTAACTGATGTCTCTTTCCATTCATCAAATTGCGGGTGCACAGTGCACTGTTGGGGTTTGGATGCTGAAATTATTTTGTTAGTGGACCAGTGGAAGGGGAGGACCATCCTCAGTGAATTTCATAAAAATAAAAATGGTCAAACATTGAAAAAGTTATCCTTTTTAGATAAAACTATCCTTAATATATTCACGTCACCAAATAATTGATTAAAACACGCTGTTTTGCAATGAAGGTCTACAGTAGCATCAACAGCACTCTGTAGGGTAGCACCATGGTGCAGCCGGAGGACAACTAGCTTCTGTCCTCCTCTGGGTACATTGACTTCAATACAAAACCTAGGAGGCTCTTGGTTCTCACCCCCTTCCATAGACTTACACAGTAATTATGACAACTTCCGGAGGACGTCCTCCAACCTATCAGAGCTCTTGCAGCATGAACTGACATGTTGTTCACCCAATCAAAGGATCAGAGAATGAATCTAGTACTGAAGCATAAACTACAGCTAGCTACCACTGCAGTGCATAAAATGTGGTGAGTAGTTGACTCAAAGAGCGAGAAAGACAATAGTTGAACAGTTTTCAACAAATTAATTTCTTCATAAATGAAGAAGCAATTTCTTTTCAGTTTCACTTACTTAGCTAGCAAATGCAGCTAGCTAGTTTAGTTACTCAAACACCCGGCTCAAACAGAGGGATGCTATGTTAGCTAGCTGGCTATGACTATCCAACACAACACTGGAACTCTTCCAAGTCTACTCTCCCGAGTGGCGCAGTGGCTAGCTGTGCCACTAGCTGTGCCACTAGAGATCCTGGTTCGAATCCAGGCTCTGTCGTAGCCGGCCGCGACCGGGAGACCCATGGGGCGGCGCACAATTGGTCCAGGGTAGGGGAGGGAATGGCCGGCAGGGATGTAGCTCAGTTGGTAGAGCATGGCGTTTGCAACGCCAGGGTTGTGGGTTCGATTCCCACGGGGGGTCAGTATAAAAAAAGTATGTATGCACTAACTGTAAGTCGCTCTGGATAAGAGCGTCTGCTAAATGACTAAAATGTAAGTCAAGGTAAGCTTTTGGTTTGATTAATTTATTGCCACCAGGGCCCGCCTGTCTAACTGCTTACTGACTATACACTGTAACGTTACTGCATGATTGTAGCGGGTTTACTAACGCATTAGTTCTATTAGCTATGTTGACTAGGACGTTACTTTAGCTAAAATGGGGACAACGATGTAGGCTGTGTGTAGCGGTTATGACATGATTTGGCTGATGTGTTTTTCATTGAAGTCCACAAACGAAGGGAAAAGGTGAGAGGAGGAGAGTGCATAGAGGCTAGAATGAATACAAAGTGGCTGCTATGGAAATGAACTTGGTTTATGCGTGATTAGGGGTGTATTCATTCTGCCGATTCTGATGAAAAAATTGTTTCTTAAACGGAAGCAAACGAAACAGGGATAAACATACCTGAATTTGTCCAATAGAAACTCTCGTTTGCAACTGTTGGACTAATGATTACGCCCTAGATAAGCTAAATGCAGGCAAGAGTGTGCAAGGCGGTATTGAATGTGCCACTGTCTGTCCATGTGGGACAGTCTATCATCTCACATTCTCTCGACCTGTGTGCACCTACGTTTGTAAACTTTCATTCATAGGCTAGGTTGTAGCAACCTCATGATGGGTATAGGGAAAATGTGAGTGTCATGTAGTAGCCTAAACCTATCGATGTTACATTGAACTGGGTGAATGGAATATGAATGACAGTCATCCAATATGCTGTAATAGAAATAAGGTCATGCTCATTAAAAAATAATTAATCCTCCCTCATCATAAACGGCACTGACCGCCACTGGAGTGGACGAATGTGCGTGGGTAGCCTACAGGAGCACCTTTTGTTAAGTGATTATTTGACAATCAGATGAAAACATCATGACTGGTTGTGTTTATGCCACATTAAAGGGTATAGGAGGCGTGTCCATAAGGCGAGAGGGGAAGCTACACTAAAGTCAATTGAATTAAAATGCCAAAGTTATATAGCCTAATTAGATTACTCCTGTCTATACAGAAATAAATAAAATCATTCAAAATAGGCTACTACACCAGAAAGCATGATTTGGCCACAAAGGATCATAAACTTCTTAAAATAAATACGTTTTGGATTGTTTTAAATCGCGTAGCCTACAGTCCGAAGGGCCCGCAGTTTGGGCAGCGCACGCTGCAAATACCAAATAAATGATTGTTGAGTTGCGACTGTCAGTTAAAAGCAGAGAGACCCAGCCAGGCATATCGCAATATTTCAAAATACAATCACAGAAAAACAGTTTGGAGAGCAAATGGCTATTGCTGTAAAGAGATGACAATGAAAAGCTTCCAATCTGTCTTTTAGTTATCAAAATTCTTAACTTTATTGAGCGAACAGAACAGTAGCCTATCATATTGGGCACTAGCGGAGAACATCGGCCATATCCCGGTGAGTGTGCATATTCACTGTCTTTGTCATTGGGTCAGTGCCACTTTTGTTTGTGTTTGGACAATAATTTCCTCCTTGCTTTTCGTAGGCCAATTATATGGATCAGACAACATCGTTTATATCAGGGGTGTCAAACGTACGGCCCGCAAACGGGTTTAATCCGGCCCGCGAGATGATTTAAAATATATATAATAAAAAAAATATATATTTTGTAAAGTATAAAAATGCGCTGCATTTTTTCAATAAAATAAACTGCTGGATGGCGCAATAGCAATTGTGTTAAGCAAGCAAACTGTTTATACCGGGGCAGAGCAAGTAGGTCAAGCACGTGCAGCCAATGAGCTACTTTGTTTTGCCCGCGATATTTATTACGGCTTCTACTTTTAACATTATGTGCTTTGGCACCCTCATTGCCCCAATATGTCTCTGTCAAAAAAGAGAAAAGTGGACGCAGAGTGCAGAGTGTTCCAAGAAAAATGGTCATCCTATTTAATCACGGAATTGAATGGGAAAGCTGTATGTTTGGTGTGTTCAGAGCATGTTGCAGTGCTGAAAGAATATAACCTTCGGTCGCCACTATGTGAGTCTTCATGCCGACAAATATGACAACTTTCAAGGACAGCGGAGATGAGAGAAGGTGAATGAACTGTTGGCGGGTCTGAAGAAACAGCAGTCTGTGTTTACTCACAGCCGAGACATCAGTGATGCTGCAGTGAAAGCTAGCTACCTCATTGCTAATGAAATCGCAGTGGCTTCAAAACCATTTAGTGAGGGTGAATTTGTAAAAACATGCATGATGAAGGCAGCGGAGATTGTGTGCCCTGAAAAGCGGCAGGCTTTTGCAAATATCAGCCTGACAAGAAACACAGTTGCAGACAGGATTTCCGATCTTTCGGTGGATTTGGACAGCCAGTTGAAGCAAAAAGTAAAGTCATTTATTGCGTTTTCGGTTGCAATTGATGAAAGCACGGACATTACAGATGTTGCACAACTGGCCATTTTTTCATCCGCGGAGTTGATGACACATTGACCGTCATACAAAGACAGCAGCTGATATTTTTACCGCACTCGTCGGCGCGCTGGACAGGGTTGGAGTGGACTGGTCCCGCGCTGTCAGCCTGGCTACAGATGGTGCGCCCTCAATGATCGGGAAAAAAGCAGGCGTTGTGACAAAGTTCAGAGAGAAAGTGCAATCTGCAAATGGAGGACGTGATTTTTTGACTTTTCACTGTATTTTGCACCAGGAGGCTTTGTGTTGCAAGTCTTTAAAGATGGATAACGTCATGAAGGTGGTCATCCAAACTGTTAATTTCATCCGATCCAGAAGCCTGAATCACCGTCAGTTTGACAGCCTTCTCAGAGAGAAAGACCACATCTATGGCCTGCCATACCACACTGAGGTAAGATGGTTAAGCCGAGGTGCTGTGCTGAGGCGTTTCTTTGATTTACGAGAAGAAATTGAACAGTTCATGGAAGAAAAGGGCAAACCAGTGTTAGAATTTCATTCCGCAGAATGGATGCCGGACCTTGCATTTATGGTGGATGTTACAGAGCACCTGAATAACTTGAACAAACAGCTGCAAGGGCGCAACAAAGTTGTCACGCAGTATTATGACAGCATACGTTCTTTCAAGTTGAAGCTGTCATTGTGGGAGACGCAACTTGCCGGTGGTGATGCAGCTCACTTCCCCTGTCTGAAAAATGTGTGCGCGACCCAACATGTGGCAGACATGAAGCGGTTCAAAGATAAAATAACGGGACTGTTACGGGAGTTTGAGCAACGCTTTCAGATTTATGTTTATATGTTTTTATGTTGATGTGCTATTGTTTTTAATTGATTTTATTTTATTTGTATATTTAACCTATTCTTGACTCTGTTGTTCTTGCACTTGTTTGGGGAACAGGATTTCATTATTTTTATCTACATTTCTGCCTGAGAAATGACACCCTGATATAGTTCTGTGATCTGTGATATACTTCTGTGAATCACTGAGGCATTGTGTGTTTGTGTGTTCTTTGTCATCAGAACTTTCAAATAACTTGAGGTGTTTTATGATTAATAGTGATGTTGTGCTTTTGGACACTGTCCTCAGGCTCCAGCTTTATGTTTATATGTTTTTATGTTGATGTGCTATTGTTTTTAATTGATTTTATTTTATTTGTATATTTAACCTATTCTTGACTCTGTGGTTCTTGCACTTGTTTGGGGAACAGGATTTCATTATTTTTATCTACATTTCTGCCTGAGAAATGACACCCTGATATAGTTCTGTGATCTGTGAAACAGTTATGTTAATCACTGAGGCATTGTGTGTTTGTGTGTTCTTTTTCGTTAGAATTTTCAAATAAACTTGACGTGTTTTATGATTAATAGTGATGTTGTGCTTGTACTATTTTGGACACACTGTCCTCAGGCTCCAGCTTTATGTTGTATGTTGATCGTATTAAAACAAAGAAAACAATCTGAAGTTGTTGTTTTTAAGTTATATATACCATGATTTTTCCGGTCCGGCCCACTTGGGAATAGATTTTCCTCCATGTGGCCCCTGAGCTAAAATGAGTTTGACACCCCTGGTTTATATTGATCTGTTTTTCAGTGTCAGCAGAGTAGTCTACCCTGTAATTTTAGTAGTAAAAAAAAAAATGCGCGCACGCAATTGAGTGTCCCGTACCGGTATGAAATTAAATCTACTTTCACCCCTGGATGAAAACAAATGTTCTCTTGTCTGTCTGCAGCAGACATACACTAAGTGTACAAAACATTGAGTTGCACCCCCTTTTGTCCTCAGAACAGGCTCAATTCGTCGTGGACTCTACACGGTGTCGAAAGCGTTCCACAGGGATGCTAGCCCATGTTGACTTCAATGCTTCCCACAGTTGTCAAGTTGGCTGGATGTCCTTTGGGTGGTGGACCATTCTTGATACACACGGGAAACTGTTGAGCATGAAAAACCCAGCAGCGCCTACTAGCATACCCAGTTCAAAGGCACTTAAAACTTTTGTCTTGCCCATTCATCCTCTGAATGGCACACATACACAATCCATTTCTCAATTGTCTCAAGGCTTAAATCCTTCTTTAACCTGTCTCCTCCCCTTCATCTACACTGATTTGAAGTGGATTTAACAAGTGACATCAATAAGGGATCATAGCTTTCACCTGGATTCACCTGGTCAGTCTGCCATGGAAAGAGCAGGTGTTCATAATGTTTTGTACACTTAGTGTATAGTGAGCAATATGTTTGGAACATCAAATTACAATAAAATCACAGTATGGCATCGCAATACATATCGTATCGTGAGGTCACTGGCAATTCCCAGCCCTAGAATCAGCTGTGTTTTTGTAGAATACACCTGAAACTGAGAGCACTTGGCATCTGTGGTCTGAATGGTAGAACAGAAACACATCCCTCTGTCTCACTTTGACTTTACTTACTCTTTTTTTACTCTTTCTAATTGTCTCTCTGTCTCTCTCTCTCTCTCTCTCTCTCTCTCTCTCTCTCTCTCTCTCTCTTCTCCACAGAGCGTATTCTGAGCCCCATGTCTCTTCTCTGGAAGCCCTAGCACCAGTGTCCCTCTCCTCCTCTCCTGTTGGTGGTGGCTTCCCTTGTTGGAGCATGTCGGCAGCGCAGACTCAGAAGGACAGTGAGGGTCCCTGGGGACTGGACTCCCTGGGCCTGAGCCAGAGAGAGTTGGTAATGGCTGAAGCTCTACAGATGGAGTATGATGCCCTGTCCAGACTCAAACAGGACAAGGGGGGGGACAGCCAGGGGACCAGCAGCCAGGGGATTGGGAAGTTACCTACGCTACCCCCTAGGGAGGGCCAGAGCCAGATCGATCGCCCCCTCCCACCCTGCCCCAGCCCTATTCCTCCAGGAGGGAGTTTGCTAAGAGGGCTGTCTGGTTCGGACCCATCCCTCAACCACCTCCAGCCTGGGGGGTCCCACTCCCCACGGCCCTCCCCAGCCAGGGCCACTCCTCCTCTGGGAAGTTACAGCAAGGATCCCCTCTATATCCTGGAGAGTTCAGGGAAGGGGGACTACCTGAACTCCAGCTATGGGCACTCAGGGTCTAGCTATGGTTCTCCTCTGACTCTGCCTAAAGGCTTCCCCCCTCCTCCGGATGACCCACCTCCTGCTGTACCCCCAAGGACCCCTCTCCCCCCCTCCACTGAGCCCTTCCTGCCCCTCCGACCCACTATGGCGCCCCGGGATGTCAACCTGTTCACCCCCGAGGTAGACCAGCCCAAACTGTCGTCAGGGGAGACGCTCAACTACGAGAGCCTCAACGACGCCCTATCCAAGCTCAATGGGGATTGGCTGGCGCCAAGGGGTAGGCGGGCCAACGGGGACCAATCAGGGAAGCCGGTGGCTCGGAGTAAGACCCTCCCCCCTCAGGTGCCCCCCCGCACCTACGTACCTATCCAGAAGAGCAACAAGAACCAGCGCAGAGTGTCGGCCGACCCGGTAACTACTCACCCTATGACAGGCTCACGACAGATTCATTACGTGACTTTGCATGACATAGCATTAATTCACATCTAGCGTTGTTACCTCACACCCTCATTCCATGTTTCCATAGTCAAACCTAGACACAAATAAACAATCCTTGTAATGTCTAGGCTTGTCTCCAGCTTACTCCAGTCAAGTCAGTCTATTCCAACGCAGTCCAACTGTGTTTCGTTTCGTTGAGTTCCTTGACTGAATGCTCTGTTACATTCAGTTCTGTGCTGATCCTTCTTGTGTCTTTGTGTGTGATTGGCAGGTGTCTCTGGGCCCCAGGCTCAATGGTTTTGGCTATGAGCTCTTCCAGGTGTCAGAGGAGAGAGATGAGGAGGTGGCCGCCTTCTGTCACATGCTCGACGTGTAAGTGTACGGCCCAATCCCAAATCGACCCCTAAGCCAAACACCCTATGCACTTGTGGAGATCTGAGAGGTTTAGGGGTTGATTTGTGATTGGGCCCAAATGTTACCCTCTCACCCTCAGTCAGGCTGTTTAGAACCATTCCTGTGCTGTGGTTTTGTTGTGGTTGTATTGTGGTCAGGCTGACTATAAGCAGTTATAACCATAACTGTGTGTTGTGGTCAATTCACGGTCAGCTATGTATTACCTTTTAATAACCATCGCTGTGTGGTGGTTGTGTTGTTTTCAGGTTGCGGTCGGCGTATCCAAGCAGCGACCGCTCTAAGAACTCTGGGTTTGTGTGGTCGCCTTCAGTGGGGCCTGAAGAGCTGCAACAGGGGTTAGGGGTCAGCGTCAAAGTTACTGTCATCAGCGACCACGTCAGAGAACCACTCACCTTCACCTGTGATGGTAAGACACGCACGCTCGCACTCTCTCTCACTCACACACACACTCACACACCCCGCAGGTTCATTAGGGGCGGCAGGTAGCTTAGTGGTTAAGAGCGTTGTGCCAGTAACCGAAAGGTCGCTGGTTCTAATCCCCAAGCCGACTAGGTGAAAAATCTGTCGATGTGCCCTTGAGCAAGGCACTTAACCCTAATTGCTCCTGTAAGTCGCTCTGGATAAGAGCGTCTGCTAAATGACTAAAATGTAAAATGTAATTAGCACAGAGATCACTCACCCTTATTTTCAAACACACATCCTCAGCGAATGTCATGTCTGCTTCACTCAGTCCTATCCTGGCCACTGTGGTTTTCCAATGGGAATGTTTTGTACAGTATCAGGAATAAGGGAAAGCATGTGGTTGGAGTTTCCTTAATGAATTACACTGACCGGATCCCAGCCAACCAACTGTCTCATCTGGCCTCTCAATAAAACATGACTGACTCTCATTCATCTGTCTAAGAGAAAGGGGAAAAAGAGGGGGAGTTGAAGAGAGGGAGATTTAAGGGAAGGGGGAGGAGAGAACGCTTTGGAAACATCACTGTTCATGCCATGAAGGTCTCCTCTCTTTCTGCCCATCTTTCTCGCTCTCTGTTTCTCTCTCTACCTCACCCTCTCTCCCTTAGTGTGTGTGAGACTATGCTGTGGGTACAGTCAGGGCAGGTCATGACTCATAATGGCGGCAGAGAGTATGTTTGCTCTCACTCAGAGAGATCGAACTGGCCAAGTAAACAGTCAGAGATGTGAGGTATCTCTCTCTCTCTCTCTCTCTCTCTCTCTCTCTCTCTCTCTCTCTCTCTCTCTCTCTCTCTGTCTCTGTCTCAAAGTGGTTGTTTCCCTCGTATTCATTCTGTAAGATTATTTGAGAAAAACTACAGCAATCAACAACACAGCAGTCAGTCAGTCTGAATCCTTTCTTCCAGTACATCTGTCCCTGTGGCTGATCACTCTTCCTGTCAATAGAATAGTTGGGTCGGTGTACACTGACTCAGGCCAGAGAGGTTGAATCAAAGAACACCCACACACTCTCCACCTATCTCTCTATCACTGTACTCTTCGGTCTACACACTCTCTTTCTCTGTTTGTGTTACTGTAATGTACTGTCATTTAAGTTTTATTCCCTACATCTCTCTCTCGCTCGAAGGGTCATCCACGGTAGACTTGTTGATCTACCAGACGTTGTGTTATGCTAATGAAGACCTGGACCACATCGATGTCGACCACTACCTGCTCAAAGTCTGCGGTCAAGCTGAGTTCCTAGAAAAGTAAGGACAACTTCTCTTGTCCCTTTCTCACCTCAACTTCTTCTCCCTTTCTCCTCTGTATCCCCACTCCTCTCGCCCATCTGTCTACAATATGTGTGATTACTGGAAGAGGCAGTTGGGATTTGGCTTTTGAGTGTTTTTAAAGGGATACTTCGGGATTTTGGCAATGAGGCCCTTTATCAAGTCCAATGTACTCGTGGATACCACTTTTATTAGCATGGGCTCGTGAAACTACCTCTAACTTCCTTCATAATGAACACAGAGACATAGAAATGGTATCCACGAGTTCATCTGTCTCTGGGGAAGTAGATAAAGGGCCTCATTGCCAAAATTCCGACATATCCCTTTAAGTTCCTTCACTGATGGATGAGCTCCACACGTACACATGCCCTGTCAGTCCACACTCTGTTGGCATCGTTACACTATGCTCCTTCCCCTCTTTCTCTCCTCTCACGCCGTCCCTCTCTTTCCCTTCTTCCCTGCCCATCCCCCTCTCTCTCCGGGCTCCATGCCCACCCCATTGTGGATGGGTGCCAGGGGGCAGTCTGCCCAGTAGAGCTCACCCTGGCTGGGCTGCGGCAGAGATGGTGCCCCTCTGTCCCCCGCTCCTCCATGGAACAGGCCAAGCACAGGGTGGAATGAGTAGAGGAGAGCCAACTAATCATAACACATCACCAGCCATGTTAGTTGGGCCCAGAGGGTGGGACTGGGATGTAGAGAGCACATGCACACACACACACACACACACACACACACACACACACACATGCATGTGAATACACAAACAGCTGTTCTGTAAGGCCGAGAGCCAGATAAATTCCCCTCAGATAAACTGAGGAGACCCTTGGCTTTACACTCATAATCTCAGCCCTATGTTTCTGTGTGTGTGTGTTTTTGGTTTTACTATCCTTGTGGGGACATTTTGCCAGTCCCCACAAGGAAAAAGGTTATTTTAGGCTTAGGGGTTAGGGTTAGGGTTACAATTAGGGTTAGGGTTACAATTAGGGGTTAGGTTAAGGGTTAGGGATTAGGAAAAATAGGATTTTGAATGGGAATCAATTGTTTGGTCCCCACAAGGATAGTAAAACAAACGTGTGTGTGTGAGAGGCCCAGGCTATAGGAATGTGTTTAGGCTTTATTGAGATTGACAGGGCAGTGCGTTGGGGGTAGACTGAGGGAGAGAGAGAGCTGGAGTGTGTGTGTGGTTTGTGGTCCAGATATACACACTCATATAACTGAAGGCCTCAATTATGGCCGTTTTGAACAAGCTCTGCTGATGTCTGAGGGTCAACCTAAACCTCAGGGGATTTCCCCACCCAGTAAAAACAGTCTCTTCTATACACACACACACACACTCACACACCACACGCACCCTGACACACACACACTCCCTCCCACTCCTCTCTAAAGTCTTCCTCTAAAGAGAAACAACCAGCTATTGTTTAAATGTGTTTTACAGCAAGCTCCATTCCGGTCCAGTGCAGCTGAGCATATGTGTGTGTGTGTGTGCGTGTATGTCTGTCTTTCCATTTGTTTTTATTTTCCTTGTGGTAAGGGTAGGTAACAACACATCTGCCACGCTGATCCTCAACATGGGGGCCCCTCAGGGGTGCGTGCTTAGTCCCCTCCTGTACTTCCTGTTCACCCATGACTGCATGGCCAGGCACAACTCCAACACCATCATTAAGTTTGCCGACGACACAACAGTGGTAGGGCTGATCACCGACAACGATGAGACAGCCTATAGGGAGGAGGTCAGAGACCTGGCCGTGTGGTGCCAGGATAACAACCTCTCCCTCAACGTGATCAAGACAAAGGAGATGATTGTGGACTACAGGGGAAAAAAAGAGGACTGAGCACGCCCCCATTCTCATCGACGGGGCTGTAGTGGAACAGGTTGAGAGCTTCAAGTTCCTTGGTGTCCACATCACCAACAAACTATCATGGTCCAAACACACCAAGACAGTCGTGAAGAGGGCACGACAAAGCCTATTCCCCCTCAGGAGACTGAAAATATTTGGCATGGGACCTCAGATCCTCAAAAAGTTATACAGCTGCACCATCGAGAGCATCCTAACTGGTTGCATCACCGCCTGGTATGGCAACTAGTCGGCCTCCGACCGCAAGGCACCGCAAGGCACTACAGGGGGTAGTGCGTATGGCCCAGTACATCACTGGGGCCAAGCTTCCTGCCATCCAGGACCTGTATACCAGGCGGTGTCAGAGGAAGGCCCTAAAAATTGTCAAAGACTCCAGCCACCCTAGTCATAGACTGTTCTCTCTGCTACCGCACGGCAAGCAGTACCGGAGCGCCAAGTCTAGGTCCAACAGGCTTCTCAACAGCTTCTACCCCTAAGCCATAAGACTCCTGAACAGCTAATCATGGCTACCTGGACTATTTGCACTGCCCCCCCCACCCCATCCCCCTCTTTTACGCTGCTGCAACTCTGTTTATTATTTATGCATAGTCACTTTAACTCTACCCACATGTACATATTACCTCAATTACCTCGACTAGCCGGTGCCCTCGCACATTGACTCTGTACCGGTACCCCCTGTATATAGCCTCCCTACTGTTCTTTTATTTGAATGCTGCGCTTTAGTTATTTGCTTTAATTTTTTTACTTAACTCTTTTTTTATTTTACTTTTTATAAAAAAAAACTGCATTGTTGTTTAAGGGCTTGTAAGTAAGCATTTCACTGTAATGTCTACACCTGTTGTATTCGGCACATGTAGCAAATAAAATGTGATTTGAATTGATCATGTAAGTGTGTGTGTGTGTGCGCGTGCAGGGACATGGCTGAGCAGCAGCAGGAAGTGTGTTTCCCCTGATAACCTGCAGCTGGAAAGATAGGTTAGGACTTCCTCTGTGTGCTGAGGTCATGGTTTGTTACACAGCTGTGTCAATTCCAGGGCTTGACAGTAGCAGAGACGGAAGAGGAAGTGAGATATCACACGCCCTCCTTTTTGAACTAATTCGACCAGACCCAGCTGCTTTCACATTGGTGTCTATGTGAGAGCCACCCCCTTAAGATTCAGGAACTGAGAATTTTTTTAATTGGTAAACGGCCTAGGTGAACTATCTTAATTTATCATCTTTGACAGTAGCAGGGTTTAAGCTCTCTCTCTCTCTCTCTCTCTCTCTCTCTGTCTCTCTCTGTCTGTCTCTCTCTCTCTCTCTCTCTCTCTCTCTCTCTCTCTCTCTCTCTCTCTCTCTCTCTCTCTCTCTCTCTCTCTCTCTCTCTCTCTCTCTCTCTCTCTCTCTCTCTCTCTCTCTCTCTCTCTCTCTCTCTCTCTCTCTCTCTCTCCCCAGTTCCCAGACGTTGGCAGAGTTGGAGTATATCCAGCTGTGTCTGAAGTTTGACTGGGACATCCGTCTCTTCCTTACCAATAGAGGCTCTGTCAACACAGAACTGGGCCGCACGGTGTGCACACACACACAGCACACAGGCACACAACACGCTTGCACACGACATACAGCACACAGACAATCGTACACACACACTCATTGTGTCGTTATGTTGTGATTGACAGGAGGATGATGATGACACGGCCTCTACGATGAACCACGGCATCCTGCTGCAGGAACGACCAATCAGACAGACCGTTACTAGGTGAGGGGGAGGGGCCTAGATCTCGCACACCACTAATTACATTAAAAAGCAATTAAAGGCCTTAAGCTGGGACTTTGATATCCTTGATACTAGCTAGGTTTCCATCCAATTGGCGACAGATTTTCATGCGAATATTCTAAAATCCGCAATATGCGCATTTTCCCACCAGAAATGTCTTTCCATCAAATTGACTTGTTGCGAATAAAAGGATGTGCGTGATGATGTAATGCACATAAAAATAACATTTTAATGGGAGAACCACACGTCATAGCGTGACTCCAAGCTTTCTTCGATGTGATGGTTATTATATCAATATTTGCGCATAAAGGGGTTTCCAGCGCCATTTCTTGCATAATAAATATTTTACAGACACAAAAAGATCCCACCTTGTCTAGCGTATTTAGTTTTGTCGACATTTGGAACGTTTTTACCAACAAATTTGCTGTTTCCATCAGGCCTGTCATGAAAAACAAATTCCGACATGCACTCTACTCGCATACAAAGGTTGGATAGAAACGTGGTAAGTGTTGTTGATATTTACTTGTGTTTGAACAGAGAGGCTTTGACTCTGCTCCTGGATACGTTTCACAACGAGGCTGAGTCCTTTCTACTATCAGAGGTAACCTACTACACACACGCACGTAAATACACAAGCAGGCACAGACACACACAAACGCACATGCACGTACACACACACACACTGTCACACACACACGAACGAAAGCAAACATGTTTGGCTCTTATTTTGAAAATGTATGTGTAAGGTTGAAATCACTCTGTTCTCCCTCCCCCCTCTGAAGGTGGAGCTTGTGTTGCATGTGGAACGGTTGGTCCAATCAGTGAAGGCTCTCTGCAGCTCACTGGCTGCCGTGGAAACGCCTGACATCACTTCTGCCCTCAACCAGCTCCCAGCATGCCCCTGTCGTCTGCAGCCTAGAGTCCAGAAGGTAAACACACACACACACACACATACTGCCACATTTCAGATATAAATTACCTTTAGACACATATCTAATTTAACCTTTAGACACAGAGAGTTAAAAAAATTAAACTGAGCTTAGATCAGGCATAACTTCATTACCCATACAGTATACTGTACTCCTGTAACTCCAGAACCAAGGTTAGTCAATTTGTTGAATGCATTATGTAACTGTGTGTGTGTCTCTTCACAGGATCCATCAGTGCTGGCCATCAAAGAGAACAGAGGTAGGTTCTTCATGTCTTACTGTGCTACAACACAGAATAACACACAGACAGATACTGTAGGGTAGGGGATGATAGACAGGACAGACAGAGGGGAAGGGGAGAAAGAAGACAGAGAGAGGATGGGAAAGAGAAGAGGAAGGGGGAGGAAAGAAGAGGAGAGATGATATGATACTGTAGATGGAGGGGAGGGTCGCCGGGTTATATGCTCGTGGGATGATGGTCAGGTCTGTACAGTAGTGTAACAGAATTAAAGGGATAGTTCACCCAAATTACAAAATGACACATTGGTTTCCTTACCCTGTAAGCAGTCTATGGACAAGGTATGACAGCAATCCATGCTTCGGTTAAGTTTCATTGGCACTGTTTGCACATGCTAATGTTGTAAGTCATGGGACCGATATTAGCATTTCTCATGTCCAAATAACCCGAAAGTATCTAAAATTGATTGTGAAGCTCAACAAATTCCCTTCTAGATGTTTTGAACATGATGCTTGAAAAATGATAATATCGGTTCCTTGACTTGAATGGGATTTGTGCCACGAATTCTAAAACGTTAGCATGTGGAAACAGTGCCAGGGAAACTAAACCAAAGCATGGATGGCTGTCATACCTTGTCCATACACTGATTATAGGGTAAGGAAACCAATATGTCATTTAGTAATTTGGGTGAACTATCCCTTTAAGATCGTACGTTAAGCTCACTCCACACCTTGAAATGTCTCCACTCGGGTCACCGAATTACTAGCTTTTCAGCAGCGCAAGCACTTTGTCAAGCGGGCGGTCAGGTGTGTTTGCGTGGCATAGGAACCTGGTTCGAGCCATTGTACGGACAGTGTACCCAGATGGGGAGGAAGCTACACTGCTAAGCAGGCACACTGGTCTGTCACAGTAGCACTACCATCATGTCAGAGCGGAAGTGTCCTTGACTTGCTGTGATGTACGCCACGGATGTCCCTCTTTACCGATGTCTCTGGCTGGGTCCCAAATGGCACCCCATGTCCTTTATATTGCACTACAGAGCAGGGCCCATTGTGCTCTGGTCAAAAGTAATGCACTATATAGGGAATAGGGTGCCATTTGAGACATATCCCCTACCTCCCCCAGCTATACTCAGACAAACAGGAAGGATGGCTAACTTCATACAGGATACACAGATACACTAACCACCTCCTCCATCCATCTGCATCTCTATCCGTCTGTCTGCCCTTATAAAGAAAGGGATAACATTTCCGAGAGGTTGGATGTTGTTTTCCCTATAGGGCTGAGCTGCTCCACTGGATGTACAGTGGGGAAAAAAAGTATTTAGTCAGCCACCAATTGTGCAAGTTCTCCCACTTAAAAAGATGAGAGAGGCCTGTAATTTTCATCATAGGTACACGTCAACTATGACAGACAAAATGAGAAAAGAAAATCCAGAAAATCACATTGTAGGATTTTTTATGAATTTATTTGCAAATTATGGTGGAAAATAAGTATTTGGTCACCCACAAACAAGCAAGATTTCTGGCTCTCACAGACCTGTAACTTCTTCTTTAAGAGGCTCCTCTGTCCTCCACTCGTTACCTGTATTAATGGCACCTGTTTGAACTTGTTATCAGTATAAAAGACACCTGTCCACAACCTCAAACAGTCACACTCCAAACTCCACTATGGCCAAGACCAAAGAGCTGTCAAAGGACACCAGAAACAAAATTGTAGACCTGCACCAGGCTGGGAAGACTGAATATGCAATAGGTAAGCAGCTTGGTTTGAAGAAATCAACTGTGGGAGCAATTATTAGGAAATGGAAGACATACAAGACCACTGATAATCTCCCCTCGATCTGGGGCTCCACGCAAGATCTCACCCCGTGGGGTCAAAATGATCACAAGAACGGTGAGCAAAAATCCCAGAACCACACAGGGGGACCTAGTGAATGACCTGCAGAGAGCTGGGACCAAAGTAACAAAGCCTACCATCAGTAACACACTACGCCGCCAGGGACTCAAATCCTGCATTGCCAGATGTGTCCCCCTGCTTAAGCCAGTACATGTCCAGGCCCGTCTGAAGTTTGCTAGAGTGCATTTGGATGATCTAGAAGAGGATTGGGAGAATGTCATATGGTCAGATGAAACCAAAATATAACTTTTTGGTAAAAACTCAACTCGTCGTGTTTGGCATCCAAAGAACACCATACCTACTGTGAAGCATGGGGGTGGAAACAACATGCTTTGGGGGTGTTTTTCTGCAAAGGGACCAGGACGACTGATCCGTGTAAAGGAAAGAATGAATGGGGCCATGTATCGTGAGATTTTGAGTGAAAACCTCCTTCCATCAGCAAGGGCATTGAAGATGAAACGTGGCTGGGTCTTTCAGCATGACAATGATCCCAAACACACCTCCCGGGCAACGAAGGAGTGGCTTCGTAAGAAGCATTTCAAGGTCCTGGAGTGGCCTAGCCAGTTTCCAGATCTCAACCCCCATAGAAAATCTTTGGAGGGAGTTGAAAGTCCGTGTTGCCCAGCGACAGCCCCAAAACATCACTGCTCTAGAGGAGATCTGCATGGAGGAATGGGCCAAAATACCAGCAACAGTGTGTGAAAACCTTGTGAAGACTTACAGAAAACGTTTGACCTGTGTCATTGCCAACAAAGGGTATATAACAAAGTATTGAGAAACTTTTGTTATTGACCAAATACTTATTTTCCACCATAATTTGCAAATAAATTCATAAAAAATCCTACAATGTGATTTTCTGGATTTTTTTCTTCTCATTTTGTCTGTCATAGTTGACGTGTACCTATGATGAAAATTACAGGCCTCTCTCATCTTTTTAAGTGGGAGAACTTGCACAATTGGTGGCTGACTAAATACTTTTTTTCCCCACTGTATGAAGAGACACATGTAAATAGTGGAGCCCAGCCAATTGAGCCGTGTTGACATGTCTGTATCCCAAATGGCATCCTACTCCGTACACAGTGCACTACTTTTGACCAGGGCCCATATTCCCTACATAGTGCACTACTTTTGACCAGAGCCCTATGAATGATGGAATGATGACAGGAACTAATGTTTGACTCTCTGGTAGTGTACAAACACAAGGTTATGAAGAGGTTAAACACACACTGTATGAGAGTTCAAAGGGTCAGTGTAGGAGTAATGAGCTCACAATGATTAGCAGTAAGGTGATAAGATGGCAAACTCTAAGAGCATGGACTTAGTGTGGTGTTGGTTTTGTGTATTGCTCTGACTCTACTCGTGGATAACGAGTAATACTGACAGACAGCTGTTGTGAATCAGGAGAGTTCTTTAGCACTGGATCTTTAAAACATGCTAAATTCTGCACATGGATTGTTACTAACATTTATTATTTAAGGTTTTACTTTTAAAGCTTGTGTTAAGTTGTTGTTTAGCCCTCTTTAATTGAATGCACTTAGAGAGTATCTGCTAAATGAAGGCTATGTGAATCTAAATGGTTTACTTCCACCTTGCAGAGAAAGTGGTGGAGAAGCTGACGGCAGCCATTTTGGATCTGGTGGAGCTGTACTGTAGCACGTTCAACGCTAACTTCCACACCACGGTGCAGAGCAACCGGCACACGGCGCCCACACAGGAAGCAGGCCTGGTCACCAACGTCCTGTCCTTCAGCGTCTACGCTGCTCATCGCATCCCCATCACATGGGCTGCCAGGTAACACACATAAACTCAGGCACGCACATACGCACGTAACCACACACACACACACCAGTAATATAAAGTACTTAAGTACACATATTTTAAAGTACTACTGAAGTTGTTTTTGTGGGTATCTGTACTTTACTATTAATATTTGTGACTACTTTTACTTCAATACATTCCTAAAGAAAATAATGTACTTTTTACTCCATACATTTTCCCTGACACCCAAAAGTACTCGTTACATTTTGAATGCTTAGCAGTAAAGGAAAATGGTCCATTCACGCACTTATCAAGAGGACATCCTTGGTGGCCTCCCGAGTGGCGCAGCGGTCTAAGGCACTGCATCGCCGTGCTTGAGGCGTCACTACAGACCCAGGTTCGATCCTGGGTCTGTAGTCACAACTGCCGGTGACCGGGAGTCCCATAGGGCGGTGCACAATTGGCCCAGCGTTGTCCGGGTTAGGGGAGGGTTTGGCCGGGGGGGCATTACTTGGCTCATCGCACTCTAGCGACTCCTTGTGGTGGGCCGGGCACCTGCAGGCTGACTTCGGTCGTCAGTTGAACGGTGTTTCCTCCGACACATTGTTGCAGCTGGCTTCCGGGTTAAGCTGGCAGGTGTTATGGTGGGTCATATTTCAGAGGACGCATGACTCGACCTTCGCCTCTCCCATCGGGTTTGCTTAATATAAGGAATTTGAAATGATTTATACTTTTACTTTTACTTTTGATACTGAAGTATATTTTAGCAACTACATTTACTTTTAATACTTAAGTGTATTTAAATACTTTTAGACATTTACTTAAGTAGTATTTTACTCTGTGACTTTTACTTCAATAATTTTCTATTAAGGTATCTTTACTTTTACTCAAGTATGACAATTGTGTACTTTTTCCACCACTGACACACACACACACAGAGGGCCAGCTGTTCAGGCTGGATTTCCCCAGTATAATCCATGAGGATTACATGGTGTTATGGAGCATAGCAGCATACACAGAGAATCCTGAGAAACAGCCTCATCTGCCCCCCCTTTTCCTCCCCCTCCCCTTTACCCTTCTCCCCATTTTCACTTCCCTATCCTCACTTCCCTCCCCTACTTCCCCCCCCTCACTTCCCTCCCCTACATTTTCCCTCCTTTTTCCCATGCCATCACTCCCTCTATATTGGCCTGAGTGTATTCAGCTCAGCCCTCCCCCTGAATCTCCATTCATATGTCTTCTCTCAGTAACGGCTCTTTCCTCCCCTCTCTTCTCCCCTGGCACAGCTCCATAACCAGGGCCAGATGCACTGCGATCTCACCATTCCCATACATTCTATCCCATGCATTCTATATACTTGTCCTACTCATTCCCCCATCTTCACCCTACAGCCTTATTGCCTCTACCACTCTCTCTGCCCCTACACTTTCCCCTGTTCCCACTGCTGTGTATTGGAATGGCCCTCCCACTCCCTCACCCCCTTCCAATCATGTGAATGGTCCAGTGCTCCACCCCCCAGTTGGCTGGCTCCATTGTCTCCCCTGAAACTTATGCTGGCACGTGATTGGTTCCTGACAAAGGGTGATTGACAGCCTGGGAACTCTGCCTGACCTCTGACCCGAGGGGTGGGGCCGAGCGCTGACTGGTTGCTAGGCACCTGTCCGGCGTGTGTGTGTGTGTGTGTGTGTGTGTGTGTGTGTAAGAAAGACACTGAAGGTGTGTGCAGGAAAAACAGATAAATTGATACCAAAATATCTGATGATCTCCCACACGAGGTTGATATCATCTGCATTGAGAAGATTTTCAGATAGGGATTTAACTAGCAATAGCACTATTTTACTGTAAGACAAATAACATGGTAACATTATTACCCAATGTTGTTACCCTTTAATTACTATTCAGTCTGTTGGGGATTAATTGAAATAAGTACATCAAAATAATAATCAGTCTGAACATCTCAACGTTAGTTTGGAGTTGACAGCTTTTTTTAAAATTACCATTCTAGCCTATGGCCCTTTTGTGCCATTGAAATGTATTGGTATCCATAGCAATGGCTCCATTTGGGCTGTTCAATGACAAGACCTGAGAGAGCTGGAAGCTGGCATTAGCTATCTACTTTTCGTCAGTCTGAACACCGACAAACAGCTGTAACTTGATTGGTAGCAGATAATTCTGTTCTGGTTCTAGATTTGAATAGCAGAGAAGTAGACCAAGATGTCATACCCTCTAAAGTATTGTCTAACTTGTTGGGAAAGTGGTCAAAGTAGCTGATTTGTGTAAAAAATGGCATTGTTGCATTCACAGTGAATGGAATATTGGAAGTCATGATGTCACAATGGAAGCTTTAGTATGTTGAAGAAATCCCATGAAAGTGGATGAAGTTTAATAAGTTTAATAAAAGTTGTATAGTTTAAAAAGTGTATATAGTAACAAAAAGTTGTATGCAAGCACACTATTCAAATCAAATCAAATCAAATGTTATTGGCCATATGCGCCGAATACAACAGGTGCAGACATTACAGTGAAATGCTTACTTAGAGCCCTTAACCAACAGTGCATTTATTTTTAATACAAAAGTACAATAAAACAACAACAAAAAAGTGTTCAGAAAAAAAGAGCAGAAGTAAAATAAAATAACAGTAGGGAGGCTATATATACAGGGGGGTACCGGTGCAGAGTCAATGTGCGGGGGCACCGGCTAGTTGAGGTAGTTGAAGTAATATGTACATGTGGGTAGAGTTAAAGTGACTATGCATAAATAATTAACAGAGTAGCAGCAGCGTAAAAAGATGGGGTGGGGGTAGGGGGGCAGTGCAAATAGTCCGGTTAGCCATGATTAGCTGTTCAGGAGTCTTATGGCTTGGGGGTAGAAGCTGTTGAGAAGTCTTTTGGACCTAGACTTGGACTTAGACTTGGACTTAGACTTGGCACTCCAGATCAGTCTGCAGGTTTTAAAGTTAGCTTAAACGGTGTAAGAGGAGTAGCGTTGTAAAGAATAATAACCAATAAGTCAGAAATAAGTGGTACAGTATTTAAAGTGTGGCTGCTTTCGCAAGCCACACTAATAATGTAGTAATATACAGTACCAATCAAAAGTTTGGACACACCTACTCATTCAAAGGATTTTCCGTATTTGTACTATTTTCTACATTGTATAATAATGGTGAAGACATAAAAACTATGAAATAACACATATGGAATCATGTAGTAACCAAAAAAGTGATAAACAAATCAAAATATATTTTATATTTGAGATTCTTCAAATAGCCACTCTTTGCCTTGATGACAGCTTTGCACACTCTTGGCATTCTCTCAACCAGGAATGTGTATTAAATATCACAGTTCCCCAACTGGCGGCCCGCGGGACAAATTTGGCCCGCGGGTGGTTTTATTTGGCCCCCCATGTTTTCATTGTTGGACATAAACATTTTAAAAAACACCAAGAAATCAGCTCCAAGTGATTTTATTTTGGGAAATCTGTTCCCAAGTATTTCCACATATAATAGAGAGATGTGATCATATACAAATGTAAGCAAGGTTTGAAATTATTATGTTTTAGTCAAATATTATATATGTTTGTAATTATGTTCCGGCCCCCCGACCATCCGCTCAAGAAAAAATCAGCCCGCGCCTGAATCTTGTTGATGAACCCTGTAATAAATGAAATATGTCTCATATACACTGAGTGTACAAAATATTAAGAACACCTTCCTAATATTAAGTTGCACTCCCACTTTTGCTCTCAGAACAGCCTCAATTTGTCGGCGCATGGACAAGGTGTCAAAAGCGTTCCACAGGGATGCTGGCCCATGTTGACTCCAATGTTTCCCACAGTTGTGTCAAGTCGGCTGGATGTCCTTTGGGTGGTGGACCATTCTTGATACACACGGGAAACTGTTAAGTGTGAAAAACCCAACAGCGTTGCAGTTCTTGACACAAACCGGTGCTCCTGGCACCTACTACCATACCCTGTTCAAAGGCACTTCAATCTTTTGCCTTGCCCATTCACCCTCTGAATGGCACACATACACAATCCATGTCTCAAGAGTTAAAAATAAATATTTAACCTGTCTCCTCCCCTTCATCTACACTGATTGAAGTGGATTTAACAAGTGACATCAATAAGGGATCATAGCTTTCACCTGGATTCACCTGGTCAGTCTGCCATGGAAAGAGCATAATGTTCATAATGTTTTGTACACTCAGTGTATACTCTAACATACACTGATACACACTACACAACTGACACATACTCACAAGAGAACTCTGTTCATTTCCCACAGTCAGAAGGCACTGATTGAATTGAACACAGTCCCATGAAGAAGTCTTGTCTTGTTTGTTTTGCATCATTTTACATGACTCCAACTTGGTCCTCAGTTACTTGTAATTATAGCATTTACATACATAGGCCAATGGGGTTTCATAATGACTATCATCTCCTCTGTTGTCCCATTGGCTGATCTCCTCTTCCTCTTCCTGTTAGCTACGAGGGCTTCTTCCTGTCATGCTCGCTGACCCATGGAGGGGCGGAGCTTTGTGCCCCGCAGCACACCAGCAAACAGCAGGTCAGCAAGTACCTGTTTCACCTGGTGGTCTGGGACCAGAGGTATGTACCCAAACACAGCCTGTTACCACGGGCCTTATAGACATTTTAACCAATCACAGCCAGGTACCTCAACCAACCTCACAGCCTATTACAACAGACCTTATAGACACCTCAACCAATCTCACAGAGATGTTCACCAATCAGAATCCATCTATCTATTACTTGTTGCTTAGGATTTATTAGTAATAATGATATTTGCTATCCACCCACAACATGTATTAATTACATACAAAGTGCACACTTCCAGAAGCAGGTTAGTGTTCCATCCATCACACTCTACTACCAGGTGTTCCATTTGTTCACTGTTTTCAGTTCTCATTAGGACTAACCTACTTTCCCCCATATGTGTCAACTGGAAAGAGCCATTGGTCGTGTGTGTGTGTGTGTGTGTGTGTGTGTGCTTATTGAAGCAGATGTAAACTGTTTACAGTATGTTTTTATTTGTGGGTTGTAACTAATCTCCTTTAAAATAGATGTGAAGGTAGCTGTGCAGCAGCATCCTGGGGCTATTTTCTGATCTCTCCACCTCTACCTCATGTCCTTAAAGCATTGTCCTGGGGCTATTTTCTGATCTCTCCACCTCTACCTCATGTCCTTAAAGCATTGTCCTGGGGCTATTTTCTGATCTCTCCACCTCTACCTCATGTCCTTAAAGCATTGTCCTGGGGCTATTTTCTGATCTCTCCACCTCTACCTCATGTCCTTAAAGCATTGTCCTGGGGCTATTTTCTGATCTCTCCACCTCTACCTCATGTCCTTAAAGCATTGTCCTGGGGCTATTTTCTGATCTCTCCACCTCTACCTCATGTCCTTAAAGCATTGTCCTGGGGCTATTTTCTGATCTCTCCACCTCTACCTCATGTCCTTAAAGCATTGTCCTGGGGCTATTTTCTGATCTCTCCACCTCTACCTCATGTCCTTAAAGCATTGTCCTGGGGCTATTTTCTGATCTCTCCACCTCTACCTCATGTCCTTAAAGCATTGTCCTGGGGCTATTTTCTGATCTCTCCACCTCTACCTCATGTCCTTAAAGCATTGTCCTTTGGCTATTTTTGAAGACACTATTGCTGGGATCTTTTTTTTGCATCTATTGTAAGGATATTTTGAATCCTCTGGTATCTGGGTGGATTTAGTGTCCTGGTGGATTATCAACCCTGAGTAGACCTAGTGGTGCTGAAACCTCCAGATATGACAACAGCAGTGCAAAACCTTCACTCTAAAACACCACTTCCTGAGAAGATTGCTTGACAGTGTCCAGCTTGTTGGAGCTACTTGAGATAAGATGGAATAAACACGAATAGGCCATGTTTAGGGTTGCAAAATTCCGGGAACTTTCAATAAGTTCCCTGGTTTTCCCCAAATCCAACCAGGATTTCTGGAAAACCAGGGAATGTATTAAAAGTTCGTGGAATTTTGCAACCCTATCCATATTTAATTCTGTCCGGAGTGCTTTGGACAGGGAGTGCAGCGAGCTACATCTTTGTAAGGTAGCCTTCCTCAAACAGCACTTGGTTTGTTGGTTGTATAAAAGTCCTGAAAGTAAACTGTTTGGCTGGACATCTTATCTTGAGAGGCTTTTATGAGGCACCCGTCCATACTGTAGCCTACAGTCTGGCCGCATAACTGAACATGTTTTCTTAGTTAGCGAAGCATGCTAACAGAGCCCCCAATGGCAATGGTGTGTGTTTATAACGTTGCTATTTTTTGTTAGCCCGACGCTAGCTCCTTTCATGCTAACTAGTCTTTTGTGGATGACACAGGGCTAAATATAATAGATAGATAATTTACTGTTTACTAACAGTTACAGTGCCACTCCCAGACTACTCTCTTGTAGGAAAAGGTGTATTTACTTTATACTGCATTTCACAAGGACTCAAGTACAACTCTCTCTCTCAACCCCCCACCCTCTTTCCTTTTCTATTCCTCTCTGCCCCTTATATCCTTCTTTACCCTCTTCCTCTCCCATTGCATCTCTCCCTTCTTCCTCCCTCCCCCTGTCCCTCTCTCCCCCCCAGGGTGTGTTTCCCAGTGCAGATTAACCAGTTGCCAAGGGAGACCCAGCTGACGGTGACTCTATATGCCAGCGCTCTGCCACCCCCTGGAGGTGCGGAGGAGAAGGGCAGCAAGCAACGGCGGAGCATCGACTCCCTGGGCTGGGTCACCATGCCCCTCTTCAACTTCAGACAGTGAGTAGCAGTTCAGGAGGCTCTGTATGTCTGTGTGTGCGTGTCGGTGTGATGACTGTCATTCTGTGTCTCCCCCAGCATCCTGACGTGTGGGAGGAAGCTACTGGGTCTGTGGCCTTCCACCCCAGGAAGTAACGCTCGCTCCAGCTCCCCAAACTTCAGCCAGCCTGACAGCGTCATCCTGCAGGTAACTGGCCTATTCGTACACACGCTACACACTCACGCTCACACACACGCTCACACACTCACTCACTCACTCACTCACTCACTCACTCACTCACTCACTCACACACACACACACACACACACGCTCACACACATTCACATTCACATACACACACGCTCACACACATTCACATTCACACACACACACACAGTCACACACGCTCACACACACACACATCGCTCACAGATACACACGCTCACACTCACACACACACACACACACACACACACAGTCACACACGCTCACACATACACATGCACACACACGCTCACACACAGAAAGGCATACACACCTTTTCTCCTCCTCTTCCTTCCTTCCTCTCTTTCTCTTATCTGCGTCAGTTTGTTTTTCAAGGTGTAGTTCCCTATTTATTTCCTATTGTACTCCTCTTTTTTTCACTCCCAATCTCTTTCTTCTTCCTCTTCCTCTGCTCTCCTATCCCTCTCTCTTTCTCTCTCTCCACTCTGCTCTCTGTCCCTCTCTTTCTCTCTCCCTCTTTTATAGTTTACTGTACTGTATGGGGACTTAGAGAGGTTTTAGACTGACCTGCTGGAATAAAACATCTATCTTAGCTCCTGGTCCAAACAGCAATCTATAAAAGACATGCACACACACAGACACATTACAGGTACAATACTAGTCCTCCTGGATGTGTAAAATCTGAACGTTTGATGTCTTTTTGGCCTGTTTTAGAGCTGTGGAGCAGGTATGATGTTAAGGGGATTTTCAGGTGAACAAAAGAGAAGAGCATTCGCGGATATAATAAATCATAAATCAATCTGGTTTAATACAAGTTGCAACAGGGAGACACCTCCAGAACAGAAGCAGAGAAAATGTCTAACTTGGCCTTCGCCGAGAAGGCCCTTATATCCTAATTACACAGCATCAGGAAATCAAAACAACTTTGTCAGCTGCTACAGAATCACACAGTGTTCCACAGAATACACCAACAATCTGTCCTTGGTCTTTGGACCTCCAGTTGGCGTCAATCCCAGTAAACAGATATTAGTTTAACATACAGCGTCGAGTCTAGTGTCTATCAACCCGCACATCCAGAACACTGGAGATCATGTGTATTACAGAAAGGGAAAACTCATAATCCCTGTCTGCATGTACCTATCTACCTCAGTTGAGAATAAAAATACTTTTCAATTCACTTAGAATTCATTTGTTGCCATTCTAGAGTTATGCATTTATTTAGAACTTGTATTTTTCAGAAACATAAAATACTGTCAAAAATGAGAAAAATGTAGTGATATGATACAGTATTTTGACCATATCGCCCATCCCTGTGTAGTACACATACACACAGATGTGGGCCTTAACGCTCACACAGAAGGACATGCGCACACACGTGTGCTGCTGTTGCCTGCAGAAGGGACCTGAAAGTAGGTCAGATAGCTCTGCTCTGGCCAAAACACTCACCCTTCATATTACACTCTCTATACCCTCCCTTTTGACACACATCCTCTTCTCTCTCTCTGTCACACACACACACACACACACACACACACACACACACAAGTGTTTCCTCTCAGCAGTATTCTGGTGTAAACCCATTCCCTCCTGCAGTGCCAACCCAGTGTGTCGCAGTGCCAACTGGCCCGTGGCGCTGGTGCCCAGTGGCTTTTTGTCTCATTGCAGTGGCCTGTGTTCAAATGAGATGTGTGTGTGTTGTTGCAATCAGTCTCCTCATTAGCGTGCTGACATCATTTGAGGCTTCATTCTTCATCACTGACTGCAGAACATGCTTATGCACATACACGAACATCGCATAAGACACATCTGGGGTCTGGCGCACATTAACCTCTCATGAATCTTGTATCTCCTGAGTGGCGCAGTGGTCTAAGGCACTGCATCGCAGTGCTAACTGTGCCACTAGATCCTGGTTCGAATCCAGGCTCTGTCGCAGCCGGCCGCGACCGGGAGACTCATGGGCGGCGCACAATTGGCCCAGCGTCGTCCAGTGTAGGGGAGGGAATGGCCGGCAGGGATGTAGCTCAGTTGATAGAGCATGGCGTTTGCAATGCCAGGGTTGTGGGTTCGATTCCCACGGGGGGCCAGTATAATTTTTTAAAATAATAATAATAATATGTATTCACTAACTGTAAGTCGCTCTGGATAAGAGCGTCTGCTAAATGACTTAAATGTAAATGTAAATGAACCCGAATGTAACCCCCTCACACACACTTCTGCACACCGTCTAACATTTCACGCTATCTGACTTGTTTTCTCCTTTTTTGTTTTTTTTACAGTCCTCTCTTCTTGAGTTTATCCATCTGTCTTTCTTCCTTCCTCCAAAACTCTTTCCCTCAGTGTCCTGCCATGACTTTCAGTCTCATGTTGATCTCTTGGCTTTCCATCTTTTTTTTTTTCTCTCCTTGGATGGATTCCTCACATCGTTCTGTTCCTCTCCTCTCCCCCAATCTCTTCCATCTCTTCATCCACCATTACCTTGTCCATCTGCTCTGTAACAGTCTGGTCAGACGTCTATTTCTACTCCGCATACTCAGTGAGCGTCTTTTCCACGTGTTTATATCTGGTTTAGATTCAGCTGTAAGAGTTACAATGACTTAAATCAAACCATATCAATATTTATTCATTTGAAGTACATTTCCCTCATCACAACACTTCATGAAGAATCATAATGTTGTTGTTAGTGTGACCCCTAACCTCTGACCTCTGACCTTTAGGTGGACTTCCCCACGTCGTCGTTTGAGGTGCGCTTTAGTACCCCCCCTCCCGCAGAGTTCAGTCCCAAGTATGACTTCTCCAGACTGGACCAGCACAGCCAGAGACAACTGCAGGATGTACTACACAAGAAATCACTCTTCTGGTGAGAATACTACACTCACTCACTCCATGGAATGACAGAACAGCCCTGTTAGACTGACATACATTATTACCACATCATTATAACGTCACTGTTACACTGCATTAGAGAGTAGTGAGAGTTGTCACGTATCGTATGTTCTTGTGCTAGTGTTCAAACCCAACAGCTGTAGAAGTTATTGAGGGGTGTTAATAGGTTAGTAGTAGCCTGATATCCAGAACCTGTTTTGCTAACATTCCACTTGATGTACTCCAGGTCATGCTAAACATGGAAAGGAGTGGAATAATATCTCAAACAGAATGGTAGCCAGGCTAGGTTAGTAGTGGACAGAACAGGAAGACAGACAGGAGATATATGGGCAGTGTGGTGCACTGGAAATGGTATTGGGGGGATGGGTGATGAGGGAAGAGGGGGTCCAGTTGATGAGTGATGTCATAGCAGCAGCTGGTGGTGAATCCTCCCCAGATGATATTATACCCCCCCCTCCTCTCTCCCCCCTCTAGTCTCCCCATCCCCCTCTCCTCTCCTCTTTTGTCCCCTGTGTGTGTGTGTGCTGTTCTATAGTGTGTGTGTGTGTGTGTGTGTGTGTGTGTGTGTGTGTGTGTGTGTGTGTGTGTGCGCCATTTACAAAAGTGATGAAAAGGTTACTGAATATTAATCAGACCGATGATCTGAATTCCTAAGAGAGGTAGAAAGAAACGTTTGGGGAGCTCCACTGGCCTTCTCTAAGGAGTGTGTCAACAATGTTTATCTCAGTCCTCCCTGGATATATAGGATATGGTAGGGTGTGTGTCTGTCTTTGTTTGTGTGTGTGTTCTCGTGTGTGTCTATTCTCCATATCTCAGTGTAGTGTTTGGTCCATTAGTAGTTATAATAGTTTATGATCATGTCTCCTGTGTGTTGTGAGAGAGATAAATAGAACAGTGTTTATCTTGGACCAGAGTGAGTTTGTTGTTTACTTCCAAGCAGGATACTTTTTCTGGGGCTTTGGAGCCTTTGAAGGATGGAAGGAAGGGAGATGTGCTGTTTTCTGTGGTGTGTGTGTTTGATGTTTTTCAGTCAATGCAAATAGTCCGGGTAGCCATTTGATTAGCTGTTCAGCAGTCTTAAGACTTGGTGCTCTGGTACCGCTTGCCGTGCGGTAGCAGAGAGAACAGTCTATGACTAGGGTGGCTGGAGTCTTTGACAACTTTTAGGGCCTTCCTCTGACACCGCCTGGTATAGAGGTCCTGGATTGCAGGAAGCTTGGCCCCAGTGATGTACTGGGCCGTACGCACTACCCTCTGTAGTGCCTTGCGGTCGGAGGCCGAGCAGTTGCCATACCAGGCAGTGATGCAACCAGTCAGGATGCTCTCGATGGTGCAGCTGTATAACTTTTTGAGGATCTGAGGACCCATGCCAAATCTTTTCAGTCTCCTGAGGGGGAATAAGCTTTATCGTGCCCTCTTCACGACTGTCTTGGTGTGTTTGGACCATGATAGTTTGTTGGTGATGTGGACACCAAGGAACTTGAAGCTCTCAACCTGCTTCACTACAGCCCTGTCGATGAGAATGGGGGCGTGCTCGGTCCTTATTTTCCTGTGGTCCACAATCATCCCCTTTGTCTTGATCACACGGCCAGTTCTCTGACCTCCCTATAGGCTGTCTCATCGTTGTCAGTGATCAGGCCTACCACTGTTGTGTCATCGGCAAACGTAATGATGGTGTTGGAGTCATGCCTGGCCATGCAGTCATGGGTGAATAGGGAGTACAGGAGGGGACTGAGCACGCACCCCTGAGGGGCCCCAGTGTTGAGGATCAGCGTGGCAGACGTGTTGTAACCTACCCTTACCACCTGGGGGCGGCCCGTCAGAAAGTCCAGGATCCAGTTGCAGAGGGAGGTGTTTATTCCCAGGGTCCTTAGCTTAGTGATGAGCTTTGAGGGCACTATGGTGTTGAACGCTGAGCTGTAGTCAATTAATAGCATTCTCACGTAGGTGTTATTTTTGTCCAGGTGGGAAAGGGCAGTGTGGAGTGCAATAGAGTTTACATCATCTGTATCTGTTGGAGTCGGTCTAGGGTTTCTGGGATAATGGTGTTGATGTGAGCCATGACCAGCCTTTTTCAAAGCACTTCACGGCTACAGACGTGAGTGCTACGGGTCGGTAGTCATTTAGGCAGGTTACGTTAGTGTTCTTGGGCACAGGGACTATGGTGGTCTGCTTGAAATATGTTGCTATTACAGACTCAGTCAGGGACAGGTTGAAAATGTCAGTGAAGGCACTTGCCAGTTGGTCAGCGCATGCTCTGTGTACACATCCTGGTAATCCGTCTGGCCCTGCGGCCTTGTGAATGTTGACCTGTTTAAAGGTCTTACTCACATCGTCTACAGAGAGTGTGATCACACAGTCATCTGGAACAGCTGATGCTCTCATGCATGCTTCAGTGTTGCTTGCCTCTACACGAGCATAGAAGTGATTTAGCTCGTCTGTTAGGCTTGTGTCACTGGGCAGCTCGCGGCTGTGCTTCCCTTCGTTGTCTGTAATAGTTTGCAAGCCCTGCCACATCCGACGAGCGTCGGAGACGGTATAGTACGATTCAATCTTAGTCCTGTATTGACGCTTTGCCTGTTTGATGGTTCGTCGGAGGGCATATCGGGATTTCTTATATGTGTCCTGGTTAGAGTCCCGCTCCTTAAAAGCGGCAGCTCTACCCTTTAGCTCAGTGCGGATTTTGCCTGTAATCCATGACTTCTGGTTGGGTATGTACATACGGTCACTGTGGGGATGACGTCATCGACGCACTTATTGATGAAGCCAGTGACTGATGTGGTGTACTCCTCAATGCCATCAGAAGAATCCTGGAACATATTCCAGTCTGTGCTAGTAAAACAATCCTGTAGCTTAGCATCTGCGTCATCTGACCACTTTTTTATTAACCGAGTACTGGTGCTTCCTGCTTTAGTTTTTGCTTGTAAGCAGGAATCAGGAGGATATAATTATGGTCAGATTTGCCAAATGGAGGGTGTGGGAGAGCTGACCATTAATGGTCAGGAAAAGTTTAATATTACATGACAACTACCATCAGATGAAGAAGAACAGATATATCAGTGTTGACAAATAATTATTTAAAGAACATTCTCTTAAGGTGCAGTGTTTCCAAACAAGTGTACTGGCTTCAGTGCCATCCAATATCAGGCTCCAAGCAGGAAGTAGATTAGAGGCGCTCATCCAATAGCAACAACTGTTGTCCAGCTGGATCATCCTATCCCAACAATGACACAGTATATTCAGCCAATGGAAACAACCGTACCAACCGTTAACAGCCCTCTGCCATGTGTGTGTCTGCTAGAGCAGTTAGAGAAACATGTGTGTTGATTTAGGCAGAGATTCAAACAAACATGGATTAATGTGTGTGTGTGTGTGTGTGTGTGTGTGTGTGTGTGTGTGTGTGTGTGTGTGTGATGAGTATGAATGTGATCACTGACCTTTAGTTGTCAGTTGACATTTTCAGGTATCTCCACAAGATACATATACTGTTTATTCTCCCTTCTCCCAGTCAGTTTATCTTTCTTCCTCTCCCCTCTATCTACAGTTGAAGTCAGAAGTTTACATACACCTTAGCCAAATACATTTAAACTCAGTTTTTCACAATTCCTGACATTTATTCCTAGTAAAAATTCCCTGTATTAGGTCAGTTAGGATCACCACTTTAGTGAAGTGTCAGAATAATAGTAGAGAGAATGATTTATTTCAGCTTTTATTTATTTCATCACATTCCCAGTGGGTCAGAAGTTTACATACACTCAATTAGTATTTGGTAGCATTGCCTTTACATTTTTTAACTTGGGTCAAACGTTTTGGGTAGCCTTCCACAAGCTTCCCACAATAAGTTGGGTGAATTTTGACCCATTCCTCCTGATAGAGCTGGTGTAACTGAGTCAGGTTTGTAGGCCTCCTTGCTCGCACACGCCTTTTCAGTTGTGCCCACACATTTTCTATAGGGCTTTGTGATGGCCACTCCAATACCTTGACTTTGTTGTCCTTAAGCCATTTTGCCACAACTTTGGAAGTATGTTTGGGGTCATTGTCCATTTGGAAGACCCATTTGCGACCAAGCTTTAACTTCTTGACTGATGTCTTGAGATGTTGCTTCAATATATCCACATAATTTTCCTTCCTCATGATGTCATCTATTTTGTGAAGTGCACCAGTCCCTCCTGCAGTAAAGCACCCCCACAGCATGATGCTGCCACCCCCGTGCTTCACGGTTGGGATGGTGTTCTTCGGCTTGCAAGCCTACCCCTTTTTCCTCCAAACATAACGATGGTCATTATGGCCGAACAGTTCTATTTTTGTTTCATCAGACCAGATGACATTTCTCCAAAAAGTACGATCTTTGTCCCCATGTGCAGTTGCAAACCGTAGTCTGGCTTTTTAATGGCGGTTTTGGAGCAGTGGCTTCTTCCTTGCTGAGCGGCCTTTCAGGTTATGTCGATATAGGACTCGTTTTACTGTGGATATAGATACTTTTGTACCTGTTTCCTCCAGCATCTTCACAAGGTCCTTTGCTGTTGTTCTGGGATTGATTTGCACTTTTCGCACCAAAGTACGGCTGCGTGGTCCCATGGTGTTTATACTTGCGTACTATTGTTTGTACGGATGAACGTGGTACCTTCAGGCATTTGGAAATTGCTCCCAAGGATGAACCAGACTTGTGGAGGTCTACAAAAAAAAAAATCAGAGGTCTTGGCTGATTTCTTTTGATTTTCCCATGATGTCAAGCAAAGAGGCACTGAGTTTGAAGGTAGGCCTTGAAATCCATCCACAGGCACACCTCCAATTGACTCAAATTATGTCAATTAGCCTATCAGAAGCTTCTAAAGCCATGACATCATTTTCTGGAATTTTCCAAACTGATTAAAGGCACAGTCAACTTAGTGTATGTAAACTTCTGACCCACTGGAATTGTGATACAGTGAATTATAAGTGAAATCATCTGTCTGTAAACAATTGTTGGAAAAATTACTTGTGTCATGCACAAAGTAGATGTCCTAACCGAGTTGCCAAAACTATAGTTTGTTAACATGAAATTTGTGGAGTGGTTGAAAAACGGGTTTTAATGACTCCACCCTAAGTGTATGTAAACTTCCGACTTCAACTGTATCTCTCCTCTAACCCTCTCTCCTTTACACACACGCTCCGATCACTCTCTTTCTGTCTTTGTTTCATGCCCGTTTCAAATTCAGCTCGATCGTTTTTTATTGGTGTAACCACGTTCGAGTGAGTGTGGCCAAAGCAAGGAGAAACAGAGTAATGCTATCATGAAGACAGAACAAAGACAGCATTGATAGGTGTTGGCCACATTTATACAAGGGTAATCTATCTATTTTTTACAGTGGAGAATGGCCATCTAATGCTGCAGTAAACGACACCTCTTTCTTTTCCTTTCATTGTGAGAAAGTATTCCAAGTATGCATTATTTCACTCTCTCTTCCCCTCTCTACCTTTTACCCTCTATACCGCTCCCCCTCTCCATATCCCCCTCTCTTTCTCCCACTCTCAAGCTAAATATGCATGTAAGGTATTGATATTAGCTTATATTTCTCCTCGCACTCTCCCCTGTGTCTCTCCAGGTTGACTCCAGAGGACAAGCGTCTGTTGTGGGAGAAGCGTTCGTTCTGCCAGTCAGAGAGTGGTGCCCTGCCCCTGGTGCTGGCTAGTGCCCCCCGCTGGGAGTGGGCATGTCTGTCAGACATTTACGCCCTGCTCCGCCAGTGGGCATGTCTCAACCACCACGACGCACTGGGCCTCCTGCATGCCACGTAAGAGGACTGTGTGTGTGTGTGTGGTTGCCAGGCAAGCCAGGTTTCTGGGGCAACACTCGCCAGGGAAATAGCCACCTTGGCAAAAGTCAGCAGGCAACTGTCACCAGAAGACCTGCGGTCGCCATTCGACCTTGTCATGTTGTGTTAGGACTGGAGGTGTTAGTGTGAACAACAGACATGCTGGCAGTTTGGGGTCATGGTCAGAGACAAGAGTGGACCAGACAGGCTTAGAATCCTGTTCTGGAACATAAACACCATGAACTCACCTCAGCAGGGCAACATGCAAGGCATCACATGCATCACTCGCCTTTTAGAATTACAGTTCAATGATTAATGAGGATAAGTCCATGCATTTGTTTGACCTCTCAAATATGTCGTCATTCTGGATTGAAACGATGTAATAATTGAATGCATAATGTATTCAAATGTGTGTGTCAGCTTCCCTGATCAGGAGCTGAGGCGTACTGCAGTACAGTGGATGGACTCCATCTCTGACCCTGAGCTGTTGGACTTCCTGCCACAGCTTGTGCAGGTAACACCTTATAAATGCTTTGTGAATGTCTTATGAACACTTCACAAACACCTTATCAAAGGCTATGTGGAGCTATTTCCATATTTCTTACACCTATTACACTTATTGTTATACTCTTGTGAATTCATGAATGGTTTTTACTAGATTACTTGTAGTTTTTCATGTTGTCTGTCTGTAATTTTTTGTAATGACTTGGTGCTGCCTATCTTGGCCAGGACGCTCTTGAAAAAGAGATTTTAAATCTCAATGAGCCCTTCCTGGTTAAATAAAGGTTAAATAAAAAAAATAAAACCTATCCGATGCGTCTTTCTCTAACCATCTCTCTCGCTTTCTCTCAGGCTCTGAAATATGAGTGTTACCTGGACAGCCCGTTGGTGCGTTTCCTGCTACGGAGAGCCATAGGGGACATGCGCATTGCACACTACCTCTTCTGGTGAGACCTATTCAGATATCAGCCATACACTCAGCCTTCTCTGTCACACACAACTTGATATAGACACAGACATACACAAATGCATACATAACACATGCAGTGCCTTCAGAAAGTATTCACACCCCTTGACTTTTTCCACATTTTGTTGTGTTACACACTGAATTTTAAATGGATTAAATTGAGATTGTGTGTCACTGGCCTACACACAATACCACATAATGTCAAAGTGGAATTATGTTTCTAGAAATCTTTACAAATTAATAAAAAATGAAAAGCTGAAATGTCTTGAGTCAATAAGTATTCAACCCCTTTGTTATGGCAAGCCTAAATAAGTTGAGGAGTAAAAATGTGTTTAACAGGTCGCGTAATAAGTTGCATGGACTCACTCTGTGTACAATAATGTTGAACATGATTTTTGAATGACTACCTCATCTCTGTACCCCACACATACAATTATCTGTAAGGTCCCTCAGTCGAGCAGTGAATTTCTAACACAGATTCAACCACAAACACCAGGGAGGTTTTCCAATGCCTCACAAAGAAGGGCACCTATTGGTAGATGGGTCAAAATAAAATAAGCAGACATTGAATATCCCTTTGAGCATGGTGAAGTTATTAATTACACTTTGATGGTGTATCAATACACCCAGTCACTACAAAGATACAGGCATCCTTCCTAACTCAGTTGCTGAGGAGGAAGGAAACCATTCACCATGAGGCCAATGGTGACTTTAAAACAGTTAGAGTGTAATGGCTGCGATAGGAGAAAACTGAGGATGGATCAACAACATTGTATTTACTCCACAATACTAACCTAATTGACATAGTGAAAAGAAGGAAGCCTGTACAGAATACAAATAATATAATACTGCAAAATATTTGGCAAAGCAATTGACTTTTTGTCCTGAATACAAAGTGTTATGTTTGGGGGAAATCCTCCAAACATGGCTGCATCAGGTTATGGGTATTCTTGTAATCGTTAAGGACTGGGATGTTTTTCAGGATAAAAAATAAACTGAATGGAGCTAAGCACATGCAAAATCCTAGAGGAAAACCTGGTTCCGTCTGCTTTCCACCAGACACTGGGAGATGAATTCACCTTTCAGCAGGACAATAACCTAAAACATAAGGCCAAATCTACACGGGAGTTGCTTACTAAGAAGACCGTGAATGTTCCTGAGTGGCTGAGTTACAGTTTTGACTTAAATCTGCTTGAAAATATATGTCACGACCTGAAAATGGTTGTCTAGCAATGATCAAAACCAATTTGACAGAGCTTGAATAATTTTGAAAATAATAATGGGCAAATATTGAACAATCCAGGTGTGGAAAGGTCTTAGAGATTTACCCCAAAAAATGTATTTGAATCCCACTTTGTAAAACAACTAAATGTGGAAAAAGTCAAGGGGTGTTAATACTTTCTGAAGGCACTGTATGTAAATGAGATATTTCTGTATTTAATTTTCAATAACTGTGCAAACATTTCTAAAAACATGTTTTCACTTTGTCATTATGGGGTATTGTGTGTAGATGGGTGAGAAAAAAAGAAAGAATCTATTTTGAATTCAGGCTGTAACAGAACAAAATGTGGAATAAGTCAAGGGGTATGAATACTTTCTAAAGGCATACAACCACCTCTAATTCACATCAGTCAATTCATGACTCACATTCGCTCACAGACACACCCGCCCAATCACACAGAGCAGCACTGGAGTCCATACATGACAATGCAGTAATGTACAATGATATCATTGACACTTTGTCTTCAATAGGACAAACATGCATACAGGTCGCCACCTGCTGGACAGATTGGGAAATGCCAGAACAAACTTTCTGTAGGATACATTAGGATTTCCAGAATGTATTCTTTAAAATGACTTAACACATTAGCATCAGAACACAAAGTACACCATTTTAAAATATACTCAAGTTTATACATTTACACAGTATACAGTACTGCACAATGGAGAGTTGCAGTCCGTCTTAGCATTGGTGGCTAGTAAAAACTAGCCCTGAACATCTCTAAAACTAAGAGCATTGTGTTTGGTACAAATCATTCCCTAAGTTCTAGACTTCAGCTGAATCTGATAATGACTAATGTGGCTGTTGAGCAGGTTGAGGAGACTAAATTACTTGGTGTTACCTTGGATTGTAAACGGTCATTGTCAAAACATATTGATTCAATGGAATGGTTGTAAAGATGGGAAGAGGTCTGTCCGTGAGAAAGAGATGCTTTGCTTTTTTGACACCATACTTCACAAAGCAACTCGTGCAGGCTCTAGTTTGATCTTATCTTGATTATTGCTCAGTTATATGGTCAGGTGCTGCAAAGAAGGACCTAGAAAAACTGCAGTTGTCCCAGAACAGAGTGGCACATCTTACTCTTCACTGTAATCAGAGGGCTAATATTAATATTATGCATGCCAGTCTCTCTTGGCTAAAAGTAGATGGAGAGACTGACTAAATAATTAAATTCCAAATTGTTTGTAATGTCAACTTACACACAGCACTGACAGACACCCTTACTCCAACAGACATGCCACCAGGGGTATTTTCACAGTCCCATAATCCAGAACAAATTCAAGAGAACATACAATATTATATAGAGCCATGATTGCATGGAACTCCCTTCTATCTCAGATTGCTCAAGTGAACAGCAAACCTGGTTTTAAAAAAACTGATAAAGCAACACCTCACGGCACAACGCCTCTCCCCTATTGTGTGTATGTACTGATATGTAGGCTATGTGTGACATTTGAAATGTATGCAGTTCTGTCCTTGAGCTGCTGTTGTCTATTAATGTTCTGTATTATGTCAGGTTTCATGTTCTGTGTGGACCCCAGGAAGAGTAGCTACTGCTTTGCTGTTCACTATCACAACAGCTAATGGGGATCCTAATAAACTACCAATACCAAGTATGACCAATAGTCAGATAGATATTGGCCCTGTTGGAGTACTTCAGAAATGCATTCTTCTTTCTTTCCTACAAGAATACAGAACTGAATTGGTTGAATTGGTGAAAATGAAAGGGTAACATTGCTTTCGCCACCATCATTTATAGATCTGTGCTTGCCTCAAGGAAAGTATTTGAACACGGCCATTGTTGTAAAACAGTTTCTTTACATGATTTGAACCTCTCTTTCACTCTACCTCTCCCAGGTTGTTGAAGGACACTCTGCAGGACAGTCAGTTCAGTGGGAGGTACCAGCACCTGTTAGCAGGACTGCTGTGCTGTGTGGGTCGGGGTCTAAGAGAGGAGTTTGACAGACAGTGCTGGCTGGTCACCATCCTTGCTAAAGTAGCCCAACGTGTCCGGGATGCCTCTCCCTCCAGCAGACAGGCCATCCTTCGAGAGGGCCTAGAGGAGGTCAAGCAGTTCTTCTCAGTCAGTAGCAGCTGCCGTCTCCCCCTCAACCCTGGCATGCTGGTCAAAGCCATCAACATACAGGTACGTGTTTTTTATAAAACCTTTCTTTTGACAGGGAGTCAATGCTGAGACCAAGGTCTCATTTCCAGATGAGGCCTGTATAGCACCACAATACACATCAAAATATAATATACACATTCAACTACACATTCATATACACAATAAAATACATGAAAAAGAAAACACAATCATAAAATAACAGACACATTCTTCAGTAAAAAGGTCCCCTAACAACCGTCTGAAATGCCCTAGAGGCATCAATTCCTCCAATTTTAAAGTGCATTGTAGATCATTCCACACGTAAGGTGCAAGGAGATTAAAGGCTGGTTTACCTAACTCTGTAGACACCAATAAGTCGGAAGTTTGTGGAGCAGGGCTTTGTAAACAAAAAGAGTGTAATGATGTGATCTAAGTGACTTCAAAGAGGTCCAGCCAACCTTTTGGTAAAGAATACCGTGATTAGTAATAAAACTGTCTCCTGTGATAAAAACGTAGAGGCAGCTGCACTTTGAGAAATAGTATCACCATAATCAAGAATTGGTAGAAAGGTTGACTGCACAATCTGCTTCCTGCTAACTAGAGCGAGACAAGATCTGTTTCTCTAAAAAAAAAGCCCACTTTAAATGTTAGTTTCTTAACAAGCTCAGTCGTATGTTTTTTAAACGATAAATCATTGTCTATCCAAATACCAAGGGATTTGTATGCAAGGACTCGTTCGATTATAGAACCATCCGATGATGTAAGATGTAATCCATCCAAGACAATCTTACAAGAATTCGAAAACATGTATTTAGTTTTGAATCAGTAAGGGCTTCCTGTACTGCAAAATAGGACTGTAGCCTTGTCACAGCCAGGTCAGCAGTCAGGGCAATTGCGTATATAATAGTATCATCCGCATATAGATTAAATAAAAAAAATGTTAACAGATTGATTAATAGCATTTACATAAATACTGAAAAGAACAGGTCCTAGTATTGACCCCTGCGGAACACATTTATGTATAGTACCAGTCAAAAGTTTGGACACACCTACTCATTCAAGAGTTTTTCTTTATTTTTACTATTTTCTACATTGTATAATAATAGTGAAGATATCAAAACTATGAAATAACATATGGAATCATGTAGTAAGCAAAAAAGTGTTAAACAAATCAAAATATATTTTATGTTTGAGATTCTTCAAATAGCCACCCTTTGCCTTGATGACAGCTTTGCACACTCTTGGCATTCTCTCAACCAGCTTCACCTGGAATGCTTTTCCAACAGTCTTGAAGTAGTTCCCACATATACTGAGCACTTGTTGGCTGCTTTTCCTTCATTCTGCGGTCAGACTCATCCCAAACCATCTCAATTGGGTGGAGGTCAGGGATTGTGGAGGCCAGGTCATCTGATGCAGCACTCCAACACTCTCCTTCTTGGTAAAATAGCCCTTACACAGCCTGGAGGTGTGTTGGGTCATTGTCCTGTTGAAAAACAAATGATAGTCCCACTAAGCCCAAAACAGATGGGATGGCGTATCACTGTAGAATGCTGTGGTAGCCATGCTGTGTGGGTCATTGTCCTGGTGAAAAACAAGTGATAGTCCCACTAAGCCCAAACCAGATGGGATGGTGTATCACTGTAGAATGCTGTGGTAGCCATGCTGGTTAAGTGTGCCTTGAATTCTAAATAAATCACAGACAGTGTCACCAGCAAAGCACCATCACACCTCCTCCTTCATGCTTTACGGTAGGAAATACACATGAGGAGATCATCTAATCACCAACAACGCTTCTCACAAAGACACAGCGGTTGGAACCAAAAATCTCCAATCTAGACTCCAGACATAAGGACAAATTTCCACCGGTCTGATTGCTTGTGTTTTTTGGCCCAAGCAAGTCTCTTCTTCTTATTGGTTTCTTTGCAGCAATTTGACCATGAAGGCCTGATTCACACAGTTCTGAGGCTGGTAACTCTAATGAACTTATCCTCTGCAGCAGAGGTAACTCTGGGTCTTCCATTCCTGTGGCGGTCCTCATGAGAGCCAGTTGGTTTTGATGGTTTTTGCGACTGCACTTTTTCCGGCTTGACTGACCTTCATGTCTTAAAATAATGATGGAATGTTGTTTCTCTTTGCTTATTTGACCTGTTTTTGCCATAATATGGACTTGGTATTTTACCAAATGGGGCTATCTTCTGTATACCCCGCCCCTACCTTGTCACAACACAACTGATTGGCTCAAACGCATTAAGAAGGAAAGAAATTCCACAAATTAACTTTTAAGAAGGCACACCTGTTAATTGAAATGCATTCCAGGTGACTACCTCATGAAGAATCTCATATATAAAATATATTTAGATTTGTTTAACACTTTTTGGGTTACTACATGATTCCATATGTGTTATGTCATAGTTTTGATGTCTTCACTATTACTCTACAATGTAAAAATAAAGAAAAACCCTTGAATGAGAAGGTGTCCAAACTTTTGACTGGTAGTGTACTTCAGGAAATTCAAGAAACCCTGTCAGTCACGATGGCCTGAGGTCTGACACTAAGATAATCATAAAACCATGAACAGGCTTCAGAGCTCAGGCCTATCGAGAACAACTTATTCAATAAAATAGCATGATCAACAGTATCAAAAGCTTTTGACAGGTCCACAAACAAAGCAGCACATTTCATTTGAGTGTCTAAAGCATTGCCAACATCATTAACAACTGGTTGCTGTAATAGTCCTACAGTATGCCCAGGCCTAAACCCTGATTGGTTTAAATTAAAAATACACTTCTCAGATGAAAAAGAGCCAAGTTGTATATTTACCAAGGATTCAAGTATCTTAGCAAGACAAGGAGGTGATAATTATTACGATCACTACTCTCCCCGCCCTTATGGAGTGGCAGCACAAGAGCTGATTTCCATACTTTTGGAATATTTCCTGATAGCAATATTAAATAAAAAATGTGGGATATTGAGCCAACAATGATGGGCGCTGCACACTTAAGCAGACCGGGATCCAATTGGTCGCCCCCTGTGGATTTCTTGTTGTCTATTGCTAGCAAAGCATCCAGAACTTATTTTTCTGTAAATAGCCTAAAAGAAAAGCTTTGACTATCTGGTCATTCAGCAAGTTTCCTTTATCAGCATCCAGCTCAATATCATTGTGAATAGGCTTAGCCCGCTGAAATAAAATGGTGATTAAATCCATCAATGATGGAATTTTTTCCGTAATGAAGCCTGTGTCTGAATGAATTTGTTGGCAGAGAGGAAGAAGAACCCTTCAGGGATCTGACAGTTTTCCAGAATTTAGCCGGGTTCCCATTACAATCCGAAAGAGTGGTTACATAATACTCCGATTTAGCCTTTCTGATTTGTCTTACACAATGATTCCTCAGTTGCTTAAAAGCTTGCCAGTCCGGGCCTAAGCCTGTGTTCCTGGCCTTGACCCAAGTATCATCTCTTTTATGAATGACTTCTGATAATTCCGCGGTCAAAAGTAGAATACTGTAGGGAACAGGGACGCATGCCCATGGTTTGTTTGCATAAATGCTAATGCAGAGTGTCTTTGGTTGCTTGGTTGTATGTTTGCCTCTGGGTGTTCTGTGTTTGCCTCTGCGTGTTCTGTGTTCAATTGTAGTATGTGTATGTTCCTTTTGTATTTTAGTGTGTGTGTGTGTGATCTCTAATCCTTTCTCTCATCTCCTGTCTGCAGTCGTGCTCCTACTTCAACTCCAACGCCGTGCCCCTCAAACTGTCCTTCCAGAACCTGGACCCTCGAGGAGACAACATCAACGTCATCTTCAAGGCACACATTCTAAACTACTGAATCAACAAACCACTTCATTGTGCATTTCTGAACCCTTGTTGACCTTTGACCTCTGTGACCTCTGTGTCTTGTGCCGTTTGACCTCTGCTTCCCAGTCAGGTGATGACCTGCGCCAGGACATGCTGACCTTGCAGATCATCCGCATCATGAACAAGATCTGGATCCAGGAGGGACTGGACATGAGGATGGTCATCTTCAGATGCTTCTCTACTGGACGAGGCAGAGGTGAGGAAGGGAGAGCGAGGGGGGGGGGGAGAGATATGAATTGGAGATGTGTTACAATACTGACTCCCCTCTTACCTCTATCCTCCCCCCTCTTTCTCCTCCCTTCTATCCCACCCGCTCTCTCCCTCTCTTCCTTCCCCTCTCTCCCCTTCTCTCTCTCTCTCTGTCTGTCTGTGTGTCTGTGTGTGTGTGTCAGGTATGGTGGAGATGATTCCCCAGGCTGAGACTCTGAGGAAGATCCAGGGGGAACATGGAGTGACTGGTTCCTTTAAGGACCGCCCCCTGGCTGACTGGCTACAGAAACACAACCCTACAGAGGACGAGTACGAGAAGGTACGGTCACTAACGCGCGCGCACACAGTTGCCCGCATGCATGCACGCACTCACTCTCTCAAGCACACACACGTACGCACACACACTCTCTCTCTCTCCTTCTCAAACTCACAAACACACTCTGTCGTACACACTTTGACCTGTAACCTCTAACCCTGTTCTATGTCATGCTAGGCTGTGGAGAACTTCATTTACTCGTGCGCAGGCTGCTGTGTGGCCACCTACATCTTGGGTATCTGTGACCGCCACAACGACAACATCATGCTGAAGACCAGCGGTCACATGTTCCACATCGACTTCGGCAAGTTCCTGGGACATGCCCAGATGTTCGGCAACATCAAACGGTGAGCCCTGGAGGCAGAAAGTACGCTGGGAAATGTATGCCCAACTTCAATTTCTAATCTAGCCGTATCCCCTATCGCTAGGACAGAGGATCACAACTTTAGCCACTTAGTCTTTGTTTTTAGCTATGCCTTACCGAAGGGTCCTTGCTATCTAGAATCCTTGGGATGTCCCAACTCTGATGTCACCCCATTGAAGTTGAAATTTAAAATGGTTAGGGTAAGGGTAGGGGTTAATGTTAGGGCTTAGGATATGGACATCCCAAGGATCCCAAAACTGTATTTTTCTGACCGACACAGATGGTTCTGTTCCTATTGGTAGAGACCAATTGCCCTGTGTTCTGATTACTGTTTCTCTGTGTGTGTGTGATTGGCAGGGACCGTGCTCCATTTGTGTTCACTTCTGACATGGCCTATGTCATCAACGGAGGAGACAAACCTTCCAGTCGCTTTCATGACTTTGTGGACCTGTGCTGTGAGGCCTACAACCTCATCCGCAAACATGCACACCTCTTCCTCAACCTACTGGGACTGGTACGTACATATGGACCGCCATACGTAAAAATTTATGCACACATGACTGTAAGTCGCTTTGGATAAAAGCGTCTGCTAAATGGCATATTATTATATTATTACACGCAGGCACACACACACACGTGCGCACACATACACTCACACACACTGTTTTCCTATGTCTCCTGTGTAGATGTTGTCATGTGGCATCCCTGAGCTGTCAGATCTGGATGATCTGAAGTATGTCTACGACGCCCTGAGACCTCACGAGTCTGAGGCTGACGCCACCATGTACTTTACCAGGTACACACACACAAAAATACAGTGAGGGGAAAAAAGTATTTGATCCCCTGCTGATTTTGTACGTTTGCCCACTGACAAAGAAATGATCAGTCTATAATTTTAATGGTAGGTTTATTTGAACAGTGAGAGACAGAAGAATAACAACAACAAAAATCCAGAAAAAAAACGCATGTCAAAAATGTTATAAATTGATTTGCATTTTAATAAGGGAAATAAGTATTTGACCCCCTCTCAATCAGAAAGATTTCTGGCCCCCAGGTGTCTTTTAAACAGGTAACGAGCTGAGATTAGGAGCACACTCTTAAAGGGAGTGCTCCTAATCTCAGCTTGTTACCTGTATAAAAGACACCTGTCCACAGAAGCAATCAATCAATCAGATTCCAAACTCTCCACCATGGCCAAGACCAAAGAGCTCTCCAAGGATGTCAGGGACAAGATTGTAGACCTACACAAGGCTGGAATGGGCTACAAGACCATCGCCAAGCAGCTTGGTGAGAAGGTGACAACAGTTGGTGCGATTATTCACAAATGGAAAAAACACAAAATAACTGTCAATCTCCCTCGGCCTGGGGCTCCATGCAAGATCTCACCTCGTGGAGTTGCAATGATCATGAGAACGGTGGAACGAGGAATCAGCCCAGAACTACACGGGAGGATCTTGTCAATGATCTCAAGGCAGCTGGAACCATAGTCACCAAGAAAACAATTGGTAACACACTACGCCGTGAAGGACTGAAATCCTGCAGCGCCCGCAAGGTCCCCCTGCTCAAGAAAGCACATATACAGGCCCGTCTGAAGTTTGCCAATGAACATCTGAATGATTCAGAGGAGAACTGGGTGAAAATGTTGTGGTCAGATGAGACCAAAATGGAGCTCTTTGGCATCAACTCAACTCGCCGTGTTTGGAGGAGGACGAATTCTGCCTATGACCCCAAGAACACCATCCCCACCGTCAAACATGGAGGTGGAAACATTATGCTTTGGGGGTGTTTTTCTGCTAAGGGAACAGGACAACTTCACCGCATCAAAGGGACGATGGAAGGGGCCATGTACCGTCAGATCTTGGGTGAGAACCTCATTCCCTCAGCCAGGGCATTGAAAATGGGTAGTGGATGGGTATTCCAGCATGACAATGACCCAAAACACACGGCCAAGGCAACAAAGGAGTGGATCAAGAAGAAGCACATTAAGGTCCTGGAGTGGCCTAGCCAGTCTCCAGACCTTAATCCCATAGGAAATCTGTGGAGGGAGCTGAAGGCTCGAGTTGCCAAACGTCAGCCTCGAAACCTTAATGACTTGGAGAAGATCTGCAAAGAGGAGTGGGACAAAATCCTTCCTGAGATGTGTGCAAACCTGGTGGCCAACTACAAGAAACGTCTGACCTCTGTGATTGCCAACAAGGGTTTTGCCACCAAGTACTAAGTCATGTTTTGCAGAGGGGTCAAATACTTATTTCCCTCATTAAAATGCAAATCAATTTATAACATTTTTGACATGCGTTTTTCTGGATATTTTTGTTGTTATTCTGTCTCTCACTGTTCAAATAAACCTACCATTAAAATTATAGACTGATCATGTCTTTGTCAGTGGGCAAACGTACAAAATCAGCAGGGGATCAAATACTTTTTTCCTTCACTGTACGTCTGTATCATTGTCTCACGTTGAGGGACGAGCGTCACGTAGCAGTGACGCCATCTGACATGAGACTATGACTCATGAATATAACTCTATACTGTAGACTTATAGACCGTATAGTCATAGACTGTGTGTCTCTGTCTGGTTTTTCCATTTGTCTGCTCTGCGTTGTTGTCTCTTGTTTGACTGATCTTTCTCTCCCCCCTCACTCTCTCTCTCCTCACTCTGTCTGTCTGTCTGTCTGTCTGTCTGTCTGTCTGTCTGTCTATCTATCTATCTATCTATCTATCTATCTATCTATCTATCTATCTATCTATCTATCTATCTATCTACTATCTCTCTATCTCTCTCTCTCTCTCTCTCTCTCTCTCTCTCTCTCTCTCTCTCTCTCTCTCTCTCTCTCTCTCTCTCTCTCTCTCTCTCTCTCTCTCTCTCTCTCTCTCTCTCTCTCTCTCTCTCTCTCCCTCCCTCTCCCTCTCCCTCTCCCTCTCCCTCTCCCTCTCCCTCTCTCTCTCTCTCTCCCTCTCCCTCTCCCTCTCCCTCTCTCTCTCTCTCTCTCTCTCTCTCTCTCTCTCTCTCTCTCTCTCTCTCTCTCTCTCTCTCTCTCTCTCTCTCTCTCTCTCTCTCTCTCTCTCTCTCTCTCTCTCTCTCTCTCTCTCTCTCTCTCGCTCTCTCTCTCTCTAGGTTGATAGAGTCAAGTCTGGGCAGTGTTGCCACTAAGTTGAACTTCTTCATCCATAACTTGGCCCAGATGAAGTTTGCCTCATCCGAGGAGCGTCCTGTCCTCTCCTTCGCCCCGCGGGTTTACACCCTCAAGACTGACGGACTCATCCGCAACCTCTTTGTCTGCCGACACATACGAACATACAGCCCCAGCAAAGGATACGTAAGTCTACAGTCATACAGTTGAAGTCGGAAGTTTACATACACTTAGGTTGGAGTCATTAAAACTTGTTTTTCAACCACTCCACACATTTCTTGTTAACAAACTATAGTTCTGGCAAGTCGGTTAGGAATAGTAATTTTTCCAACAATTGTTTACAGACAGATTATTTCACTTATAATTCACTGCATCACAATTCCAGTGGGTGAGAAGTTTACATACACTAAGTTGACTGTGCCTTTAAACAGCTTGGAAAATTCCAGAAAATGATGTCATGGCTGTAGAAGCTTCTGATAGGCTAATTGACATCATTTGAGTCAATTGGAGGTGTACCTGTGGATGTATTTCAAGGCCTACCTTCAAACTCAGTGCCTCTTTGCTTGACATCATGGGAAAATCAAAAGAAATCAGCCAAGACCTGAGAAAAGAAATTGTAGACCTCCACAAGTCTGGTTCATCCTTGGGAGCAATTTCAAAACGCCTGAAGGTACCACGTTCATCTGTACGAACAATAGTACGCAAGTATAAACACCATGGGACCACGCAGCCCTCATACCGCTCAGGAAGGAGACACTTTCTGTCTCCTAGAGATGACCGTACTTTGGTGCGAAAAGTGCAAATCAATCCCAGAACAACAGCAAAGGACCTTGTGAAGATGCTGGAGGAAACAGGTACAAAAGTATCTATATCCACAGTAAAACGAGTCCTATATCGACATAACCTGAAAGGCCGCTTAGCAAGGAAGAAGTCACTGCTCCAAAACCACCATGAAAAAGCCAGACTACGGTTTGCAACTGCACATGGGGACAAAGATCGTACTTTTTTGAGAAATGTCCTCTGGTCTGATGAAACAAAAACAGAACTGTTTGGCCATAATGACCATCATTATGTTTGGAGGAAAGGGGGGAAGGCTTGCAAGCCGAAGAACACCATCCCAACCGTGAAAGACAGGGGTGGCAGCATCATGCTGTGGGGGTGCTTTGCTGCAGGAGGGACTGGTGCACTTCACAAAATAGATGGCATCATGAGGAAGGAAAATTATGTGGATATATTGAAGCAAGCTGAAGTAAATCATTCTCTACTATTATTCTGACATTTCACATTCTTAAAATAAAGTGGTGATCCTAACTGACCTAAGAAAGGGAATTTTTACTAGGATTGTATTTGGCTAAGGTGTATGTAAACTTCCGACTTCAACTGTACGTACCTACAACCCTAGTAAATTAAACATACAGTACCAGTCAAAGGTTTGGACACACCTACTAATTCCAGGGTTTTTCTTTATTTTTGAAGAATAATAGTGAATACATAAAAACTATGAAATAACACACATGGAGTCATGTAGTAACCAAAAAAGTGTTAAAAAAAATCAAAATATGTTATATTTGAGATTCTTCAAAGTAGCCACCCCTTTGCCTTGATGACAGCTTTGCACACTCTTGGCATTCTCTCAACCAGCTTCATGAGGTATTCACCTGGAATGCATTTCAATTAACAGTTGTGCCTTGTTAAGAGTTAATTTGTGGAATTTCGTTCCTTCTAAATGCATTTGAGACAATCAGTTGTGTTGTGACAAGGTAGGGGTGGTATACAGAAGATAGCCCTATTTGGTAAAAGACCAAGTCCATATTCTGGCAAGAACAGGTCAAATAAACAAAGAGAAACAACAGTACATCATTATTTTAAAACATGAAGGTCAGTCAAGCCAGAACATTTCAAGAACTTTGAAAGTTTCTTCAAGTGCAGTAGCAAGAACCAACAGGTGATATGATGAAACTGGCTCTCATGAGGACCGCCACAGGAAAGGGAGACCCAGAGTTACCTCTGCTGCAGAGGATAAGTTCATTAGAATAACTGCACCTCAGATTGCAGCCCAACTAAATGCTTCACAGAATTCAAGTAACAGACACATCTCAACATCAGCTGTTCAGAGGTGACTGTGTGAATCAGGTCTGGTTCACAGCTGGTAGAGCACGGCGCTTGTAACGCCAAGGTAGTGGGTTCGATCCCCGGGACCACCCATACACAAAAATGTATGCACGCATGACTGTAAGTCGCTTTGGATAAAAGCGTCTGCTAAATGGCATATTATTATATTATTATTATTCATGGTCGAATTGCTGCAAAGAAACCACTACTAAAGGACACCAATAAGAAGAAGAGACTTGATTGGGCCAAGAAACACGAGCAATGGGCATTAGACCGGCGGAAATCTGTCCTTTGGTCTGATGAGTCCAAATTTGAGATTTTTGGTTCTAACCGCCGTGTCTTTGTGAGGCCTCCAGGCTGTGTAATGGCTATTTGACCAAGAAAGAGAGTAATGGAGTGCTGCATCAGATGACCTGGCCTCCACAATCACCCGATCTCAACCCTATTGAGATGGTTTGAGATGAGCTGGACCGCAGAGTGAAGGAAAAGCAGCCAACAAGTGCTCAGCATAAGTGGGAACTCCTTCAAGACTGTTGGAAAAGCATTCCAGGTGAAGCTGGTTGAGAGAATGCCAAGAGTGTGCAAAGCTGTCATCAAGGCAAAGGGAGGCTACTTTGAAGAATCTCAAATATAAAATATATTTTGATTTGTTTAACACCTTTTTGGTTACTACATGATTCCATATGTGTTATTTCATAGTTTTGATGTCTTCACTATTATTCAACATTTTGACTGGTACTGTACGTAAGTCTACAGTTGCTTGTATGCAAAGGCCAAGCAAGGAATAAGTCGTACACTATACTAGGTATACACATAGACCCAGCAAATGAAAGCTTTTTAAGTTGGATGTATAAACATATGCACCTACACCAGGCAGTGGCTGTCAGTGCTATTTCAGATGAGCGAGGACAATTTGTTTTCCATGAGCATGGCCTTATTTCTATCACAGGATATTGGATGACTGTCATTCATATTCCATTCCTTGTTTTCGAAAGAAAAGCAATTTTTTTGTCCATTTAAATAACATCAAATTGATCAGAAATACAGTGTAGACATTGTTAATGTTGTAAATGGCTATTGTAGCTGGAAACGGCTGACTTTTTATGGAATATCTACATAGGCGTACAGAGGCCCAGTATCAGCAACCATCAGTCCTGCAAAACACCAGTCTCAACGTCAACAGTGAAGAGGCGACTCCGGGATGCTGACCTTCTAGGCAGAGCTGCAAAGAAAAAGACATATCTCAGACTGGCCAATAAAAAGAAAAGATTACGATGGGCAGTCTGAGATATGGCTTTTTCTTTGCAACTCTGCCTAGAAGGTCAGCATCCCGGAGTCGCCTCTTCACTGTTGACGTTGAGACTGGTGTTTTGCGGGTACTATTTAATCAAGCTGCCAGTTGAGGACCTGTGAGGCGCCTGTTTCTCAAACAAGACACTCTAATGTATTTGTCCTCTTGCTCAGTTGTGCACCGGGGGCTCCCACTCCTCTTTCTATTCTGGTTAAAGCCAGTTTGCGCTGTTCTGTGAAGGGATAGTACACAGCGTTGTACGAGATCTTCAGTTGCTTGGCAATTTCTCGCATGGAATAGCCTTAATTTCTCAGAACAAGAATATACTGACGAGTTTCAAAAGAAAGTTATTTGTTTCTGGACATTTTGATTCTGTAATCGAACCCACAATTGCTGATGCGGCAGATACTCAACTAGTCTCAAGAAGGCCAGTTTTTTTGCTTCTTTAATCAGCACAACAGTTTTCAGCTGTGCTAACATAATTGCAAAAGGGTTTTCTAATGATCAATTAGCCTTTTAAAATGATAAACTTGGATTAGCAAGCACAACGTGCCATTGGAACACAGGACTGATGGGTGCTGATAATGGGCCTCTGTAGATATTCCATTAAAAATCAGCCATTTCCAGCTACAATAGCCATTTACAACATTAACAATGTCTAAAATGTATTTCTGATCAATTTGATGATATTTTAAAGGACATAATAATTGCTTTTCTTTAGAAAACAAGGACATTTCTAAGTGACCCCAAACTTTCGAACGGTAGTGTATATGTTTAAAATATAAACTTTGCTCCAGTATGTAACTCCTGTGTGTCTCTCTCCCCAGGCATTTGTGGTGAAGGTGGAGCGGGAGGGCCAACAGGAGTCAGTGTTGGTACAGAGGAGCTTTGAGGAGTTCTTTGAACTACACAGTAAACTACGCCTCATCTTCCCCTCGTCCAAACTACCCAGGTAACACACACACATACACTTATGCACACACACACACACTGATAATGTACAGAGAACATAACCCTTCTCTTGAAACAACGCTTAACTGTAAGTAGTGATAGAGGAATAGTAAAATATGAGTGATAATAATGGAGTATTAATCTCTCGTGGACAGACTACGCATCTGACCAAATTCTGGGTTAACCGAGATTAATGGAGTCTAAATAACTGAAGGAAATTATGTCAGTGGTATCTATCTGTACCCATACTAACTACCTACAGTAACTAAATGTAGCAACTGTAAAGTGAAACCATGGCAAAGTCCTTTGATGCCCCTCCCAGTTTCCCCAGCCGCTTTTTGATTGGGCGGTCTCGAGGAGAGGCGATGGCTGATAGGAGGAAAGATGAGCTGAACGGATACGTCTGGCATCTGGTGCACGCTGCGCCAGAGGTCGCCCAGGTAACCAGTGACCTTTGGTGTGTTCACTAGACTGACCACGAATGTCATCCTAATCCTGTAACAACCCATTTACAGTGTTTAAGTTGTAGTGTAAATGACTGTATGAAACTAATGTGATTCTTAAAATTACTGTATTATTTTTCTAACTGACATCATAAATATCCAGACGTACACTGGCACAGGCTTATAAAAATAGAGGCAGAATGATCGGTACAGAGTCTCTGTCTGTCTGTGGTTTCAGTTTGACTGCAGGGTTTCTTAGAATTCAGCCCCTCCCTTTTAGAAGCAGCGTCATATCAGCCTTGCAGCCTCAGACACACAAACACACATGCTATCTCAGGGCGGATACTGCAGGCCCATATCAGAGCTGTCCAGCCTCGGAGTGCTGGCAAACTTCCGTCCACTGTATCCGTAATAGAACAGTTTGACAAACTAAAACACAAGCTAGAATTGCTAGCCCCAAATATTGGCATTTAATTTTTCAGTTTGGAAATAGTGCCCACAGTGTTCTGGTGAGTTAATGTGCTACCTGTAAATGAATTAGGCCTCATGGAGGTTGGCATATTGTTGTTTTCTGTCATTAACTGAATATACACTTCCTCCTCCTCTTCTCTACCCCCCTCTCTCTCTCTCTCTTTTGTCTATCTCACAGTGTGACCTCATCTACACTTTCTTCCATCCTCTGCAAAGAGACGAGAAACCTGGAACAGTGGTGAACACACTGCAGAGCAAACCTGCAGGTACACACCCACACAGTGTGTGATTCATCATATTACTCACTGAGAGGATTGATAGCTATTGATTGGAACCATTATTTTAATGAGATCATTTGCACAGCATGTAGGCACAGGGTTAAAGTTAATCGCTTACTAAAAACAAACGCCCACACAGTATATCTACCAGCATCAGCCGACCCCGTGGCTCTGTATCCTTGGCGACGGGAATAGTAGCCTATGTGATAACTTTAACCAATCACAGACTAGGGTCTTATTATGCGCTGTTTGAACAACGTGTCGGGAATCACACAGCATGTCAAACACAGAGGTGTACACGAACACTAACGCTGTTATCTACATTTCTCTTAGACCATGCAGCATTTCTTGCTTTGGGAGCAGTTTTCAGTTCATACTTATTGCTGTTTGCACAGTTGGATAGTGAGATGTTATGGTTGCTGTGTTTGGTTACATTGACCTAAGGATCAGGGTTAGGGTTAGAGGTCAATGGAACTCCAGCTGTTGCTCTGCCTGATTGGCTTTCTAATGAAGATGGATCTACAGCACTTACAGAGGAATAGAATCACCTATCTCTGTAGATCCATCCCTCCCTGGCCCGTCACACACACAATGCATGGACACACACCTCCTGCCACTATAAACACACACACTGTAGGCTATAGACTTATTCAGATCCTACATCATACTCTTTCAGCTCTAAACACATACTCTGTCTGAGTCTCTGTCTCTCTCCCCCACCTCCAGAGATCTGTTGGGCTCCGGTCTCAGGCAAAGTGGTAGGAGAGGTCAAGCTCTCCATCTCCTATAAGAGTGACAAGCTCTTCATCATGGTCATGCACATACGAGGCCTGGTGAGTGTATGCGTTTATGCGTGTGTGTGTGTGTACGCTCAGCATACTGATTGAGAATGTAATGAAGTTGTATACTGTTATTGTGGATATACTGACTATCCCCATCCCCCCTCTGTCTTTCCCAGCAACCCTTGCAGGATGGGACAGACCCTGACCCCTACGTCAAGCTGTACCTCCTCCCAGACCCCCAGAAAACCGGCAAGAGGAAGACCAAGGCTGCGCGACGCACCTGCAACCCCACCTACAACGAGATGGTGAGGAAAGGTTCCTAAGTACAAAATACAACAAATCATTAATCTTACAATGGAGTCAAGAAGGCAAAATTATATTTGTCCCTTCTCTCTCCCCGTAGCTGGTGTATGACCGTATCCCTCGCGGGGACCTGCAGCAGAGGGTGATCCACCTGCGGGTGCTGGGGGAGGGTGCATTCTGGGAAAACACCCTGCTGGGCGAGGCCTTCATCCCCCTGAAGACCCTGACAGCCGGGCAGTGCTGGGCAGACTGGCACCAACTGGGCACACCCAGCACAGACTCCACACGCTGAGAGGTGGAGGGTGAGAGGGAGAGAGAGGAATGACTGATCAGGTTGTGTGTGCACACAGGTGTACGTGAGTGTGTTCAGTTGTTGTGGTCAGAGTTGTCCAGCTTCTCGGGGCTGGTTTATTCCCCCAGTGGGGGTGTGTGTTGACCCGTATCCTGCCCAGGTGGGAGGTGTGTGTTCTATCTAGGTTTGAGGTGTGTTTGTGTGTGTCTGTAGACTCATTGACCGTCAATCGTCACTGGACACTGTATCCATGGGACTGTACTGTACTGTATGGACCTACTGTAAGCCTCTCTGATCAACATAAGAAGGGATAACTGGAGCATGTGACCATAAGGGAAGATAACCAGTCTGTTCTTCTGGTGAATCTGACTACCAGAAGACTTTTCTCTGGTAACAACATGGCCTCCCAAGACCAGGCAGCACAGAGGACCAGTGGAAGGAAGCAGAGGGCATTGTTACTCTGTGAAAACATGGACCCCGCATCTTTCCTCTTATCTAGGGCCAATGGAGAGACGTCCATCTTACCGCCTGACGAAAAAGGGGTGTAGTCCCCTCCAAAGTTGTCTTTTAAAAGAGAACCTTAAGTTATTTATTTTTCAAATGTTATCCTTCTGTTAATGCAGCTCCATTTCGAGCTCGGTTTGGTTGTGTGATGTGTGTATATGATTTTGATTTCTGTGTGTACCCCAGATTTATGCAGATCGTGATATGTGAATTATGTTGGGTCCAGTCTTTCTGATTTGAGAGAGAGAGGGCGTAGATGCTTTTGTATCGTTGTGGGGTAGAGATGTACAGTCATGGTCAAAAGTTTTGAGAATGACACAAATATTAATTTTCACTAAGTCTGCTGCCTCAGTTTTTATGATGACAATTTGCATATACTCCAGAATGTTATGAAGAGTGATCAGATGAATTGCAATTAATTGCAAAGACCATCTTTGCCATGACAATGAACTTAATCCCAAACAAACATTTCCACTGCATTTCAGCCCTGCCACAAAAGGACCAGCTGACATCATGTCAGTGATTATCTCGTTAACACAGGTGAGAGTGGTGACGAGGACAAGGCTGGAGATCACTCTGTCATGCTGATTGAGTTAGAATAACAGACTGGAAGCTTTAAAAGGAGGGTGGTGCTTGAAATCATTGTTCTTCCTCTGTTAACCATGGTTACCTGCAGGGAAACACGTGCCGTCATCATTGCTTTGCACAAAAAGGGCTTCACAGGCAAGGATATTGCTGCTAGTAAGATTGCACCTAAATCAACTATTTATCGGATCATCAAGAACTTCAAGTAGAGAGGTTCAATTGTTGTGAAGAAGGCGTCAGGGCGCCCAAGAAAGTCCAGCAAGCGCCAGGACCGTCTCCTAAAGTTGATTCAGCTGTGGGATCGGGGCACCACCAGTGCAGAGCTTGCTCAGGAATGGCAGCAGGCAGGTGTGAGTGCATCTGCACGCACAGTGAGGCGAAGACTTTTGGAGGATGGCCTGGTGTCAAGAAGGGCAGCGAGGAAGCCACTTCTCTCCAGGAAAAACATCAGGGACAGACTGATATTCTGCAAAAGGTACAGGGATTGGACTGCTGAGGACTGGAGTAAAGTAATTTTCTCTGATGAATTCCCTTTCCGATTGTTTGGGGCATCCGGAAAAAAGCTTGTCCGGAGAAGACAAGGTGAGCGCTACCATCAGTCCTGTGTCATGCCAACAGTAAAGCATCCTGGGACCATTCATGTGTGGGGTTGCTTCTCAGCCAAGGGAGTGGGATCACTCACAATTTTGCCTAAGAACACAGTCATGAATAAAAAATGGTACCAACACATCCTCCGAGAGCAACTTCTCCCAACCATCCAAGAACAGTTTGGTGACGAACAATGCCTTTTCCAGCATGATGGAGCACCTTGCCATAAGGCAAAAGTGATAAATAAGTGGCTCGGGGAACAAAACATCGACATTTTGGGTCCATGGCCAGGAAACTCCCCAGACCTTAGTCCCATTGAGAACTTGTGGTCAATCCTCAAGAGGCGGGTGGACAAACAAAAACCCACAAATTCGGACAAACTCCAAGCATTGGTTATGCAAGAATGGGCTGCCATCAGTCAGGATGTGGCCCAGAAGTTAATTGACAGCATGCCAGGGCGGATTGCAGAGGTCTTGAAAAAGAAGGGTCAACACTGCAAATATTGACTTTTTGCATAAACTTAATGTAATTGTCAATAAAAGCCTTTGACACTTATGGAATGCTTGTAATTATACTTCAGTATACCATAGTAACATCTGACAAAAATATCTAAAAACACTGAAGCAGCTAACTTTGTGAAGACCAATACTTGTGGCATTCTCGAAACTTTTGACCACGACTGTACAGTACCAACCGGACCTGCCTATGGTATGGGTCCACCCTAACACATTAAAGACTCACCAGTGATGGTCTATGGCCCACGTGACTTTAGTCCACTCAGCCTGATTCAGTAGCTACTCTACTGTAGAACTTGTTGGAGTGTGCGCTGGTGTGAGTGTGTGTATTTGTGTCTCCCATTGTTGACTAGCTGTTGTAATCCAAGCTGTACCTAAGCTTCATTTGTCCATTTGATGATAAGTGACAGGTCGCTAATTGCATTTCAAATGTAGTATTGACATAACAAAGTCGTTTCTTATATCAATGCCTTTAAAAAATACTTTTTTTGTTGCATGAGTGCTTCTACCCGACACATACATGTAGGTCTATGTGGGGAAACTCAAACGGTTTGCTGAGGTCACAGATAAACTGTCTGAGCAAAGAAATGCTCTTTCAAACACTAAACTCTCACACATTCAACTGCATGCAGTGTAAATATTGCACTTGGTTTTATTTCTCATGCATTTTGAACTTACATTTGACTTCCATGGCTTTTCAAACTACAAAGGGATCCTGCTTATGTATTATACAGTACTGTAGCTATAAGAGGAAGTGACAATGACAGAAGTGCTGACGAAGCAAATCAAAGATTTGACTACATGTACATTGCGCAACTCATTTGTGTCTTGCCTTGGGAGATACTCAGTAATCTGATACTTTGCCATTTTTGGCAGTGATGTCTCACTCTCGTTTTCGTGTGTAAGAGGTGGACACACTGTCCTTGTTTCACTGGCAGACAGACACTGTGACCTCTTGCAATGCAAATAGTCAATTTTCAGTGGAATAATCTGCTTGTGGGCAGAGTTGTTGCTGTTGAGAGGGGAATATCAAGGTTCACTCATGAATTGAGCAAGAAGGGTTGACCTGTCCGAAAAATATAAATAACTAGGACCAGGTTTATTCCTGGTCAGTAAAAACCAACTCCTGGTGATATATGGTTAATCTGTGAAGGAAGTTTCTATTATAGAGCAGCTATCGTTAAGATAAGGACATCTTGGTGTCCGATGTTTTCAGATCAAAATACAATTACAGACGAATACAGGTTATGGCTGCCTTTCTAAGGTGTTGAAATGTAACACGTATTTGTTTGGATCATTAAACATACCACCATCCATTGCAAGATGGAATATGTAGATACTATTCATTTTGGTTTGGTTGCCTTGGCTTTGACATAACATACAGTTCACCAGCCCTGTTTTAAAAGCATTTATATATTTTTTAGAAATCTGTGAAAATGTTTCTTCATTCAGGATTCATAAAGAGTAGCTACATCACTGTTTTAGAAACAAGGGTAGGCAGTTTGAACAGGTGTGTGTTATAAATGACAAGAGGAGCTCTTCGACTAAAGGTTAGCCTACCTGAGGCTGAAGTGCAGTAATCACACAGAACCAGTATGATTAACCCAAACCAACCAGTTTAACCACTGCACTCATTCTAGAAATACAACACTTTATTTGACTGCCCTTTGAATGTGTCTGGTGGATATTTGCATATTTTTGTTTGATTTCTAGAACAGGAAGAATATTCCCTGTGGTGAGTTTCACAGCAGTCGGAATGGCTGTAATGTGGCAATAGGCTCTTTGTGTGAAGTTTTTAAATTAATAAATTATTGAAAGATGACATTCTCCATATTGAGTGTTGGTATTTGTTGTGTGCTATAAGGCTGATGACAGATATTAAAGTGAAATTGTCTGATTTTATTTCCTTGTGTCAGTTGTACCACTTCAGGGGGAAAAAAGGATGAAATATGGCTTCCTTCTCCATGTCTCCTTTTCTTTCTGGTCTTGATACTGTAGCTGAGAGTAGAGTCATATATGGATCTCTATGCAGTATAGGACTCTGGGTAAAAGTGATATGATAGAAATGTTTCTCTTGCCTCTCAGACCAGTGATTTTATGAATGGAAGGAGACCGGGACAGAGGTTAATTGGAAGGCATTGGGACTTCCAAACCAAGCCCCTAGCACCTACCTGCTAAGTACCAAGTGTAGATCTGAAAAGAATGAATAGGTCTGAGCAATATGGTGAACATTCTACCTATTCTTCCAGAAGGTACCTGCCTAGTTATTTCAGATCTACGTGAAGTGCCTAGGGGTAGGGGCTAGGGGTTGATTTGGGACTGGGCAAGAGTTTGACATGGGTCCTTCCAGTTCAGCCCCAAGGGACTGAACTCCGACCACTATGGAATGCTGGGAAAACGGGACAGAATGTAAGTTCAACATGAACTGGATCTTGTGTACTGTAAATACTGAGAATATCATTAATGTGATTTATTTCTTTTATTCAGGATATAATTTTACCCCACTTCTTATTCTTTAGATTTTAAAATGGTATTGCATTTTCTTATTTTTTGACCATGTTTTGTAATATTATTTGCTCTAAATAATAACAAAATAAACTTGAATCTAAAATACTTGTGTGTGTTTTGTGGTGATGTGGGTGTTTGTGTGAGCACTGTTCTGTTGTGTGTTTCATCTGATGAAAGCGCCGTGTAAGATGAAACATCCACTGACTCCGCAGCAGTCAGTATCATGCAAGATCATTGTACCATCGTGTTTATATGGAAATAACACATATGTCTAATTACCATGAAAACCCAACCAGTCACAAAACCATGGGGGAATGGATTAATGATAATTAATGGCATAATTAAACCTCGACTTCTGTTGCAGATAAAATAATTATCTGCAGATACAGCATTGGGGCTTAGGTATAGCTGGCGATCGTGATATACCCCATTATTTTCGATAGAGGTTGTAAGATTGAATCAATAAATTCCCTTTCTGTATCAGAATACACCCTTCTCTCTGAAACAGTTTCATGTGGTTTATCTGTTAATCTCAGTGTAGCTCAAAGGCTATGCCCTGATAATCATTTTCACAATGAGGGAGGGAGGATAGGCTACGCTTCAGTCAGTCTGCATACCTCTGTGTCTGTGTCCCAGCACACCCAGTCAGTCATCTGTGTAACAATCAGATTATTATTAGAAGTGTGAATCACCCTGGGTGAATCTCTATGTGGGGAAACAAGGCTCACCATTGCAGGGTTGTTGCTCAGACAAGATCTGCTGGCTAAAGCTGAGAGGCCACAGATGATGAACAGAGACATAAATACAGTATGATGAGAGTGTATGGCATTCAACAGCTAGGAGTTCCCATACAGTATCCCAGGCATGGGAAAGATTCAAGGTACACGGTGCTAGGTACTGATACAACAAGTCAGGGCACCCCTATGAGTATTTAAATGTCACTCTGGGTACGAGCAGTGGTCTTGCCATATAAATACAATGTATTATATTGATTTTGGTCTGGCCCACTATGTTTAATGCTACCTCTGGCAACTTTCAGATTATTTTGCTGTAAAATATATACTCTTTCATGTTTGACACAGAGAGAGATTGAAACGAGATGCTTTTTAAAATTAAAATTGATGGATCACAAAGAGAGCACTTACATGAGTTGAGAATTTCCTCCTGATGTGCAACCCTCCTTTTAAAAATGTGGAATTGAAAATGTTCTTGTCATGAATATTTGATGCCTTAGAAAACTGTGCAGGCAGCACTCAAAGAAAATTGAACATTATGCATTCTTCATAAATACATGCATGGGTGGGTGGCCTCCTATAGGACACACTGCTGCATCAAAAATTCAGCAGAGCAGCAGACACCTCTCACCGAATTAACCAGTAGAAAGCTAATGGCTGCAAATGGGACCAAAAACCCATTCTTCCCAGCAATCAGGCCCCCAATGGGTTTGCTGCATCACTTATTAATCACATGCTCCAGAAACATGAGGGATAGGCTATTGGTGTTGTGTGCTGTGTCAGTACAGTTGCCATCCATAGGCCTTCTGTAACTGGAGAGCAACAGAGTGGAATGTTAACTTGATGCTAAACACACTAGTAGGCTTATATGGGCCTATATATGATTCCAATACCTAATGTATGGATTGATTTCAGAAATACTATACCCTATGCCAAAAGTATGACTTCAACTCCTCCTATTAAGACGCAATATTTCTAACTATTCAGAGTGTATCATGAAACCCAGTATTTCCATACACTGCAGGAGTCAGGGCCTTGGATTCACTTCATTATATAACGGGGACACTGGGTGTCATGCAACATCGCCTATGTGGTTTACTGACGCTGGTAACTCTGCGACAGTCCCTAAACAGTTCTACAAAGGCTCTTTCACGACGTCCCCTAACGTTTCTGACGACATTCTCTTGTGAAAAGCGGGTAAACTACTGGCCGTACAAGGAAATGCAACAACGATTGTGAAAAGGGGAGAAAGATAGCCTGAATTCTTGCAACGAAATTATATATTTCGTTGATATCTAGATAAGACTAGTATTTGTCTTACGGTGTCATTCGATGAGGTTCGTTGTAGCGAATGAATTTGAACTATTTTTCTGCTCACGGATTGTGCAAAACCTCGGTTAATGTTAGCAGCTAACTTAGTTTTAGTTACGTTCTGGAATCCAACCAGCTTTTTCTCCAAGCAAGACCAAAATGGCTTGCATATCATCGTTTCACCTGGGTTTATCCCTATGTTATGACTCGTCAAGTCTCTGCTCCGTTTCTACCGTCTCGACCACTGTTTTTACAAAGCTTACTGCTCGAAAGAATATGAGAGCCGCGGACAACATGGACGATGGGATTCAGGAACCCAAGGACAGCTAACCGATATGCTATTGCTAGCCTTCCGTGATGGATAAGGGACCGTAATAGATGTTTCACTTCTAACTATGGACAGTGCTCTGAAGTGCACACCAAGTTAATAGCTACATTTATATTATCAGATGTGTCGCTAACAACTGCCAACGAAACGAACAGATGATCTCAAATCAAGATAACGTTAGCTACTAACGTTAGCTACCTAGCTAGCTACCTAGCCTATTAACAGCTGTGAATACTAACTATCAAGTTGCAAGTTCTTGCTATCCATGATTGCCAGACTAAAGTTTGGTCTTCATATTTATTTTTGCACTCTCAAAATAGTTGTTTCATAACAACGTGTTAACATTGTCCTGGACGTGTACTTAAGTTAGTTAGCTAGCACAGTAGCTAACCAAAAAGCTTTGACAAACTGCACAAGTGCAAGCGGTGTTCTTTATTAAAACATTATTAATTTAGCTTTCTTGCATAGTGACTTTGTTGTCCACAAACCAGTATTAAGAATGTTTAGGAACATGAATCGCGGGGAACACTTTTCTGGGGTGCAGACGCCTCCATCCACTCCCGCCGGGCATGGAGTGGCCTCTCTCCAGCAACCAAACCAGGAGAGCTCGTGGATGGGCATGTTCTCCGTGGTTTCTAGGCCCGCCCTGTCATTTCTGCAAAAGTATTTACCAGGGCGCCCTCGGACTCCTGCCCTGTCCGACAGTGTGTCAGGATGGGTCAGTGGGGATTTCAAGCAGAACTTTGTAGAGGCAGAAAGTGCGTTTTTAGGACAACTGGACATCTTGCCTGGAACTCCGCACCATGCACACCACCTATCGTACCTGCAATACCAGCATGGACGCCTTTGGCTACCAGTGTCAGGTAATAGTAGTATGAGTTGGTTGACAGCAGATTTTCTTAGCGAGTTAGGGATTCGAAATGCTGCTGAAATTGACTTACATTTAAGGCAACAAACTCCGGTAGGATACCTCACAACCGGTTTTCTCAGTCAAGTTTTGTTGAACGCAGCGTCGTCTCAGGAAATGAAACACGCCGAGCAAGGGCACGTACTTGCCGGGGACAGTTTGTCATCAGACGCGGTGACAGCAAGGGCAAAGCGTAGTATCGCTAGTAACTGGTGGGGCGGGCTTTGGGGAACCGATGACGATGCTCAAGGGTTGCTGTCAAATTTGTCATCGAGCAAAGAGGGGACTGAGGCACACAATCACAGCAGCAACGGCCATTGTCGTCAACCAGAGTGTGGCACAAAGGCCGCAGTTACCATGCCAACAGAGCTGTTTGTACAGTGCAATGATGGCGAAAGGACTGGACCCTTCTGCTACAAAGAGGAGCCAAAGGACAATGGAAGCCTTCAAACGGCCACCCGGACAGAATCTCTCCCTAGCCCTGATGGTCTCCCCTTAGATCACAGAGAAACAGTCTGTATCAGTAGTCATATTGTAAGTGTTGCAGCTGTCACTGCCTGCAGTGAGTTGGCAGTTCTCACCCCTGACCAGGATAATGGCTATTCCAGTCTGGAAGAAGAACACTCTACCTCTAGACTGTACATGTTGAGGCTTCCCTGTGAAGAGCTACAGGGGATCACAGAGATAAAAGAAGAGACAGACACACCAACACAGGGGAACTCTGAGAAGAGGGAGCCAGAGAGAGACGCCTTAGAGGAGAGAGAAGAGGGTGAGATGGCCGCCACTGGAGGAACGGAAGGAGAGGAAGAGGTTGAGGACTCGGACGTCACAGACTCTGAGGAAGAGGAAACGGCGGCCGCTCCGCCCCCCTCCACACCTCAGTGCAGTAACAAGGCTATTGCCTACATCATGGGCAGCCCCTGCAGCGATGACAGCCAATCAGACGACTTGCTCAGCGAGGATGACGATGGTTTCGATAGTGATGGCTCGTCAGAATTCTCAGATTCCAAGGCACTGGATGAAGATGATGATGATGATGATGAAGAAGAGGCGAATGCGTCTGATTCAGAGCCGCCAGACTCAGAAACAGAGAGACTGTGGAACTCGCTGTGCCAAAGCAGGGATCCCTATAACCCCCAGAACTTTACCGCCCCCCTCAACACCACCCCTAGGACCATCCTGTCCACACCTACAGCCGCAGCAGCCTGCTCCCTTCAAGCCTCACCTCCAGAGCAACCCCCCTCTCCCTTCAACCCCTCTTCCCCCTCTCCTGCAGAGGAGTTTGGCTCTGGGGATGAGTCCTGCAGCAGTGAGGTGGATGAGGCTGAGAGCCTGAGGCTGTGGAACTCCTTCAGCTTCCCCTCAGACCCCTACAGCCCCTTCAACTTCCAGGTCCCGCTCAGGACTAGAGAGCCGACTGGGACAGGGGCAAAAGCAGGTGCAGGGACACGTTGTAAGAGGAGCAGCAAGACAACCCCATGCTCCCCCCGTCATGAACAGGGCCAGGGACAGAGCCAGTACAGGAAAGAGGTGGCAGAGGAGAGGCTAGACAGTGGCTTCTCAGAGACCCTCGCCATCCCAGAGACCACCACCATGGGCTGTGTCACAGTAAAAAGGGTCAGTATGACTTCAGACACTGCTCTCTCTAGTGGAGAGTTCGTCATAGGCCTAAATAATGTTACATACACTGTTATACATCTCTTCCTTATAATGTTTTTTCTAAAATTGTAGGTAGGCCTATTCTTACTTTTTATTAGTCACATTGTCATCCGTGGACCTTGGTCACTCGCATTCTTGTGACTGTTGTAAAATGTGGAAATCCATTGACTCATAAAATGATGAATCTTCCCACTCAGCAGTCAGAAACTGCTGTATTTGTAAATGAGTAGCTGAAGAGGAAGTGTTTTATCTCCTGTAGTGTACTTGCTGTATTATAACAGTATGTTACACTCTGCTACTCCCCTTTTAATCATTCATAGATGGGTCAAGGAGTTTTTCCTGACCATGTGAGTGAGGTGATGTGACCAGAGTTTTTCTAGGTGAAGTCACGTGGTTTATTTGTTTATTTTTTATTTTATTTCACCTTTATTTAACCAGGTAAGCCAGTTGAGAACAAGTTCTCATTTACAACTGCGACCTGGCCAAGATAAAGCAAAGCAGTGCGATAAAAACAACAACACAGAGTTTCATATGGGGTAAAACAAAACATAAAGTCAAAAAATACAACAGAAAATATATATATAAGGTGTGTGCAAATGTAGCAAGTTATGGAGGTAAGGCAATAAATAGGCTATAGTGCAAAATAATTCCAATTAGTATTAACACTGGAATGATAGATGTGCAAGAGATGACGTGCAAATAGAGATACTGGGGTGCAAATTAGCAAAATAAATAACAATATAGGGATGAGGTAGTTGAGTGGGCAAATTTCAGATGGGCTGTGTATAGATGCAGTGATCGGTAAGGTGCTCTGACAACTGATGCTTAAAGTTAGTGAGGGAGATAAGCCTCCAGCTTCAGAGATTTTTGCAATCTTTATTTGGATCCCCATTAGCTTTTGCAGAAGCAGCAGCTACTCTTCCTGGGGTCCACAAAAAAACACAAAACATGACAAGTAACAAAACACTGATGCACTGTTTTAGGGCTGGGCTGTAGTTAGTCATAGGGCTGGGCTGTAGCTTAAGCAGACAGTAGTACAGCAAATTGACAGCTGTTAGACCGATAGCAGTGAGAGCTGTGAAACGTGCCTGTCCAAGTCAGTGGAATGGAAGATAATCACCATGAGAGTAGACTTAATCAACAATGAGCAAAATCCCACAGATGTCTTTGAAATGCTCTGGCTTCATTCTCCATGCCCTTTCTATTACATTATCCTCCTATTAGGAGCACAGAACTGCCATGTTACTTAGCAACAGTGCTAACTGGGCAAGACAGAGGGAGGGAAATACATTTCTTGAATTTCTCTGATGGCCTTATTTTTTTCCCTTCTCTGGCTTGGTGCATCAGCTCATAACCTTCTCGCAATGCTCCTACAACATTTTCCCAACCATCTATCCCATGCTGTGCAGATTCCAGTGTCTTTCATCTTTAGTTAAGAACCTCAGCTCTGAATACTGTATGTTAGTAGCCCCAGTCTGCAGTACTCAGTGGGTTGCTGCTTATGGAGGCAATTTAGTGTGTCTGTAATGCGCTACGGGCCATCCATCAAACAGCCATTTCATGGTGATACTAATTCAGCTTCTCCCACTCTTTAACTCTACCTCACTTCGCCTCTCCACTTTCTGCTTCTGCCCGAATGGTTGCTGATGTAGTAGGATAGATGTGTAGTGAGTTTTTAAAAAAATAATCTGAAGAGAGCTGGAGCAAGTGTGTTTTTCCTTGTGTGTGAATGTCAGGGTTTAGGCCTGCAGTTCCAAATGAAAGTGTTTTTGGACATAATTGTAGTTCTGGGTTTTGGATGCATTGTGTCCTGCAGTTCTTTCAGAATATTTAGGAATATAACCCAGGTATGCTTTTTAAATATCCCCCAGGTGTTTAGCGATGTCGTTCAAAAAAAGTTAATGTAATTTTCAGTGACGTGTTGGAAGTTGAGATCTCTGTTGTCACATGTCTCCGTAGCAGGTGTGTTTTAGTGAGGAGGTTGTAGTCTATGTTGAGCTGACTTATGTTCTGTCGCATTCCAGGTGTGTTTCCGTGACGAGGTGGAGGAGTTCTACGCCAGCGAGGACGATGAGGACCGGTGCGGGCCGTGGGAGGAGCTAGCCAGAGACCGTGCTCGTTTCCTCCGGCGCGTTCAGGATGTGGAGGACGGCATCAGCTACGTCTTCAGCCCTACCTTCCGCCTCGCCGTCTACCAGAGACTACAGCACCACAGCTGATCCTGACCTCTGACCCCTAATGTCCTACAACACTGCTGATCATCAGTCCTGTTTCTCTGTGACCCCTCTAACACCAATCCCATCTTCAACAGAATGCATCAGAACTTCTAAGTCATGCTGCATCCCCTTCTCCCCTTCCCTGTCAACCCCCACCACTGACCCCCAAACCTCATCTTCAACCTTGACGTGTAGAAAAGACTACATCAGAGCGGTTGAGAAACCCCATACGCCCCTCACCCATCCCTCCTGACCCCCCTTACCGTCAGTCTGGGGTGTTGGAGAAGATTTGATAATAGACTTCTCTCTTCACCGCCCTCTTCCTGATCATTTGCTGTTTTGTTTTTATTTAACCTCAGTGGAGTGATGACCTAATTTATAATGTGATTCAAGATGACTGCATACTGCTAACTAGGAGGTATACTGGTAAAGGTGTACTGGTAATGTGAAGGTATAAGGGCTTACTGGTTCCAGTGGGATAAATTCAGTGGAACACAGAGCAGGTCGTGTGTTGGGCTGTGTGCTCAGTAACCTGACTGAAACGCAGCTCTACTCGAGACACTTCAGTCAAGACTGTTCTTTATCTTTAGTTTTAAAATTGCTTTGATTTTTTTATCCCGTTGATTTAACTGCACCTTTTGGAGTTGTGCTGTCCTTCTCTCTGACATGTGCCATCTGGGTCTCTGCTCTGTAGTGTTCTCAGTTTCATGTTAATCTGATCCCAGGCCTGCCTACTGTCATGTTCAGTATTTAACAGAGGTTCAGTATAATCTCCCTGAGCAAATGTCACACTGCTCCCCGGAGCTGAATCGGGTTGGTTAAGAGCTTTTGGAAAACAAACCTGGTTTGAAATAACAGAAGAAAAATAAATAATTAGAGGCTTCCTGTAAACCATGACATGCAGAGTACACATTAACGTTGAAAGTGTTCTATTTGATTTGATCATAAGCAGAGGGTGTAAACCTACAGTATGCTGATGTGTAAAGCAAGCCTCTAAACTGTATTGATGGTAAAGTGTTGAAACCAAGCCTGTGTTGGTGCGGTGTGTTCCTGGTTTCGTTTATTAGCCATTGACTTCAGTTCTATCGTATGTGTATTATTAACTACCTACAAAGACAAAGACGCCCCTAACTGGCTCTTCCTGTATTTACACCTGCAGACAGAAAGACAGACAGAGGGCACTTATTACTTCCTCATTACAGCCCACAGTATGAATACACTAACCATCATAGAATAGACAATAGCATTGCTCTGCTTGTGGCCTATACATTAATGTCCAAGACACAACAACAACAAAAAATCTCTGGCCGCAAGCCAACGATCAGTAGAGGTCCTCTCTGACTATTTCTTGCTGAAGTGAATGCTTATGGGTAAGGGTGAAGTGAAATTATTTGCATGATCCTTGCATCTTTAGTGGCCTCCTCCTCGTCTACCTCCCTTAGTCATCACTGTGGTTTCCTCTAACAAAACAATATTGCTTTAATCTATCTACAGTTTGCACCAATAGGTTTCCTTCAATGTGTTCACTTTTCTAGAGCTTGCGTCCATCAGTGGTCATCTAGGAAAGGAGACGAAGAAAGCAAGCAATCTAAGACGTCTCCATTTATAGACTACCTATCCCCACTATTTATTAACCCTGTCATGCCTGTACAGACCTAGTGTTGTGTTACTCATTTTGAGGGGTTAATGTCTCCGCTGTGGCTGAAGAGTTAACCTCTGGTGTGACCGGGTGGAAAGAAAGCAGGGATGTGAAATGCACGCTGTTCTGAAGTGATTCTCAGTATGAGGGAGAAAATAAAATATATAAAAGATGTGCTCGGATAATTAAGAATATAACTCATTTAACTTGGTGTTATTTTAGTCAGTACAATTAACATGAAATTGATTTATTTTTGTAAAACAGTTTAGGATGAGTTAGTAGTTCTACACTGTTCCTTATAATATACATTTAGAATTAATATTCAGTGAAAATAAATCAATATTGAATTATGAACGATGTTTATCTCTTTTCTTCTCCCACATCTCCTAGTATTAAAGAAAAAATTTCTGGTCTTATTTGGTTTGAATGTTGACACCCAAAGACACTGGAGGGAGGAGGAGATGGAGGACAGACAGCTCTGGAAGACCCATTTTTCTTCCTGGCGACACCAGATGACCAGATTATGATGATCATCTTCATCATAAAATGGCACTTGACCCCAAAACGGTACTGCGCCATCAAACACGATGGCTATGTTCGAGAGCATCAAATCCATGATGCATTGTGGGTAAATGGTGACTGACTGACTGATCTACGAATAATAATGAGTAGTTATTTAAGCAAGGTGATTTATAGATCAGTCAGTTGGAAGTTTCCTGCACTGTCGGCTGTAATGTTGAACAAGCCCAATTATATAGTGATCCCCTTTCTACCAGACACACAGTAACATCAGTTTTACACAACACATTTCTTTCTGAACATCCTGTAACTTTGCATATTTTTTAGGCGGTATCGGCCCCAATCCTAGTAGAGGCATTCAAAACAAGGTATGAGATTGGTGGCTGAATATATGCAGATAAACAAATCCTTATACAGATCCTTTACACATTATGGATAGCAATCCTTTTAGTGGGATAAGATATTGTCAGTGGTATTTTGTTGTGGTTACTTATGCCCACAGGAGGGAGCCATATTCTCAAGTCATCGTTCTCAACCACTAGAGGTCGCTCTTGCTTGTCATAACAGTAGGAGAGGACCAGTCGATAGAGACAAACGACCAGTCTATGGAATGGAGAGAACTGTCACTGTGCAATGGTTATCAGCTAATTGTGATTTGCAGTGTTATATCATGACCAATTTGTATATGAATGAATTGAAATTCATTGCACTATACTTTTTTGCAAACCAAATAGCATACACTATGTATGTGTTCATTTATTATTGGTAGAAACTGTGAAAATGTGTAGTGGGATACACCCAAATTTTGTTAATTGCTGGATGCAGATTTCTTTAGTTTATTGAGTGTATGTGTGTATGTCCTTCCCGGTTTTTGTGGTTACAATATTATCAAAATATGAAGAACTGATCAAATCTGAACCAGTTCAGTTGAGATTAGTCTATATTTTCTCATATGACGAATGTGGCCTTTATGCTCAAAGTCTGATTTGCATTGTGTTCTTACCATTCCACTGTCTGTTAGCTGCTCTCCTTTTGTCCTTCTTCTTCTTTTGTCGTTCTGAGATCTCTATTCTTCTGAGGTAATGTGCTTCTCCTGCAGGGACATCCTGGAGGGACTGACCAATACTTTCATCTCATTGGCTGACTGGGATGCCTGGGGGTGGTGCTTAGGATGAGATTACAGGTCTCTCTCTCCCTCTCTCTCTCTCTCTCTCTCTCTCTCTCTCTCTCTCTCTCTCTCTCTCTCTCTCTCTCTCTCTCTCTCTCTCTCTCTAATGAAAGGGGGATTGAACAGCCGTGACATCACCACCCACCACTGATCCCAAAATCACTCTCTCCCCCTCCCTCCCTCTCTCTGTCTTCCTCCCTCCCTTCTGCTCCCCTCCATCTCTCTCTATCTTCACTGCTTACAGAATGACTGCAGCCTGGATGGGGTCATGTGACATTTAAATACCCTGGTATTTTCGACTGGGCATGCTCCATTGCATCACTCGGTCGCTCCCCCTCCTCCTCGTCTTCCCCTCATTCCTCCTTTATCCATCCTTTCCTGACGATGCCTGTTATTGTCCTGTATCCCTGCTCAGTCACACTGGTGCCTGTAGCTACTGGGGCTGCTGTCTCTATCTGTCTCTCTCTGTTTCTCTCTCTCTCTCTGGTTCTCTGACTGACTGAGAGCTGTATTTCCCCTGTTATTGTGAGGACTTGGAGGGATAGATAGACAGTGTGTTCTGCCTGGTCACACTCTCTCTTCTCTCCCATCTCCTGCTGTCTAACCTGGCCGACCGACCGCCTGCTGCTCTCTGCTCTCCAGATGGATGGATGTACACTGTTCTAGCCTGACTGTCTGACACCCTCACTGACTGACTACAGAGGAGGAAGGAGGGACACGCTGAACACATCAGCAAGTGGCTGGTAAGGGACACGCAGATTCATAAAATGTATGTGTGTGTGTGTGCACCAATGCATTTGCAACATGTCTTGGTTTTACATAAACAAGCTAGTGAGAGGGAGCGCTAGTGAGTGTGTGTGTTGTCCATTACACTGTTATCTGTGTGTATTTGTTTTAATGCATACTGTGTATTGCTTTGTGTTGATGGTCATAAGACTGTGTCTATATTCATGCACACAGTGTTTGCTCTCTCATACTACAGAAACAGGGTTTGGTCAGAGGGATAGAGGTTGGCTAAGGGTTGAAGTAATGGTTGTGGTTGGGTTTGGGGGCTCAGATGTGGCTGGCACCAGTTACCAGGTTGTTGGTGCCAGTTTTGGGGCCCTGCTGCAGATGGGCACAGTCTGTCAGTCAGGGACCCCAGCAGTGCCACCACCTCTTCTAATGCACACACACACACACACACACACACACACACACACACACACACACACACACACACACACACACACACACACACACACACACACACACACACACACACACACACACACACACACACACACACACACACACACACACACACTCTGCATATACATTCACACATACAAAATACTTGCTATTACACTCCAATCCCATGCATGTTGATGGGTATTGTTTAGCAGTGCTCTGCTGAATGTTAAACACCTCATGGCAGGACTAAGCCCATCCAATCCTATCCCAGACAAGCCTGGCAGAGCCGATCTGAGGCAAAGCAGGGGGGATGAGGTGGACTTTGATTCAGAGGATAAGCGTTATTGACTTCAACAGGCGGTTGTCCTGTGTGCTGTGTGTGTGTGTGTGTGTGTGTGTGTGTGTGTGTGAGTGTATGTGTGTGTGTGTGTGTGAGGCTCTAGGTGTCTGATTAACATTGGCATTAATACACCCTGACAGTGATGGAGGAATTAGACTGACCCTTTAATGCTCTTAACGTTAGGGTATTGTAGTATGTGTGTGTGTGTGTGTGTGTGTGTGTGTGTGTTGTTTCTTTGAGACCCTGGCAGCTGCTGGCAGGTGAGGTGCTTCTGATTTAGGCATTAAACTGGATTTGTGACTCTTCTCTATGAATGCGTGTGGATGGACACACACACACAAACACACATGCACGTTCCCACACACACACACACTCCACACACGTCCTGTCTGTTGTCAGGTCACACTGTGTTCTGAGGGTGATTCCTAGCCCCCTACCAGGGGTGTGGCCTGAAATGATCCCCAGAATAGAGACGTATTTTCGAATGAATTCCCTCTCCTCTGTCCCAAGCACCTCTGCTGACAACACTGCTGTCTGTTTGGCTGTTTTCTCACTGTGTCTCTGTCTGCCTCTCTCACTCTTCCCTCACTCTCTCTCCACTCACTCTCCCCTCACTCTCTTTCTCTCTCTTTCCCTCTCTCTCCACTCACTCTCCCCTCACTCTCTTTCCCTCTCTTTCCCTCTCTCTCCCTCTCTCCCCTCAATCTCTTTCCCTCTCTTTCCCTCTCTCTCCCCTCACTCTCTTTCCCTCTCTCTCCCTCTCTCTCCCCTGATTCGCTTTCCCTCTCTCTCCCTCTCTCTCCACTGACTCTCTTTCCCTCTCTTTCCCCCTCTCTCCCCTCACTCTCGCTTTCCCTCCACCTCTTCTGCTGATTGCTGTGTGTTGATTGATTTGTAGAAGGTAAATAGAACTGTTGTCCTGCATTTCCTTTGGTTGACTAATGGCTGTTTTCCTACGATGACTGCAAGATGTCGTTTGTTATGGTTTTGCTGAGCTGTGAGTGTGTGTGTGTTTCTGCAGGGAGTGGGGTTATTGCTGCAGTGCTTGCTTAATGCACCCGCTCCGGCAGAGGGTGTGATCAGGAATTTAAGCACGTCTCAGTGCACACACACACACACACACACACACACATACAGCCTGCTTTGGGTATTTCAGTAGAATACTGAGCAGGGTGGAGTGAATACAGTGGTTCTCTGCAGAGCACTGCTGCAGAACTACAACAACAACTGCATCTATCTCCCTCCCTCCCTTCGTCTTCACCTCTGCTCCAATCTCAATCATTACCGAGTCGTAGAAATGGGTGTGGGATATGTGTTTGGGAACGGAGCGAATACACACTGAGTGTACAAAACATTAAGAACAACTTCATAATATTGAGTTGCACCTCTACCTTTTGCCCTCAGAACAGCCTCAATTCGGTGGGACATGGACTCTACAAGGTGTCGAAAGCATTCCACAGTTGTGTCAAGTTGGCTGGATGTCCTTTGGGTTGTGGACCATTCTTGATACACAAAGGAAACTGTTGAGCGTGAAAAACCCAGCAGTGTTGCAGTTCATGACACACTCAAACTGGTGTGCCTGGCACCTACTACCATACCCTGTTCAAAGGCACTTAAATATTGTGTCTTGCCCATTCACTCTCTGAATGGCACACATACAGAATCCATGTCTCAATTGTCTCAAGGCTTAAAAATCCTTCCTTAACCTGTCTCCTCCCGTTCATCTACACTGATTGAAGTGGATTTAACAGGTGACATCAATAAGGGATCATAGCTTTCACCTGGATTCACCTGGTCAGTCTATTTCATGGAAAGAGCATGTTTTGTACACTCAGTATATATACTGAACAAAAATAAAAAGGCAACATGCATATGAGGAGATCAGTCAATTGAAATCAATTCATTAGGCCCTAATCTATGGATTTCACATTACTGGGAATACAGATATGCATCTGTTGGTCACAGATACTTTTTTTGAAAAGGTAGGGGCGTGGATCAGAAAACCAGTCAGTATCTGGTGTGACCACTATTTTCCTCATGCAGTGCGACACATCTCCTTTGCATAGAGTTGATCAGGCTGTTTATTGTGGCATGTGGAACGTTGTCCCACTCCTATTCAATGGCTGTGCAAAGTTGCTGGATATTGGCGGGAACTGGACCACGTTGTCGTACACGTCGATCCAGAGCATCCCAAACATGCTCAATGGGTGACATGTCTGGTGAGTATGAAGAAGAACTGGGACATTTTCAGCTTCCAGGAATTGTGTACAGATCCTTGTGACATGGGGCTGTGCATTATCATGCTGAAACATGAGGTGATGGAGGCAGATGAAGAGGGTAGTGCGTACGGCCCAGTACATCACTGGGGCCAAGCTTCCTGCCATGTAGGACCTATATACTAGGCGGTGTCAGAGGAAGGTCCACATTTCTTTCAAAGACTCCAGTCACCCAAGTCATAGATTGTTCTCTCTGCTACCGCACGGCAAGCGGTACCGGAGCGCCAAGTCTAGGTCCAAAAGGCTCCTTAACAGCTTCTACCCCAAGCCATAAGACTGCTGAACAATTAATCAAATTGCCACCCGGACTATTTACATTGATACCCCCCCTTGTAACTTGTAATTTTTTTTTACTTTAGTTTATTTAGTAAATATTTTCTTAAGGGCTCGTAAGTAAGCATTTCACGGTAAGGTCTACACCTGTTGTATTCGGCGTATGTGACTAATACAATTTTATTTTATTTTATTTGAATGGCACGACAATGGGCCTCAGGATCTCTTCACAGTATCTCTGAGCATTCAAATTGCCATCGATAAAATGCAATTGTCTATTTTGTTTGTGGCTTATGCCTGCCCATACCATTACCCCACCGCCACCATGGGGCACTCTGTTCACAACGTTGACATCAGCAAACCGCTCGCCCACACGACGCCATCTGCCCGGTACAGTGTAAACCGGGATTCATTCGTGAAGAGCACACTTCTCAAGCGTGCCAGTGTCCATCGAAGGTGAGCATTTGCCCACTGAAGTCGGTTACGACGCCAAACTGCAGTCAGGTCAAGACACTGGTGAGGACGACGAGCACACAGATGAGCTTCCCTGAGATGGTTTCTGACAGTTTGTGCAGAAATTAATCGCTTGTGCAAACTCACAGTTTAATCAGCTGTCCGGGTGGCTGGTCTCAGACAATCCCGCAGGTGAAGAAGTCGGATGTGGAGGTCCTGGGCTAGCGTTCTTGCAGTCAGCTTGCCAATTGCACGCTCCCTCAAAACTTGAGACATCTGTGGCATTGTGATGTGTGACAAAACTGCACATTTTAGAGTGGCCTTTTATTGTCCCCAGCACAAGGTGCACCTGTGTAATGATCATGCTCTTTAATCAGCTTCTTGATATACCACACCTGTCAGGTGGATGGACTATCTTGGCAAAGGAGGAATGCTCACTAAAAGGGATGTAAACAAATGTGTGCACAAAATTTGTGAGAAATTAGCTTTTTGTGCATGTGGACCATTTCTGGTATCTTTTATTTCAGCTCATGAAACATGGGACCAACTCTTTACATGTTACGTTTATATTTTTGCAGTGGTGAAAAAAGTACTCAATTGTCATACTTGAGTAAAAGTCTAAAAGTAAGAAATTGTGCCATCTGGTTTACTTAATATAAGGAATTTGAAATTAATTATACTTTTACTTTTACTCCGAATGTATAAGTGACAAATGTAAAGTTTGGTGGAAAATGAATAATGGCCTGGGGCTGTTTTTCATGGTTCGGGCTAGGCCCCTTAGTTCTAGTGAAGGGAAATCTTAACGCTACAGCAGACATTGACATTCTAGACGATTCTGTGCTTCCAACTTTGTGGCAACAGTTTGGGGAAGGCCCTTTCCTGTTACAGCATGACAATGCCCCCGTGCGAGGTTCATACAGAAATGGTTTGTCGAGATCAGTGTGGAAGAACTTCACTGGCCTACACAGAGCCCTGACCTCAACCCCATCAAACACCTTTGGAATGAATTAGAACGCCGACTGCGAGGCAGGCCTAATCGCCCAACATCAGTGACCGACCTCACTAATGCTCTTGTGGCTGAATGGAAGCAAGTCCCCGCAGCAATGTCCTAACATCTAGTGGAAAGCCTTCCGTGAAGAGTGGAGGCTGTTATAGCATTAAAGGGCGGACCAACTTCATGTTAATAGCCATGATTTTTGAATGAGAAGTTTGACGAGCAGGTGTCCAAATACTTTTGGTAATGTAGTGTGTATATATATAGCACCAGTCAAAGGTTTGGACACACCTACTTATTCCAGGGTTTTTCTTTATTTTTTTACTATTTTCTACATTGTAGAATAATAGTGAAGACATCAAAACTTTTAAATAACACATATGGAATCATGTACTAACCAAAAAAGTGTTCAACAAATTAAAATATATTTTATAATCGAGATTCTTCAAATAGCCACATCTAAACAACAACTGTTCAGAGGAGACTGCGTGAATCAGGCCTTCATGGTCGAATTGCTGCAAAGAAACCACTGCTAAAGGACACCAATAAGAAGAAGATACTTGCTTGGGCCAAGAAACATGAGCAATGGACATTAGACATGTGGAAATCTGTCCTTTGGTCTGATGAGTCCAAATTTGAGATTTTTGGTTGTTCCGCCGTGTCTTTGTGAGACGCAGAGTAGGTGAACAGATGATCTCCGCATGTGTGGTTCCCACCGTGAAGCATGGAGGAGAAGGTGTGATGGTGTGGGGGTGCTTTGCTGGTGACACTGTTGGTGATTTATTAAGAATTCAAGGCACACTCAACCAGCATGGCTACCACTGCATTCTGCAACGATATGCCATCCCATCTGGTTTGTGCTTAGTGGGACTATCATTGGTTTTTTAACAGGACAATGACCCAACACACCTCCAGTCTGTGTAAGGGCTATTTGACTAAGAAGGAGAGTGATGGTGTGCTGCATCAGATGACCTGGCCTCCACAACCACCCGAACTCAACCCAATTGAGATGGTTTGGGATGAGTTGGACCGCAGAGTGAAGGAAAAGCAGCCAACAAGTGCTCAGCATATGTGGGAACTCCTTCAAGACTGTTGGAAAAGCATTCCAGGTGAAGCTGGTTGAGAGAATGCCAAGAGTGTGCAAAGCTGTCATCGAGGCTACTTTGAAGAATCTAAAATCTAAAATATATTTTGATTTGTTTAACACTTTTTTGGTTACTACATGATTCCATATGTGTTATTTCATAGTTTTGATGTCTTCACTATTATTCTACAATGTAGCAATATAAAAAATAAAGAAAATCCCTTGAATGAGTAGGTGTGTACAAACTTTTGACTGGTACTATATATATATACAGTGGGGAGAACAAGTATTTGATACACTGCCGATTTTGCAGGTTTTCCTACTTACAAAGCATGTAGAGGTCTGTATTTTTTATAATAGGTACACTTCAACTGTGAGAGACGGAATCTAAAACAAACATCCAGAAAATCACATTGTATGATTTTTAAGTAATTAATTTGCATTTTATTGCATGACATAAGTATTTGATCACCTACCAACCAGTAAGAATTCCGGCTCTCACAGACCTGTTCGTTTTTCTTTAAGAAGCCCTCCTGTTCTCCACTCATTACCTGTATTAACTGCACCTGTTTGAACACGTTACCTGTATAAAAGACGCCTGTCCACACACTCAATCAAACAGACTCCAACCTCTCCACAATGGCCAAGACCAGAGAGCTGTGTAAGGACATCAGGGATAAAATTGTAGACCTGCACAAGGCTGGGATGGGCTACAGGACAATAGGCAAGCAGCTTGGTGAGAAGGCAACAACTGTTGGCGCAATTATTAGAAAATGGAAGAAGTTCAAGATGACGGTCAATCACCCTCGGTCTGGGGCTCCATGCAAGATCTCACCTCGTGGGGCATCAATGATCATGAGGAAGGTGAGGGATCAGCCCAGAACTAAACGGCAGGACCTGGTCATTGACCTGAAGAGAGCTGGGACCACAGTCTCAAAGATATATATATATACAGTGGGGAGAACAAGTATTTGATACACTGCCGATTTTGCAGGTTTTCCTACTTACAAAGCATGTAGAGGTCTGTAATTTTTATCATAGGTACACTTAAACTGTGAGAGACGGAATCTAAAACAAAAATCCAGAAAATCACATTGTATGATTTTTAAGTAATTAATTTGCATTGTATTGCATGACATAAGTATTTGATACATCAGAAAAGCAGAACATAATATTTGGTACAGAAACCTTTGTTTGCAATTACAGAGATCATATGTTTCCTGTAGGTCTTGACCAGGTTTGCACACACTGCAGCAAGGATTTTGGCCCACTCCTCCATACAGACCTTCTCCTGATCCTTCAGGTTTCGGGGCTGTCGCTGGGCAATACGGACTTTCAGCTCCCTCCAAAGATTTTCTATTGCGTTCAGGTCTGGAGACTGGCTAGGCCACTCCAGGACCTTGAGATGCTTCTTACGGAGCCACTCCTTAGTTGCCCTGGCTGTGTGTTTCGGGTCGTTGTCATGCTGGAAGACCCAGCCACGACCCATCTTCAATGCTCTTACTGAGGGAAGGAGGTTGTTGGCCACGATCTCGCGATACATGGCCCCATCCATCCTCCCCTCAATACGGTGCAGTCGTCCTGTCCCCTTTGCAGAAAAGCATCCCCAAAGAATTATGTTTCCACCTCCATGCTTCACGGTTGGGATGGTGTTCTTGGGGTTGTACTCAACCTTCTTCTTCCTCCAAACACGGCAAGTGGAGTTTAGACCAAAAAGCTATATTTTTGTCTCATCAGACCACATGACCTTCTCCCATTCCTCCTCTGGATCATCCAGATGGTCATAGGCAAACTTCAGATGGGCCTGGACATGCACTGGCTTGAGCAGGGGGACCTTGCGTGCGCTGCAGGATTTTAATCCAGGACGGCGTAGTGTGTTACTAATGGTTTTCTTTGAGACTGTGGTCCCAGCTCTCTTCAGGTCATTGACCAGGTCCTGCCGTGTAGTTCTGGGCTGATCCCTCACCTTCCTCATGATCATTGATGCCCCACGAGGTGAGATCTTGCATGGAGCCCCAGACCGAGGGTGATTGACCGTCATCTTGAACTTCTTCCATTTTCTAATAATTGCGCCAACAGTTGTTGCCTTCTCACCAAGCTGCTTGCCTATTGTCCTGTAGCCCATCCCAGCCTTGTGCAGGTCTACAATTTTATCCCTGATGTCCTTACACAGCTCTCTGGTCTTGGCCATTGTGGAGAGGTTGGAGTCTGTTTGATTAGTGTGTGGACAGGTGTCTTTTATACAGGTAACGAGTTCAAACAGGTGCAGTTAATACAGGTAATGAGTGGAGAACAGGAGGGCTTCTTAAAGAAAACAGGGCTGTGAGAGCCGGAATTCTTACTGGTTGGTAGGTGATCAAATACTTATGTCATGCAATAAAATGCAAATTAATTACTTAAAAATCATACAATGTGATTTTCTGGATTTTTGTTTTAGATTCCGTCTCTCACAGTTGAAGTGTACCTATGATAAAAATGACAGACCTCTTAATGCTTTGTAAGTAGGAAAACCTGCAAAATCGGCAGTGTATCAAATACTTGTTCTCCCCACTGTATATATATATATATATATACGTTTTTTTGTGGTTTTTTTTTTCTAACGTAGCGGAGTGTTCATATGAAAAGGGGATGATGATTAGGTGATAAAACACACCATCCCTGATGTCACCCTTATCAGCTATCACATGCTCAGGGAGGGCCATTGATGTCAAGCACTATCTTAATGAGTTTAGCTGTTGGTTTAGCTTGAATCTTAACATTTCTATGTAATGGACACCTGTCATTTTGTTATCTACTGTATTTAGATGAACTGGGTTGTGCACAAATATGTGTGGGTCTTTCTCTCTCTCTCTCTCTCTCGCTCTCTCTCTCTCTCTCTCTCTCTCTCTCTCTCTCTCTCTCTCTGTCTCTGTCTCTCTCTGTCAGTGTCGCTGGCTGTGTTATCCTCAACAGCAGGCGTCTGTTGAACTTCACCTTTACTGTAGTTATCTGTCAGCACCCCTCCACTCTAATGTAATGTGTGTGTGTGTGTGTGTGTGTTTGTGTGAGAGGTATATGTAATGTCATTAAGGATAGTGAACACGGCTTCATTCATAGACATTTTACCTATAGACCATATCCCTAGATCTGTACATCTTAATGTGTGTGTGTGTTATATGTGAATGTAATTTCTCTGATGGATACCGGGCACTGGGGATTAAAGGGTTAAGCCTCTCATCCTTCACCTTTCCCTGAGGCCCCCAGGTGTTACCATAGCAACCCCTTAAGTAAGTGAAGCCAGGCAACCCCTCCATTCTGGGAGAGGAAGGGAGGACAAAGGAGAGAGCGAAGAGAGAGAGGGTGAAAGAGAAAGAGAGGGGAGAAGAGAGGGAAAGTGTCCTGACAGAGGGAATGGGGGAGGGTGTGTGAGGGGGGGTGGGGGGAATGAGAAAGGGGGAAGATATCCCCTGTGGGGGGAAGAGAGATAAAGAGTTAGGTGAAGAAAGAATAGGGAGAGAAGGAAGGTTTCCCTACAGGGTGGGAGGAGATAGAGGAGGAGAGAGAGAGAGGGATGAGGGGTCGATAATGCTCTGTGCAATCACTTTGTTCACCCTTAGGCTTTCCTCTGTCCTTGACTTGCACCTTGTTTAAGCTCCCCTCCCCCATACCCTCTATTGATAGAAATGGGACCCTCTCAATGCACTGTGTGTGTTTGTGTGTGTGTGTGTGTGTGTGTGTGTGTGTGTGTGTGTCTTTGTTAGTACTGTATGTGTATCCATGTCTTTGTCTGCTCTGCTCCTCCTCCCATGTGGCGTGTGTGTGTGTCTGTGTTATTAATTCTGGGACAGACTGCATGCTCTGTGGGTGATACTGTGTGTATGAGTGTGTGTGTGTGTGTTTGAGAGAGAGAGAGAGAGCGAGATTGCCTGTGTGTGAGAAAGAGAGAGATGGGCTGCGCTGGGACAGCAACAAGCCCTCACAGTCTTACTTCAGAATCCGATGTTTGTCCATAAACTATACATTTCGAAAGATAAGTTAATCATTAATTCAGAATAATTAGGGTAAGGGTTTGGGATAGAGTTCAAACAAAAACAACTCCACTGTTAAGTTTAGGCATTAATTCCAAATAGTTAAGGTAAGTGTTAAGGTTAAAAAAAATGAGTGCCTCGCACTGGTCTTGAACACGCGACCCTCAGAGCCGGAGCTCATGAGAGCAATTCGTTACATTCCCTAAAGACAAACCTAGATGTCGTCGCTCAACAGAAAAGGGAACTAACAAAGGATTCACTTCGACAACTAAACCAAAACAGAAGGGGTTTCAAATGGGTTCTGAAAGACATCCATGGTGCCCACTCAAAGTTGGCATATCAAAAAGGGTCCTAAAAGACACCTACCATGGATGCCCACTAGATTTGCCTCAGAAAAGACAAACTAAAGGAATAAACCTACACAAACTTAGGATAGAGAGTTACAAAGAATATGGACCAAACTACACACACTCAGAGCTGGAGCTCGCGGTATATGCCTATCCGCCATTCCCGTCCACAACTGCAAGCCTACATCATGGCAATATCGCTCACCGATACCCCTAGTGGCCAGTTTTTGAGTCATCTCCCGACGTCCTGGGTACCTGGATGGACGTCGAATTTCGCCATGGATGTTGAGCCACCTGGCTGGGGACAGATGAGCAGGTGGTGTATCAGGGGACCTGCCAAGAGCCAAGCAGGCTGCATACAGAGTGTGTGTGTGTGTTTGCGTATGTGCCTCTCTCTCCTTCCTCTCTCGCTCTCAGGCAGCAGTTGAAGGATATCCACCTCTAAAATAGGATTACAGTGAGATACCACCTAGAATGCATTTCAATAGTCTAATGTGTCTCCTTGTCTCCCTTCCTTCATCTGCACTGGTATGAACAACCATCCACTGTTTTGCGAACACATTTCTATATTTTCAGAGCAGTGCAGATGAAGGAGAGGAGATGAGGAGAGGAGTTAGTGTGAGTGCGCTTGCCTATATGCTTGCATGCATGTGTGAGGGCTGTGAGAAGACAATCTGCTGGCACGCACAAGCATACACCGGCACACCCCCCTCTCTCTCTCTCTCTCTCTCTCTCTCTCTCTCTCTCTCTCTCTCTCTCTCTCTCTCTCTTTCTCTCCCTCCCTCCCTCCCTCCCTCCCCCCTCTGTAGTTGATTCTGCTCCAGAGCAGGGAGCTGGTTAAGAGTTAGGAGACAGGGAGGCATTGACAAGTCCACTCCCTCTGAGTCTTTGGGTGGCGAGGGCCCGTACAAATGCTCTTTGATTTCTCCAGCCTTCTTAACCCTAAGCTCATTTGCATAGTCACTATGCCATACTGAATAAGCCCACAGTGAACAGTCACATTCTGGTAGAATGGAGGTTTATGTTGCCCCCTCTGGCTTTAGCAGTTTAATGACTAGCAGTTTATGACGTGTAATTTCTGAGGAGGATTTAAAAGCCACATCACGTCAGCGGGTGCTGAGGTTCAGAGCTCAGTATAATCCTCCCAAAGGCCCTGACTCTAGCAGATATGCTCATAATGGGGGTTGGATATGCTCCTTTCTGCTGCAGTGGATAAGACCCATCCCTTTGATGTGGAAGCAGTGTTGGAAAACGTATCCAATTGTCATACTTGAATAAAAGTAAAGATACCTTAGTTCCAAATATCTCTAACGGTGGCCCCAGCGTGAGTTGTTTTATGCACGGGATGTCAGAATGCACTCACTGTTCCAAAATGTGATTGTTACGCAACAGGACAGTTAACACGAGCTGCCTGATAATAATCTGTAGGCTATGTTTCAACTTGTCAATTTCAAATTATTTTCGAACAAGTTTTATTTTCTAACAAAGTTTGAATTGAGGTGTGTTCTGCCTCCTCATTAATTCACATAGAAGTAGCCCATTTCAGTGTTGCGTACAATTTATGTTTGAGGCTTTACTGAGATGGACAAACTTCTCTCTTCGAGAAAGCCCAAGCACTTTACCAATGTTTCCGCAGATCAAAGTAAGTGCCTTATTTTTTGTATATCGTGTTGTCGTTTCTTCTGTAGCATACAGTATGTATGTATGTATATATGTTTGTATGTATGGAGCATAATGTATTTACAGTTTCATTCACATGTTTTCAAGTACTTGTGACAAATGGACACCTATGATGTGTGTAAAATACATTTTGGAAGGTTCTACTGATTATAATGAGCTAATGCTAAGCTATTTGCCAGCTATGTGTGGCGCCATGTTTGTTGACATTATACCAAAGATGTTATAATGAGGTGAAGGGTAAACTTCTGGACGTGAATGAAGGGAAGTGAATGATAGTAGACGACACAACCCCTTCAACATGCATACTGCAAACAGACCAAACTCATCTTGTCTCCTCTTAATGTCCAAGATGGCATAGCAGTGCGGTCGTGTTCTCTGTTGTGTGTCCGTGTAAATAGCCTGTTTTTTGTATTTTTTTGTATTTTTCGTACATATTTCCCTATCACACTTTTCATCCTTCTACTAAATATACTTTCCTGCAACCCGCCTCACTCAATGTGGAACGGATTTCTATTATTGACTTACCTTTTATCTAGAATCTCCAGTTGAAACTAGCTAGCCAGCTAACTAGCTACTTGCTATTAGCCACTGTTAGCGGTTTTCACCCAGAACATAGGAATAACTGAATCAATAGACATTAACACCGGATCGCAACTAGCTAGCCGCAACCGAATGGATGTTGTTGTTGGCTAATCACCACTGCCCCCGAAGAAAGCACCAGTTAGCCTTGAGCTAGCCTCGAGCCAGGCCCATATCCCGGCTATCTACCTCTCTGTCTACCGGACGGGAGTAGCCAGCTAACTAGCTACTTGCTATTAACCACCGTTAGCGGTTTTTCACCATTGTCTGTGGCCTGCACTACCTACCAGCCAGCTCTAGCCTGGACTATTATCGGCCAGTCTGCACTGTCTGCACAGCGCGTTATCGACCCAGAACATATCGGTTTTTCTGCCGGAATCACTGAATCACTGGACCTTTAACACCGGATCATCGCAACTAGCTAGCAGCAACCAAATGGATGTTGTTGTTGGCTAATCAGCCTTGAGCTAGCCTCGAGTCAGGCCCATCTCCCAGCTATCTACCTCTCTGTCAACCGGACGGGACCTCCTAGAGTCGACACGGAGCCCCGCAGATCCATCACAACTGGTCTGCCGACGTAATCGTCTGTGGTTTCAACAGGCTTCCCGTTGCGACGACCACGACGATCCATCTGGTAGCCCCGGCCTGCTAGCACACGCAAACAACAGCCGTGCTTCCTGCTCCCCTGTGCTGTAGCACCAATTCGAACTGCTCTCGGACTCACATATTGCTGTTCACTGGACCTTATGATCACTCAGCTGCACAGCTGATGCCTGCTGGACTCTTCCTTTACATGGTACCCTGTCCTGTTTATCTGTTTAGCCTCAGCCCAAACTCTCATCGCCATTACCAGTTGTTGTCTTAGCTCTCTCGAATAACACCTGTGATTGCTTTATGCCTCTCTCCCATGTCAATATGCCTTGCCTATTGCTGTTCCATTTAGTTCTTATTATACAATTTCACTGTAGAGCCCCAAGTCCCTCTCAAACTGCCTCACATAACTCCTTTGTTCCACCCCCCATACACACGGAGACCGGCTCAATCGGTGCCTCCATCTCTTTCATTGTTACCCAACGCTTAGGTTTACCTCCACTGTACTCATATCCTTCCATATCCTTGTCTGTACATAATTCCCTGAATCTATTCTACAATGCCCGGAAATCTGCCCCCTTTATTCTCTGTACCCAACGCACTAGAAGACCAGTTCTTAAAGCCTTTAGTCGTATCCTTATTCTACTCGTCCTCTGTTCCTCTGGTGATGTAGAGGTTAACCCAGGCCCTGCAGCCCCCAGTATCACTCCTACTCCCCAGGAGCTATCATTTATTGACTTCTGTAACCGTAAAAGCATTGTTTTTTTGCATGTTAACATCAGAAGCCTCCTCCCTAAGTTTGAGTTATTCACTGCGTTAGCACACTCCGCCAACCCTGATGTTATAGCAGTGTCTGAATCCTGGCTTAGGAAGGCCACCAAAAATTCAGAAATGTCCATCCCCATCTACAACATTTTCCGTCTAGATAGAACTGCCAAAGGGGGTGGAGTTGCATGGGCACCCTTATAGATATCATCCTGACTAACTTACCCTCTAAATACACCTCCGCTGTCTTCAACCAGGATCTCAGCGATCACTGCCTTATTGCCTGCGTCCGTAACGGGTCCGCGGTCAAACGACCACCCCTCATCACTGTCAAATGCTCCCAAAAACACTTTAGCGAGCAGGCCTTCATATTTGACCTGGCCCAGGTATCCTGGATGTACATCCATCTCATTCCGTCAGTAGAGGATGCCTGGTTGTTCTTTAAAAGTGCTTTCCTCTCAATCTTAAATAAGCATGCCCCATTCAAAAAATTCAGAACTAAGAACAGCCCCTGGTTCTACTCAGACTTGACTGCCCTTGACCAGCACAAAAACATCCTGTGGCGTACTACATTAGCATCGACTAGCCCCCGCGATATGCAACTTTTCAGGGAAGTTAGGAACCAATATACACAAGCAGTTAGGAAAGCAAAGGCTAGCTTTTTCAAACAGAAATTTGCATCCTGTAGCACTAACTCCAAAAACGTTTGGGACACTGTAAAGTCCATGGAGAATAAGAGCACCTCCTCCCAGCTGCCCACTGCACTGAGGCTAGGAAACACTATCACCACCGATAAATCTACAATAATCGAGAATTTCAACAAGCATTTTGCTACGGCTGGCCATGCTTTCCACCTGGCTACCACTACCCTGGCCACCAGCTCTGCACCCTCCGCTGCAACTTGTCCATGCCAAAATAGCCTCCAACACTCTACTCAGCAAATTGGATGTAGTCTATCACAGTGCCTTTTGTCACCAAAGCCCCATATACTACCCACCACTGTGACCTGTACGCTCTTGTTGGCTGGTCCTCACTACATATTCGTCGCCAAACCCACTGGCTCCAGGCCATCTATAAATCACTGCTAGGCAAATCCCAGCCTTATCTTAGCTCATTGTTCACCATAGCAACACCCACCCGTAGTATGTGCTCCAGCAGGTATATCTCACTGGTCATCCCCAAAGCCAACACCTCCTTTGGCCGCCATTCCTTCCAGTTCTCTGCTGCCAATGACAGGAACAAACTGCAAAAATCTCTGAAGCTGGAGACTCTTATCTCCCTCACTTACTTTAAGCATCAGTTGTCAGAGCACCTTACCGATCACTGCACCTTGTTATGATTTAACTGGATAGAACCCAAATGCAGACAAGTACACCAAGCCAGAGAAGTTTTAACAGGTTTATTATAATGTTCGATAGTCCAGGTTTCCAATAAATGGGGAAGAGCAAGTCCAGGTTACAGGGAGGGTACAGATCCAGGTCAGGGCAGGTGTGGTACCGTAATGTCCTAGTGTCCGTGGTGAGTCCAAAGGAGAGGCCCGATAGTGGAGAGCAGGATGGTGGTGGCAGGAGTGAAGCGGAGGCAGGAGTCAGGTTCCAAATATCTGTGGCACAGGAGAAAAAGTAAATAAACAGTCCAAAAAACACAAGAGCGAAAACAGACAGGTTGAGTCGGCAGCGAGACTAACATGGTTGTCTTGACTATGATCTGACGATGAGTGGAAAGTTTGACCGGGTCTTAAAGGCTGAGGTGATTATGGTGAATGAGCTGCAGCTGGAACCCTGACTCCCGCACACCAGACTTCACTCCTGCAATCAAGGACAGACAGAGGGAGGGGGAAGAGCAGAGAGAGAGCTACCTAGCAGCAGTAGGCCTAACAGTACCCCCTCTACGGACGCCACCTGGCGGCCGACAGGGTTTATCAGGATGTAACCCTATGAAACTCACGAACCAGAGCAGGATCCACAATGAAGCTCCTGGGCACCCAGGAACGTTCCTCAGGACCATAACCCTCCCAATCCACCAGGTACTGGAAACCACGACCCCGGCGGCGAACATCCAGAAGTCGCCGGACAGTGTAGACCGGACCCCCACCCACGATCTTGGGCGGAGGAGGGGGACGAGAGGGCGGGCACAAAGGGCTAACCGACACAGGCTTAATCTGGGAAACATGAAAGGTGGAATGAACCCGTAGGGAGGCAGGAAGCTGTAGCTTAACCGCGCAGGGGTTAACAATAGACAGTATCTTGAACGGTCCTATAAAACGAGGCGCCATCTTCTTCGACTCCACCTTCAATGGAAGGTCCCGTGACTTCAGCCATACCTCTTGACCAGGAGAGTAACCGGGAGCCTGGGACCGGTGACGGTTGGCTTGCCTCTGCATGTACGCCGAAGCTCGGGACAGAGCTACCCTGGCCTTCCTCCAGACCTTGCAGCAGCGGCGCATGTGGGACTGCACCGAGGGTACCGCAAGTTCCCTCTCTTGGGAAGGGAACAGGGGAGGTTGATAACCCAGAGCACACAGAAAAGGAGACAAACCAGAGGAAGCGTTAGTCAAGGTGTTATGAGCATATTCCACCCAGGGGAGCATGGAGCTCCATGACCCAGGGTTAGACCCAGTGACACAGCGAAGTGCGGTCTCCATCTCCTGGTTCGCTCTCTCGGCTTGCCCGTTGGTCTGGGGGTGATATCCAGAGGACAGGCTGGATGTAATGCCCAAAGCTTTACAGAAAGCTTTCCACCCCTGGGAGACAAACTGGGGACCCCTGTCAGAGACAATATCCGTGGGTAGACCATGAGAGCGGAACACATGTTCAACCAAAATATCAGCCGTCTCTCTGGCAGTGGGCAGTTTATAATATGGAATTGAATGTTCTCCTGATGATTTCCCGACACTCTAAGACAAACAGGAACAGTCTGATGGGTAATGCGGGTCAACAATTGTCCATTTAGACCCTTAGCCTGCAGCGGACAGTCCATAGGAACAGTCTCCAAATCCATTTGTTGAGCCCACTCTCTATCCAAAAAGCTTTCGTCGGCACCAGAGTCAATCAGCGCACTAACAGAGAAATTCTGGGACTGCCACTGGAGGGATGCCTGGAGCAGAATGCGGGAGAAGAGGAAGAATCCGCTGCTCGGCTCACCAAAACTTCTCCCATAAATGATGAGCCGGCCCTTTTCCCGGACGAACTGGGCAGGAAGGAACGAAATGACCAGCTTCTCCACAATACAGGCAGACCCGAGCCTGAATACGACGTGCACGCTCCTCTGAGGACAACCGTGCACGACCCACCTCCATGGCTTCGGGTTCAGTGCTCCTCGTATCGACTCGGGAAGACACGGCTCTCTCCGTAGGGACGATGCAGGGAGGAGTTTGTTGATGACAGACAGGTTGCTTGGAACTAACACTCCTTTCCCGGCGGCGCTCCCGAATCCGATTATCCAACCTGATAGTGAGTGAAATAAGATTATCCAGCGTAGGCGATTCATCATATGACACCAATTCATCTTTTAAAGTCTCAGACAAAGCATTGATGAACACTCCTTGTAATGCCTCGTCATTCCAACCACTCACTGCTGCTAAAGTCCGAAACTCCACTGCCATCTCCGCCACACTACGAGCCCCCTGCCGAAGAGAAAACAACCGTTTCGCAGCCTCCTTGCCTCGTACGGGGTGGTCAAAAACCTTCCTCATCTCCGTGGTGAAGGCCACGTAAGCGTTGCAAATGTCCGACTGACTCTCCCAGACCGCGGATCCCCAGGCACGAGCGGAACCGCTAGTAGAGTTGATAAGGTAGGCAATACGGGCTCTTTCTGAGGCGTAGGTGAGGGGCTGTTGTTCAAACACTAACGAGCATTGAGTCAAAAAATCGCCACAGGTTCCCATGTTCCCGTCATAGCGCTCTGGAGCAGGAACAAAAGGCTCTCTGATCTGGGCTGAAGGGGTAGTAAGGACAGACACTTGATTGGTGAGTAATTGAACCTGATTAAGCAGCACCTGACTGTCCTCAGCAATCGTCTTAAACAGGGTATCATGTTGGCCAAGTAGAATGCCCTGATTGGCTATGGCAGTCCAAATTTGTGTGCACTCTGGGGTGGTATCCGAGCTACTGTCTGCTGGGTTCATGTTGGTCAGATCATACTGTTATGATTTAACTGGATAGAACCCAAATGCAGACAAGTACACCAAGCCAGAGAAGTTTTAACAGGTTTATTATAATGTTCGATAGTCCAGGTTTCCAATAAATGGGGAAGAGCAAGTCCAGGTTACAGGGAGGGTACAGATCCAGGTCAGGGCAGGTGTGGTACCGTAATGTCCTAGTGTCCGTGGTGAGTCCAAAGGAGAGGCCCGATAGTGGAGAGCAGGATGGTGGTGGCAGGAGTGAAGCGGAGGCAGGAGTCAGGTTCCAAATATCTGTGGCACAGGAGAAAAAGTAAATAAACAGTCCAAAAAACACAAGAGCGAAAACAGACAGGTTGAGTCGGCAGCGAGACTAACATGGTTGTCTTGACTATGATCTGACGATGAGTGGAAAGTTTGACCGGGTCTTAAAGGCTGAGGTGATTATGGTGAATGAGCTGCAGCTGGAACCCTGACTCCCGCACACCAGACTTCACTCCTGCAATCAAGGACAGACAGAGGGGAGGGGGAAGAGCAGAGAGAGAGCTACCTAGCAGCAGTAGGCCTAACACACCTCCTATTTATTTTGCTCATTTGCACCCCAGTATGTCTATTTGCACATCATCTCTTGCACATCTATCATTCCAGTGTTAATACTAATTGTAATTATTTTGCACTATGGCCTATTTATTGCCTTACCTCCATAACTTGCTACATTTGCACACACTGTATATATATATATATATATATATATATATATTTTTACTTTATGTTTTGTTTTACCCCATATGTAACTCTGTGTTGTTGTTTTTATCGCACTGCTTTGCTTTATCTTGGCCAGGTCGCAGTTGTAAATGAGAACTTGTTCTCAACTGGCTTACCTGGTTAAATAAAGGTGAAATAAAAACATTTAAACAATTATCTTATTATCTTTGGTTGACGCGAAAAAACAAACATGGTGGCACGCAAAACTACCCATCGTCGGATTACTTTTGATTTCTAGAAAGTGTTTTAGTCAATTATTTCGATCAATGGTGAGCTCACCCGTGATGTGATTAATTATAAATGGTAATTGCTATTAGCTAATTCATATTGTGGTTTCTGACAGCCGAGAGTTATCTAAATATGACCGCTTTTGTTACGTCAATCTTTCCTCAGTTAGCGCTAGGACTAATGCAGCCTACATTTCCAGTTTGGATGATTGTGTTATGCTGTCGCTACTTCTGTGAATGTCTGAACATTGCATCCAAAAATAAACTGGTCACATTCAGGACATAACTTTGTAAGGACTGTGTTTGTGCAAAATGTTTCTGTGAAAAAACAATGTGGCCAGCTCAAATGCTGATTGTTGCGTCAATCGAAACTGTACGTTCTAAATAAGCGTTCTAATCACACCGGTTTGAGAGTACGCTGCAGGGACCACTGTAGAATGATCACACCCATTTGTTGGTACGTGTGAGAAGGTTAATAGAAAATGACTCAAGTTAAAGTGAAAGTCACCCTGTAAAATACTACTTGAGTAAAAGTCTAAAATTATTTGGTTTAAAATATACTTAAGCATCAAAAGTAAATGTAATTGCTAAAATATACTTTAGTATCAAAAGTAAAAGTAAAAGTATAAATTATTTCAAATTCCTTTTATTATGCAAACCAGAAGGCACCATTTTCTTGTTTATTTAATTTAAGGATAGCCAGGGGTACACTCCAACGCTCAGACATCTTTACAAACGAAGCATTTGTGTTTAGTGAGTCCGCCAGATCAGAGCCAGTAGGGATGACCAGGGATGTTCTCTTGATAAGTGCATGAATTTGTCAATTTTCCTGTCCTGCGAAGCATTCAAAATGTAACGAGTACTTTTGGGGGTCAAGGAAAATGTATGGAGTTATTTTCTTTAGGAATGTAGTGAATTAAAAGTAAAGTTGTCAGAAATATAAATAGTAAAGTAAAGTACAGATACCCCAAAAAACGACTTAAGTAGTACTTTAAAGTATTTTATGCCACTGTGTGGAAGACGTATTATACTTAGATCAGCATTTTCAGCTCAATCTGCCCCAACACATACACGCACACATTTTAGTCATTTAGCAGACGCTCTTATCCAGAGCGACTTACAGTTAGTGAGTACATACATTTTCATACTGGTCCCCCGTGGGAATTGAAACCACAACCCTGGCGTTGCAAACGCCATGCTCTACCAACTGAGCTACACGGGACACAAACGGGCACCTGCGCGCACACACATACACTATTAGTCTTGTCATTAGCTTGTCCGATCCGTCACCTGGCTCGACCCAGAAAGCCCAATAGAGTCAGAGTCAGTAGACTCCAGACTCCCTAGTCTCTTGTCCCTGAGGTGTCCTTGGTTGTCCTGGGGCTTCAGGGTTAATCTAATCAGAGCTAGTCCAGGACAGACTGGGGGTAAGATATGGTCAGATGTAGTATAGGCACCATGCCAGGAGACTATCCCTACCCCCTTTCCTCTCTCATTACTTCTCTACCTCTTATCCCTGTTTCTCTCTCCCTCTGTCTGACTGTTTTTCATCCTACCCTTCTCCCTCCCCCTTCCCTCCATCTCTCCCCCCTCCCTCTCTGCTGTGTAAGGCTTCACTTCTCTCTCTGCTCCTCCCCTGCTGTAGATGACAGTCTGCCACAGTTGAGTTAGGCTTGATTGGTTAATGTTGAGTTAGGCTTGATTGGTTAGTTAAAAGTTGAGTTAGGCTTGATTGGTTAGTTAAACGTGCGTAATGCAGCTAGTTGTGGAGCAGGCAAAAATAAAAACGAACATGCATGCATACGAACACACACACAGCTGGATGTGTGAGGGAGACGGATAGATTTGGAGAAAAGAAAGCTCAGGGATTGGTTATGTCCATGTGAGATGCTCCTTGACCTAATGGAGGTTCCTAAACCCGAGAAACAATTTAGATTATAATGATCCATTAACGCCACACTGCCCATCTCCAGCGGTGTACTGTCAAATAATCCCTGTGTTGTTAGACCTAAGATTATTCACCTCCACCATTAACCTGACCAGAGAGCACACAGGAAATATAAACTCATGCTTTATAATCTCAACCCTGCATCTCGCCTCTACTTTCATCATGGCTGTGAGGGGACAGTAGGGGTGGACTGGTGGATGGATGCCTTCCATTCCTCTCAAAACCACATCTAATTGTTCTCCACTGTTTCTACATGCCTATATTACATCAATATCTGCTTTTTACTTTCCACTGACTCTGTGTGTGTGCATGTTACTACATAAAACCCCAATCTGTTTTGTGAATGTAGCTTTCACACTCTGTTTTTGTATGCTTGGGGCCCCGTCTACATCTCCTAGTGGATGTGCCAGTTCACACATGATGTCCCCGGGCACTAACAACCAAGAACGGCCATCCTAACACATTGATAACACATCCACAACCCTCTCACAATGCACTCAGACCACACATACAATAGCCTACACAATTATTTATTCAGGCAAATGCCATATGGGCTGGTCCATTTTTTGCCCAGTGGGCCTGTCTAACTTAGGTATTTAGTGTTAAATGATAATTATCTGGCTAATAATGGGGGCCTCAAGGAAATAATTTAGAAATGCCAGGGCTGATCCCTGTCTTCCCCTGGGGGATAGAAAAAATTGTCGGTGGCAGGCGTAATAGATTCCTTTTAAAGTATGGATTGAGAGACAGCGGAAGAGAGAGACAGAGAATTTACTAGTATTAGAGATCCCCCCCCCCTTTTCATATGGACTAATCCTAATACCAAAGATCTACATGGACACAACTCAAACCACGAGACCCAGAGAGGGGTGGGAGGATTACCGCAACAAGAAAAGGCATCAAAGATATGAGAATAGGGCACAACTCCTGTACTCTTCCTCTCTCTCTCTATCTCTCTCGCATTATTTCCAACTCTCGCTCTTTCTAACTACCTCTCTTCTCTCTACCTCTTGTCTCCATCTCCCTCTCTCTACTCTTCCTGTATTCATGTCACGATCGTCGTACGGAATAGACCAAGGCGCAGCGTGATGAACGAACATGTTTATTTATCTATAGTGATAAATACTGACAATGAACAAAACAACAAACGACTCGTAACGTCCTAGGTAACATAGACCAACACGGAACAAGAACCCACAAACACAAAGGGAAAAACAGACAGTTTAAATATGGCTCCCAATCAGAGACAACCAGCCACAGCTGACACTCGTTGCCTCTGATTGGGAGTCACTCAGGCCAACATAGAAACAGACAAACTAGAACTCCCAACATAGAAATATAACACATAGAATGAACACACCCTGGCTCAACATATAGAGTCCCAGAGCCAGGGTGTGACAGTACCCCCCCCTAAAGGCGCGGACTGCGACCGCGCCTCCACTAGAACAAAACGGGGGAGGGCTGGGTGGGCATTCCTCCTCGGCGGCGGTTCTGGCTCCGGGCTTGCCCACCACCCTCCAATAATCCCCCCACAGCGCCCCTGGTCCGGTCTGGCCCCGCTGGCAGGAGCTGAACTGGACGTAGCAGGAGCGGTTAGCTTCAGCTCCGTTGTGGAGCAGTTGAGCGGTACCTGATTAGGCACCGATGACCCAGGCACGGGTTGTGCCGGACTGACGACGCGCACCCCTGGCTTGGTGCGTGGAGCAGCAACGGGCCGGACCGGGCTGACGATACGCACCCCTGGCTTGGTGCGTGGAGCAGGAACGGACCGACCGGGCTGACGATGCGCACCCCCTGGCTTGGTGCGTGGAGCAGCAACGGGCTTTACCCGGCTGGACGCACTCGCACCCCTGGCTTGGTGCGAGTAGCAGGAACGGGCTGGACCAGGCTGACGACTCGCACCCCTGGCTTGGTGCGAGTGGCAGGAACAGGCCGGGCCGGGCTGGCGACGCGCACCGTAGGCTTGGTGCGAGTGGCAGGAACAGGCCGGGCCGGGCTGGCGACGCGCACCGTAGGCTTGGTGCGAGTGGCAGGAACAGGCTGGGCTGGACTGGCGACGCACACCTTAGGCTTGGTGCGAGGGGCAGGAACAGGCCGGGCCGGGCTGGCGACGCACACCGTAGGCTTGGTGCGAGAGGCAGGAACAGGCCGGACCGGGCTGGCGACGCGCACCGTACATTTGGTGCGAGGGGCCGTAACAGGCCGGACCGTACTGGGGACACACACCACTGGCTCTACCCCGGGATCTGGAACGGGCCGGACCGGACTGGTAACACACCCCAGTACCTCTCGCCGTGCCTCTAAACCTTCTTTCCCTACTTTGACCAGTGGCCCCCGTAACCTGGTGGCCTTCTGAATACGCCCCTTTTCTGCCTCCGTCAGCCCCGTCGTCCATGCCCTGTGCCCCCCCCTAAATTTTTTTGGGGGTTGCCTCTCGACCGTCCGACGACGACACTGATCACGCCGTTGCTCCTCTCTCCGTCGCCTCTCTACTGTCTCACTCCATGGCCGGAGATCCATCCCGGCCAGGATTTCCTCCCAGGTCCAGGACCCCTGCCAGTCCAAAATCTGCTCCCACGTCTAGGCTGCCTGCTCCTGGACACGCTGCTTGGTCCTGTGATGGTGGGTTCTTCTGTCACGATCGTCGTACGGAATAGACCAAGGCGCAGCGTGATGAACGAACATGTTTATTTATCTATAGTGATAAATACTGACAATGAACAAAACAACAAACGACTTGTAATATCCTAGGTAACATAGACCAACACGGAACAAGAACCCACAAACAAAAAGGGAAAAACAGACAGTTTAAATATGGCTCCCAATCAGAGACAACCAGCCACAGCTGACACTCGTTGCCTCTGATTGGGAGTCACTCAGGCCAACATAGAAACAGACAAACTAGAACTCCCAACATAGAAATATAACACATAGAATGAACACACCCTGGCTCAACATATAGAGTCCCAGAGCCAGGGTGTGACAATTCACTGTCTCTTCCAACCTCTCTCTGTTCTTCATCCTACCCACCTCTCTCTTTCCCTGAGATCTTGAGTTTTTAATCCAAGTTGCCATGGTAGGCCATGTGGAAAATAAGGTACAGTATGTACAATATGGTCAAGGGGACAATGAACCCAAATATGCTCCTTGAAGACCACTATTTTGGGTCTGTGTGTGTTCAGAAGTTAAATTGGCCACTAGTGGCCAACAGGCAGTAATAGCCTACCCTATGTTCCTTCCCTGTGGTAGAAGTCTATAGCCATATGGGTCGTGTGTCAGCTCTCTCTCTCTCTCTCTCTCTCTCTCTCTCTCTCTCTCTCTCTCTCTCTCTCTCTCTCACTCTCACTCTTACAGGAATGATATATTGTACATATAAAGAGAAAAATTAAGTCTCTATCTATCCATTGATGTAAATATATCCCTTGTCTGATTCCCAGTTCATCCACCAGATAGCAGTAGGAGATCACATGATGTGTCTTGGCCACTTGAAACTAGTTCTGTCTAGTTTGGATGAACAAGTTTTCAAGCCGGACATCTTATAATAACTTTGTTTTTTTTATAAGACACAGACAGGTGAGGAAACTTCAAACTTCTTTCTCATTCACTTTTCCTATCGTAAACAATGAGCTAGATTGGGGTGGGGGGGATTGTAGCTTTCAAAGGACAAGGATTGTAGCTTTCAAATGATATGTCACTTTCTATTTTCGGACAAAAACAATTTGGGGGGGGGTACCGTCCAAACTCGCTGGACCCTGTACCGGGTCCAAAACAACTCTGAGTTTAACAGACTAAGTATAGCCTTCAGTGTTTTATGAAGTGGTGTTGCTGCTGTTCATTCAACTGTGCCGCAGTGAGTTGTGGAATTGTTGTGAATGTGTTGCACTGTAAAAAAAAAATAGAGAGATGTTTCAACTAATTATTATTAAATGACTGGTTCCACAGCCTTTTTTAGTTTACTCAACTTTTCGGTCAAAGTATTACCTGAATTTAAAATGTTTAGTTCTCCCAAACTCCAACTAGAGAAAACTTTAAATTATGTGTTTGCTCAACTATTCATATTCAACTAGAAATGATTATTTTAGACATGGTGGCGTAGCAGGAAGATCGGTATGCTGTGAACCAAGAGATTGTAATTTCAAATCCCAGGTGAGGACATTTTGAATAATAATTACTGTATAAATTAACATGCACAATGTAATCATGTATGTCAACGTGTGTCAATTATGTAAGTTGAAAACGTATGTTAAAAGCACTGTTTGTATGTGTGCAATTAGTTCCTTTTTTTAGATGACGAACATTGTGTTATGAATATGTTAGGATGGCCGCCCCAGTTCTTGGTTGTTCTTGTTGCCCGGGACATGATGTGTGAACTGACCCATCCGCTATGAGTCAGCAGCACACACCAGGGTGTTCTATCTTCTCTTCCTGCACTCCTTTTCTCTCCCTCTCTTTTTTTCTCCTTGAAAACATGTTTTTCAGGGACAGAGCTGGGACATGTAGACGGAGGCCCAAGCATACAAAAACAGAGTGTGACAGCTACACACAGATACGCACGCACACACACGCACACGCACACACACGCACACACAGTCAGTGGAAAGTATAAAGCAGATATTGATTTAATACAGACATGTAGAAACAGTGGAGATCAATAGATGTGGGTTTTGGGAGGAATGGAAGGCCTAGAGAGAAGGTGTGGCAACTAAGGAATGGCTGGAAGGCTTGAATGCCAATGTATATGAATATGTGTGGGTACGCATGAGTGCCTTAAGCCTTAGCTAAGGTGTGGTTGTCTGCCTCTGTGGTAAACACAGATACACATTGCTGTAATAACTAATATTAAGGGCGGGATGAACCGGTATTACAACACCCACCCACGCTTCATCCCTGAAGCAAGCAGGGGCGAGCTCTGAGTGTCTTCAAGTTGGGACATGCTATGGCTTATACCGCACAGACGTCAAAGCCAAATGCTAACATTTAGGTACATTTAACGTTAATGCAAACGGCCACTAATGCTAGAAGCTAACGCTAATAGCTTCCGTTAGCAACGTGGGTACTAACGCTAGTCAGGACTGGTTGCAGCTGATTCATTATACCTGAAGCCATGAAGAGATCCGTCTTTATTGAACAGGGACGCTTCAGGACAGGTGCTGAAACATGACAGGACAGGACAGGACAGATCACTCCTAAAGGTAGGTGGAGAGGAGAGAAGGGGAGGATAGGAGAGGAGAAGAGGGAGAGGATGGGGGAGAGGAGGGGAGAGGATTGATGGGAGGTGGGAGTTAGTTCTGCTGACTCGGTCAGAGATTACAACATATACTGTAGAGCTTCCATTGATTCTCAGAGAGCCGTGTCAAATATGGATGTTGCACTTACATCAGCCTATCTGCTTTATAATTCATCTGGGTGTAAACATTACTAAGATGGAGAAGTAAAGATTAAGGAGATGGAGAGTGAGAAAGGTGGAATAGAGAGCATCATCCACGTCTTCGTAAAAATGTAATGGTGTTCTCCTCACTAAATCCAGATGTGTCTGCCATATATTGAACTGGCAAGGCGTGTATGTGTGTTTGCGTGTGTGTGTGAGTCTCGGTTTGTGTGTGTTATGATGAGATGAGAGATGGGCTGAATTAGCGAGGCGCTGAAGTCTGCAGTACAGTATGTCTTTCTTCTCCTTCTGTCTCTGTCTATTACCTCTCAATGTCTCCATGTCTCAATGTCTCCATTCCATCTTTTTCTCCCCCTTTCTCCTCCCCTTTTCTCCTCCCCCTTTACTTCTCAGTCTCTCTATGAGTGTTTGTGTGTGGTATACTGTGTAGTGATATTTACATTTTACATTTTAGTCATTTAGCAGACGCTCTTATCGATATCTAGTGTATAGTGTGTGTCTGTGTCTGTGTGTATAGTGTGTAGTGATATCTAGTGTATAGTGTGTGTCTGTGTCTGTGTGTGTATAGTGTGTGAGTCCATGTGTGTGTGAGGGGGTGATGGTTTAGATTACAGCCCAGTGAGATAGCAATCTTACTGAGGCACCTGCCCTCTCTCTACACACGCACGCACGCACACACACACCCCTCAACCCCACATCGTCTGTCCCTTTTGTCTCCCTCTTTCTCTCTGTGCCATCCCCCTCTCCAACCATCCGCCACGCGGCTAACACTTGCACAACAGATCTCTCTCCATCTTCTCCTTTCTCTGATATCCACCCATTCATTCACTTACGTATTCTCTCCATTCTCCCTGCTACTCAGCCATGACTGACACACAATGGCTGACACGGACGCACAATGGAGAGGTGGAATGTAGGCTACTGGAGAGCCTGAAAGAGAAAATAGACACGCGACTGCAGCAGAGAGTAGCGAGCTGAGTAGCGAGCAGTTTGGCCAGAAGAGTAGCATCCACTTCTCTATATTCCTCTCATGTGAAATCAGGGGTAAGTAAATAAGAAAGTGTATGTCCATTATATGATGGATTGGGTAGTTTTGGAAAGGCATTGCAACTACATAGCCTTGCATTGTGCTTAGAAGGCATCCAAGTAATTGGCCATGATTGCATGGAACTCCCTTCAGTCTCAGATTGCATGGAACTCCCTTCCATCTCAGATTGCTCACGTGAACAGCAAACCTGGTTTCAAAAACAGATGAAGCAACACCTCATGGCACAACGCCTGGTACAGGTATGTAGGCTATGTGTGACGTTTTAAATGTATGTAGTTCTGTCCTTGAGCTGTTCTTGTCTAATAATGTTGTGGACTATTTCATGTTTTGTGTGGACCCCAGGAAGAGTAGCTGCTGCTAGGTGAAAAATATGTCTATGTGCCCTTGAGCAAGGCACTTAACCAGTTAAATGTAACAAAATGTAATCGGAAATGTAATTTACATCATCCCCAAAAGTTATTATTTATCATGAGGGCCATAAACAATAACTAGTAATGCTGCATACTCCAAGAAAGGTTAAAATCTCAGAAAAAATCATCTTGCCCGCGCTACAGACGGCTATATCGGTCCACTAATACAGGACTAGTAAAAGCCCAGTGCACTGCTTTTGTGATTATACTTTTTTTATTAATAGCTTTTTTTTTTTTTTTTTTTTCAGGGGGTGCTTCAGCACCCTGAGCACCCCTACTTCCCTCAGCTATGATTTCAGCCATATGCTTTGTCAGTGGCTGTGACGTAGGGTTCAGCCAGGAGTTGATGGACAGACGGAAGAGCGAAGGAAATGGTAGGAGGGACATCCCAGCTTCAAGTGGTTTCAGATTTCACATCCTACATCACACAGGCTCAATACACTACTGTGTCCGTGGGAACCAGGGCTATTGCTCAATGCAAGCCACTTCGATCTACGGTGTCCACAGATCGATTTATAACTGAAAATGTCGGTCGGAACTGGTACCAGAACCACGAAGGTCCCCTAAACAGGGGGCTTTACATCTAAGAGGTTTTAACCCTAATTGCTCCTGTAAATCGCTCTGGATAAGAGCGTCTGCTAAATTATTTAAAAAATAATAATATACCAAATACCCATACCAACTACTGTAGGCCTACTGTGGGAAGTGGTCAGATACTGAACATTATGGTTTGTGTGGTCACCTCTAATCTGTTTACAGAACAAATTCATTGTAAGTAAATTAAATCAAATCAGATATTTTTGGAACCAAACAGTCCCGACTTTCAGTACTGATAGTGATTGTCTGCTACCCAATGCTGTTTGGATTGTGTAACTTCATTATTTCAGCTGATTGTGATCACCAATGATGGGTTAACGTGACCAAGCTTGAGTCTTCCTGTTAGAACACAGTTTAGGAGGATGAGCCATGATCAGTGAGTCTTGGAGATATGTATTTGTTGTTTAGCCTCAGGCCTTATAAAGGATTTAATTGGCATGCAAAATAATTTGGCTTGATGATATCTAGTGCTAAAACCCAGCTTGCAGATCATAGTACAATATTATAGTGCACCCCCCACACACACACACACAGACACACTGTTTGAATGCAGTGGGTTGTGAAATCTGATGCTACCGTAGCATCTGTTTTCATTCCCTGCACTCCACATTATGTGAACCAGGCCTCTCCCTCCTTGATCCTGCGTCTCCACTCATCAGGGGGTCTTATGTAGCGTGTGCGTGTGTTTGGCTGTGTTATGGTGCAGTGCGATCCGCTTTCACTGCATCTGTACCCTGTCTGTTGATTTCTCTGCTCCGCTGTAAGAGAGTTCAGGCATGGTGGTCCATTGGGTGTAGTGTGGGTGCAGGGTATCCCATTCCCCTCTCATCATAATGCTGTTTCCTGTGAGACATCTGCCGTGAGGAAAATCGAATCGCTATCTTTAGATGGAGATACATCATTCAGTCTTTCATTTTAAACTGAAATATGTTTGTTTGTTCACCAGTGGAAGATGGTGTGTATTTGTGAAGATTCAGTGATTCATGTAGCTGTGTCTGTGCTTGTTCTGTGGTGAGGGAGGCTGACTATGTTTCTGCAATACTAGAACTGTAATACTATCACCCCTGTCTCATCTAGGAACTAATCCCACCCTTCCCTCCACACACACACACACAAATGCACACAAACGCACACACACACGCCTACTTGCTCAGGGAGTGAAGCAGTGAGACCCAGCTTACCGACGCTTGATTAGTAGTTTCAAGTTTTAATGTCACGTGCACAAGTACAGTGAAATGCCTTTCTTGCATGCTCTAAACCCAACAATGCAGTAATCAATAACAATGTAATACTAAAAATAACACAAGGTAGAACAAAAACACACGAGAAATGAAAATACAAAATAAGAAGAAGATGATAAAGTAAGTAGTCATACAATATATACAGGGTCAGTTCCAGTACTATATTTACACTGTGCAGGGATACTGGATCAATAGCGGTAGATATGTATAGGGGTAAGGTGACTAGGCATCAGGATATACTGTATGATTAACAGAGTAGCAGCAGCGTATATGATGATTGTTTGTGAGTGGGTGTGCGTGTGTGTAGAGTCAGTATAAATGTATGTGCATATTATGTGTGTGTGAGCAAATGATGGGGTGAGTGTTTGTGTGTGTGTTGGAGTGTCAGTGTGTGTGAGTGTGTAGAGCCTGTGAGTGTGCATAGACAGTGCAAAAATAAGGGTAAACTCAGATAGTCTGTGTAGCCATTTTGTTAGCTATTTAGTTGGCTATTTAGCAGTCTTATGGCTTGGAGATAGAAGCTGTTCAGGAGCCTGTTGGTGTCAGACTTGATGCACCGGTACCACTTGCCGTGCGGAAGCAGAGAGAACAGTCTATGGCTTGGGTTGCCAGAGTCTTTAACGATGTTCCAGGCCTTCCTTTCACACCGCCTGATATAGAAGTCCTGGATGGCATGGAGCTCGGCCCTAGTGATGTACTGGGCTGTTCGCACCACCCTCTGTAGCGCCATGCAATCGAGGGCAGTGCTATTGCCATACCATTCAGTGACGCAGCCAGTCAAGATGCTCTCAGTGGTACAGCTGTAGCACTTTTGAGGATTTGAGGGCCAATGGCAAACCTTTTCAACCTCCTGAGGGGGAAGAGGCACTGTCTCACCATCTTCATAACTGTGCGCGCGTGTGTGGACCATTTTTAGTCCTTAGTGATTTGGAGACCGAGGAACTTTAAGCTCTTGACCTACTCCATTGCTGCTTAATTGCTGCCCCCCCCCCCTTTCCTGTAGTCCACAAACATGTTATGATACTGTCAGCCAATCAACATTCAGGGCTCGAACCACCCAGTTTATAATGTGGCATGAAGCCTTAGAGTTATTGGGAACAGGAATGATGGTGGTCATCTTAAAATCATGTGGGAATTACAGACTGGGACAAGGAGAGGTTGAACATTTACGTGAATATGCCTCCCAGCTGTTCTGCGCATGCTCTGAGAAAGCGCCCTGGAATACCGTCGGGGGTGCCTGATTAAAGACCTTACTCATGTCGGTCATGGCTGGCGGAGGAGAGAAAGAAAGGGCGAGAGAGAGAGATCGAAGGGAGAGAAAAACAGCACTGCTGACTCTGCAATGACATTTAATCATCCCCCTCTCATCCTGCCTGAATCCTCTGCTCTACCTCCACACCTGCTCAGTCCGTTCTGTCTTCCTTTCTTCCTTTTCCCTCTATACTGTCCTCTCCTCTTCTTGTTACTAGGCAGAAAGTAAGACTGTGGAATGTCTATGTAATAACATGTGAGTAAAGTTTGGGGCCAGTCAGTCAGCAGCATTAGGCCTTATGTGACAGTAGCATTCACTAGGCCGAGAGGGGTGTAAGCGGAACCATATTACTGTTTTATATCTATGAGTGGAACCATGCCCTTAATCCATCTTTCTCTCCCAATCTCTCTCCCTCTCCCTCTCTCTCTCTCTCTCTCTCTCTCTCTCTCTCTCTCTCTCTCTCTCTCTCTCTCTCTCTCTCTCTCTCTCTCTCTCTCACTCACTCACTCACTCACTCACTTACTCACTCACTCACTCACTCACTCTCTCCTTCTCTCTCTCTCTCTCCTTCTCTCTCCCCTGCTGGCCTACTGTGATTGCGTGCCTAGTGCAGTAATCACTTCAGAGGAGCTGCCATGACGGGGACTAAGGGTCTGGCTGACTGGGAGGCAGGGATCCTTCTGACTGGATGCTAATCAGGCCTGCAAATGCTAACCTTTTAACTCTAATGAGGCGACAGAATTAAAGTTTAAAGTCATGACTGAAGAATGATAGGCCTGTGGCTGTGTGTGTGTGCATGCGTTTGGTAGTCTTGAGAAAATATCCTGCGGTGCTGTGTAGTTCTCGAGGGGGAGAGGGTTGGGAAGTGTAGTTTCTTGAGGGGATGGCGGGGTTGATCAGTCATGGCATCTCTCATTACCCTACAGCCCCCAGTGAGGCTAAGAGATGGAGAGAGAAAATAGGAGTAGAGGATAGAGGAAAAAGGGAGAGGGTTTCAGAGAAACTGAGTAGGGAACAGAGGGGTAAAAAGAGTAATATATTGGGAGAGAGGCATACAGAGAGACAGGGAAAGATAGAGGGAGGAAGAGAGAGCAAGAGAGACAGAGAAAGGGAGATGGATAGAGAGAGAGCCAGAAAGAAAGAGAGAGGAGAGTGAGCGAGTGAGCGAGAGACAGGGAGAGAGAAGGAAAGAGAGAGAGATAGAGGGAGAGGGCAACAGCGCTATTAATAGGATGGGAACTGTTGGCAGTGTGTCTCTCAGGACATGACGGTGCTGCCAAACATCTTCCCAGAAGAGCTTTCTCTGCTGGGTCACTGGGGTCAGCACGGCATGACTGCCAGATGACTGCCCTGTCCTGTCTCACCCTCTCTTCTGCCAAGCTAGATACTCTCTTTCCCTCCCCCACTATCTGTATTAATCTCTCTCCCTCTCTTCTTTCTCTTATGTTTTTTCTCCCTCTCTCTTTCCCTCTCTCTCCATCCAACTCTCTCTCTTTCCCTATTTCTTTCTCTTCCCCTTTCTATGTATTAATCTCTCTTCCTCTCACATTTTCTCTCAACCCCTCTCTCTCTTTCCCTCTCTCTTTCACTCTCCCCATCCCTCTCTCTCCATCTCTCTCTTTCCCTCACTCTCTTTAAGCCTCATGTTTAATCCAGTTGTATCCAGTCCATCCTGCCTCAGTGTTGTGGGAAAGGCAGGGAGGCAGTTTAACCTTTCCTTCCCAGTGCTTGAGGCCATATCTGTCCCTCTATGTAAATGTCAATCAGCTCCAGAGAGACACATCAGACTGGGCTTGCCTCACTTAGTAATGCCCCTGGTCTCATAGAGAAGGTTTCTCTAGTAAGATGGAGAGCTTTGGGGGTGGAGAGATGGTGAGATGGAGAGATTGAGGGATGGAGAGATGGAGAGATGGTGAGATAGATGTATGGAGTGGTATCAGCTGTCAGCGTTGTGTGATTGGCTCGTGAGACTCCCAGAGGAGCAAGTGAAAATAACCCCCATCACACACATGCATGCACATCACACGTCTGTCCCTGACAGCTGGACTCCCATATGGACATAAACATGGATGCGTGCACACACACACACGCACGCACGTACGCACACACACACACAGACCAGGGAGGGCAGTGCCAGCACAGTGATTATCAGCGGGTGTAGTCTCTCCAAGGTGGCGTCTGTTGCTTGGTAACTACACCCTGCTCATTAATATGTAGATTTATACACAGCCCTCTGTGGCACTTTTGGCAAACACACACACACGTCAAAGTATTGCGTAAAAAAACCTTTGCTTAAGTATGTTTTCAGACTTGCCTGCATTAGACTTTGAACCAGGAAGACCATAAAAATTTCAATTTCCGTCTGTGAGTCTGTACCCTTTTTACAAAGTGCTTTACAGTTACCTGGCGTACAGCCCAAAGAGCAAGCAAAGCAGAAGCTTCCAGGACTAACTCCCTAGAAATAAGTAACCTAGGAAGAAACCCAGAGAGGAACCCTGCTCAGAGGGGTGGCTCTATTACAGGACAGTAGTAGAACAGCAGTAGTAATCCTCAGTCACTGTCTCAGACCACCTGAGACTGAGCTACCCAGTATGCTCTAGGGTTAGCTAAGATGATCACACTCTCTGTGTCAATCTACATCCTCCCCAATTAAGGTGCCACCAACATCCTGTGCTTGAGCTTCAGTGATGAAAGGGTATGTAAGGACACAGGTTTGGACTGTTGTTGGGGCTCAGAATCTGTCATAACTTGTCTTGTGGGAGGGGTGCAGTAGTAAGGTTGTGAAATATGCTGTGCCCTATCAGAAGCCTGTTAGCCAGATTTATACCTCTCTGTGCCCAGGGTTGCATCCCAAATGGCACCCTATTTTCTATATAGTGCACTACATAGGGCTCTGGTCAAAAGTAGTGCACTAGATAGGGTTCCATTTGGGATGCAGTCCAGGTCTTTGTCATGAAGTAACAGGATTAAACCACTCTAATGACTCACATGCAATCCTTCAACAGTTCAATGCCCACATCTACCCATCTGGAAAGAAAAGAAAGAGAAAAAGACTGCTTTGTAAAACAAACAAACAAATATGAATAAAAGAGGATAAAGAGAATTCGTCATTGGTCCTCTTTCCCTTCCCAGAACGGTACGTGTCTCTCTGTGTTTCTTCTAATCCTAAAACTAGGGTGTGAGTCTGTAATTGTAATTGTGTTGGGCCTTTTTAAGCTCTACTAACCGTCACACACAGCCCTCTCTCCACCCCAAACCATCTAGTCAGAGGTGAGAAAAGCATAGAAGCTTTTAACATGGAATAAGTTGGTTTATATTTTTTATTTTATTTTTGTCTCTCTCTTTGGAGGACAACTTTATTTGTGTTTGAATAGACTACCTAGTCTCCTCCATAGCTGGGGGATAGAGGCCTATGCTCTGTCATGGAGCTGAATAACAGATACAGTGTGTTTGCTGTGGCTGATGACAGGGACATGTGTGTTTTGTTGTGTGTTTGTTACTGCCTGAAAAAGCAGTGTGTGTGTGCGTTTTGAAAACCTTCCCCATGTTCAATGTGATGTATGGCTCCTGGCTATGCCCAAGGCCAGAACACACCATCCTCTGTACAGGGTGGTTAATGATATAATACTGTGTAAATATGTGGCATATGTGTGAACTGGGAGTGTGTGTATGTAAATATGTGTGTGTGTGTATGTCTCTGCACGTACGCACATTCGCACACACACACACGCATACACACACACACACACACACCAAACAAGCTGATCTGAAATGTTTGAATAGGTAAAGGCAGGGGGCCTATTTTGAGATTTGTTATTTCAAGATGCAATCCACAGTAGGGGAAACAGCGCCACTGTTACGACGGCCATTGTTATTGTTTTTGCTTTATTGAAGAAGCAGAGGTGAGGAGCGTAGTGCAACGTGGTAAAAAAAATTGCAGCACATATTCTGCTGTTCTGTCGCGCGTGCAATGTTGTTGGAGGGAAAAAAAACAGTGTTTGTTGTTTGCCGTAACTTTTTTGTAGTTGTAATATCGCAAACGTACACGGCAGTTTCACCGTTAAGGATTCCAGCTTTGACCTGTTCAGTTTTATCAGACCAGGAGAACACACAGTGGGAGTAAGCAACCATAAAATATTGAGACACGCCCGGTGGCAGTGATCATGGTCTTACCACAGCCTGAAGAGAGAAGAATGGGCAGTTGCAAAATAGTTGGGAAGAGATTTTTGACGTACCGATTCCATGAAACATGGTTTATGAACTGATACGCAAAATGACCCCGGATTCATAACATATAATTTTTCAATTTAAATTATTATACAAAATTCTTGCAACCAATGTAATGTTATTTATATGGGGGATACAACCTTCCCAGCTCTGCAGATTTTGCTGCGAAGAGACAGAATCATTAGATCATTTGTTTTGGTGCTGTCCATATGTAGCTTGTTTTTGGACACAGGTCCAGGAATGGCTGAAGAATTGCAATATTTACCTGGAGCTAACCCTGCAGATAGCACTACTGGGTGATCTGAAAAGTCAGTCAATCGACCAATAATATAATAATACTTTTAGCAAAAATGTTTATTTCTGTATAAGAGCGACTGCTAAATGACTAAAATGTAAATAGAAATCCAATCCAATCAAATCAAATCAAATCAAATGTTATTGGTCACATGCGCCGAATACAACAGGTGCAGACATTACAGTGAAATGCTTACTTACAGCCCTTAACCAACAGTGCATTTATTTTAAACAAAAAAAGTAAGAATAAAACAACAACAACAAAAGTGTTGAGAAAAAAAGAGCAGAAGTAAAATAAAGTGACAGTAGGGAGGCTATATATACAGGGGATGGTGTTAAGAGATAGATGGGAGGGGTTGAATGGAGCTGAAGGTTGGGACTAATAACAACAAGATAACTAATGTAAAACATATATATAGGTTATAGGTTGAGAACTGTTGTGAAAGAGCACACTTTGAAAGATATGGCAAATAGAAATCAAACCTGATGGAAATCAGAAATAGATGGGAGAGCTTGAGGGTAGAGGAAGGACATTACATTTGCCATATATTTTTAAACAAAATAGAGCTATTGAAAAATAGAGTGTGTCCATAAAATGTATGTAGTATGTATAAACTGGAAGTAGAGGCCTAAGCGTTGTTGTTCACTAGTTTACTCCAATTAGGGGAGGCGTGGTAGGGTTAGAAATTAATTGATTTTGTTATGGAGGCAGCTCTTAACTCTAACCTTAACCACACTGCTAGCCCTAATGCCTAACCTAACCTTAACCTTAAATTAAGACCAAAAAGCTCATTTTTGTTTTCATAAATTTTTTGAATTTTGACTTTGCAGCTGGCCCATCTAGCGGAAATCGCTCTGTGCTGCCTCCAGGACAAGACTCATCCCAATAAACATAAACTTGCAAAGAATGGAGCCTTTATAGTCTCACTAGAGTCTACCACAGTCAGGTAGGACAGGCGGAGAAAGAGGAGAGGGGGAAGGGGGAGGGGAGGGGAGGGAGGGGAGGGGAGGGGAGAGGCAGCAATTCTGATGACACACCTTTGACAGATATTGGAGAGAGAGCGAAGAGAGAGAGGGGGAAGGAAGAGAGAGAGAGAGGGAAGGAAGGAAGGAAGGAAGGAAGGAAGGAAGGAAGGAAGGAAGGAAGGAAGGAAGGAAGGAAGGAAGGAAGGAAGGAAGGAAGGAAGGAAGGAAGGAAGGAAGAGAGATAGATAGATAGATAGAGAGAGAGAGAGAGAGAGAGAGAGAGAGAGAGAGAGAGAGAGAGAGAGAGAGAGAGAGGGGAAGGAAGGAAGAGATAGATAGATAGATAGAGAGCAGAGAGAGAGAGAGAGAGAGAGAGAGAGAGAGAGAGAGAGAGAGAGAGAGAGAGAGAGAGAGAGGGAGTGGGGATCAATAGACCTGTTCAACCAGATCAAAGAACATGTTGAGTTTGTTAACTTCAGGGCTGCAGCATGTGCAGTTTGTGTGTATGTGCATTTGTACATGCGTGTGTGTATGAAATCAATGGTGTGAGACTTAGTGTTCTAAACAGTGCCTCCAGCTGTGAGGGTGTGTGTATTGACAGTTTTCTAGCTGGAGCTCCAAGCTGCTCAACAACATCATCATCTAGTAATGAAATACTCTCATGTCTACTACGCTGACAAACATTTTTATACAGCTCAGATATTTCAAACATTTACATGTGATCTCTCTGACTCTGGATTATTTCAACAGAAATTGTATTTTCTGTGGGATGTGTAAAGTGTGTGTGTATGTGTGAGTGTATGAGGCTGCCTGTTTTTCGGCTGCAGTATGTTTTCATTAAAGGGTCTGTCATCACTTAACCCCTGAACTGTTAGCCTCTCAGGGTCACTGGCCTGCAGGCTGGAGAAAGGGGCGGATCACAGTCACACTGTTTCTCTCTGTGTGGTTATGATGTTGTATAGGCTTGTGATGTAGTTGTGTTGCGTCAATCAGCTTGGCATGTTTCTCAGAGAAAACAGCAACGTAGGAACATAAGCCTATATAGCAACAGACAGAAGTTTGTGGTGCATCACCACACACGTGTAACTACATAGCTGTGTGTAGTATATGTGTTATGTAGCAGTTTGTGTAGTTGTCAGTTTGGCTTTTGGCCGTCAGTGATTAGAGAGAGTAGATACACATTCACAGGCTATTTCTGAGTACACACACACAACCCACAGAACACGATGATTTACTACAGAAATAGTAGGCCTACAACAGTACAGCTTTCATGTAGTGAAAAACAACTGTGACGTGAGAACATGTTCTGTTCCATCTTTAATGAATGTTATATATGACACATTGTTCACTTTTATGACTTTTTATGACATGCTTGTGTGTGCGTGCGTGCGTGCGTGTGTTTGTGTGTGTTCTGCTAACAAAGCACATTCTTTAGAAGAGCAGCCCAGTCCAACACAACTCAAGCAATTTGTAATCCTCTTTATCTCTCTCTCTCTCTCTCTCTCTCTCTCTCTCTCTCTCTCTCTCTCTCTCTCTCTGTGCACACCAACAAACCTTGATTGAGTTTGTATACATAATAAGACACCTATGCTGTGTGTGTGACTTTGTGTTAAAGTATGTACTGTATTCTGATGTGTGAGTAATCTGAGCTGAGATGAGTAATCTGAGTTATAGGTCACCATGTTAGTCATGTCTCACTCTGTGATAACCCCTCAAGGCTCTCCTCTCCTCTCCTCTCCTCTCCTCTCCTCTCCTCTCCTCTCCCTCTCCTCTCCTCTCCTCTCCTCTCCCTCCTCTCCTCTCCTCTCCTCTCCTCTCCTCTCTCCTCTCCTCTCCTCTCTCTCTCTCTCTCTCTCTCTCTCTCTCTCTCTCTCTCTCTCTCTCTCTCTCTCTCTCTCTCTCTCTCTCTCTCTCTCTCTCTCTCTCTCTCTCTCTCTCTCTCTCTCTCTCTCTCTCTCTCTCTCTCTCTCTCTCTCTCTCTCTCTCTCTCTCTGAGCCCCCTCATCACACCTGTGTCTGGAACCAGCCTCCTCTAACTAACACTGACTCACCTTAACACCTCAAGTTTAACAACCCTGACTACAACACACATGCACACGCATGCACGCACACACACACACACACACACTCTCTGGTGGTGAAATATGGAGTTTGGTTTTAAATCAGCAGGAACCTACCTTGGTGGTGATATTTTGACAGGCTCCAGGGAGGGTGCAGAACTCTATTAAAGTCTATAAATTGTTATTGGCCAAACTGTGGGAAGAAGAACCTTTTCCCTTTCCACGCCCTCAGACCAAAGGAGGGGTTCACTTTCAAATGACGGAAAGAGAGGGAAAGAGCCAGATGGAGAGAAGGAGGGCGGGAGAGAGAGAGAGGGAAAGGTGATCGGTAGGCGTAATGAAGGTAATGAAGATGAAAGGAAAATACAAGAATAAAGAGAGGCAGGTAGGAGAGACGGGAATGTGAAGGAAAGGAAATGAGAATGAGAGGAGAGAAGAGAGAGAAGAGAAGGAGAGAAGAAGAGAGAGAAGAGAGGGATAGAAGAAGAGAGAGGAGAGAGGGTGAGAAGAAGAGAGAGAAGAGAGGGAGAGAAAAAGAGAGAGAAGAGAGGGTGAGAAGAAGAGAGAGAAGAGAGGGAGAGAAGAAGAGAGAGAAGAGAGGGAGAGAAGAAGAGAGAGAAGAGAGGGAGAGATGAAAGGGCATAGAGAAAGGTAGGGGAGAGGCAAACATGAGTTACAATAAATGATCGGATAAAGAGTTGGAGGGAAGAGAAAGGGGGAAAAGGAGGTGTAGAACGTGGGGGGAAAGCGGGAGAGGGGAGAGAGTGAGCGAGCGGGAGGGGTAAAAGGGAGGGAGAGGTGATTGTTTCAGGACCACTGGTGGTTTCATGTTTCTCCTCTGCCCTGCAGATTTCCATTCTCCCGCTTCCATGCCGACTGACTGACTCTCTCTCCCTCCTTCCCTCCTCCCTTCCTCCTTCCCTCCCTCTCTCTCTCTCTCTCTCTCTCCTCCGCCCCCTTGCAGCCAAGCCTCTCCACGCTGTAGAAGATTACTAAGAGGAAGACTTCAGACTCACTGAGGAGAGCACAAAGAGAAGGAGGGATACAGACAGAGAAGAAAGAAAGAAACTCTGCAAGGTATGTACAGCTGCACACATGCTTTTCATTCTCTTTTCCTCTCAGACGCATAGAAGGGCAGGAAGAAAAGAGAAGGTTTCTGATTTCTCTTTCGCTCTCTCTCTCTCCCTGGGATTCTATGTTCCGTTGTTTCCCTGTTGGCTGATGTAGTCGTGCTTTCTGATCTGTGTTCTTTGTGTGTGTGTGTGTGTGTGTGTGTAGTGTGAAGTGTGTGTGAAGTGTGAAGTAAGTGTGAAGTGTGTTCTGTGTACCATGTCTAGTCAGAGTGCTGCTGATGTGAAGGGATGAATGAAACCATGCCTTTAGGGTGTGACTTTATGTGTATGAGTGAATGCGTGTGTGTATATATTCAGATTTTTATGCATGTGCGTTGCATGTGTGTGAGTGTAAGTGGGGGTAGATGTGTGTGTGTGTGTGTGTGTGTGTGTGTGTGTGTGTGTGTGTGTGTGTGTGTGTGTGTGTGTGTGTGTGTGTGTGTGTGTGTGTATATGAATGTGAGTTGGGGGTGTAACAGCAGGTGTGATTTCAGATGTCAGTTGTCTAGACAGTGAGGTAGGCGGTAGTCATCTTATTGATGTATGGAGGCAGGTCTATCTCCCAGGGGATCAACAACCCTACATAAACATCCATTGACTAAATAGAGGATACATTATGCTTCATAGGACAAACATAGTGGACATACTACGCACATACATAACAATACACAGCACATACAAGAATACACCGTTTTAGGTTAAAATAAAATACTTTTAACCAGTTTCCTAGAGAATTCAAGAACCTCATTGCTGATTTCCTGCAAGAACACATATTGTATACATAATATTGTATTCATTCACTAAACCAAACAGAAAGAACCTTGGTTGCAGAAAGCAGATACACCCATATCAATATCCACTCATACATTGTTTGCCATTGCACTGTGTGCATATTATTTTAGTCCTATGCTGGAGGCTTGGTTAGTAATTACTATTGAATAGGGTCCAACCAGTGTGCAGGTGTGGAATATAGTACCAGGTTTCCCTCTCATTTGTCTGCTCTTGGCTGTGTCCCAAATGGCACCCTATTCCCTACATAGTGCGCTACTTTTGACCAGAGCCCCATGGGCTCTGGTCAAAAGTATGGCACTATATAGGGAATAGGAAGCCATTTGGGACACAGTTTACTGCAGTGTTTACCGTGACTCTGGGACCTATAACCATCAGGTTTTAAACAGCCATGGTCTGCTCTCTCCACTCACATTACCAGGTGGCTGCTGGGTTGCTTACTAGGCTGTTTTTACCCTAGCTTTTTTACTACAGTCAAGCCTGGAGTTCAGCATGTGGTTTTGGTTTAGAAGGTCTCTGTGTGTGTGTGTGTGTGTGTGTGTGTGTGTGTGTGTGTGTGTGTGTGTGTGTGTGTGTGTGTGTGTGTGTGTGTGTGTGTGTGTGTGTGTGTGTGTGTGTGTGTGTGTGCTTATGTTCATTCCAATCTGGCTAGCACTGTAGCAGTAGCACAACAACTCCATCACTAAAGTCCTCCTCAATGATGATGTTAATTTTTATTAGCGTCTGTGGCTAACCCACAACCCACATGCTGTCCCCTTTCATTTGGATGCTAGCGAGGCGGCTAATTGCGTATCCGAATGCTATCCCTTCAAATTAGCATTTGGTTGCTAATTTGTAATTACCACATGCACCAATAAAGACCCTCAGCCTCCCAGTCAGTGATCATCCTTATAAAGGGCAAGAATGTGTTTGGCTGTTCTCAGAAAACATTAATGTATCTCTCTCTCTCTCTTTCTATCTACCCCTCCCTGCCTCAAGGACTTCCTCTGCCTCTATCTTGGAGTTAGGTTTAACATGCTAATTGCTAAGGTATATATATGCTGAGGAAATGCCAAGGTGCTTACTAGGTTGGGGCAGCTAGCCATGAGCCACCATTATCCTTAGCAGTGTGAGAGAGTGAGAGAGAGAGAGAGAGAGAGAGAGAGAGAGAGAGAGAGAGAGAGAGAGAGAGAGAGAGAGAGAGAGAGAGAGAGAGAGATTAAAGCAAGTGGGGTGTCACTAATGACAGGCCTCAGATCACCCCTGGCAGTTCCACTGTCGAATTAGCCTTAACCACCACGCAGAGCCAGAGGACCACAGACTAACCACAGATCACTGGTCTGGGACTGGCCTGTTGGGAGCGTTATCAGTGTCATAGCTAGAGTGTACTGTAATTGCAGTGGTTGTTCTACTGGTCCAAACTGGTAATTTTTTATGGCTATGTTAGAACATATGAAAGTGGAAATGGCTGTTACACAATATCCTGAGCTTTTTGTTTTCCTTTATGATTGGGTTAGGGGCTGGTTATGAAAAATGTATGCACTCACTAACTGTAAGTCGCTCTGGATAAAAGCGTCTGCTAAATGACTCAAATGTAAAATGTAAATGGTTAGTAAGGAATGATGATGATGGTTAAATTCCCATTTGAAGGTAGAAAGTGCCATACTTCCATATTTTCTAGCATGGTCATATAGTGAGAAGTGATTTGGTGGAGGTCTGGCACTGGCAGAGCTCCATGATTAGGCTGCTGTCTGGCAGGACCATGCCCACCCTGGTGATCTTGGCGCTGGGTAAAGGTTTCCCAGTCAGCAGTGTAGCCTGGTGGTCTGAGTTTGGCACCACTGTCCAGGTTAGGACAGACAGACAAAGACCTAGGGCCTGGTAGATGATGGATGACAGAGAGGAGAAGAATACTGCTCTTGTACCCCCGTGAATAGAGGCCTTCTCTCTGTGTGTCTGTGTATGTGTGTGTTTGTGTGCATGCGTGTGTTTGTGTGTGTGTGTGTGTCTGTGCTCGTGTGTGTGTGTGTGAGGAAATGCCCGCCATGAGGGCACCAGCTCCTGAAAGACCAATTTATACCTTGATTTTCTGGAAGAATCTTCTGCTGCTCAGGCAGATTTCCAGATTATTTGGGGAGGGGAACAGGCAACAACCCCCCACTGGGGACAGAACCTGTCTTTCTTTAGATAGTACCACTTGACTTAGCTCTGTGTTTATCCAACTAGCTCTCACAGTCTCACGTCAGAATTAGACGTTCATCCATGTTTCTCAAATGTCAAAGTTGTTGCAAACATCACATTTCAAAGTGTTTAAGGTTAAGTTTAGACATTTACTCCCAAATTGTAAAGTTAGTCATTAACTCCAAATGGTTAAGGTAAGGGTTAATGTTTGGGATAAGCTTAAAACAAAAATATCAAAATCAACTTTCTATCGCTGGATTAGAATTTGCAACCTTTGGAATCAGAGGCAGATGCTTACGCCCGTCCACCATCCCTGTCCACAACACAAAACCAAAACCTACTTGAAGGTAACAGCGCTCACTGTTGCCCCTAGTGGCCGGTTTCCATGTGATCTCCTGACGTCCTCAGACATGGATGGCCGTCGAATACTGACTTGTATCACGGGTGACCTGCCTGGTTTATCACCATAAAAATAACTCTTGGCATATTATGCTGCCCATGTTTTCATCCAAAGCCCTGGTGGTTCAGCCCATAGTGGTTGAGTGGTCTAACCAAACAAAGAGAGCAGTGAGCTGGAGAGAATAGGCATATGGGCCCTGGTCAAATGTAGTGAATAGGGTATGTTTTACATTTACATTTTAGTCATTTAGCAGACGCTCTTATCCAGAGCGACTTACATTCATCTTAAGATAGCTAGGTGGGACAACCGCATATCACAGGCATAGAAAGTACATTTTTCCTCAATAACACAGCTATGTTGGAAAAGCATTCCAGGTGAAGCTGGTTGAGAGAATGCCAAGAGTGTGCAAAGCTGTCATCAAGGCAAAGGGTGGCTACTTTGAAGAATCTAAAATCTAAAATCTATCTATTTTTTGGTTACTACATGATTACATATGTGTTATTTCATAGTTTTGATGTCTTCACTATTATTCTACAATGTTGAAAATAGTAAAATTTAAGAAAAACCCTGGAATGAGTAGGTGTGTCCAAACTTTTGACAGGAACTGTATATATTTCGATGTGAAGAGGAGGATTATTTAAGATACTGTTTGGTTTCAGATGTTTTCGGAAGATGGGCAGGGACTCTGCTGTCCTAGCTTCAGGGGGAAGCTGGTTCCACCATTGGGGTGCCAGGACAGAGAAGAGCTTGAACTGGGCTGAGCGGGAGCTGCCCTCCCATAGGGGTGGGAGGGCCAAGAGACCTGAGATGGCAGAACAGAGTGCTCGGGTTGGGGTGTAGGGTTTGAGCATAGCCTGAAGGCAGGGAGGGGCAGTTACTCTTGCTGGTCCGTAGGTAAGCACCATGGTCTTGTGGTGGATGCGCATTTCGTCTGGAAGCCAGTGGAGTGTGCGGAGGAGCGGGGTGACATGACAGAACTTGGGAAGGTTGAAAACCAGGCAGGCTGCAGCGTTCTGGATAAGATGCAGGGGTTTGATGCCACAAGCGGGGAGTCCAGCCAACAGCGAGTTGCAGTAATCCAGATAGGAGAGGACAAGTGCCTGGATTAGGACCTGCACCACTTCCTGTGTGAGGTAGGGTCGTACTCTACGGATGTTGTAGAGCATGAACCTGCAGGAGCAGGTCACTGCTTTGATGTTTGCAGAGAACAACATGGTGTTGTCCAGGGTCACGCCAAGGTTCTTTGCACTCTGGTAGCGCGACACTGTGGAGTTGTCAACCGTGATGGAGAGGTCTTTGAGTTCCGTCTTGTCGAGGTTGAGCTTGAGGTGTTGGGCCGACAGTCAAGTTGAGATATCTGCCAGGCACGCAGAGATTCGTGTCACCACCTGGTTGTCAGAAGGGGGAAGGAGAAAAGTAGTTGAGTGTTATCCGCATAGCAATTATAGGAGAGACAATATGAGGATATGACGGAGCCGAGTGACTTGGTGTATAGAGAGAAGAGGAGAGGGCCTAGAACCGAGCCCTGGGGGACACCAGTATTGAGAGTACGTGGTGCAGACACAGATCCTCTCCACGTCACCTGGTAGGAGCGGCCTGCCAGGTAGGATGCAATCCAAGAGTGTGCAAAGCCTGAGACGCCCAGCCCTGAGAAGGTGGAGAGGAGGATCTGATGGTCACTGTGTCGAAGGCAGCGGATAGATCTAGGAGGATGAGAACAGAGGAGAGAGAGTCAGCTTTGGCAGTGCGGAGAGCCTCCGTGACACAGAGGAGAGTGGTCTCAGTTGAGTGAACCATCTTGAAGCCTGACTGGTTAGGGTCAAGAAGATCGTTCTGAGAGAGATAACGAGAAAGTTGATCAGAGACAGCACACTCAAGTGTTTTAGAAAGAAAAGAAAGAAGGGATACAGGTATATATTTTTTTATGTCAGATGAGTCGAGTGTTGGTTTCTTGAGGACGGGAGCAACTCGGGCCATTTTGAAGTCAGTGGGGGCGCAGCCAGTGGTCAGGGATGAGTTGAGGGAAGTGAGGAATGGGAGAATGTCTCCAGAGATGGTCTGGAGAAGGGCGGAGGGGATGGGGTCAAGCGGGCAGGTTGTCGGGCGGCCAGACCTCACTTGTCGCAGGATGTCATCTGGAGAGAGGGGAGAAAGAGGTCAAGGCGTAGGATAGTTATTTATGTGGAAGTAAGACCAGTGGACCCAATAGGCTGAGTGAATGAGCAGCGGATGTCGTCAATCTTTTTTTCAAAGTGGTTAACAAAGTCATCCGCAGAGAGGGAGGAGGGAGGGGGAGGGGTGGAGGATTAAGGAGGGAGGAGAAGGTGGAAAAGAGTTTCCTAGGGTTAGAGGCAGAAGCTTGAAATTTAGAGTGGTAGAAAGTGGCTTTAGCAGTGGATACATTTGGGATGCACCCTAGGTCAGATCTAGCCTTCCTACACCTCTCACATAGAACCTCTTAAAACAGGGCTTCCCAAACTGAATTCAGGACCCACTGGTGGTCCCTGCTATTTGTTGGGTCATATGAAAATGAAAAAGGCTTTAGGAGGTTAAGAGTGGGTAGGTGGAAGTGGCTACGGTTAAGTGGTTATGATGTGGGAAAGAACTAAACCAAAGAGCTGCAGACTCTGGGAGGACTTCATTTCAATTACAGTACTAAAAACATCAGCTAGGCTATATAAGAGAACTGCTGGTTGTCTGCCATCTGAGACCCACACACTGAGAACGTCCTCAGACCTAAACCAATTGTTGATTACCCATTACCACTCAGAACCCAGCCCCACCCTGCACAAATTAGAGCCTAGAGTACAGTGTGCTTGTGTGTGTCATCGGACCCCCCTCTATCCCGGACCTATTAGTGTAATTATGAGTCTAACGCTAAATTGTCAGCGCCTGCAGGTCCACAAAGAGAAGAAGAAAGAAAGGAAAAGAGACAGAGGGATGGATAGATAGATAGAGCTCACAGCTCATAACTGTATAGGGAGTCACACATTAGGCCAGCAGAAACCTGTTATGGCCAGTCCCAGTCTGTCTGTCTCCAGGGAGACAAGTATGGAGAGGACGATGAGGGGAGGAGAAGAATAGAGGAAAGAGGAAGAGGATAAAGGGAAGGTGGAGTGAAGGAACCAGGGAAGAGGAGGAGTGGAGGCTGATAGAGAGTTGAAACAGATAATAAGAGGGGAGGGGGAGAGGAGGAGTTTAGAGGAGAGAGGAGGAGGATGGGGTGATGAGGTAGTTTGTGTGTGTGTGTGTATTTTGGCAGGGCAGCTGTTAAACATCGGGAGGATGAGCCACAGGAGTGGAGAAGACAATACTTGTGTTACGACATGATGGCCTGTGGCTAGGGAATAAGTGGGTGATGACAACCTTTTCATGCAAAAACACATAGAACACACACACACACGCACACACACACCTAATCACCCCATCCAAATTCAGCGTCAGCTTCTGACTGGGTTATGATGTCTCAGTGACATGTTCAGTAGTGTGGTGACAGGGTGTAAGTGTTGACCTCTTAGAGGAGAGAGGAGAACTCATACACACTCAGGAGGAGTCACATTGTGTTACAGCATCATGCACACCTTACCGGAACTACTCTCTTACAGCAGTGATATGCATCTGTGTGTGTGTGTGTTTCCGTCTGTGTGTGTGTGTGTTCAGAGGGACCGCCGTCTCCAGCTGTATGAAGTTGAGATGAGCACACATTCCTGTCGTTCCACAAACCTGTCTCTACCTGTTCCACACTCAGCAGAAGGCTATGACCCCTTCCTCCCTCTCCTTCTCCTCCCTCTCTTCCCTCTCCTTCTCTTCCCTCTCCTTCTCCTTCCTCTCCTTCTCCTTCCTCTCCATCTCCTCCCTCTCCTTCTCCTCCCTCTCCTTCTCCTCCCTCTCCTCCCTCTCCTCCCTCTCCTTCTCTTCCCTCTCTTTCTCCTCCCTCTCTTTCTCCTCCTTCTCCTCCCTCTCCTTCTCCTCCCTCTCCTCCCTCTCCTTCTCTTCCCTCTCCTTCTCCTCCCTCTCCTTCTCCTCCTTCTCCTCCCTCTCCTTCTCTTCCCTCTCCTTCTCCTCCCTCTCCTTCTCCTCCCTCTCCCCCCTCTCCTTCTCCTCCCTCTCTTCTCTCTCCATCTCCTCCCTCTCCTTCTCCTCCCTCTCCTCCCTCTCCTCCCTCTCCTTCTCTTCCCTCTCCTTCTCCTCCCTCTCTTTCTCCTCCTTCTCCTCCCTCTCCTCCTCCTCCCTCTCCTCCCTCTCCTTCTCTTCCCTCTCCTTCTCCTCCCTCTCCTTCTCCTCCTTATCCTCCCTCTCCTTCTCTTCCCTCTCCTTCTCCTCCCTCTCCTCCCTCTCCTTCTCCTCCCTCTCCTCCCTCTCCTTCTCTTCCCTCTCCTTCTCCTCCCTCTCCTTCTCCTCCCTCTCTTCCCTCTCCTTCTCCTCCCTCTCCTTCTCTTCCCTCTCCTTCTCCTCCCTCTCCTTCTCCTCCTTCTCCTCCCTCTCCTTCTCTTCCCTCTCCTTCTCCTCCCTCTCCTCCCTCTCCTTCTCCCCCGTCTCCTCCCTCTCCTTCTCCTCCCTCTCTTCCCTCTCCATATCCTCCCTCTCCTTCTCCTCCCTCTCCTTATCCTCCCTCTCCTTCTCTTCCCTCTCCTTCTCCTCCCTCTCCTTCTCCTCCCTCTCCTTCTCCTCCCTCTCCTTCTCCTCCCTCTCCTTCTCTTCCCTCTCCTTCTTCTCCCTCTCCTCCCGCTCCTTCTCCTCCCTCTCCTCCCTCTCCTTCTCCTCCCTCTCCTTCTCCTCCCTCTCCTTCTCCTCCCCCCACCCTTCCTCCCTCTCATTCTCCTCCCTCTCCTTCTCCTCCCTCCTCCCTCCACCTCTACCCATACTCCCTCTTCTTCCTTTAAACATATAGGCCTTCAGTATGTCCTGCAGTATGGTAGTTAACACAAGCCAAGGTGAATATGTTACACCAGTATCAGAACTTAAATTTTACACTGTAAAAAGCCTTGAGCCCCCTCAAAGCTTAATGAGAGAACGCAGCCGGTGTGTGTGTGTGTGTGTGTGTGTGTGTCTTTGTGTGCATGTGCATGTGTGCATTTGTACGTTCGTGTGTGTGTGTTGGTGAGTGTGTGCGCGTTTTGTGTGTGTGTGTGTGTTATTACGTAAGCCCCGTGACTGTCTGAAACCCACACAGTGACACTCTTGCCTTGCGGTTATGTTGCTCTACAGATTAGCACTAAATTAGCACCTAATGGTCGGCAGAGAAAACAAAGGATGGGGCCCTGGAATGTTATAATTGTCCAGGGAGACGGGCAGAAGGGGGGAGAGGACGGGAAAAGGTAAGAAAGAGAAAAGGAGGAGATTTGTGGCTCTCTGGGTGCCATTGAATCCCAAAGGAGAGGGATGGAGAGAGGGAGGAAGAATAGAGAGAGAGAGAGAGAGAGAGAGAGAGAGAGAGAGACCTCAGGCTGTGGTGTGGGCTGCTGACTGTCATAAATAAGGGTTTAGGTGTGTGTGTTTGTGTGTGTGTATGTGTGCGTGTGTGTGTTTGTGTGTGTATGTGTGCGTGTGTATCAAAACAGCTTGCGAAACATTCTTACTTAAGTTGATTTGAAGTTGGGTCACTGACTGATGAAGGTTTACGAGGCCAAGCATCCGTATGGAGACTTGGATCTTTTGTTGTAACGGTTGATATATAAGGCCTGTTGTGTGATTGTGGATCCAAATATAGTAATATGTTTAGAACAACAGTGAAGTGTTCCAAGTGTATAGTCTGGCTATTGATGGAGAAACTGTTGCAACATCGATGTGTGTGTGTATGTGTATGTGTGTGTGTGTGTGTGTGCATGTGTCAATGCGTGTGTGTGTGCATACTGTATATATGTCTGTGTGTTTGTGTACCTACTCACAATATCTGTGGGGACAATGAACGGTCAGGGCATTTTTTATCAGGTCAATAGAGACTGTCTATCTGTACTGTTTCATAATTCACCCTGTTAAGATTGGACTAATACTCTTTAAACGTTCCTATCGATCCTCGTGGATTAAGTGTGTTTTGGCTCCTTAGCTCCATAGTATTTTAGATGGATTCACAGAAGCTGGGTTTCATTGTGATATACAGTCACTTTTGGACTAGTGCATTACTGTACAGTATAGTTGACCAAGCAAATGCTAGGAGGCCTATCTAATATTGAATGTGGAATAAAAGTGGCTTGCTTGATATAATGTTAGCTAGCTCTGGTCCAGGTAATGTGCACTAACGACCTGGACCAGAGCTAAATAGTAGCTAACATTCCCAGCAAACAAAACAACACATGGATTAGTTAACTTGCAGCCTGGGTGAGAAATTCATGTTGTGTTAATGATCTGCTGATGGACTGTTGATATGGATCTAACTGTTGATGACGATTTAAGAGTGTGTCTTAAGGGATGTTGATAAAAGAAGGGAAAACTACCAAAGACATGCACAATTATATTTGCAACCAATTAGCAAAGATCCTATCCTACACAATTGAATACAGTGCTTACCACAGCTTTTGCTCATACATGGTAGAATTATAGACACACATAGTAAACCTTGTGTTGTTTTGGCTTTCTACCATGCCTCTCCTCCCCTACCTCGCGTCGAAAATAACATTATAGTCTGCTCTCATTTAGCAGCATCTGGTTTATGAATGAATCAAGAAACAACAGAGGCTATACACTGTAGTGAGTCATTCTGCTGGAGAGATAGTGAAGGTTGTAAAATGGGAAGTATCAATGAGAAACCGTCTCTACTAGTACAGCTGAGTCTTTGTGTGTGAGGAGTTATAACATTATAGTCTGCTCTCGTTTAGCAGCATCTGGTTTATGAATGAATCAAGAAACAACAGAGGCTATACACTGTAGTGAGTCATTCTGCTGGAGAGATAGTGAAGGTTGTAAAATGGGAAGTATCAATGAGAAACCGTCTCTACTAGTACAGCTGAGTCTTTGTGTGTGAGGAGTTCCTAGAAAACAGTGTAAAAAAAAAACAGAACCCTACTAAGCCAACTTCAATCATACTAGTGTCCCCTGGACTATCAGAGAGACCACAGTGAGTTATGTGGACAGGGCTGAGGAAGAGTTTGTATAACGGGAAAGGCGAGTGGAGACAGTATCTCCAGGCTGTTGAGACAGAAGGTACTACACTAGACAGGACCTCTACATTGATGTGTGCTGTGAGTGACCACGTTAATGTTTCTTGCCACAGCTTAGTATTGCTGGGCCGGAACCAACCGGAACCAACCAGAACCAACCGGAACCCATGACTAAGCTGTGGCAAGAAACTTTAACTGGTCACTTACAGAGCACAACAATGTAGAGCTCGAGTCTAGTGCAGTACCTTCTAACCAGTTATGTTATACCAAGCATTATAGTTTGAACGCCATGTAGCATCAGACTCAGAAGCCTTGCTGAGACAGGTGTGGGTAAGCTGTTGACTCTCCAAGGCCTCCCTAATGTAAAGATGAAGGGAAGGAGGGATGGAGGGATGAGACTGACTGGAATCACTGAGGAGAGGAGAGAGAGATGAAAAGGAAGACAGAGCTGGAACAGAAGGAGTGGAACGTTAGATGGAAAGAAGGGAGGAGGTGGAACAGGAATAGAAAGATAGATGAGAAGTGTGAAACAGTAGAGAGGGGCATCTGTAACGCATTAAGGGTGTGTCTGTCTGTCGGTCTGTCTGTCTGCCTGTCTGGGACCTTCCAAGGACCTGTGGAATACACAAACCCCAATGTGTTGGCCATATGATTTGATCACTTCTACCTTTAGCTTTTGACCAAGCTTTTGAGATTCAACAGATTCTTCAGAGTTCTTCAGAGTTTAGCTTTTTGCCGTTATGTAACATGCAGTAGCTCATCAGCACAGTCTCACATGGATTCTATGCAGGCATGCGTGTGTGTGTCTGTGTCAGTGTCTGTGTGTGTGTACCTTGCCTCAGCTGTGAAGATTACATGATTAGGGGTGGCCTTGGGGTTGGGTTGAGTGTTGGCGCAACAGATAGAGTGAGATGGCGGGAGGGGGGGGGGGGACTGAAGGGGTTAAGCTGGCCACTGTCTGCCTCTGACAAGAGTTAATGATTGGAAAGGAGAAGACAGGCAGAGGATAGCTGGGGGAGTGTGGGAGCACGTGAAGGAGGGAGCGGATGGAGAGAAAGAGGGGAATGAACGTCGTGCTTCAATCCAGCTGTCTGCTCCTCTGGGAATGTAATCCACGAGTTCAGCTCAGGGAGAAAGAAAAAGATATTAGCCGCAAAGGAACAACTGTTTCTGCTCTCTCCCCTGTTTAAATTCCACTCATACTGGCCCCTGGACCTTGGCTCTGAGTCAACTGTCTGCACAGAGAGACAGAGAGAGAGAGAGAGACAGAGAGAGAGAGAGAGGGAGAGAGAGAGGGAGGGAGGGAGGGAGGGAGGGAGGAGGGAGGGAGGGAGGGAGGGAGGGAGGGAGGGAGGGAGAGAGAGAGAAAGTGGGACGACATTGAGAGTTAGATGGCGAGAGGGGAGTAAGCGAGTGGAGTGTGAGGGTAGAGTAAGTGAGAGGGAAAGAAGAGAAAGAGAGGAGAGGGGGAGAAGAGAAAATAGTGGAAAGAGAGAGGGCAGAGCAGACTGCATTTCCAGACTGCGAGAAAGGTGCATTAGACGGAGAGTTCAAGAGAGAAATGAGAGGGAGAAGGGGGGGATCATGGAGGAGTCAGCAGTGAGGTAGGTCTGTCTTCATTCTGCTCTTACACTATATATAACAAAGTATGTGGACACCCCTTCAAATTAGTGGATTCGGCTATTTCAGCCACACCCGTTGCTGACAAGTGTATAAAATCGAGCACACCGCCATGCAATCTCCATAGACAGACATTAGCAGTAGAATGGCCTTACTGAAGAGCTCAGTGACTTTCAACGTGGCACCGTCATAGAGGAGGCTGGAGGGCGTAGATTTAGGAGGACAGGCATCGTAATGACTGGACTGGAATGGATGGAAAGATACTCAAGAGGGGGGGGCAATGCAAAGAGTCTGGGTAGCCATTTGATTAGATGTTCAGGTGTCTTATGGCTTGGGGGTAGAAGCTCTTTAGAAGCCTCTTGGACATAGACTTGGCGCTCTGGTACCGCTTGCCGTGCGGTAGCAGAGAAATCAGTCTATGACTAGGGTGGCTGGAGTCTTTGGTATATAGGTCCTGGATGGCAGGAAGCTTGGCCCCAGTGATGTACTGGGCTTTACGCACTATCCTCTGTAGTGCCTTGCGGTCTGAGGCCGAGCAGTTGCCATACCAGGCAGTGATGCAACCAGTCAGGATGCTCTCAATGGTGCAGCTGTAGAACCTTTTGAGGATCTGAGGACCCATGTACAATCATGAAGATACTTACATGTATACCTATACACACTCACGTCAAGGATGCACACATAGACAAAACAACCTGTATCTCTTTGTGATACAACTGTAGCCAAGAAAGAGGAGACCGCGTGGACTCAATGAGAGAGAGGTGTGTGGGTATGCATCTATGATTGTAGTAATGGGACGTGCTTGTCTGTTTGTGTAGCTCACCTAGGGCAGAGAACATGCTCTCACTCCTAAACCAGGTCAGCAGTAGTGAGTGGTACAGTATGTTAATAGTTGACCAGGTGATTGTGAACTTGCCTCCTGTCTAGCTGTTCTGTTCAAGGTTTCCTTTTATATAACTGCTCTGGCCTTCCTATCAGCATATATCATGGTAGATAGTCTGTGTCCCAAATATAACCCTATATAGGGCACTACTTTTGACCGCCGCCCATAGGTAATAAGGTGCCATTTTGAATGGCCATTCACATGTATTTATTTTCATTTAGTAGACACTCTTATCCAGAGCAATTTAAATACTGGTCCCCCTTGGGAATCTAACCCACAGCCCTGGCATTGCAAGCATGATGCTCTACCTGCCTTACCACATGGCCTGTTCACCTGCTGAGACCTTCACTCTATTTAACAGAGCTGCCGTGTCATAGGTTGGACTAGGTCAGGGGTACTCAGTATTTGAGAAGGTCTGGTCACACAAATGCCTTAGGTGGCAAATGTTCAGATGGATATTGTGATTTGTCGGCATACTAACAAACCCCCACCTCGCAACACAACTGTTCAAACTGTACACACCACGCTTGTTGCCGGAGACAATTTGCTTTTAGTCGGGACACGCTTCTGGTTCCGGATCCAGACCCCGGTCTGCCTTTTGAGTACGGCTGGACTAGGTAATCTGTATGGAGATCTTACAGTAGTAAAGTGACCAATCAATGGCTAGTGCCCAATCAATGGCATTTACTGAGTACCAATGGGCTTCAGTACCAAGAATCATTGATCCATTGGTCTTTCCTGGAGATCCATTGTGACCACCCCTTGTGAGACTGACTAATGATGTTACTGAGGGTGATAAGATAGTTATTCTCCCTGACCTCTTGTTTTGTGGCTGGGTTCAAAGGTCAAAGGAAGGACTCCTGCCTGACTGAACCTTCTGTGAACCTATGCACACATGGACACACACCCCTGCACAGACACACTCACACCAGTGGCGGTTGGTGCCGTTTAAGATGAGGGAGGGTGATCTTTTTTCTTCTTCTACTACAGCATATTGGATGACTGTCATTCATATTCCATTCACCCACCTCAATGTAACATCGATAGGTTTACGCTACTACATGATACTATAATTTTCCCTGTACCCATCATGAGGATGCTACAACGTAGCCTATTAATGAAAGTTTACAACATAGTTGCACAGGTCGAGTAATCAAGTTGACAGACTGTGACACATTCAATACCGCCTTGCACACTCTTGCCTGCATCTAGCTGATCTAGAGCGCAATCATTAGTCCAACAGTTGCAAACAAGCATTTCTATCGGACAAATTCAGTTATGTTTATCCCAGTTTCGTTCCGTTTACTTCCGTTTAAAAAAAAAATTCAACAGAATTGGCGCAATGAATACACCCCTGATCACACGCAAACACAGCACTTTCATAGTAGCCACATACAAACAGCTCGTTGTATATTAAACACACTGAGGGAGTGGCTGTGGGGGGTGAAGAGACACAGTCTCCAACCTGGGCTCTCTGGAGGACAAGAGTGCTGCACGTCCACTTCCATGAGGAATATAAGGATTTGGAGATACTTACCTTTGGGAAATACTCACCTTTGGATATATGCACCTGTGGAAATACGTGAGAGACATTTGGAAGGACTTTTTTGCTGGGTTGGCCACTAGCTGCAACGTGGACTACAGTAAGGCTGGGGAAAAGTTATCTGAGCGAGTGAGAATTATGATTTTGGATGTGGAAGAGACATCCCTGAACTGTTAACCCTTAAAGAGCCACAAGAGAACAGAATTTTGTTATATTTTCAGTTAATTTCCCAAGACCTATAATAAAATCCTTGTTTTGTTTGAACCTTGTCTCCTTGCACTACTTGAGCAATCCCGCTGAAAGCTGTGTAGCCTCTCGTGACGTCACAGATGGTGGAGAATACAGGCACGCTCAAGCGTTAATAGTGCATGTCAGAGGAGGATACCGAAGGTTTGATCACCCAGTTTTCCAAGTTGGCCGTAGGCTCCCCGCCGACTGAAATGGAGGACATATTGAAAGCCCTTGTTGCTGGCCAGCAAGCCCAGATGCAAGCAAACGTGGCTCTCTTGGAGGAGCAAAAGAAAGCCAACCTTCTGAAGGCAGAGGAATTGCAGTTGCAGAGACAGAGGGTGGTCCAAAATACCCGCCCAATAAAGGCAAGTGACTTTATATCTAAGATGGGAGCTACCGATGACATTGAGGCATACCTGCATGCATTTGAGGCCACGGCCACTAGGGAAGCCTGGCCCAAGCAACAGTGGGTTGGTCTGTTAGCCCCCTTTCTAACCGGGGAATCGCTGAATGCTGTCCGGGACCTGGGCCCTGACCAGGTTACTGACTATGATGCCCTGAAGTCTGAGATCCTCAGCAGATATGGACTCACAAAGTTTGGTATGGCCCAAGCGCTTCACAGCTGGACCTTCCAACCAGACCAACCTCCTCGGGCGCAGATGCATGAACTTGTCCGAATCGCAAGGAAATGGCTGGATCCGCAGAGGAATACAGCAGCGGCGGTGGTGGAGGCCGTTGTGGTGGATCGTTACCTACGCGCCCTGCCTTATGAGGCAAAACGGTTCATCAGTCAACAGGCCTTGACCACGGCTGATCTGACCGTGGAAGCTGTGGAAAGTACCAGGCCACAGCGGAGATGCTGAATGCTTCCCGAAAAGACCCCAGGAGTGCGGCCCCACCACAAATGGGAAGAACCCGTCCAAAGGACCCCAAGGTCTCTAACCCAGCCACGTCAGGACTTATCCCGGCTCCAGGGGGAGCCAGAAACCAGGCGGGTCCAAGAAGAGTACACCAGGAGGGGGAAACTTCGACAGTGTTACCGGTGTGGGGAGATGGGACATATCTCCTGGCAGTGTGGGAAACCAGCCGATGAACCTATGCCCACTGCGGAGTCCGCCAGCTCAGCACCCACACACCGTTTTGCCTCGCTCTTGGGAGTCGTAGATGGCGGCCCAGATCGACCCCCACCTGCCCGGTAACTGTGAATCACCATGATGTGGAGGCCTTACTGGATTCTGGTAGCCGGGCCACCCCTGGTGCGTAAGGATTTGGTGGGCCCAACGTGTCTGACCCGGGGAAAGTCCTCCCAGTTTCCTGTGTCCATGGGGACACCAGAGAATACCCCATTACTGAACTTACAATGACCAGCACATGGGGGAACCATACACACGACGGCGGGGTGGTTGATTCCCTCCCCGTCCCTGTCCTAATTGGACGAGACTGCCCAGCCTTTAACCCACTCTGGAGAGAGTCTCAGGAGAGGATAACCCGAGTACCTCGGAAACGGAGAGGCAAGACTCATCCGGGGAAGGCTCCGGTGCAATCCTCCGAGTTACTCACTCCCGCCCCGGGCTCTGATAGGGAGGGCAGGTGCCCAGACCGACACAGAGACGGAGCTACAGAATCTGGACAAAGAACTGTCTGGTCTGAAGGGGACCGCTGAGAGGTATCGTTTGTTAAAGCAACAGTTAGACATGAAGACAGAAGAGTTAGATATCCTCCAGGCTAAACTCCAACAGAGCTCCTTCCCTAAGCAACAGGAGGAGCTGGAGAGGCTGCGCAGGACCATCGAGGAGTGGGAGGAGACCCTGCGCAGTAGTAAGGAGGTCCAGAAGAAGGCAGAGGAGAAGTACAAGGTGTTGGAGAACAAGATGAAGAATGCGGAGGCAGAGAGAGAGAGGGAACTGAAAGCTGCTCAACAGAAGCTAAACTCTGCTAAAACCAAGGCTGATGCGTTCAGTAAGAAACTCAAGGAGAGACAACAGGAGGCTGAGTCCCTGGTCCTAGAGTTGGAGGAGTTGAAGAGAGAGCAGTCTGGCAAGCACCACGGCAATGCGGACGCCCTCTCCGGCGTGATGCCTTCTCCGCTGCCTTTACCCGACGAGGACGTCGGTCCCGAGGAGGGGGATGTGTGATGTCACGAGAGGCTGTGTCCTGAGGGACGTTACATCCCCCTGAGGTGGCTGCAAACCCAGACAGCTATGGCTCCATCTGCTGGTATGGTCGGGAACTCCACCACCTCTATGGCCAAATCTTCCCAATAATTCCTTCTTGCATCTATCTACGTTCTCTCCTCCTCTCACCTTTTCCCTTTGCTTGTGGACTTCAGTGGACAACAAATCAACTTTCCAAGTCAAACCTTCATATCATGAATGCTAACCGCTACACACAGCCTACATCGTTGTCACGTCATAGTCAACATAGCTACTAGAACTAACGCGTTAGTAAACCCACTACATATATATATATATATATATATATATATATAGTAGTATAGTATGCTTACTTACTTAATTGTGTACTTCATATTGCCTATTCTAATTTCTCATGTGTTTTTTTCTAGTAATACATTGTTATTGATTATTCCATTGTTGGGTTTTGCGTTTGCAAGAAAGGCATTTCACTGTACTTGTGCATGTGACATTAAAACTTCAATCATGCAGTACAGTGTACAGTCAGCAGCAAGCAGTTTAGCAGTTACAGCGGCTAAATTAATACAACTAAAAGCTTACCTTGACTTGGAAGAGTTACAGTGTTGGATAGACATAGCCAGTTAGCTAACATAGCATCCCTCTCTGTTTGAGCCGGGTGTTTGAGTAGGCTAAACTAGCTAGCTAAGTAAGTGAAAGTGAAAAAATATATACTACGAAATATACTGTAGCTCTCTCTCTCTCTCTCTCTCTCTCTTGCTTCTCCTTAATTTTGGAAGAAATTAATTTGTTCAAAACTGTTCAAGTATTACATTTTTATTTTTTTGAGTCAACTACTCACCCCATTTCATGCACTGCAGTGCCAGGTAGCTGTAGCTTATGCTTTCAGTACTAGATTCATTATTTGATCATTTGATTGGGTGGACAACATGTCAGTTCAGGCTGCAAGAGCTCTGATAGGTTGGAGGACGTCCTCCGGAAGTTGTCATAATTACTGTGTAAGTCTATGGAAGGGGGTGAGAACCATGAGGCTCCTAGGTTTTGTATTGAAGTCAATGTACCCAGAGGAGGACAGAAGCTAGCTGTTCTCCGGCTACACCTTGGTGCTACCCTACAGAGTGCTCCTGAGGCTACTGTTGACCTTCATTGCAAAACAGTGTGTTTTAATACATTATTTGGTGACTTGTGAATATATTTAGTATAGTTTTTTAATGTTTCACTATTTATATTTTTCTGAAATTCACTGAGGAGGATGATCCTCCCCTTCTTCCTCTGAGGAGCCTCCACTGATTCACACACATACTGAACCTGCTCTTGACCTCCTTTTAAACGTGGCTCATTGTAAGGGAAGGCTAGTAATTCAGTGACCTGAGGAGAGAACAGGAGAGGAGAGGAGTGGAGAAGAGAGGAGAGGAGAGGCCTGGGGTCCTCTGATACACAAACTCTGTCTAGGTGGGTATGGATGTGAACTGGATGTAGGTGGTGTAGGGTTAGAGGAATGATGGAGTTTTGGTGGTTGGATGTGTGTGAGAGATGTTTGTCCTTGACAGTCAGACCCTGTGGACTGTGGAGGGTAAGAGTGTTTTAGGGGAATGGGTGAGAGGAGAGGATGAGGGCTCTAGGGGAGGGTTGACATGGGGAGCTGGGTTGTCAGAGATGAGGGAGGGAGTCTCTCCCACCAGGACGTTTTCTTGGCAAACAGAGAGAGGAGACTGGCCTGTTCCTCTAGTTCAAACAGAGAGAGAGAAAGAGAAAGAGAGAGAGAAGGAGAGGGTGAGAGAGAGAAGCAAGGGAAGTGTGTGATAAAGAGAAAGTTTGAACACAGTTCACCCACAATAAAGTTCAAGAAGAGGAAAGAGTGACAGACTTTTGAGTTCCCCAAGTGAAACCATTTTAATTCAGCTCTATTTACACTGTGCCTCAAGTCATTTATCACTCTATGACTAACAAAGGGCCCATGCCTGTTCCCTTCAAAGTGGGGCCAAACACAACAATGGTATAGTACAAAACATATAGGCTGAGAACTGTGAGAAATAGAAAAGGACCAGATTCTAGAGGGGCAACCCATCCTTCTCTCAACCAGTCTAGGACAAGTATGGTGTTTGATTCTCTGAGACAAATACAACATACAGTAGAGGGGAACAGGAGCAGATAGTAGCATTTCTGGTGATACTGAAAGTCAGACAGATAACTTTCTTCTCTATGGGTCAGTGCTCTGTCTGGGACTGTCTGAATGATTTGTTGACAGGTGAACATGTGAGCAGGAAGCTGTCACATGATCAGGTGTCACTTCTGTTCACATCTCACCTGAGGGTTCAGAGAGGACATTCACCTGAGCAAGTGGAAAACCACACACACACACACACGCACACCTCTGTCTCTCTACAGTAGTAGGTAGTATCTATGTGTGTGTCGTGTGGGGCCTCTCTCTGGCATTGTGCCAGGGATAGAGAGACGGATGGGGGATTTTATGGCCTGGAATGTTCCGGCATCGCCCCTCTGCAGCTGGAATGTACCGGCATCGCCCCTCTGCAGCTGGAATGTACCGGCAATGCCCCTCCGTAGATGGAATGTGCGCTTAATGGGAATCTTCCCTCTGCAAAACCGGGAATGGGATCAAAATAATCAAACTCTTCGAGAGTTTGGGACTATAAGGTTCTATCTGCAAAATGAGGATTCTCAGGTAATTGGTTTTAAAGTTCCAAACCCTCATTGGTTTGAATGGTGTCAGCAATTTAGCAATTGTTATATTGTATTCTTTTGAACTTAACAACATTAATTGGGGTATTTAGAGTACTATATAAGTACAGAACATTGAACAGAACAAGGCTATGTCAATAACTCAATTTGGATAAAAATGCAGCTAGAACCTTCTAGCCCCAAGCTCTCGACTTCTGGCAGGATCTATTAGCTTCTAAGAGTGCATGCTAGAACTTGATTTTGATTGTAGTAAGAACTTCAGTAAGACTGTACTGTCAGTATGTTGTTCTGGTGTCGTAGATAGCATTGGCCTCAGTCAATGCTGGTATGCTGTTTTGAAACGGTATGCTGTTGAATCACTCCTGGAGGTCTGGGACTGGGGTTGGGAGAGAACGTGTTATGCAATGAGCTCACTGTGGGACTGCGGGAGGTCAAACGAGGAGCCAGAAAACTTGACGGCTGAAGAGTTCTTAAGAGTATGCTTTTGCTTTGAGTGCATTGCTGATATCACAATATGTACATTACTATATGATTAGAAAGGTAATCTCTCCATGTACAGTATCTATGTCATAAATACATAGATTGTATTTGTATTGTATAGTCCCTGTGTAGCATTAGAAGCTTGCTATGAGCATTTATTTACTTAAGCCACTGGGGTTCCCCTTGAATGAGGTTTCCACTGTGAGTTGCCACTCATTCACAGACTCCAGTGCCAGAGGAAAGTCACAAACGCTCACGCGCACATACGCACGAGCGCACACACCCACACACACACCCACGCACCCACAATCATGCATGCATGCACGTACACACACACACACACACACACACACACATACACACACACAAGGGGCTCACCTTTGTTTAAGAGCCTCGCCACCATGACCAAGCTGATTAGCTAGTGTGGTTATGTAGGCTCTAGTAGCTAGCCTGAGCTGGATAAGCTCCTAATTGCAAAATGAACAGCAGGGGAATTCCTAACAGACCCGCAAAATCACCTCTTTGTTTTAGCATTCACTCAAACGCATTGGGTCAGGAGGTTTACAAATTTGGATGATGGAGGGGCCAATTTCCTCCAGTTCTATGTGAATGTAATCAGGGAAAGATGCTCCACGCTAGTTAGCCAGGCATTCAGCTCTGGAACATTGGCCAAAAACAGGAACCTCTGACTGAGGTTATTCACCACAACCTGAGTTCAACTATGACTCAGAGCAGCCCTATTATAGACTCCCATGCAACATCTAAATACCAAAGCCATCAATGGCTCCAGGAATAGTCTTTGTACCAGAGTGATTTGTGTAACAAGCACAGTGGAGACTTTCTGAAGTGAATGTTACCATTTACCGGTTTCTCTGTCTTCATGCTGTTTTTAATCCTCATCCTCATTCTCGTTCCTGGGTTGTTAGCAATGAGTTGAGTATTCCACATGTTATTAGTGTGTTTGTTCTCTGTGTATCGGGGCAGTGCAGCAGGCATATGGTTTATGTTAGCAGTTAGCGTCTAGTGCTAACAGGGATGTTATACACTAACTAGCCTGACTGAATGCGTATCTGCCTGTCTTTAACTAAAGGCCAGGGCCATGGCCAGGGCCAGGGGCCAGCCTGTCCTCTGGTTCCCCCTATCCTCTTCTCCGCTTCCCCCTCTATCCTCCTCCGTTTCCCCCTCTCTTATCTGAGATGGAAGATGCCTGTCTCCTAACTCCAGCTGCTGTTTAATCAGATCCGTTTCTTTCTCTTTCTCCATGTTGACACAGGGCTATAATTGGAAACGGGAGCGATTGAAGGGAATCGGATGTCCCTGTCACAGAGAGAAGAAGGGAGGGGAACTAAAGAGGAGGCAGATTATATGTAATGTTCCTTTTCAGCCTTCTGATTTAATGTAATGTGGTGTTTAGAGGATGGAGGGATCATATGGTTTAGGTTTGACGGACAACCAACAGAACAGATTACTTGTTGTTGTATGTTCTATTCAGATCCAGTTTCACAGAGCCAGATTAAGCCTACAGATTAAAAGCATGTTTAAAACCTCTTAAACGTTAACTCCCTTATTTAGGGGACTGAGCGGTTCTGGACCAATTCCGACTGACATTTTTGTGTACAGAGCGCTCTGTGAACGGTGCAACATCAATTGCTGTGCACTCCGTGAACGCTCTGGTTGTCCTGCTTCGCATATCGTTCTCTGCTCTCGTCTGAGATGCAGAATGTGAAATCTGACACCTCATTTGCATAGGTAGCACCACATCACATTTCCTGGCCTATCCAGACAAAGGATCGATTTCCTCTGCCTGTGAACCTCGCAGCTTCGCTTACAATACGGCATATGAAACGGGAGACACTAGCGATTGCAGCAAAAGCAGTCTCGCTGTGATGTTCGCAGATGGATTTAGAGCTCTCAACCAGAAAAAATACAAAATAATTTTGTAGAATTTAAACAAGACCACGTTCTCTTGGTCACATAAAGCTGAATTTGTAACAAGTCAGTAGGCATTTGAATGGCGTCTTTGCGTCGCCCAGAGGACACTGGGCAGCTATATGAAATGGTGCCAATTTTGAACTGTCACTAAGTATGATCATATCTATTTTACAGTTATAAGAAAGGTGAAATATTATAGTAAGTAATTTCTAATTTGATTGTTATTATATTTAGAAAGTATTTCAATAATTTCAAGCCCTGTTCCCCCACTTTTGTTGAGTAGGAAAAAAATAACTTATTTGTACTGTGTACTTGAACTTGTGTCCTCAAAAGTGAATACACGTCAGCAATTTATTAAAACAATTTCACCAGAAAGGTGATATTTTAATATTTACGGTAGTATAAGTATAACTAGGTATTGTCTATGGCATTCATGATAAATAATGACTTTGGGGTATGTCTATTTAGGTGGAAATCTACATTTTGATATTACATTTAACAGGTTTTTAAGACAACTCCCCTTTGAGTCCAGGAGTATAGTTAATCTGTGAAACCATAGAGTAGAACTTAGCCTTTCACACAGAAAAGGTAGACAGACAAATAATCCTTCCCCTATCGCTGCTTTGGATTATGTCCCGTTGGTAGCCAACACAGTCCCAGCGTCATATGAGCCCTTTCTCACTTTCTCTGACAGTGTGAGTTAGCAGGATGAATAGGACATGTTAAAGCAGTAAATGTTAATTCCTTCATAGTTCTGTTTTGTCATGATGCTTTCCTCCTCCTCAGCCTCTCTGTGATTTTATCTTGGACTGTCTTGTTAGCTCTGTAAGGAGGTTGACAAACTCCAGCTGCGTTGGTCCAAGGAGTCATTTGTCTAGAACATTCCAAGGCCTGATCATTCTCCCTCTCTGGGCTGTGTCTTAATCCATCTCTGCTTGTCAGAGATTAGCTAGTCTCTTTGTCTTGGTGGTATGCTGCCTTCCGCCCCACTAACTAACTGGCCTCTAGATGTAGAGGAGGACGAACTTGATCACTGTTAGCACATCACTGTGCCCAAATGAAATGGCAAGTTTGTGTTTGATGATACTGAATCACTGGGCCTCACCGCTAAACAAGGTAGAAAGCTGTCTGTTAGCCAAAACAAGAATGGGTTTCATCAATGACTCTAACATGGCTAGCTGCACGCGTGTGTGTGGGTGTGTCTGGGATGACCCTGTCAGGGTAGAGCAGCTTAACTGTGGCTTGACTGTCAGGATGTTAGAGGAGGGCCCCACTAGAGGCTAAGTGAAGTCATTCGACAAACGTTATCTGGAGGAGGTGACATATACAATAGACTGTACATTTGGACTGCTAAACTGATGAATGTCCTTGAATTTTAGTCTATTTACAGAACATGTTATTTAGTATACTTTAATAGACTGACATCACAAACAAAGTTATCTTGTTGGAGTTATCCTCTAATCAAATTTCAGTCTAATTGGCATCAAGAAAATAGTCTTCAAATTGTCAGTTTCTGTTTAAGGTTGCAACCCCTCTCTGTTAGAAAAATTATAATTATCTATGATTATTTATGCTCCTATCGCTCATTATCTTACATAATTCAGTCAATACTACACCTGCGGCGTTAATACACTTAATACAGGATATTATCTGGTAAACCTGACTGCTTTTTGGATATATCTACAGAGACTGTTGATAGTCCACCTAAACCATGATAGTTTGCTGACTGCTGTACTGTACTGAATTCCAGCCAGTCCACTCCTGTGTTAACTCTGACATGGCTCTGTATGCTGCTGGGCCTGAAGTTTAGGAAATCTCTCCAAATCTCCCCTTAATTACACACACATACAGGATTTAGTTGCCACTTGTAATTAGAAAAGTGTGTGTGTGTTTGTGTTTGTGTCTCTCTCTCATTCTCTCACACGCTCATGTAGAGAACTGCTTTCACTGAGTTTGTGGACGCACTGAGTGACATGTTAGTCTATGAACTTAATCTAGCTGCCTCCAGAAACACATTAACTGCTGGGAGGATTTGCATTGATGTTACCATCACTGATCAATAAAGTTAATTTAGATTAAGGTTTGGTGCGCCAGAGGTTCAACATTAGGTTCTACTTAGGTCATCAGTAAATGACGACGTTGACGGCATGTTTGCAGTAGTTTGTTGCTTGTAGGCTACATTTTACAGTGTTGGTTAACTCTTTTGAAGGCAGTGTGTGGTCAAACAATGTGTTTAGTCCAGGGCTGTTCACTTCCGATCTTGGAGGGCCGAAACACTTCTGGTTTTTGTTTCTACATGGTAGTTAATTCCACTCACCTTGTGTACCAGGTCTGAATCCGCCCCTGATTAGAAGGACCAGAAGTTTGAACTGTGAATGACAGTTTACCACACACTCCAGGATCCTATTAATTAATAATCCCCACTCACTGTTATCGGACCTAGATGGCTCTCAGCTTTCACAGTCATATCGTAACAGTATGGATCACTTTCCTCTCAGCGTCCCGTTAAAAAGACGCTGTCTGACTCACAATAATGAGAGGACACAGATACATTGCTTGTTATGCTCTGCTCTGGGCATCAGCTGATACTCTGAGACAATGGGACTCTCTCTCTCTCTCTCTCTCGTGCTGGGGTCTGTTTCAGTAGAGCTGCAGTGAGTGTGGGGGGACAGAGAGGGACCGCGAAGTGGGCTGATTCAACACTAGAGGGGGCTAGTCTTCTCTAGAATGAGACTGTTCCCCTCACTTGTTTTATGCACCAGTATTAATATCAAAACCATTGGCAGTTGTGAATAATTCCAAAATATCTAATAATTGACACATATAAAAGTGTCTACAACATCTCATGAGCAAGACAATATTGAGTTAAACTTGAACATAGTGGTATAGTTGCAAATGCCATCTCCTCTAGCTAGTATAGTGTGTTCACTACCCTTCTCTCCTGTCCTAGTGCGTAAGTGGATAGTAACCAGTCTGCAGTGCATACTCACTCACCATGCTGTAAGGGTACTAGATTATGTCCCAAATGGCACCCTATTTCTTTAGAATAGGGCACTATTTTTGACCAGAGCCCTATGGGCCCTGGTCAAAAGTACTGCACTACATTGGGAATAGGGTGCAATTTGGGACTCTATTGTCCCCTATAGTACTTCATATCCTCCTGCTATCAGATACAATATTGTGTTGGCTCAGACTTGGCACTCAGCACTCAGCTGCTGCCTTTATATCTGTTGGCAAGCAGGCTGTGGCCATGTGAATCTTATTTAAATCTCAATGATCTTATCTGCGTGTGTGTGTGTGTGTGTGTGTGTGCACTTGTTTGTGTTTGTGAATGTATGTGTGTAGCCTACACACACGTGTGTGCATACGTGCCTGTTTGTGAGATACACTTGATGTTAATGTGTGACAGACCCAGAAACAGACTAGCCTAGTTCCCCTTCAGCCATAATGAAGTCCCATACTATGAAGTGTCCTGGACTAGATTATATGTTAGAGTAATTCATATGGTCATATTCCTGTCAGCAGTACAGCAATCTCATTAAAGAAGCATGCAATTACCATTACAGTATTACAGGCTTGTGTTTGACCTTGTCTACCTAGGGCGGTAATGTCCGACCCTGCTACTCTCAGCTTACTACAGTAGAATACAAATGGTACACAGCTATACTATTTTTGTAGGCCAAGTGTCAATTAGAATAATGTTACAGTATATGCTATGAAAGCAAACACATCATCATGTCATGTAGCTGGCTATCTGGTTGTACTGATGGAAATGCTGTGTTTATTACTTCGTTGTACAGCCAATGACCAGGCAAAATAAATCCTCCAATAGGGGATTGTTGGTGCACTGGCTTTTCATACATTCATCTATCATGGAGGATGAGACTGAAGGTCAAATCCTCAACCTCCACAGAGGAAGCATTCTGTAGGGTGACAAGGAAATAGTAGGATCTCAGGAAGTGATACTGACAGACAGAAATGTGGTGGCAGATAGTCTCTGTCTCTCTCTCTCTCGCTCTCTCTGAGGAGCGACACACATGTTTGTTATTAGACATTTCATTTCTCTGACAGTAGAACTCCCTTCAGACCTCCGAGGCTGTCTGTCATCAGCTTGAGGAAGGCTGCAACCATGTTATAACAACAGTCCTCCTCCTCCAAAGGAAGAGATAGAAAAAGAAAAGAAAGGGAGAGCGAGAGAGAGAGAGAGGGAGAGACAGAGAGAGTGAGAGTGAGAGAGTGAGAGCGAGAGTGAGAGAGAGAGAGAGACAGAGTGAGAGAGAGAGAGAGAGAGCGAGAGGGAGAGAGAGAGAGAGAGAGAGAGAGACAGAGAGCGAGAGAGAGAGAGAGAGAGAGAGAGAGAGAGAGAGAGAGAGAGAGAGAGAGAGAGAGAGAGAGAGAGAGAGAGAGAGAGAAAAGAAAGATCTCTAGACCTGGCACTGAGCCCCCATCCATCTCCCTGGTGGTATGATGTCATCAGGGTGTGTCTGATAGATTTACAGCCCTCTGGGCACACAATGATGACCCGTATCCATAACCGATACATTACATCCAGATCTGCAGGATCAGTTTTATGATGCAGTTACGCAACGCTGCAACCTGTTTACCGAGATTATGGACCGGTTCAAAGCCTGTGATTGGTTGACTTTCTGTGGATTTCTGTTTATTGTTTCACATTGTGGCTGGGGCAAGAGGCTGTAAAAACTCGGAGACCAATAAATACCTGGTCATGATGTTTCTCAAGGGATCTTTCAATGGGACCAGTTTTCTAGGGCAAGAGTCAGCATGTTATCATCTACAAAAGTAGCATTCTCTTGTGCTTGTTATCTGGTGGTGTGTTAGTAGTGTAAACTGTGCTTAGCTGTATTCTGTTAGTGTATCTTAGTGAGATACAGTGTGTACATTTATGATATGTGTTGCTGAGGCATTTGTTGTACTGTGATCTGTGCCATGTTGTAATGCTACTGTATATCGCTTTACTGTGCTGACCTGTGTTGTGCTGTGTTAATGTGTGATTGGTAATTGTGGGGGTTGTTCCAAGGAAGGTCCAGTAAGGTCCAGTCAGCAGTCTGTCTGCCCAGGAATCATTGATCTGTTTGCGGGGAAACTGAGGCCAGAGAAAGCCTCAGTCTCCAGAGACCCAGAGATCAATACCCTCAACAGCCTGTTATCATACATTAGACATGGATACACTCAATACACAATACACCTAAACCCATCTCTCTCTCTCTCTCTCTCTCTCTCTCTCTCTCTCTCAGTTAAATGGTGGCTTAGTGCAGGGCTGGCCAATTATATGGGTTGTATCTCTCTCTCTCTCTCTCTCTCTCTCTCTCTCTCTCTCTCTCAGTTAAATGGTGGCTTAGTGCAGGGCTGGCCAATTCCGGTTCTGCTTTTCATCCTGTCCTAATCAGGGACTGATTCAGACCTGGTACACAAGATGAGTGCAATTAACTACCAGGTAGAAACAAAAACCAGAAGTGTTTGTGGTTCAGTCAGCTCTGTGTATCTGATTAAGTAATTGGAGGCCTTGAGGAATATGAGAGGGAATCAGGAAGCCTTTTCATGCTGGACTGTACTCTCTTCTTCCTTACACAACCAACCTAATAGGGTATTTTTCATATGTGTGTGCGCGTGCTTGTGGACTTTTACGTCTGTGGAATATTTCCGGAGAGGACCCCTGTAGTGTCCCACTAGTTTGCCTTCATCCCCTCAGTTTCACCACAGCAGTGATGTGATCACACCCTGCATGAAGTCATGATAACTAACACTCCCAGGCAGGCATACATTACATTACTATTAATACATTTCCTATTTACCTATTGTGACGTCACGAGAGGCTACACAGCTTTCAGCGGGATTGCTCAAGTAGTGCAAGGAGACAAGGTTCAAACAAAACAAGGATTTTATTATAGGTCTTGGGAAATTAACGAAAATATAACCAAATTCTGTTCTCTGGTGGCTCTGAAGGGTTAACAGTTCAGGGATGTCTCTTCCACATCCAAAATCATAACTCTCCCTCGCTCAAATAACTTTTCCCCAGTCTTACTGTCTTCCACGTTGCAGCTAGTGGCCAACCCAGCAAAACGTCCTTCCAAATGTCTCTCATGTATTTCCACAGGTGCATATATCCAAAGGTGAGTATTTCCCAAAGGTAAGTATCTCCAAATCCTTATATTCCTCATGGAAGTGGACGTGCAGCACTCTTGTCCTCCCGAGAGCCCAGGTTGGAGACTGTGTCTCTTCCCTTCCCAAACCTTCAGCTCATCAGCTCCTCATTTGTTTCAGCTGCGTGGGAAGATTGGCCATAGAGGGGTTGGAGTTCCCCGACCATACCAGCAGATGGAGCCATAGCTGTCTGGGTTTGCAGCCACCTCAGGGGATGTAACGTCCCTCCAGGACACAGCCTCTCGTGACATCACACATCCCCCTCCTCGGGACCGACGTCCTCGTCGGGGTAAAGGCCGCGAAGAAGGCATCACGCCGGGAGAGGGCGTCCGCATTGCCGTGGTGCTTGCCAGCCCTGTGGACAACAGAAAAGTTAAACGGTTGCAAGCTCAAAAACCATCTGGTTACTCTACTGTTTGATTCCTTGTTCTTGGCCATCCACTGCAGAGGGGCGTGATCAGATACCACCATGAAACGTCGGCCCAGGAGATAGAACCGAAGGGACTCCAGGGCCCAGACTACAGCCAGACATTCTTTCTCCACCGTTGAATAGTTCTTCTCTCTTGGAAGTAACTTTCTGCTTAGGTAGAGAATGGGATGTTCTTCACCGTCATGTGCCTGGGTGAGGACAGCACCCAGACCCACCTCCGAAGCATCCGCTTGGACAATGAATTCCTTCTTGAAGTCTGGTGCCACCAGGATCGGACTGGAGCAGAGTGCTCGCTTCAGGTTGAGGAAAGCCGCCTCCGCCGCAGGGTTCCACTTCACCATTCGTGAGTGGCGTTTGGTCGTCAGCTCCGTCAACGGTGCAGCTATGGTAGCAAAATCTGCAATAAAGCGTCTATAGTAGCCAGCGAGGCCCAAAAATGACCTTACTTGCTTCTTGGTGATGGGCTGCGGCCAGTCCTGTATGGCCCGCAGTTTGGCTTCCTGTGGTTTGACCAACCCCGCCCAATGGTGTACCCCAGGTAGTTTGTCTCACTGAAGGCCAGCTTGCACTTCTTCGGGTTTGCCGTGAGCCCTGCTTCCCTGAGCGAATCCAGCACCGCTTGTACCCGGGGTATGTGGCTGGCCCAATCCGGACTTTGTATAACAACATCATCCAAATAAGCCGCTGCGTACCTCTTGTGGGGCGCAAGGACTCGATCCATCAGGCGTTGGAACGTGGCAGGTGCCCCGTGGAGACCAAACGGAAGTCGGGTATACTGGTAGAGCCCCTCCCGGGGTGGCAAAGGCTGTCTTCTCCTTAGACGCCGGGGTCAGGGGCACCTGCCAGTAGCCTTTTGTGAGATCAAGAGTGGTTAGGAAACGAGCATGCCCCAAGGAGTCTATTAAATCATCGACACGAGGCATTGGGTATGCATCAAATTCAGACACTTCATTCAACTTTCGATAGTCATTACAAAATCGTACTGAACCGTCTGGCTTGGGAACTAGTACGATGGGACTTGCCCAGGCACTGTGGGACTCTTCGATTACTCCCAAGTCCCGCATCTTCCTTACCTCCTTCTGTATAACCACTTTACGAGCCTCTGGCACGCGGTACGGGCGCTGGTTTACCGTTCGGCCAGGCATGGTGCGGATCTCATGTTGGACCACCTCTGTGTGACCGGGGAAGGGAGGAGAAGACATCCTGGTTCTGCTCCACGAGTTCCAGGGCCATCTGTCGTTGATGTGGGGACAGATTTGGCCCCAGCTGAACCTCTTCTCGCGCCGGTTCCTTGGTCTCTGTGGGGGTAGACAGCTGAACAGCGCCTCTCTGGCGTGCCACTTCTTTAAAAGGTTAACATGATAAATCTGCTCAGTTTTTCTTTTATCTGGTTGCCTCACCTTGTAGTTTACTTCTCCCATGCGTTCAATGACCTCATATGGTCCTTGCCAGGTTGCCAGGAATTTACACTCAACGGTTGGCACCAGGACCAGCACTCTGTCCCCCGGCTTAAACTCCCTGGGTTGAGCAGATCTGTTGTAGGAGGCTTGCTGTTGCCGCTGACTGGCCTCCAGGTGTTCCCGCATCATGGGATAGATGGCCTTCATTCTCTCCCTCATAGCCCCGACATGGTCGATCAGTGTCCGCTGTTGGCATGGCTGCTCCTCCCAGGCCTCCTTGGCGATGTCGAGCAGTCCTCTGGAACTTTTCGGTAAGGGCCCGACTATGTCTAATCCAATCCTCTCAAAAGGAGTTTCGATAATGGGCAAGGGAATGAGCGGGTTTCTATATGTGGGCTTTGGCGCAACCTGCTGACACTCAGGGCAACTACGGCAGTAGTTCTCTATCTCTTTGTGTACTCCTGGCCAAAAGAAACGTTGCATGATTCTTTCCTTAGTCTTCTCTACCCCCAAGTGGGCCCCCTAGCGGGTGTGTGTGTGCTAGGTTGAGTACTGTGGCCCGATAGGGCTGTGGCACGAGGAGCTGTTCATGCACTTCATCATTTTTCTTGACTATCTGATATACTAACCCCGGTTTACTGCGAAATGGGGGTAAGTAGGGTTTGTCTTATCACCTAACACTACACCTTCTAATACCTGCACATTTCTTAAGGCATTTGCAAGAGTAGGATCTTGTAATTGAGCCGTACCATACTGGCCTGTGAGAGGGGGAAGCTCTTGGGTGCCTGGGACGCCTTCTTCACTGGAGAACGGAGCACTTTCCTGGGCTGCGTTCTCTTCTCCCTTATCCGGACCAGTCTCGGTGTCGGTCTGGGCACCTGCCATCCCTATCAGAGCCCGGGCGGGAGTGAGTAACTCGGAGGATTGCACCGGAGCCTTCCCAGGATGAGTCTTGCCTCTCCGTTTCCGAGGTACTCGGGTTATCCTCTCCTGAGACTCTCTCCAGAGTGGGTAAAAGGCTGGGCAGTCTCTGGTCCAATTAGGACAGGAACGGGGAGGGAATCAACCACCCCCGCCGTCGTGTGTATGGTTCCCCGTGTGCTGGTCATTGTAAGTTCAGTAATGGGGTATTCTCTGGTGTCCCCATGGACACAGGAAACTGGGAGGACTTTCCCCGGGGTCAGACACGTTGGGCCCACCCAAATCCTTCCGCACCAGGGTGGCCCGGCTACCAGAATCCAGTAAGGCCTCCACATCATGGTGATTCACAGTTACCGGGCAGGTGGGGGTCGATCTGGGCCGCCATCTACGACTCCCAAGAGCGAGGCAAAACGGTGTGTGGGTGCTGAGCTGGAGGAATCCGCAGTGGGCATAGGTTCATCGGCTGGTTTCCCACACTGCCAGGGAGATATGTCCCATCTCCCCACACCGGTAACACTGTCGAGTTTCCCCCTCCTGGTGTACTCTTCTTGGACCCGCCTGGTTTCTGGCTCCCCCTGGAGCCGGGATAAGTCCTGACGTGGCTGGGTTCGAGACCTTGGGGGTCCTTTGGACGGGTTCTTCCCATTTGTGGTGGGGCCGCCTCCTGGGGTCTTTTCGGGACGCATTCAGCATCTCCGCTGTGGCCTGGGCACTTTTCCACAGCTTCCACGGTCAGATCAGCCGTGGTCAAGGCCTGTTGACTGATGAACCGTTTTGCCTCATAAGGCAGGGGCGCGAGGTAACGATCCACCACAACGGCCTCCACCACCGCCGCTGCTGTATTCCTCTGCGGATCCAGCCATTTCCTTGCGATTCGGACAAGTTCATGCATCTGCGCCCGAGGAGGTTGGTCTGGTTGGAAGGTCCAACTGTGAAAGCGCTGGGCCATACCAAACTTTGTGAGTCCATATCTGCTGAGGATCTCAGACTTCAGGGCATCATAGTCAGTAACCTGGTCAGGGCCCAGGTCCCGGACAGCATTCAGCGATTCCCGGTTAGAAAGGGGGCTAACAGACCAACCCACTGTTGCTTGGGCCAGGCTTCCCTAGTGGCCGTGGCCTCAAATGCATGCAGGTATGCCTCAATGTCATCGGTAGCTCCCATCTTAGATATAAAGTCACTTGCCTTTATTGGGCGGGTATTTTGGACCACCCTCTGTCTCTGCAACTGCAATTCCTCTGCCTTCAGAAGGTTGGCTTTCTTTTGCTCCTCCAAGAGAGCCACGTTTGCTTGCATCTGGGCTTGCTGGCCAGCAACAAGGGCTTTCAATATGTCCTCCATTTCAGTCGGCGGGGAGCCTACGGCCAACTTGGAAAACTGGGTGATCAAACCTTCGGTATCCTCCTCTGACATGCACTATTAACGCTTGAGCGTGCCCGTATTCTCCACCATCTGTGACGTCACGAGAGGCTACACAGCTTTCAGCGGGATTGCTCAAGTAGTGCAAGGAGACAAGGTTCAAACAAAACAAGGATTTTATTATAGGTCTTGGGAAATTAACGAAAATATAACCAAATTCTGTTCTCTGGTGGCTCTGAAGGGTTAACAGTTCAGGGATGTCTCTTCCACATCCAAAATCATAACTCTCCCTCGCTCAAATAACTTTTCCCCAGTCTTACTGTCTTCCACGTTGCAGCTAGTGGCCAACCCAGCAAAACGTCCTTCCAAATGTCTCTCACGTATTTCCACAGGTGCATATATCCAAAGGTGAGTATTTCCCAAAGGTAAGTATCTCCAAATCCTTATATTCCTCATGGAAGTGGACCTGCAGCACTCTTGTCCTCCCGAGAGCCCAGGTTGGAGACTGTGTCTCTTCCCTTCCCAAACCTTCAGCTCATCAGCTCCTCATTTGTTTCAGCTGCGTGGGAAGATTGGCCATAGAGGGGTGGAGTTCCCGACCATACCAGCAGATGGAGCCATAGCTGTCTGGGTTTGCAGCCACCTCAGGGGGATGTAACGTCCCTCCAGGACACAGCCTCTCGTGACATCACACTATCCACACAAAGCCTGCAGCGACTCTTTTCGGGTTACATTCAGATAACATTACAATAACAGTCAGATAACATTACAACACAAAACGGTCTGTTCAGGTCACTGTAGCCTCATTCCTGCAATAAGGAAATATTTAAAATATTCCTTCATGTAATGCCCAGAAGAGAAAGGCAGAGTTTTTTGTATGGAGCTGAGATTTACAGATCTGTACACAGAGATTGCGGTTGTGCCCATGTGGCAATAAATGTAGTCTTATCTCTGGATAATGTACTGTATGTTATTTGAGAAAGAACGAACAACTTGAATGTTTCGACATTGGTCTTTGCCAGGTTCTGGGTATGAACAATCATTGGGCACTCATTACCAAACTTCCTCCTCCTCCTCCTGTCCTCTTCCCTTCTAGTCCCTGGGCCTTTCTGTGTGATGTGGTTAGGGCCGTGGCCATATTAGGAAGTCAGAGTAGCTATTACATCACTCTGCGACAGAGGCTTTACTGGAAATCTTTGTTTACTGAAATGTTAATATGATTCATTATTTGCCTACCATATCATTAGCATCAGAGCACACTATCGTATAGGCCTTTATAACAGAGTACTGCAGTAGTAGTGAAACAACCCTATGTTAGTAGTTTGGAACAGGCTTGTAGGTACATGCGTTTATCCTGCACTTAGGCCTACTTTTTCTGTTTTACACGTTTTACTGTTTACTTGGATTAAAGTAATTAGCAGTGGTAAGGACTATGAAACTACCTGTACTTACATACAGGTACCTGGTACAAGCTGATTAAATCAGTTGTTGCCTAGAGTATGTGAGGTAAAGCGTTTCCATTGAGGTTTACACAGTAATGGGATGCTTTTAAAAATGTGTTTTTAATAGATTACATATGAGTACTGTGAAAGACAGAGGCTGATATTCATCAGAAACTCCAAATGAGCAATTCAACATTTTTGATGAGGAATTCTACATTCTTAATGAGCAATTCCAAATTCTAAATTAGGAATTCCAAATTACAAGACCCATTACCTATTGTAGAATTATTCCTCTAGCTACACTCTATATCCAGAGCCACCCAGCTCTGATGTTCTAATGCGAGGTGCAGTGTAGCTGTAGTTTCTCTACTTCTGTCTACATCTCTGTAGGTTCGATAAGGATTACAATGCCCAAAGACCATTCTCCTGCTATAGATAAAATCGAGTGATCAAAAATGCATGGAGAAAATATCTTTTAGCTATTAGCTATTCATGAGACTCTGAATATTCATCAATTCACACTGAGCGAGGATGATATTATTCAAGAAAGCCATTTGACAAAATAAAGCATTAATGCTCAAATGAATAATTCAATAAGGACATAAGGCAAGATTAATGGAAAATAAGGCGAAAGCCTTCGTCTCTTTCTCACGCACAATGGAAATGCTAGATATTTCTGGGTACTTTCAACAACTCAGCATTAACTTTTTTATTTTATTTTATTTTAATAATTTTTTTAGGGGGTAGATCAGCTTTAAGATTTCAGATAGATTGTAACTTCCATCAGTGTAATTGTCTGCATCACTTCCAATCCCCCATATGTTTTTTTCTCTCGCAAATATATATATATATATATATATATATATATATACAGTGAGGGAAAAAAGTATTTGATCCCCTGCTGATTTTGTACGTTTGCCCACTGACAAAGAAATGATCAGTCTATAATTGTAATGGTAGGTTTATTTGAACAGTGAGAGACAACAAAAAAATCCAGAAAGATGCATGTCAAAAATGTTATAAATTGATTTGCATTTTAATGAGGGAAATAAGTATTTGACCCCCTCAATCAGAAAGATTTCTGGCTCTCAGGTGTCTTTTATACAGGTAACGAGCTGAGATTAGGAGCACACTCTTAAAGGGAGTGCTCCTAATCTCAGTTTGTTACCTGTATAAAAGACACCTGTCCACAGAAGCAATCAATCAATCAGATTCCAAACTCTCCACCATGGCCAAGACCAAAGATCTCTCCAAGGATGTCAGGGACAAGATTGTAGACCTACACAAGGCTGGAATGGGCTACAAGACCATCGCCAAGCAGCTTGGTGAGAAGGTGACAACAGTTGGTGCGATTATTCGCAAATGGAAGAAACACAAAATAACTGTCAATCTCCCTCAGCCTGGGGCTCCATGCAAGATCTCACCTGTGGGAGTTGCAATGATCATGAGAACGGTGATGAATCAGCCCAGAACTACACGGGAGGATCTTGTCAATGATCTCAAGGCAGCTGGGACCATAGTCACCAAGAAAACAATTGGTAACACACTATGCCATGAAGGACTGAAATCCTGCAGCGCCCGCAAGGTCCCCCTGCTCAAGAAAGCACATATACAGGGCAGTCTGAAGTTTGCCAATGAACATCTGAATGATTCAGAGGAGAACTGGGTGAAAGTGTTGTGGTCAGATGAGACCAAAATGGAGCTCTTTGGCATCAATTCAACTCGCCGTGTTTGGAGGAGGAGGAGGAACGCTGCCTATGACCCCAAGAACACCATCCCCACTGTCAAACATGGAGGTGGAAACATTATGCTTTGGGGTGTTTTTCTGCTAAGGGGACAGGACAACTTCACCGCATCAAAGGGACGATGGACGGGGCCATGTACTGTCAAATCTTGGGTGAGAACCTCCTTCCCTCAGCCAGGGCATTGAAAATGGGTCGTGGATGGGTATTCCAGCATGACAATGACCCAAAACAGCCAAGGCAACAAAGGAGTGGCTCAAGAAGAAGCACATTAAGGTCCTGGAGTGGCCTAGCCAGTCTCCAGACCTTAATCCCATAGAAAATCTGTGGAGGGAGCTGAAGGTTCGAGTTGCCAAACGTCAGCCTCGAAACCTTAATGACTTGGAGAAGACCTCTGTGATTGGCAACAAGGGTTTTGCCACCAAGTACTAAGTCATGTTTTGCAGAGGGGTCAAATACTTATTTCCCTCATTAAAATGCAAATCAATTTATACAATTTTTGACATGCGTTTATCTGGATTTTGTTGTTGTTATTCTGTCTCTCACTGTTCAAATAAACCTACCATTAAAATTATAAACTGATCATTTCTTTGTCAGTGGGCAAACGTCCAAAATCAGCAGGGTATCAAATACTTTTTTCCCTCACTGTATATGAGAAACTGGATAGGAGTAAAAGAGGAGAGGAATTATTGCGTTTTGAGTGAGAAAGCCAATCCGCCTACACACACACACACTCTCTGACTCACATTGTTCTGTAGGCCTACTGTATACACACTCTGTCTCTCTGCCTCTCTCTTTATCCGCCTCTCTCTGCCTCGTTTCTCTTTCTCTCTCTCTCAATCCCTCTCTCTTTATATCTCCTTGTGTTTGTCTGAGTGATAATATAACTCTTCCTCCTCCTACGGCTGCTGTTAACACACTGACCCTCTGGCGGGCCCTGATACTGCTCCCTGAGGGGATTACTGTGTGTGGTTGGAGATACTCAAACATAGTAGAGAAAATACATCCATACAGTGTCCATGCAGTGATTTTTGCGGCACTCTTGTTTTCTTCACGAAAATAATTGATTTTATATAACTAGCCCTTAAGGTACGGGATTATCCTCTACGTAGACACTCTACATGAAAGAAGAACAACTGACACAGGACCCTGCTCCACCCACCCAGCATTGCTACTATACCCTGATTGGTTGGTGGGAGTATAGGTCTGGCAACACTGAGGTTGGGATTTGATTCCCTATGGGTCATATATGTGTGCTAATGATATCTATAAATTGTGTAAAAGCTTATTTTTCCGGGTGGAGGGAATAATTTGAATCATTACTTCCAATATGATTTATATGGAAAAATCGATGTAATTGAAATAAGAGTATATTATGCATCTCAGCCTGGCTTTCTGCATCAATCCCCAATACATCTCGTTTCATCTGTCATCACACACACACACACACACACACACACACACACACACACACACACACACACACACACACACACACACACACACACACACACACACACATTAAAGCCAAGCCTTTGCTACCATAGGAAAAAACTGCCATTAGAAACGGATACTGGACATGAAAAAATAAATGTCTTACATGGCAAATGGTGACATTCACTGCATGAAAAAGCACATGAATGGGTCGATCACTCCAGTGCACAAGTCCGGAAACGTAACATTTCTGGAAATTTGCGGGCACGTGTCCAGCAGTGTTTGGCCCTGCACACGTCCCGTAAATCTCTGATAAAGGACCACTTTTGTTCACGGACGTGTATACGTCCGAAAACGGTTCAGTAAATCACCAGAAACTACCTCTTACGTTCACCCACTTACCAGGATACATCTTGAAATTCCAGTGCACGCCTTTGACATTTACATTTTAGTCATTTAGCAGTTGTTCTTATGCAATACATCTCCATCCATGTCTGTACACGTCTCTCCCATAAATGGCAGTAAATCGCTGTGCACTTGCTCAAGGTTGCGCATGCTTCGCCCCCCACTGAATGCTAATACTAGCCATTGCTAGCTTGTCTTAGTGGCTGGTATATTAAAAACACAATTAATTATAAAATGAAGGAATGAATTACATTGAATTAGGAATTAATTAATTAATAAATGACTTTTAATTATTTGTATAATTCTTAATATCACACATCAGGGTTTCTACACTTTTTCAGAAATAACATTCAAGCACCACTATCAAGGTTTTTCCAGCATCTCACAACATCGCTATACTAAAACAACTCTTATTTCCTTGAATAAAACACACAAATGCACTTCTTGAAGGATGACAATTTCAGTAGAGCAGGAGAAAGCAGGTAATAGCATCTGCATTTAGGCTAAGCAGGGCCAAGCTGGATGACTCCTGCCAGTAATCTGCTCGATTCTTTTGAAAACACTTTCATTCATCTTTGAATTTTGAATGTGCTGCTTACATAAATTAAAGGGAGGTGGGGGGTATACCTCATATGGAGGAATATGAACGAGCCTGTTCAAACTTCAAAGATCAACAAAAGTGTTTTCGAAAGAATCAAGCACAGTACTGACAGTAGTCATCCAGCTTGGTCCAGGGTGAACCTCCATTGGGGGTGCTATAGTGTTGAGGGTTGAGGGATCCGTTGGAATACAGGTTGGCTTGATGAAAACTCCCCAGAAATGATCTGTGTGGTGTGGCTTGCCAAGTAGCTCTGGTCCCTCTCCAAGCAGCTCTGTAGTTCTGGACTAAGGGCAGTGAGCACCTCACTCCAAAAGTAGGGGGGCTTGACGAACCACACTGGTTTGCCGTTTTGCAGGCCATCCTCCTAATCGCTCATCAGGTCCACATTAACTCCTCTTCAAATGTCTCTCTCAACCTCTGCAAGCACTCTCGACCGTGCATCTAGAACCAATTGAATACAATAAACCAATGCATCAGTCTCAAGTCCCACCAACCCCAGATTGATAGTAAAGCAGAATTCCAACCTTTGCCCTTTATCACTTACCTTGATTGTAGTTCCCCCAAACAGTGTTTTATATCTTGTGAAATTAATGAGATTATTGGTATTATTGTATTATTGTGAAAAAAATAGTTGAATTCTATCCACCTGGTTTAAAGTGGCTCCAAATGCCTTTGGCTACATGCACTCGATGTGTCACCCACAAACACCTACCAAAAGGTAATTAAAAGTTTTGCATGTGATACTGTCAGTTCACAGAGCTACAGGCGAGTAGTCTAGAGTAGGAAAAATAATTTTTGCCAAAATGTGTACCAAGCTCATGATTACTGTTATTTTGAATAAAACAGTCAATGCAGTTCTGATATAGAGGCAATTAGTGTTCCAACAAAGTACCGCAATTGATAATTTATGGAACTATGGGGGCTATAGATCTAGATCAGTCAAAAGTTTGGACACACCTACCCATTCCAGGGTTTCTACATTGTAGAACAAAACTATGAAATAACACATATGGAATCATGTGGTAACCAAAAAAGTGTTAAACAAATCAAAATATATGTTATATTTGAGATTCTTCAAAGTAGCCACCCTTTGCCTTGATGACTGCTTTGCACATTCTTGGCATTCTCTCAAACAGCTTCATGAGGTAGTCACCTGGAATGCATTTCAATTAACAGGTGTGCCTTGTTGGTAAAAGACCAAGTCCATATTATGGCAAGAACAGCTCAAATAAGTAAAGAGAAACGACAGTCCATCATTACTTTAAGACATGAAGGTCTGTCAATCTGGAAAATTTCAAGAAATGTTTAAGTTTCTTCAAGTGCAGTCGCAAAAACCATCAAGCGCTATGATGAAACTGGCTCTCATGAGGACCGCCACAGGAAAGGAAGAACCAGAGTTACCTCTGCTGCAGAGGATAAGTTCATTAGAGTTAACTGCACCTCAGATTGCAGCCCAAATAAATGCATCACAGAGTTCAAGTAACAGACACATCTCAACATCAGCTGTTCAGAAGGGACTGTGTGAATCAGGCCTTCATGGTTGAATTGCTGCAAAGAAACCACTACAAAAGGACACCAATAAGAAGAAGAGACTTGCTTGGGCCAAGAAACACGAGCAATAGACATTAGACCGGTGGAAATCTGTCCTTTGGTCTGATGAGTCCAAGTTTTTGGTTTTTGGTTCCAACCAAAAAGTAGGTGAATGGATGATCTCTGTATGTGTGGTTCCCACCGTGAAGCATGGAGGAGGAGGTGTGATGGTGTGGGGGTGCTTTGCTGGTGACACTGTCTGTGATTTATTTAGAATTCAAGGCACACTTAACCAGCATGGCAACCACAGCATTCTGCAGCAATATGCCATCCCATCTGGTTTGCGCTTAGTGGGACTATCATTTGTTTTCCAACAGGACAATGACTCAAAACACACCTCCAGGCTGTGCAAGGGCTATTTGACCAGTGATAGAGTGCTGCATCAGATGACTTGGCCTCCACAATCACCCGCCCTCAACCCAATTGAGATGGTTTGGGATGAGTTGGACTGCAGAGCGAAAGAAAAGCAGCCAACAAGTGCTCAGCATATGTGGGAACTCCTTCAAGACTGTTGGAAAAGCATTCCTCATGAAGCTGGTTGAGAGAATGCCAAGAGTATGCAAAGCTGTCATCAAGGCAAAGGGTGGCTACTTTGAAGAATCTCAAATCTCAAATATATTTTTATTAGTTTAACACCTTTTTGGTTACTACATGATTCTATATGTGTTATTTCATAGTTTTGATGTCTTCACTATTATTCTACAATGTAGAAAATAGTAAAAATAAAGAAAAACCCTTGAATGAGTAGGTGTGTCCAAACTTTTGACTGGTACTGTATGTCGTACTAGTTGTGTATGGATCAGGATTTGAACCGGGTTAGTTACCTAGCTAGTTACCTAGCAACTGTTAGCTAGTTTATCACTAAAGATGGTGGCGTGCAAAACCACTAAATATACACCCATGCATTGTATGGGCAACAGTACAAACCAATTATAGAAGTGGCCTGTGTATTAAATGTAACAAAAACCCATGAACAGCTAGCCAACAACAACATAAACTATAAGTAGCTAGGTAGTAGGGAGAAATGGTAGGCTAGCTAGCGCTTAGCAGTTAGAAATTAGCATACAACCGTTAGATACACATTTCATAAAAAGTAAACTTCTAAAATAAATTTCTTTAGTGTTGTTTATATGTACAAACGTTTATAAAATAAATAAAAATCATCTGAGACGCTATCTTGTTCTCATTAACTTACATACAAAGTGAGCGAGCTTAGCTTGGCTATACTCATATGAATGAGAAAATCTCACTTGTTTTTCACTCGGTCAAAACACTTAAATTATACATCAAAATGAGTAGAAAACTCATCACAGTTTAGATAAACATGTCATCTCCAGACTTTGAAAAGAAACCGTTCGTTTAAATGTTACAAACCTGAAAACAGGATAAATAAGGAGACACAGAGAGTTGGCTTCTTTTCACTGGGCTTCTCTTCCAACAGATGAGGTAGAGAGGCACGCGCCTGTGACAGTTGAGAATGTACGTGATGTGCACAGACCGGAGTAATTGAGGTAGATATGTACACTACCGTTCAAAAGTTTGGGGTCACTTAGAAATGTCCTTGTTTTCGAAAGAAAAGCAATTTTTTTGTCCATTAAAATAACATCAAATTGATCAGAAATGTAGACATTAATAATGTTGTAAATGGCTATTGTAGCTGGAAACGGCTGATTTTTTATGGAATATCTACATAGGCGTACAGAGGCCCATTATCAGCAACCATCAGTCCTGTGTTCCAATGGCACGTTGTGTTTGCTAATCTAAGTTTATCATTTTAAAAGGCTAATTGATCATTAGAAAACTATTTTGCAATTATATGTTAGCACAGCTGAAAACTGTTGTGCTGATTAAAGAACCAATAAAACTGGCCTTCTTGAGACTAGTTGAGTATCTGGAGCATCAGCAAATAACTTTCTTCTGAAACTCGTCAGTCTATTCTTGTTCTGAGAAATGAAGGCTATTCCATGCAATAAATTGCCAAGAAACTGAAGATCTCGTACAATGCTGTGTACTACTCCCTTCACAGAACAGCGCAAACTGGCTCTAACCAGAATAGAAAGAGGAGTGGGAGGCCCCAGTGCACAACTCAGCAAGAGGACAAATACATTAGTGTCTAGTTTGAGAAACAGACGCTCATAGGTCCTCAACTGGCAGCTTCATTAAATAGTACCTGCAAAACACCAGTCTCAACATCAACAGTGAAGAGGCGACTCTGGGATTCTGACCTTCTAGACAGAGTTGCAAAGAAAAAGCCATATCTCAGACTGGCCAATAAAAAGAAAAGATTAAGATGGGCAAAAGAACACAGACACTGGACAGAGGAAGATTGGAAAACAACTTTATAGACAGAAGAATCGAAGTTTGAGGTGTTCGGATCACAAAGAAGAATATTTGTGAGACGCAGAACAAATTAAAAGATGCTGGAGGAGTGCTTGATGCCATCTGTCAAGCATGGTGGAGGCAATGTGATTGTCTGGGGGTGATTTGGTTGTGGTAAAGTGGGAGATTTGTACAGGGTAAAAGGGATCTTGAAGAAGGAAGGCTATCACTCCATTTTGCAACGCCATGCCATACCCTGTGGACGGCACTTGATTGGAGCCAATTTCCTCCTACAAAAGCACAGCTCCAAACTATGCAATAACTATTTAGGGAAGAAGCAGTCAGCTGGTATTCTGTCTATAATGGAGTGGCCAGCACAGTCACCGGATCTCAACCCTATTGAGCTGTTGTGGGAGCAGCTTGACCGTATGGTACGTAAGAAGTGCCCATCAAGCCAATCCAAGAATGCCAAAGGTCTGCAAGGCTGTAATTGCTGCAAATGGAGGATTCTTTGACGAAAGCAAAGTTTGAAGGACACAATTATTATTTCAATAAAAAAGTATTATTTGTAACCTTGTCAATGACTACATTTCCTATTCATTTTGCTATATTTCCAATTCAAACTCATTTAATGTATGGTTTCATGGAAAACAAGGACATTTCTTAGTGACCCCAAACTTTTGAATGGTAGTGTACATTTAACTAGGAATAAATAAACAGTAGTAGCAGCTTATTTGATGAGTCCAAAAAGTTAGTGCAAAAAGGGTCAATGCAGGTAGTCTATGTAGCTTTTTGGGTAACTATTTAACTAAGTATTTAGCAGTCTTATAATTGGGGTTAGAAGCTGTTCAGGGTCCTTTTTGGTTCCAGACTTGGTGCATGGGTACTGCTTGCCATGCGGGAGCAGAGAGAACAATCTATGACTTGGGTAGCTGAAGTCTTTGACAATTTTTAGGGCCTTCCTCTGACATCACCTGGTATAGAGGTCCTGACGGGCAGGGGGCTCGGCCCCAGTTATGTAATGGACTGTACGCTCTACCCTCTGTAGCGCCTTGCAGTCGGATGCCAAGCAGTGTCCATACCAAGCGGTGATGCACCCAGTCAAGATGCTCTCAATGGTGCAGCTGTATAACTTTTTGAGGGTCTGAGGGCCCATGCACTCCTGAAGGGAAAGAGGCATTGTCGTGCCCTCTTCACGACTGTGTTAGTGTGTGTGGACCATGATAGGTCCTTAGTGATGTGGACACCTAGGAACTTGAAGCTCTCGACCTGCTCCACTATAGCCCCGTCGATGTGAATGGGGGCGTGCTCAGCCCTGCGTTTCCTGTAGTCCATGATCAGCTTGGTCTTGCTGACGTTGAGGGAGACAAAGGAGCGGATCGTATTGATGCATAATTGGGAAGTTACTATCCCAGAAATTCCCTTATCACGCAAGTGTTCCGGGATACACAAAAGTCTACAGGAGTCCGCACACTCACATTGGGAAATTCCCACCCACAACCGTGCATCTTAAATTTCACAGGAATATAGCAGATCTGATTTCACACAGAAACTCTGCTTATCATGCAGTGATTGTGACATTTTAACATGGTCGCCCCAGTCGGGGCACTTGGCTCTGTGTTTTAATGCTGAGCTTGTCTCCTTGTGAAATATGGATCTAATTATGACACTATGAGTGACTGAGAAGCTACGTCTCTCTGTTAGGAGGAGGGAAGGAAAGGAGAGGAGGAGAGGGTGAGAAGGGAGAAGAGGAGAGGATGGGGAAGGGAGGGAGTGGCACTGATGTGCTGGCTGTTATACCTGAATGGCAGACGACATACGTCCTTTATTTATCCTCCACCCTCTACCCCGCCATCCCCTGCATCCCCCTCCTCCACCCAGGCTGGGATGCTGTTCCCTGGGGAACAATGCTCATGACTCTCACTGCCAGACTTCCACAGACGCTGGGGATCATTCAGACCTCAATCTGGGGCCCGGCATGACGCCACATGGGTCTCTGTTATACCATCTCCCCACTGGGAGAAAACAATAGCGAGGGAGAGGGATGGAGAGATAGAGAGAGAGTGAGAGTCGGAGAGAGATAAAGAGAGGGAGAGAGAGAATGAGAGCGAGATAGACAGCCAGATCCTGGGACTGAATAAGCTGAGCCTTGCAGTTCTGTTAGGCAAGGGAGCATGAGAGAGAGAGAGCAAGATAGAGAGTAGGGGAGATGCAATGGACAGTGATAGAGAGTGGGTGAGTGTGAGAGAGAGAGAGAGGCTGGTTACAGCATGCGTCCTCAAGGAGAGAAAGGAGGACAGCAATTACTATATCCAACACCCCTACAGCGACAGCAATAAAGCGGCTTTCTCCTGGCACTGTGTTAGCTAGCCAGCTGCTCCCCTCTCTTTATCTCTCTCTTTCTCCCTCTCCTCTCTCTCTCTCTCTCTCTCTCTCTCTCTCTATCCCTCTCTCCCTCTCTCTCTCACTCTGTCTGTCTCATCTGTTATATGATTGATCCGGTGAAGGATGCTGAAGTTTCGCGCGGACCGGAGGGTGAGGTAGGTAGGGGACAGCGGAGTAGCTGAGTCTGGGGGGAAGTGGACTGTGCTGGGGCTGGCTCGCAGCGTGTTGGGGGGAGAGGGAACCAGAAGCTGGAGGTCAGAGAGGACTGCAATGCAGTGCTGCTGGAGAGAAAGCACAGGGAATCTATTTTATGGCTTTTATTTGGCAGTTGTGTGAGGCAGAGACTGATACAGTAAATAGGATATGTGTATAGGATTGTGTGTGTGTGTGTGTGTAGCTGTGTGTGTGTGTTTGTGTGTAGCTGTGTGTGTGTGTTTGTGTGTAGCTGTGTGTGTGTGTAGCTGTGTGTGTGTGTAGCTGTGTGTGCGTGTGTGTAGCTGTGTGTGTGTGTGTGTGTAGCTGTGTGTGTGTGTGTGTGTAGCTGTGTACGTGTAGCTGTGTGTGTGTGTGTGTGTAGTTGTGTGTGTGTGTGTAGCTGTGTGTGTGTGTGTGTGTGTGTGTGTGTGTAGCTGTGTGTGTGTGTTGGGGCTAGTGTTAGTAGCCTAGCAGGAATGGCTAAACACTGCTACCATATGTTTACCCTATATAACGTGAGGGCAGTAATTGGAACTAGTCCATTGTTTTTGTAGTCATTTTGTAGTCCAGTTTGTGGTCATATTAAGGACACTGATGTTACCGTATGCTGTTTAGCCATTTGTTTTTCCATAAGCAGAAGCAGGCAGCGATGTATCTCTCTCTATATAGGTTTGTAGGTTATGCATGAACAGGCATGCTCAGTTGCAGAACCCTCTGAGACCAAGTCACACACACATGTTTGGACCCCAGGAAGAGTAGTGGCTGCCTTGGCAGCAGCTAATGGGGATCCTAATAAAATACAAAAAAACACACAGAGACACACACACACAGAGACACACACAGAGACACACACACAGATCAGCAGCAGCTGTCCCAGTTCCCAGGCAGGCTGTAGGAGGTTTGTCAGTGGTTTGTCAGGGGTTTGTTATGGTTAGCAGCACACAGTCAGAGGGGTGTGTGTATTGTTCCTTTGGTGTCAGGAGGTGCATGCCTTCTGCCTGACTGTGTTCTTGGCTGGCCACCCTCATCCTCTCTACCTATCAGTATGTGTGTGACTTTGTTTGTGTATGTGTGTGTGTCAAGTGTGTGTGTGTATACGTGTGTGCCCAGTGTGTGTCCAATGTGTGTGTGTGTCTGTGAGGAGGAGGATACACAGACTTTCTGCACGACAGGGTCCGGGCCAGATGCCACACACATATTATCATCCAGTAGTGGGTAGAGCCAGAGACAGAGAGAGAGAGCCAGGCTGTGGGGGTGGAGGTGTTTGGCCCTGCCTTACATAGAGCGATGTTCATCAACCCTGGTTCTGGAGACCCCCAGGGTGGTCAGGCTTTTGTTCCAGTCCAGCACCAAAACATCTGATTCAACTAATAAACTAATCATCAAGTTGTTAACTAGCTGAATTAGATGTTTTCAGTGCTGGAACAAAAGCCTGCACAACCTCTGGGCCCAGGAACAGTGCCTTAGTATAATGTACGGCAAAAGACTACCATATGCTGTCTGTCCTCGTCAACTGTTCAAGGCCCCATCTAGTGCTATCTAGAATCTAAAACAGTTATTTGGCTGTGCCCATAGGAGAACCGTTTGAAGAACCCTTTTTGGTTCCAGGTAGAACCCTTTTGGGTTCCAGGTAGAACCCATTTGGGTTCCATGTAGAACCCTTTCCACAGAGGGTTCTACATGGAGCCCAAAAGAGTTATACCTGGAACGAAAAAGGGTTATCCTATGGGGACAGCCACAGAACCCTTTTGGAACCCTTTTCTTCTAAGAGTACAGTATATCTATAGGTAAGAAGGGTGTGTTCCTATAAACATCTTTCTGACTCCAGGCCTTTCCTCCTGTCCTAACAATCTTACCAGCCCCTCATTTGATAAGGCCCTCATGTCTGCAGTCTTTCTTTCAAACTAGCAGCAGGGGAATTCCACAGTCAGCTTTGAGCACACTCCTGTATGTTTTGTAAATCCGCTTAAGAAACAGTCCCTGAGATCAAAAGGGATCCACTGTTATCTTTCACTATACAAAGCACTGTTAGTTTAGCTCCCATAAGGGTACATCTATGTGTACCATATGTGTGTGTGAGCATGTATGTTTTGTCTGTGTGTGCATGCGTGACATGTGAGTGTGTATAGGTATGCATGTAAGTATCTTCATGACTGTACATTACTAGGTGATTAGGGGTTTACATGTGTTTTTGTCAGTGGTGGCTGGTGGGTGGAGATAAAGGAGAACAGGCTCATTGTAATGGCTGGGATGGAATAAATGAAATGGTGTAATAATTGTCTTGAGTATCTTTCCATCCATTCCATACCAGTCATTACGATGAGCCTGTCCTCCTAAATCTACGCCCTCTAGCCTCCTCTGGTTTGTGTTAATGTGAGCGTGCCAGGTTGTTTCTGTATTGAATCCAGTCTACAGTGGGATTGATCAGATGAAATATTGAATAGAGTATAGTATAGCTCTGGTGAGGAGAAGGGAAGGCAGGGTACCACACTGCACCACTCCACCTATAAAACTACAGCTATTTACGACTGGTTAGATTACACTGTGCAGCAGAAACAAGAAAGACGTGCACACACACCAGCCCTTGCCTCGGCTCGCCGCAGTTGTAAAATCAATAGCAGGGAAGGGACACCGACACACAGATCACAGAAACACTTGTACATCCAGACAAACAGAGAAAACCACACCACACCACTCCAGGCATGGACTTATTTCCTATATAGACTGTCTTACTGAGTGCAGACATAATGTTTTAGCATGCTGTCTGATGGACAGAGGAGCTGAGGGAGAACTCATATTGTTTCTTGATCATCTTGACCGTCATATTGATGGAGGTGGTTGAGTAGGACCCTGATTGACCACGATGTCATGCTGACCACTCACCACACACTGATTCTGGATCAGTAACTAATCACCTCTGTTGATAATGAAAAGGTTCTGGTTGCTGAGGTGCTGTGTTGCTGCTGTGATGTCAGGGATCAACAGATCAGCCATCGATCAGCTGCTCTCATCATGTCTTACAGCATGGATCTCTCTCCACCAATATTCACTTCTCTCTTTCTTTTTCTCATCTCCTTCTCTCCAGTCAAAATGACCCGAGCGGACCAGCTGGACATCCAGTGATCCAGATCCAGCTGAAAGAGACCGGACCGATTCACACCTACATAACGTGAGTACAACATTAATCTTACTTTAATACAACCTTACCCTAAGTAAGCATGGACCACTACACGATTACCTGACGTGAGTACAAGCCAATTAAAATCAGAATATAACCTAATCTTAGTTTGAGATTTGGGCAATTCTACTTACCCAGAGTCAGATGAACTCATGGATACCATTTGATGTATCTGCGTGCAGTTTGAAGGACGTTGAATGTCGTTTCTGGATCGATTGCTAACTAGCGTCAGTGCAATGAATGGAAGTCTATGGGATCAGCTAGCATTAGCGCAATTAGAGTAGAAAAAGTAGAAAAAAGGCTTACTGTCCAAATCTCGAACTATCCCTTTAAACCAACGTAACCATAACCAGACAGATACACAAATACTTGACGAGAGTACAATCCAAGCTCAACCTTAATCCAACTTTATCGTGACCGTGAAACAACACGTGTCTACATTGAGTAAAACCCAACCACAACCTTCAAACAACCTCACTCTAACCTAACTCGGACCACTACACACATACTTGCAGGAAGAAACATCAAACGTTAACCCTAACCCTAATATCCGTATTCCCTTTACTTTTGGTTGGCACCACCAGCAATACAAGGGAAAATGTAACGTGAAAAATCTCTGCTGTTTTTTTTCAAAGTGTTGCTGTATTCAGAAGAATTAATAAAACATCCCATTCACTCAACTTTACAGCCGACATTACACTATAGCCTGACACCAGACAAGAGAACAGTTGAGACACACATAATTGTGTCACGCACACAGACAAATGTGCTGTGATTAAGGAGAGGTAGAGACAGTGTGTGTGTGAGAGAGGGTACACTCTTAGAAAAAATGGTTCCAAAAAGGTTCTCCGGCTGTCCCCACAGAAGCACCCTTTTTGGTTCCAGGTAGAACCCTTTTTGGTTGAAGGGAAAACTATTTTGGGTTCCATGTAGAACCCTCTGGGGAAAAGGTTCTACATGGAACCCAAAAGGGTTCTCCTTGGGGACAGCCAAAGAACCCTTTTAGGTTCTAGATAGCACCTTTTGTAGAGAGATGGAATATAGTAGCAGGTTTTCACTGAGTCCCTTTGATCACACCTGTCACTAAGGGGTTTGTCACACAGTCTCTACACAGGAATGCACAGTGCAATTGTTACAGGAAAGCACTTGAGCTGATGTGGCTCAGCAATCTGCTCATATGCAGAGAGCTGGGGTCTGCTTGCTGTCAAACTGTGCATGTGTGTTCGGGTCACCCGGGCTTATCCAAAAAGCTGGCACAAGAAAATACATTAAGGACTATGACATTGAGACCCACCCACCACCCCCCTGCTCAGTCCCCCCCACACACACTCACACAAACACATAACACACTTCATACACTCACACAATGCAACACTGTTTTGCTGCTAGCATATGGGATCCAGGCTCCTATTGGATTTTGAGGGTGGTATTATAACAGTTATACCAATAATTTCACATTCCTGACAGGAAGATAAATGCCCCGGTGGTGTTAAGACAATACTCCCACCCCCTTCAGCTTCTGTTTCCCCACCACAATCAATACTGTATCGAGCTGATGATGAATTGGACATTAATAAGATATGATGTTGCCAGTAAAGAGGTAGTGTTTTATAGCAAGTTATTGTTCAAAGCTACAATATAAAATACTGTAGCTAAACGTTACAATGGGGATATTTACTATATTCAGTATTTACCTTCAGTTTACTAGAGGAGTTGATGAAGAACACTTTTACAGCAAAAACCTGAGGAAGAGCTGCAGTGGAAGGGAAATGGTTAAATTATTGAACTGGAAGTATTTTAAAGGGTCAGGTTGGAAACGTAGTCAGGACACCGCGGGGTGAACATGTTAATTGTCATGTCATGGTGTGGGATTATTTAAAATACTCTCACTATGCGAAAAGCATCAATATCAGGGGATATCTTGATCTATATATATCTGGATATGTGACATTTTATTAGATATAAGGAGTAAACATGCTCCAGATACACATGTCCTTAATTGTATATATTGAGCTAGGATATTCTCCGTAATGGGACAGTTTCTACATACATCTAATCCGGACCTCAGAAATCTCCCTGCTGCCGAATGAGTCCAGGGAGGTACCTGGGGTGAGATCCCTTCAAGACATGCCCCTGATGCGTGTACACATGCTTACATATTTGTAGACTATTTTAACTCCGGAAAGGGTATGTGTCAACATGCTGACATATCTAAGACTTTATACTTAGGCATGAATGAATCCATGTATTTTAAGAAATGTACCACAAGTCATTACCTGATAATTTATGGATCCGTATTTTAAAAAAAAATCTTAATTTCAATAGATATCCTTACATGATCTGTAATATTCATCCTCGTATGTCTGATCGAAAATGGGCTAAATCCGACGCATTATCAATGTCCAGCGCCCAAATTATTTTACCTTTTCAGGCGCCGAAAATCATTGTGCTTCTTCACATGAAGGTGACATAACTGAGCATACATTTCCACTACAAGGCATGGAAAAGCAAACATATTTAATCCAAAGCATATCTATGCTATTTCTGTTTTTAAAAATGCAGCATAGCAACTCCAGAGCTCCATCTCCTCTAACTGAAGCAAATTGTAGAGATTTTTTTTCTATTGATAATGTAAAATTAACAGCCAAACAAAAAGACTCATGTGAAGGTGAAATTACAGAGGAGGAACTTCTGGATGCAATTAAAGACTTTAAGTCCGGGAAAACTCCAGGGTTGGATGGCATACCAGTCGAGGTATACCAAACCTTTTTTTGATATACTCAGAGGACCGTTATTAGCATGTTTTAACCACTCCTATGTAAATGGTAGATTATCAGACACTCAAGAACATGGTCTGATTTCATTATTACTGAAACAGGATACAAGTGGAAAATATAAAGATCCAGTCCATTAAAAAAATTGGCGGCCCCTTACACTTCAGTGTTGTGATGCAAAATTTCTAGCAAAATGTATAGCGCATAGAATTAAAAAGGTATTGTCGGACATTATTCATTCTAATCAGACAGGTTTTTTTACATGGGCGATACATTGGAGATAATATAAGGCAAGTACTGGAAACAATAGAACACCATGAAAAATCTGGGAAACCAGGCCTACTATTCATAGTAGACTTCGAAAAGGCATTTGATAAAGTACGACTGGGGTTTATATATTTGCCTACGCCTAGCGAACAGTTTTTAAAATTATATGAGAAAAAAATATTCCATTTTATTTGGAACGGCAAGCCAGACAAAATTAAACAGGCCTATTTATATAATGAATATGAATTAGGAGGACAGAAATTATTAAATATTAAAGCATTAGACCTATCACTAAAAGCTTCAGTCATACAAAAATTATACTTAAATCCGAACTGGTTCTCTAGCAAACTAGTAAGATTGTCTCACCCAATGTTCAAGAAGGGACTTTTCCCCTTTATTCAGATTACAAACCCTCACTTTCAGGTATTTGAAAAGGAAATCATCTCCCAAATATCACTATTTCTAAAACAAGCCATAGAAAGTTGGTTGCAATATCAATTTAATCCTCCAGAAATGACAGAACAAATATTGCAACAAATATTGTGGTTAAACTCAAATATACTAATTGATAAAAAACCGTTCTTTTTTGAGAAAAAAAAAAAAAAAAAAAAAAGTATAATCTTCGTAAATGATATTATCGGTAGGAATGGTGGAGTTATGTCGCACATGCAGCTAACAAAAACATATGGAAATGTCTGCTCTACCCAAAATTACAACCAAATAATTGCAGCATTACCGCAAAAATGGAAGAGGAAAGTGGAAGGAGGAAAAAGTAAGGAACTTGTCTGTCGGCCTTGCATTAAAGAACATAATTGGTTAAAGAAAATTGTGATAAATAAAAAAGTTTACCAGTTTCATTTAAGGACCACAAGATAGACAGCCGTCCCATATAGATTGCAAAATAGTTGGGAAGAGATTTTTGACATACCGATTCCATGGCATAGTGTTTATGAACTGATACTCAAAACGATGCCGGATTCAAAACTTAGAATTTTTTAATTTAAATTATTATATAAAATTCTTGCTACCAATAGAATGTTATTTATATGGGGGATACAATCTTCCCAGCTCTGCAGATTTGGCTGTGAAGAGACAGAATCATTAGATCATTTGTTTTGGTACTGTCCATTTGTAGCTTGTTTCTGGACACAGGTCCAGGAATGGCTGAAGGATTGCAATATTTGCATGGAGCTGACCCTGCAGATAGCACTATTGGGTGATCTGAAAAGTCATAGTCAATCGATCAATAATATAATAATACTTTTAGCAAAAATGTTTATTTTCAATTCACAAACTGTAGAAACAATGAGAATAGAAAGGTTCAGAACTTTTGTAAAACATCACAGTACAGTTGAAAAATATATGGCAAATAGAAATCCAATATGGATGGTGTTAAGAGATAGATGGGAGGTGTTGAATGGAGCTGAAGGATGGGACTAATAACAACAACTAATAACAACAAGATAACTAGTGTAAGACATGCTGTGTCCATAATAAGTATATAGGTTATATATTGTGAGCTTTTGTGAAAGACCACAGTTAGAAAGATATGGCATATAGAAGCATACCAGATGGACATCATGAAAATGATCGGAGGAAGTTCAGGAGTAAAAACAAACAAAATATAATTATTGACTGTGTCCATAAAATGTACATAGTATGTATAAGCATGAAGTAGAGGCCTAAGCATTGTTGTTCACTAGTTTACTCCAGGTAGGGAAGGGATGGAAAGTAATAAAGTGAAATATATATATATATTTTAAAGGATATGTATGTAAATATATATGTATGTACAGTGGGGGAAAAAGTATTTAGTCAGCCACCAATTGTGCAAGTTCTCCCACTTAAAAAGATGAGAGAGGCCTGTAATTTTCATCATAGGTACACGTCAACTATGACAGACAAATTGAGAAAATAAAATCCAGAAAATCACATTGTAGGATTTTTAATGAATTTATTTGCAAATTATGGTGGAAAATAAGTATTTGGTCACCTACAAACAAGCAAGATTTCTGGCTCTCACAGACCTGTAACTTCTTCTTTAAGAGGCTCCTCTGTCCTCCACTCGTTACCTGTATTAATGGCACCTGTTTGAACTTGTTATCAGTATAAAAGACACCTGTCCACAACCTCAAACAGTCACACTCCAAACTCCACTATGGCCAAGACCAAAGAGCTGTCAAAGGACACCAGAAACAAAATTGTAGACCTGCACCAGGCTGGGAAGACTGAATCTGCAATAGGTAAGCAGCTTGGTTTGAAGAAATCAACTGTGGGAGCAATTATTAGGAAATGGAAGACATACAAGACCACTGATAATCTCCCTCGATCTGGGGCTCCACGCAAGATCTCACCCCGTGGGGTCAAATTGATCACAAGAACGGTGAGCAAAAATCCCAGAACCACACGGGGGGACCTAGTGAATGACCTGCAGAGAGCTGGGACCAAAGTAACAAAGCCTACCATCAGTAATTTGGCAAATCTGACCATAACTCTATCCTCCTGATTCCTGCTTATAAGCAAAAACTGAAGCAGGAAGCACCAGTGATTCGGCTAAAAAAGTGGTCAGATGACGCAGATGCTAAGCTACAGGACTGTTTTGCTAGCACAGACTGGAACATGTTCCGGGATTCTTCAGACAGCATTGAGGAGTACACCACATCAGTCACTGGCTTCATCAATAAGTGCATCGATGATGTCGTCCCCACAGTGACCGTACGTACATACCCCAACCAGAAGCCATGGATTACAGGAAACATCCGCACTGTGCTAAAGGGTAGAGCTGCCGCTTTCAAGGAACGGGACTCTAACCCGGACGCTTATAAGAAATCCCGCTATGACCTCCGACGAACCATCAAACAGGCAAAGAGTCAATACAGGTCTAAGATTGAATCATACTACACTGGCTCTGACGCTCGTCGGATGTGGCAGGGCTTGAAAACTATTACAGACTACAAAGGGAAGCACAGCCGCGAGCTGCCCAGTGACACAAGCCTACCAGACGAGCTAAACCACTTCTATGCTCGCTTCGAGGCAAGCAACACTGAAGCATGCATGAGAGCACCAGCTGTTCCGGACGACTATGTGATCACGCTCTCCGTAGCCGATGTGAGTAAGACTTTTAAGCAGGTCAACATTCACAAGGCCGCAGGGCCAGACGGATTACCAGGACGTGTACTCCGAGCATGTGGTGACCAACTGGCAAGTGTCTTCACTGACATTTTCAACATGTCCCTGACTGAGTCTGTAATACCAACATGTTTCAAGCAGACCACCATAGTCCCCGTGCCCAAGAACTCTAAGATAACCTGCCTAAATGACTACCGACCCGTAGCACTGACGTCTGTAGCCATGAAGTGCTTTGAAAGACTGGTCATGGCTCACATCAACAGCATAATCCCAGAAACCCTAGACCCACTCCAATTTGCATACCGCCCCAACAGATCCACAGATGATGCAATCTCTATCGCACTCCACACTGCCCTTTCCCACCTGGACAAGAGGAACACCTACGTGAGAATGCTATTCATTGACTACAGCTCAGCATTCAACACCATAGTGCCCTCTAAGCTCATCACTAAGCTAAGGATCCTGGGACTAAACACCTCCCTCTGCAACTGGATCCTGGACTTCCTGACGGGCCGCCCCCAGGTGGTAAGGGTAGGTAACAACACATCTGCCACACTGATCCTCAACACGGGGGCCCCTCAGGGGTGCGTGCTCAGTCCCCCTCCTGTACTCTCTGTTCACCCATGACTGCATGGCCAGGCACGACTCCAACACCATCATTAAGTTTGCCGACGACACAACAGTGGTAGGCCTGATCACCGACAACGATGAGACAGCCTATAGGGAGGAGGTCAGAGATCTGGCCGTGTGGTGCCAGGACAACAACCTCTCCCTCAACGTGACCAAGACAAAGGAGATGATTGTGGACTACAGGAAAAAAAAGAGGACTGAGCACGCCCCCATTCTCATCGACGGGGCTGTAGTGGAACAGGTTGAGAGCTTCAAGTTCCTTGGTGTCCACATCACCAACGAACTATCATGGTCCAAACACACCAAGACAGTCGTGAAGAGGGCACGACAAAGCCTATTCCCCCTCAGGAGACTAAAAAGATTTGGCATGGGTCCTCAGATCCTCAAAAAATTATACAGCTGCACCATCGAGAGCATCCTGACTGGTTGCATCACCGCCTGGTATGGCAACTGCTTGGCCTCTGACCGCAAGGCACTACAGAGGGTAGTGCGTACGGCCCAGTACATCACTGGGGCAAAGCTCCCTGCCATCCAGGACCTCTATACCAGGCGGTGTCAGAGGAAGGCCCTCAAAATTGTCAAAGACTCCAGCCACCCTAGTCATAGACTGTTCTCTCTGCTACCGCACGGCAAGCGGTACCGGAGTGCCAAGTCTAGGTCCAAAAGACTTCTCAACAGCTTCTACCCCCAAGCCATAAGACTCCTGAACAGCTAATCATGGCTACCCGGACTATTTGCACTGCCCCCCCCACCCCATCCTTTTTACGCTGCTGCTACTCTGTTAAGTATTTATGCATAGTCACTTTAACTCTACCCACATGTACATATTACCTCAACTACCTCAACTAGCCGGTGCCCCCGCACATTGACTATGCATCGGTACCCCCCTGTATATATAGCCTCCCTACTGTCACTTTATTTTACTGTATATATAGCCTCCCTACTGTCACTTTATTTTACTTCTGCTCTTTTTTTCTCAACACTTTTTTGTTGATGTTTTATTCTTACTTTTTTGTTTAAAATAAATGCACTGTTGGTTAAGGGCTGTAAGGAAGCATTTCACTGTAATGTCTGCACCTGTTGTATTCGGCGCATGTGACCAATAAAATTTGATTTGATTGATTTGATTTGATTTGATTTGATTAACACACTACGCCGCCAGGGACTCAAATCCTGCAGTGCCAGACGTGTCCCCCTGCTTAAGCCAGTACATGTCCAGGCCCGTCTGAAGTTTGCTAGAGTGCATTTGGATGATCCAGAAGAGGATTGGGAGAATGTCATATGGTCAGATGAAACCAAAATAGAACTTTTTGGTAAAAACTCAACTCGTCATGTTTGGAGGACAAAGAATGCTGAGTTGCATCCAAAGAACACCATACCTACTGTGAAGAATGGGGGTGGAAACATCATGCTTTGGGGCTGTTTTTCTGCAAAGGGACCAGGACGACTGATCCGTGTAAAGGAAAGAATGAATGGGGCCATGTATCGTGAGATTTTGAGTGAAAACCTCCTTCCATCAGCAAGGGCATTGAAGATGAAACGTGGCTGGGTCTTTCAGCATGACAATGATCCCAAACACACCGCCCGGGCAACGAAGGAGTGGCTTCGTAAGAAGCATTTCAAGGTCCTGGAGTGGCCTAGCCAGTCTCCAGATCTCAACCCCATAGAAAATCTTTGGAGGGAGTTGAAAGTCCGTGTTGCCCAGTGACAGCCCCAAAACATCACTGCTCTAGAGGAGATCTGCATGGAGGAATGGGCCAAAATACCAGCAACAGTGTGTGAAAACCTTGTGAAGACTTACAGAAAACGTTTGACCTGTGTCATTGCCAACAAAGGGTATATAACAAAGTATTGAGAAACTTTTGTTATTGACCAAATACTTATTTTCCACCATAATTTGCAAATAAATTCATAAAAAATCCTACAATGTGATTTTCTAGATTTATTTTTCTCATTTTGTCTGTCATAGTTGACGTGTACCTATGATGAAAATTACAGGCCTCTCTCATATTTTTAAGTGGGAGAACTTGCACAATTGGTGGCTGACTAAATACTTTTTTTCCCCACTGTATGTAGCTAATGGGTTAAGCTGTAGCATTAGCAATGTTTTTCAAAAATAGATTTTTGTAAATTCTTACAATGATTCTGAATATGACATTGAGGAATCAGATTTTGACAGTGACAGTGAGGAGCTTCCCCCCAACCTTATGGCCATTGAGAACCCTGAATCTGAGGACCCCTTCCCCACCAACAAAGTCCCAGGTCCCTCTGAAGATGCTGGTGGTGATGGAGGCACACCAACAGTGGGTGAAGTACAGGAGGTCTGCGGTAGCTGGAAGGCCTCCAGACATTTCACCCCTCCTGGCACTGCTGTTGGCTTTGATGCGTCCCAGTCTGGAGTGCAAAGCCCCTTGCCATCTCTCTCTGAGGCGTCAAGCTGTTTCTGACAGAGGAGCTGGTGGGAGACATAGTGGAGGAGACCAATCGCTATGGCTTGGAGCTACAGGAGAAGAGAGAGCCTCAGGGAAGGTGGACCACCTGACAGGAGAGAGAAAGATCAAATCAGACTGTGCTTGACCATAATTGCAAAATGGGGGCAGTAGATAAGGCGGACATGATGAACAGCTTTGTGGCATGCCCCCGGAAAACCACCAAGTGGTATAATAATATATGTGACCAAACACCTCTTTTCAGTCTTATGTTGCAAAATTTGAAATTGTGTTGTTTACATTGGATAAAAGTACAGACTCAGAGCTACAAAATGATATATCATACACTGCAGTTCAGGAACAAAGTGAAAGTAATTCTGCCTTGAAAGTTGATAAATTTGTAACCCCACTTTTGAGAAAATGGCCCTTGAATGTTTTGGGACACCTACTGGAGAACTCTTCTTTGTCTACAGCCATTCAGCATCGTTCCTACCATCTTAAGCCTTTTTTCAAAGCTCAGTCAACTTCTTCAGTGACAACAACACTGTTGACCGCCGTATCTTCCCCATCACTGTCATCAGAAGACTACAATGTCTGGTTCAATGAAAATGTTTTTACCTAAGTCAGGGATTTCCTCATCATCTGATTCATTTTCAGAGTCAGAAAGAGTCCTCCAGAAAGTAGCCCATCACAACCTTTTCCCACTGATCTCTGTCGATAGCGCCTGCTAAATTCAGGGCAGCAATGTTGAGAGCAGTAGCAACACTTTTGCAGTTCTTCATGTCTACTATATCTTTCAAAAAGGCTGTGGTAGCAAGGATTATCTACACATGTTATAGACAGAAGCATGCTACAGGGCAGACCAATCAGAACTAATCTCTCGGCATGTCCAGCCCATCCATTATCTCAGCCAATCATGGCTAGCGGGAAGGTTCCTGTATTTTCCAGTGGCTAAACCAACTAGGCTTGTAATTTAACAATTTTATTAATTTTTACAGATGGCATACAAGTTTGTTATTAAGGCTCATGAAAGTTCACATGTTCCAGAAGGCATTTCAGCCAGAAAACGCATAAAAATAAAATAAAATAAATAAAAGTTCAAATGCCTCTCATGTGAAGTAGTGACATGTGACATATGCCTAGCTTCCTGAAACGGGTCACATATTTTTACTGCACAAGGTTTTTTGTAATTGCACATATAGTTAATGTACAAATCAAATACAGTTCCATTATGCAATTATATTGACAATATCTCACCCACCTCCCCACTCCCTCATCATCCCCTCCACTCCCTCATCCTTCCTACTCCCTCTTCAAACAGTATGTTGCAAAATATGTCTCGTTCCAGTTATGATGTTGGCAAGGTATGTTCAATACTGTGTGTGTGTGGTTTCTGAAAGTACAGAATAAAGAGGAATTATTAGTAATTAGAATCAAATATCAGGATAGCAATAAAACAATATTACAAGTAACATAATAACTGAAGAGCTCCACAAGGGCTCCACAAGGGGGCAGAGCTATGCAGGCCAAATGAGTACACAGGCCAAATGCAATGGTCATGATAAGGCCAGGGCAGCTGATCATGGCTAGAAGGGATCCAGCTTTAGTCAAATTAACATCAGAGTTGACTTTTCGTAGCAGGTTAGGAGAACTTACGCAGCAGGTTAGGATAATTAACGTAGCAGGTTAGGAGAATGAGGTTAAGGTTAGGAATAGGGTTAGGGTTAGCTTAAATGCTAATTCTACGTTTGACGTTAATTTGACAAAAGCTGGATCCCTTCTAGCCATGACCAGGGCAACTTCAAAAGATACAACACAAGCTAATACTTATTTGACGCCATTAGCATTAGTATTGTTTTACAGAACTAAATGTAACAACATAACCACAATTGAGTATAACACCATAAAGGTTATGAAATCAGTACCTCGAGGAATACACACAAAATACATTATGCTCCATACATAAATATGGTGTGCTACAGTATAAATACACTACATTACCAAAATTATGTGGACACCTGCTCGTCGAAAATGTATTTCCAAAATCATGGGCATTAATACGGAGTTGGTCCCCCCCTTGCTGCTATAACAGCCTCCACTCTTCTGTGAAGGCTTTCCAGTAGATGTTGGAACATTGCTGCGGGGACTTGCTTCCATTCAGCCACAAGAGCATTAGTGAGGCCAGGCACTGATGTTGGGTGATTAGGCCTGGATTGCAGTCAGCGTTCCAATTCAATCGAAAGGTGTTCAATGGGGTTGAGATCATGGCTCTGTGCAGGCTAGTCAAGTTCTTCCACACCGATCTCGACATACCATTTCTGTATGGACCTCGCTTTGTGCATGGGGGCATTGTTATGCTGAAACAGGAAAGGGCCTTCCTCAAACTGTTGCCACAAAGTTGGAAGCACAGAAGCGTCTAGAATGTCATTTTATGCTGTAGCGTTAAGATTTCCCTTCACTGGAACTAAGGGGCCTAGTCCGAACCATGAAAAACAGCCTAAGACCATTATTCCTCCTCCACCAAACTTTACAGTTGGCACTATGCATTGGGGCAGGTAGCGTTCTCCGGGCATATGTCAAACCCAGATCCATCTGTCGGACTGCCAGATGGTGAAGCGTGATTCATCACTCCAGAGAACATGTTTCCACTGCTCCAGAGTCCAATGGCGGCAAACTTTACACCACACCACTCCAGCTGACGCTTGGCATTGCGCATGGTCATCTTAGGCTTGTGTGCAGCTGCTCGGCCATGGAAACCCATTTAATGAATCTCCCGACGAACGGTTCTTGTGCTGACGTTGCTTCCAGAGGCAGTTTGGAACTCTGTATTGAGTGTTGCAACCAAGGACAGCACTTGGCGGTCCCGTTCTGTGAGCTTGTGTGGCCTACCACTTTGCGGTTCAGCCGTTGTTGCTCCTAGACGTTTCCACTTCACTATAACAACACTTGCAGTTGACCGGGGCAGCTCTAGCAGGGCAGGAATTTGACAAACTGACTTGTTGGAAAGGTGGCATCTTATGACGGTGCCACGTTGAAAGTCACTGAGCTCTTCAGTAAGGCCATTCTACTGCCAATGTTTGTTAATGGAGATTGCATGGCTGTGTGCTCGATTTTACACGCCTGTCAGCAACGGGGTGTGGCTGAGATAGCCGGATCCATTATTTTGAAGGAGTGTCTACATACTTTTGTATATATAGTATAACACGATATAGAGAAACTGTATTATGTTGTGGTAATAAAAGGCACTTACTTTGATAGGAACGCACACACTAATTATTAGTAAGGAAAACAACAGTGAAGGTAATGCGGATGCCAGACTGAAAATGCGCCAGGGGGAAAAGGTTCGGACAGGTTCTGTTCAGACTGGAAATGCGCAAATGTCTGCATACTTGACCTGAGGAAACACTGGTGGAGTGCTTGGGCTCTCATCGAAGAGAGAAGTTTGTCTGGCTGATCTAGCTAATCCTCGCCTGACATTAGCATAGCATGCCTCAAACTTAAGTTGTCCACCACAGTGAAATGGGCTGGAACACACCTAATTTAAAACTGTTTTTAGAAAATAATGTAAAATTGACAAGTTGAAACATAGCCTATAGATAATTAGCAGGCAGCATGCCTTGGTTTTAGGGCAGCGCGGGTTAACTGTCCTGTTGCATAACAATCACATTTTGGAACAGTGTGTGAATTCTGACATCACGCGCATAAGAAAACTTACACTAGGGGGACTGTTACAGATATTTGGAACTCACGGGTGAAAAGGCTAGTATAGATGATGTCAAGCGTATTGCCTTCCTTGTGAGTTGGAGGGGACTGGGAAAGTGTGAGGTGAAAAGAGGCAAGGAGGGGAAAGAAAGAGGTAGCAATAAATTAATTGAAGGCAGAAGTCGGGAGGTTGAAGTCGCCCAGTACAAAGAGTGATGAGCCATCATCAGGAAATTTGCTTATCAAGGTGTCAAGCTCATTGAGAAACTCTCTAAGGGCACCTGGTGGGTGATAGATGACAACAATGTTAAGCTTGAGTGGACAAGTGACAGTGACCGCATGGAATTCAAATGAGGAGATGGACAGGTGAATGAGGGAGAAACGAGAAAATCTCCACCTAGGATAAATGAGCAGCCCTGTGTCACGACTTCCGCCAAGGCTGCCCCCTCTCCTGGTTCGGGCAGGCTTTGGCGTTCGTCGTCACCGGAGTACTAGCTACTGCCGATCCCATTCTCATCACTCCACTTCACACCTGGTGCTCATTCCCCTAATTAGTATGTGTATAAGTGTTCCCTCTGTTCCCCTAGTCTTTGTGAGTGATTGTTTTGTTGTGAGAGCGTGTAGCTCGGTTGAGCTACATTTCACTGTGTTATTGCCAAGGTGGATGTTTTCCCTTGTACAGTTTCGTTTGACGCTTGGGACGTTTGATTTATGCAAATGTATTAAACTCTGGACTCCTGCGCTTGACTCCTTCTTTCACACCTCGTCACACCCTGTGCCACCACCGTGATGACCAGATGCTCTCGGATTATGAGAGAACATGTAGTAAGATGAAGAGAGAGCAGCTAAAGTATTTGATTTCTGTATATATTGTTGTCTTTGTGGCTTTTTCTGTGCATCAGAGCTTCCAGTTTGTTTGTGTCTGCATCATGTGTGTGGGTGTTTGTATGTACAGATGCTATTAAAAATGAATCACACATTAGCTTTGCTAACCTTGCTTATGCAAATAATCATGCTCTGCTCACAATTACTGTACTTTCAAAGCCTACTGGACCAGAGAAAATGAGGGGAGGGGGAGAACGTGAGATATAGGAAAATAGAAAGATGGAGGGAGTAAGAGAATGTGATAGAGGAAGAAAGAGGTGAAGATCATGCAGAAGAAAGATAGAGAGAGAGATGTGGCTATAGAGAGAGAGAGACAGAGGGGGAAGCAGGAGGGAGGAAAATAAATAGAGAGAGGAACAGAGAGGGCAGGATTGGAGGTGAGTAAAATAGATAGATAGAAAGAGAGAGAGAGAGAAAGAGAGGAGATTGTAAATTCATCCCTCCTGCTTGTCAGTGGATCAATATCTTGCAGGGTGGGCAGAGCAGAGCAGGACTTGGCCAGGCAGGGAGAGGCAGAGCATGCCTCTATAGAGACAACACAGAACACAGGGCTGGGCAGGAGCAGAGGAAAGGAGAGAAGTCTTAGTCATTCTCCCTCTTTTCCTCCTCTCTCTCTCTCTCTTTATTCCCTCTCCTCTTCACCCTAAAAGCATTTGAGGGTCATTTTTGACACTCCAACCTCAACTAGGCGGTCTCAAAGATAATGTGTTTACATGTGTTATTAACGTTGAGTGTGTAAGTCACTGACTTTATCTGTCTCTCTGTGTAGGAGCTGTGATTTGGAGATGAATGGGAAGGTGGGAGGTAGAGGACCTGTGAGTTCACCCAACGACATGAACTGCAACTCCAACAGCATCACCATGGTATCAGACCTATCCTCCCCAGAGTCTCAGACCCAGTCTCAGCCCTTCACACCCCGGGTCAGTACACACACACACACATACACTCAAGCATGCCCGCACGCAAGCACTCCCGCACACACATACACACACCTCACGACACCGTTACACCTCACTACACCACACACCACATCATGGTTTCATGACAGATTCAGTGATACAAAGAGGTGCATTTTGTTCTCTCATCTTCCCTCTGCCCCTTTCTCCTTCCCTCGTTTCCTCTCCAGGCATCTCGTACTCCAAAGAAAGCTGCGATGTTTGGGAAGCGTTCTAACTCCATGAGGAGGAACCCTAAAGCTGTAGTAGCTAAGCAGGGCTGGCTATACAAACAGGTAATTCAGCTCTATACACTATACTGCATCAGCATGATGCACTTTCCCTTATGCTTAGTGGTATAAGGGTTTTAGGCTCGGTTTCTGTATAAGAACTTTGTGTCAACTGCTGTTGTAAAAAGGGCTCTATAAATAAATGGGATTGATTGATAGACAAATGCCCCACAATACCCCATAAATATCTCATAACTAGGACCAGATAAACTCTTCTTCCAGTATTGTCATTATTCTCTACATGTTTCAGTTCAATATTCCTTGTCTCTCCCATTTGTTTTGATCCAGTGTGTTTCAGACACTTACTTTGTTTTGGTCCAGTGTTGCTTTCCCTCTCACGTTGTTTAGGTCTCATAGAATTTTTCTTCCTGTCTTTTACATAGCGCATTATTTTTCACAATGTTTAAGTCAAGTTTCTGTGTTCCCCCTGAAGTTGTTTGGTCCAGTCTAAACTGTTGTGTCTACTCTCTGGAGTCCCATCCATTTCAGTGTGTATTTTTAGTCCCCTTGTCTGTCTCTCCCTTTAGGCCAGTCAAACCCATCTCAATGTGTGTTATTCTCTCTGTCTCTCTCTGTCTCACTGTAGGCCAGCAGTGGAGTGAAACAGTGGAACAAGAGATGGTTTGTCCTGACTGACCGATGCCTCTTCTACTACAAAGGTAGGTTACTGTCATAGCGTTGCCGTCTTACTTTTAGTTCTCTTTTATTTTTTTGATAACCCATCGCCACCCTTCATCTGAGGACATCTTTATAATTACGCTTTATTTTATTGCATTTTATTGTATGCTTTAGTCAGAATGGTTTTTTCCTTCTTTCTTGACATACTGTTTCTCTTCTCTTGTCAACAGATACGGTAAGTTAGCTTTATGGTATACATGTGTTTCTGTGGTAGTGTGCTCTGTTATTTTGCCAGCAGGTAGAAACCACAGTAACTGACAGATCCGGTTATTCAACCATGTGTTGGCTACGTCCCAATATACTGTATCTTGTTTACTGAGTGTTTAAAAAAAAAAAAAGACTGGTCAATCTTATCCAACAATCTCTGCTATGCAGATAGGTATCCACATATACATACATGGGGTTGACTTAACATAATATTTACATTCATATTTTACAGTATGTATACATTTTCTATCTAACCTTTATTTGATCCAGGAAGTTCCACGACATGGGTAGCGTCTCAGCTGACATTATATTCCCTATATAGAGCCCTTTTAAACAGAGCCCTTAGTGGCTAGAATCTCCTTTTCAATGGAAACCTGGCCAAGACACCTCACTACACCTGCTACTTCTGTCTCTCTCTCAGAGTCCTACTCTGTGGATTTGTTTGCTTGTATCTGCTTTGGAAACTGGAAAGCTTTGATCCCTCCTTGGCTTGGTTGTACTGTCATAGGCTGGTGTCACATTTAAAACGGCCCCCTTGTTTGTGTTTTTTACCTTAGCTACATGATGTCATGTCAGTGTGTTCTGTTGGCAGAGTGGAGGGCCGTGTGTTATGTGCATGTCACGAATATGTCAAGAGGACTGTTGACTTGTTCAAGGTGCTTTAATACCACACAGCTACGCAAGTCATATTCTCCTAAGTGTCTCTCCTCTCCTCCATGCCAAGTCCCTGAGTCTTTGTGGTCTTCATCTGTCATCTTCTGAGCCACAGCCAGGAGTGGAGAATAAACAATGTGGCATTTGAATATATCACACTGCTTGAGGTATCTTCTTCAAGTTTGATGTACGAGCTAAGTGTGTGTGGGTTTATGTGTGGCTCTGTGTACATATGGAAGTGTGAGAGGGTCATTGTAGTATGTATTGAGAAATGTTTTACAAAAGACATGAGTACATTGGGCTATGTAAACAATCTATTGATGGACATTCAACGCACGCACGCACGCACACACACACACACACACACACACACACACACACACACACACACACACACACACACACACACACACACACACACACACACACACACACACACCTTATACAGCACAGTCTCTCCATCAGGGCAGCGGTGAATGTGACTCAATTCGATTGCACACTACTCTAGAAGTAGAAATTCTGAGAGTGTCGAGGTTGTCTCTGTCTCCTAATGTGACAGATGTTAAAGTCTGTAATTCCCCTGGTCCACCTGCAGCCCTCTGCTCCCAATACAACCCATGGCAAATAGAAGGGGAGAATAGTGACTTACAAGATGAAAAAGAAAGAAGATGATGATTGTCTTTCCCCCTTCCCCTCTCTTTCTCTCTCTCTCTCTCGATGTCCCTGAAGGTATAGAGATTTTTTTCAATTTCCTGTCGGCAATGTATGAAGGGAAAGGGGATACCTAGTCAGTTGCACAACTGAATGCATTCAATTGAAATGTGTCTTCAGCATTTAACCCAACCCCTCTGAATCAGGGGTGTCTTAGTGCCACAGTGTATTGCTCATGAGAAACTCTCTCTACTATTATTGCAGAATAGACAACACTCCTTCTCCAGCGATTGCCCTTAGGTCTACACTTTTGTAGCTTGAATTAATTGATGCATCTTGCTGACAAATTCACCTTTTTTGTCAAAAGGAAAGTTGGGACATCTGAAAAGGGGCTGAAATATGGGACGCAAATACAGCTGTGTTTGTCCTGAGCTCATCAAACTGTTTCAAGTTCGGTAGCGTGCTGGACCCAGTTGATAATGTTGCAAGTTCGCTAGCGGGCTGGTCCCAATCGATACAATGTTGCAAATTTGCTGGCGAAAGATCAAGACAGACAGATAGAAAGGCTGACAGGCAGAGTATAGAGATGAACACGATTGAAAGACCCTGAACACTGAATGATAGAGAGGCGGGGTGATTGTTTAATTTGGAATAAGCTTTTATTTTAATATTTACCACTGTAGTAGTACAAAATAGCATTTTAAACAAATAGGTGACAAGCTAGATCCCTACAATGTCTCATTGAAGATAACCTTTCTGGACCTAATTATGATAAATGTACAATATTGCGTATTGGATCTTTAAAAAATACAACTTTTACATTACCCTGCAGTTTACCTATAAAATGGGCTGATGGTGAAGTAGACATACTTGGTATTCATATCACAAAACATATAAATGAGCACAATGATTTTCAATAGAAAACTAGTAAAAATAGACAAGATCCTGCAACCATGGAGAGGTAAATACCTATCTATTTATGGAAAATTGCCCTGATTAACTCCTTAGTCATATCTCAGTTTACTCACTTACTTATGGCGCTGCCTACTCCTGATTATTCATTTTTCAAACCATATGAGCAAAAAATAATTCGCTTTATCTGGGATGCTAAACCAGACAAGATAAAGCGTGCCTATCTATATAATGAATATGAATTGGTTGGGTTGAGATTATTAAATATAAAAGCACTAAACCTCTCTCTAAAAGCATCACTTATCCAAAGTTTTACTTGAACCCTAAATGGTTCTCAAGTAGATTACTAAGAAAAGCTCATCCAATGTTTAAAAATTGCCTTTTTGCCTTTGTGCAGATTGCCATGTCTCATTTTCAATTAATTGAAAATGAAACTTTTTTCAAAGTATCTCTCTTTTTCAAACAAGCATTGCAGAGCTGGCTACAATTTCATACCCCTGAAAAGATAGAACAAATATTACAACAAAAATTATGGCTGAACTCAAATGTGCTGGTTGATAAAATACCTGTATTTATGGAAAATATGTTTGAAAAGGGTATTTTGTTTTTAATTGATATTGTAAATTGGAATGGTAGAGTTATGTATTTCATGGAGTGATCAGAATTGTATGGGAAGGTCTGCTCAATCCAAGATTACAACCAATTGATTACAGCATTACCCCAAAAATGGAGGTCTGGTCTGTCTGCCCAATATAAAGGATCAAAACTGGCGGAGGAATAAAAATAGCATAAATAGGAAAGTATACCAGTTTCATTTGAGGACCAGGATGCTGTGCCATACAGATTACAAAATAGTTGGGAAGAGACTTTTGATGTACCGATTCCATGGTACAGGGTGTACGAGTTGATATATAAAACAAAGCAAGATTCAAGAATTCTTGCCACCAACAAAATGTTGAATATTTGGGACATACAATCATCGCAGCTCTTCAGATTTTGTTGTGAGGATACAGAATCAATAGACCATTTGTGTTGGTATTGCCCTCAGGTAGCCTGTTTCTGGTCTCAGGTTCAGGAATGGCTGAAAATGCATAACATTGATCTAAAATTGACCCTAGAAATAGTATTGTTGGGATATCTGGAGAGACCAGATATATGGTGCGTAGAAATCCGAAGAGGGTGGCCAGCGGAGATGGTGGAATTATTTAATTTTTCTCAGGGGCAGCTGTTGGGGAACTGTGGGGGGGATCTTGGAGGGCTGGTGGCCTGGCGGTTGGGAGCTTTGGCCAGTGGCTGATGGGTTGCTGGTTCGGGTCCCCGTTTTTGACGTTATGGGAGATCTGTCGACGTGCCCTTGAGCGGGGCGTTGACCCTGGTTGCTTCTGTGGGTTGCTCTGGATGGGAGTCTGTTAGATGACTAATGTGATGTAGATGTTGAGCTGCTTCACTGCAAGTAGATTGTATGTTTTAAATATTCAATATAAAAAAAATATAAAAAAAATATAAATAAACAAATTGGTGAATGGTTAAATTAGAGACCCCCCAAAGTTGAACTTTTGTTGCATTTAGGGGAGCTTATGTGTGTGTGAGCCACCCTTGTTTCTAGGAAATCATACACAAAAGGTATCATTTGTCCAAATATTTAGGAACAGGTCATCATTTCATAGAGTCTGTGAAGGAAGAAACCACATAGAAAAAGTGATTTCCCCTAGTCAAATTAATGTATTGAATTAGAGGTTTCATGATGCTTGCATCTAAACCAAAGTTGATAATTTTAAGATTGTTTTGTACTTGTACGTCAGTTGGAGTCTCTATAAGCTTCAATATGAGGTCCTAAACCTAGCATGAAAGTCATCCTTGTAGCTGTGTGGGCTAATATAGTCAAAATGTGTTTGCCTTGGGGTAAATTGAGCCCATTGTTGAGCCAATAGCAAGTTGAGCAAATTGAAGTGTTTTCTTCCCAGGCGTAATGCAAGGCATTATCGCTGGCATTAGGTAACAACAGGGTCTGGCCTATGTTAAAAGTGTTTAAAAAAGTACAAAGTGTTTGTTGTGCCAAGAAACCACTTTTTTTGGACAGCTATGTTTTCAAAACTGTAATGTTTACATTAATTCTGATAATTATTTCCTGAAATATACACTGAGTGTACAAAACATTAGGAACACCTTCCTAATATTGAGTTGCACCCCCTTTTGCCAATGAGCTAAGATAAGGAGTGGATTTGCCTAGCAGTGATTTATAGATGGCCTGGAACCAGTGAGTTTGGCGACGAATATGTAGTGAGGACCAGCCAACAAGAGCGTACAGGTCACAGTGGTGGGTAGTATATGGGGCTTTGGCGACAAAACAGATGGCACTGTGATAGACTACATCCAATTTGCTGAGTAGAGTGTTGTTGGAGGCTATTTTGTAAATGACATTGCCGAAGTCAAGGATCGGTAGGATAGTCAGTTTTACGAGGGCATGTTTGGCAGCATGAGTGAAGGAGGCTTTGTTGCGAAATAGGAAGCCAATTCTAGATTTAACTTTAGATTGGAGATGCTTAATGTGAGTCTGGAAGGAGAGTTTACAGTCTAACCAGACACCTAGGTATTTGTAGTTGTCCACATACAGACCCGTCGAGAGTAGTGATTCTAGTCGGGTGAGCGGGTGCCAGCAGCGTTTGATTGAAGAGCATGCATTTAGTTTTACTTGTGTTTAAGAGCAGTTGGAGGCTACAGAAGGAGTGTTGTATGGCATTGAAGCTTGTTTGGAGGTTTGTTAACACAGTGTCCAATGAAGGGCCAGATGTATACAAAATGGTGTCGTCTGCGTAGAGGTGGATCTGAGAATCACCAGCAGCAAGAGCGACATCATTGATATACACAGAGAAAAGAGTCGGCCCAAGAATTGAACCCTGTGGCACCCCCATAGAGACTGCCATAGGTCCAGACAACAGGCCCTCCGATTTGACACATTTAACTCTATCTGAGAAGTAGTTGGTGAACCAGGCGAGGCAGTAATTTGAGAAACCAAGACTATTTAGTCTGCCAATAAGAATGCGGTGGTTGACATAGTCGAAAGCCGTAGCAAAATGCTTATTGAAATTCGCGATTGGTGATAGTGTTTCCTAGCCTCAGTGCAGTGGGCAGGTGGGAGGAGGTGCTCTTATTCTCCATGGACTTTACAGTGTCCCAAAACCTTTTGAAGTTAGTGCTATAGGATGCACATTTCTGTTTGAAAAAGCTTGCCTTTGCTTTCCTAACTGCTTGTGTATATTGGTTCCTAACTTCCCTGAAAAGTTGCATATCTCGGGGGCTATTCGATGCTAATGCAGTACGCCACAGGATGTTTTTGTGCTGGTCAAGGGCAGTCAAGTCTGAGTAGAACCAGGGGCTATATCTGTTCTTAGTTCTGAATTTTTTGAATGGGGCATGCTTATTTAAGATTGAGAGGAAAACACTTTTAAAGAACAACCAGGCATCCTCTACTGACGGAATGAGATCGATATCCATCCAGGATACCTGGACCAGGTCAATTAGGAAGGCCTGCTCGCTAAAGTGTTTTAGGGAGCGTTTGACAGTGATGAGGGGTGGTCGTTTGACCGCGGACCCGTTACGGACGCAGGCAATAAGGCAGTGATCGCTGAGATCCTGGTTGAAGACAGCTGAGGTGTATTTAGAGGGTAAGTTAGTCAGGATGATATCTATAAGGGTGCCCATGTTTACGGATTTAGGGTTGTACCTTGTAGGTTCCTTGATAATTTGTGTGAGATTGAGGGCATCTAGTTTAGATTGTAGGATGGCCGGGGTGTTAAGCATATCACAGTTTAGGTCACCAAGCAGTACGAACTCTGAGGATACATGGGGGGCAATCAATTCACATACGGTGTCCAGGGCACATCTGGGGGCTGAGGGGTGTCTGTAGCAAGCGGCAACAGTGAGAGACTTATTTCTGGAAAGGTGGATTTTTAGAAGTAGGAGCTCAAACTGTTTGGGCACAGACCTGGATAGTATGACAGAGCTCTGCAGGCTATCTCTACAGTAGATTGCAACTCCACCCCCTTTGGCAGTTCTATCTAGACTGAAAATGTTGTAGTTGTGAAAAGTGTGATAGGAAAATATGTACGAAAAATAAAAATAAATACAATAATTTACACGGACACACACAGAGTACACGACCGCACTGCTACGCCATCTTGGATCTATTATGTATTATGTGTATGTACATATCTTTGTTCGAAACAATATTATATTTCCCTTAACGGAGTGATGCTGAATGAAAAGGATGGCTCAACCTTCCCCACTCTACCCTATTGAAACCACTCAAACACGTCTTCCTAGTCCTGAGAGAGAGTGAACTCCAGGTTCTTTGGGTTAAAAGTGATTTTGTTAGTGGATCTACCTGTATTCTGTGAGCTACAGGATGCAACTAGGCCAGGTTTTAATTCCCATTTTGCCCTGTAGTTAACCTCCATTCCCTACCCGGTACACACAGATGCAAATCCGACCTGAATAAGGATGTCTTCAAAGCAAAGCAGAGAAATAAAATGATAAGAATAGAATAGAACAGTCAGAAAACGCCCCCACAGGAATTGGAGCTTAGCAGCTTCTAAGAATCTTTCATATTGAAATGTTCCGGCTGTTCTGTGATTCAATAGCTCAGTGTGAAGCGACGGTCAATTTTCCAAATTCACATTCAACAATATTCACAACTGGCCCCGAGCCCTGTTCGCTTTTCTATCATTTCTCCATTTCCTTTCCTTTCCTTTTCTTCCCTCTTCTCTCCTTCTGGTCACAGTGATTCTTCTCTCTGTATTTCACACACGTCTGATGGGATGTTTTCGTCTCCCTCCCTTTTCTCCCAGCTGTGGAAAAAAGAGAGGGAGGAAGGGAGCATGTGTGACTTACTGCCACGATCACCATGCCAGCAAGGAGAGAGGGCCGAGAAATGGCCAGAAAGATGCAAAGGTCTTTTGTTTTTGGGACTTGGGGGTGACATTGTCAAAGCATGTCAGCTGTCTTGGCCAGTAGTTCATCTGTACAAGGAGATTAGGAGTGTGTATAGAAGTCCCCACTTCTTTTAAGTGCCCAGCCAGGGATTCAAACTAGCAACACTCCAGCTACAGTTCTGCAGCTCTAACCTCTAGCCTACATACCACCCCCATCTCCAAAGTATCCCAAAACATCGCAAATATCAAATTCCCAAAACACCTGACTGCCTAATGCTGTACGTACAATCAGGGACTTGACGTCACAAGTTACCAATGTCCTAGCTGACCCGGGTGTACATATAGAGGAATTCTCTGTGAAATAGAGTGTTAGTCCATTACATAACTAACTGTCATCTTCAGAAGCGTTGAGCTGTTGTTGTTTTGAGATGCTAATATATAGCTGTCAGGGAGCTGATTTACTCTCATCCTGTGTCTTAACACTCACACACACACACACACACACACACACACACACACACACACACACACACACACACACACACACACACACACACACACACACACACACACACACAGGTGAGGGAGTCTGTGTGGTGCAAACAGGTGTTACATATAGCAGCAGGAGGGAATGCAGCCAAGAGTCAGACTGCCCTAAAATGAATCAGAATGAGGTGAAATTTCACAATCATTGTAGGCAACCTTTCAAGGACTTTGCTTCTTCAAAAGTGTTTGTGCTAGCAGGAGTGTCTTCAGAAATGTGTGTTTTCAGAGGTGTGTTTTGCCTCTCCTAGCTTCTCTGTGTCTCTGGATGGGGACGACATTTGTTGGTGAACACTGAGAAGCTCTGCCACAGGTTTCACAATCACAACTCTGTTTCTTCTAACCAGTCTTCTCCTCAGGATTATCTTGAGTCGACTGTGAAAGGCTATTTGGCAATAAATCACATCGTTTCTTATTACATCCGTTATTAATGTGTGACTGTGTTTGTATGATGCTGTATATTTCATTCAACTTGATAGCCTATATAAGATATTTCAGTTGTAGGGTAGAACTGTTTGAGAATGAACACATTTTTTTTTGTCTCTTTCCAAGAATATCTGTGAGTTTTGCAATGAAATACAGAACTTCTGAGGTCAAGTTTGAATTTGTTTGAGAGAGAAACAGGGGGAGAGAGAGAAAGAGACGTGGCTATTTACCTGTCTGTGTGTGGCAGAAAACCCTGCTCTCTGATTGGTGGAGAGAGGGCAGGTACAGTTTGCTGAAGGCCCGTATTCAGGATTCCAGCAACACTGAGTCACATGGGCTGATCGCTATCTCAAACACACACACACACACACATACACACAAAGACAGCAGACAGTACTGTATGATTGCACAAACACAACCCCCACAGCTCCCCCTCCCCCGTCCCTCCTCTCGGTCCCTCCCTCCTCCCTCTCTCTCTCTCTCTCTCTCTCTCTGTCTCTCAAACACACACGTGTGCTCAGCAACAGAGGAAGGCTCTTACGTCTACGCAGTACAGCTCTACTTAGAGAGAGGGAACGAGAGAGGGAACAGCCGAGCGAGAGAACAAGAGAGCCAGGCAGAGCGAGAGAGAGAGAGAGAGAGAGAGAGAGAGAAAGAGGGAACGAGGGAACGAGGGAGAGAGAGATAAGGAGGGCAGTAGCTACAGTGGATTCCCTGTCAGCTTCATCTCTAGCCCTCGAAATTGTCATCATCTGCTCCATTATTTAATCAGCACAAGTGCTGCTCTCGCACTCCTCTTTCTTCTCCAGCGATCTGCTCGTAAAAAAACAATATCTGACCACCGTTGGATTTAAGCGAGTGTGTGTGTGAGAGAGTGTGTGTGAGAGTGTGTCACTTATCACTGGACTGCTGGACGAAAATGGATATTTCCCCTACAGTGGGATGTGGGTGTTGTTCCAGGGATGTTATATGGTAGTGCTGACTGAGCCAGCTAAAGCCACAGCTACCACTAGAGGAAAGGGCAAACTGCCCCTCTTTACTTACTATAGGTGTGGAGCCTTGTTATATTAGATCTCTTGCGTTTTTTCAAATATGTGATTTCTTTGTTTATTTTGATCCCGATCTTTATTCTTTCTCTCTTTTTTTCCCTCTTCCTCCCATCCAGACGAGAAGGAGGAAGGAGTGTTGGGAAGTCTTCCTCTGCTCAGCTTTCGGATCGGAGAAGTGCAGGCGTTGGATAACATCAGCCGCAAGCACGCCTTTAAGGTCAGTACCCTCTAGGACTAAGTATGATGATGATGATGATGAGGATGATGATGACAATGATGATGATGAGGATGATGATGAAGCCATGTTATGATGATAAAGCAATGTTTTTTTGGACTTCTTGAGCTTCCAAGAGGTGGGGGATAACATTTGGGGCAGGTGGTCAGTGAGGTGAGAGGGGGAATGACCTTTAGGAAAGTGGTTGGTTTGAGAGGATACAAGTACAAGTACAATGAGTACTGAGTGTACAAAACATTAGGAACACCTGCTCTTTCCATGACATAGACTGAGCAGGTGAATCCAGGTGAAAGCCATGATCCCTTATTAATGTCACCTGTTAAATCCACTCCAATCAGTTTAGATAAAGGGGAGGAGACATGTTAAAGAAGGATTTTTAAGCCTTGAGACAATTGAGACATTGATTGTGTATGTGTGCCATTCGGTGGGTGAATGGGCAAGACAAAATACTTAAGTGCCTTTGAACGGGGTATGGTAGTAGGTGCCAGGCGCACCGGTTTGAGTGTGTCAAGAACTGCAATGCTGCTGGGCTTTTCACGCTCAACATTTTCCCTTGTTTATCAAGAATGGTCCACCACCCAAAGGACATCCAGCCAACTTGACACAACTTTTTTTTTTGGGGGGGGGTTTAAATGCTGGGCAGACACGTGATCGTCACTCATACAGCCCAGTGACAAGCAGTGACATTGGGGGACAATGGGGGATAATAGGGAATAAGCAGAGATGTCTGGCAGCATTTCAAAACCAAACCCCTATATTTACTCTGTGTTTGTGTGTGTGCGCGCGCCCGTGTGTGCATGTGTTTGTGCGTGAGAGAGAGAGAGTATGAGTGTGTGTTTGCTCACACTGTACTTTGCACCGAAGTGCTCATGAATAAACAGAATGCTGAGAGAGAGGGAGACACACACAGACAGCATGAGAGGGAGACACAGAGAGAAAGAGAGAAGGAGTGATAGAGAAAGAGAAAGGGAAGGAGAGAGAGAGTCCTGTCACAGTATATTCCTCTCTGGTCTTCCAGGCAGTAGCTGAGGGATGGTCAGAGGGAGAGAGGAGGGAACAGTCTTACATAAACCCCTACCCAGCACCACCACACCATATTAGCATGATATATAATATCATGTTCATTCATATGATTTATTTATCACAGCCAATGCATATTAATCACCATCTCAGAATGTGGCGCTGCAGTACCATCTAAAAGCTATTTCCCAACATAGTCCCTGTCAGTAGTAATATGTCACTAATCAAAAAATCCTGTCTAGTCCCATAAACAAAAATTATTCCAGATGTATCACCATAAAAGTGCAATCACTGTCAAGCTAGAACGCATCTTTGGTTTTCCAAACACACTGTCTGTTTCAGAAAAGGTGATGCAATACCGTTTTGTAATATTCTACAGTTAGTCAAATCTCTTCTTAAAATATTCGGATTACGTGGTCTCATTTGGGTTCGGTGGTTAAGACAATGTACGGGTTGTACAGTATGTGTGTTGCAGTGTTTCTTTGTTGATATAGTTGCTGTGTGCCATTGGTTGTAGCCCCAGTGTCTCTGTGTGTCGGTGTTGATACGAGACCTGTTGTGACAGCCACGGTGACATGGCATTTGCCTGACAGTTCTACGAAGCAGTAGACTATATACTGTAGACCAGCAGCTAGAGGGTTCAGCTTGTTACACTGGCTCCTCTGTAGACTTTCATATGTCTGTGTGCATGCTTTTAAAGGCAAATAGCAGTAGAAGAAGAAGACACAGGCAAAATAAAGAAATTAACCTTTTCACACATGAGTTCCAAATATCTCTAACGGACGCCCCAGCGTGAGTTGTTTTATGCACGTGATGTCAGAATGCGCTCACTGTTCCAAAATGGGATTGTTACGCAACAGAAAAGGTTAAACACCAGTAAATGTTTCAATGATATGTGTCCAAAAGCCTTTCAGGTACAGTACAGGAGAGACTTAATGTTCTTACTTATTGACACAGTATTCTAGGTAGCCTATTCAGCTGTGTTGTTATGGTGGTGGTGGTGCTGGCTAGTAAAAGGTTATTTGTCTCCTTCCCGCCATGCTGTTATCCTGCTGCTTGGTGTTGATTGTACAGGGAGGCAGTGTGAGTGTGAGACAATATGAGTCATGAGGATGGAGCAGAGCAGCCAGTGGTTTGTAGAGAACTTCAGCCTTCCAGGTATTTACTCTGTGGACTGGAACTGGAAGTGCTGCGTAGGTCTACAAAATATTGTTTGTGGTTATGGTGTTATAACACTGAAGCTTCAGGATCTAGCAATCTCTGCTGAAACAATGTCAACCAAGTACAGTGAGGGAAAAAAGTATTTGATCCCCTGCTGATTTCGTACGTTTGTCCACTGACAAAGAAATGATTTGTCTATCATTTTAATGGTAGGTTTATTTGAACAGTGAGAGACAGAATAACAACAAAAAAATCCAGAAAAACGTATGTCAAAAATGTTATAAATTGATTTGCATTTTAATGAGGGAAATAAGTATTTGACCCCCTCTCAAACAGAAAGATTTCTAGCTCCCAGGTGTCTTTTATACAAGTAAAGAGCTGAGATTAGGAGCACACTCTTAAAGGGAGTGCTCCTAATCTCAGCTTGTTACCTGTATAAAAGACACCTGTCCACAGAAGCAATCAATCAATCAGATTCCAAACTCTCCACCATGGCCAAGACCAAAGAGCTCTCCAAGGATGTCAGGGTCAAGATTGTAGACCTACAGAAGGCTGGAATGGGCTACAAGACCATCGCCAAGCAGCTTGGTGAGAAGGTGACAACAGTTGGTGCGATTATTCACAAATGGAAGAAACACAACAGAACTGTCAATCTCCCTCAGCCTGGGGCTCCATGCAAGATCTCACCTCGTGGAGTTGCAATGATCATGAGAACGGTGAGGAATCAGGCCAGAACTACACGGGAGGATCTTGTCAATGATCTCAAGGCAGCTGGGACCATAGTCACCAAGAAAACAATTGGTAACACACTACGCCGTGAAGGACTGAAATCCTGCAGCATGGTCCCCCTGCTCAAGAAAGCACATATACAGGCCCGTCTGAAGTTTGCCAATGAACATCTGAATGATTCAGAGGAGAACTGGGTGAAAGTGTTGTGGTCAGATGAGACCAAAATCGAGCTCTTTGGCATCAACTCAACTCGCCGTGTTTGGAGGAGGAGGAACACCATCCCCACCGTCAAACATGGAGGTGGAAACATTATGCTTTGGGGGTGTTTTTCTGCCAAGGGGACAGGACAACTTCACCGCATCAAAGGGACGATGGACGGGGCCATGTACTGTCAAATCTTGGGTGAGAACCTCCTTCCCTCAGCCAGGGCATTGAAAATGGGTCGTGGATGGGTATTCCAGCATGACAATGACCCAAAACACACGGCCAAGGCAACAAAGGAGTGGCTCAAGAAGAAACACATTAAGGTCCTGGAGTGGCCTAGCCAGTCTCCAGACCTTAATCCCATAGAAAATATGTGGAGGGAGCTGAAGGTTCGAGTTGCCAAACGTCAGGCTTGAAACCTTAATGACTTGGAGAAGAGTGGAACAAAATCCCTCCTGAGAAGTGTGCAAACCTGGTGGCCAACTACAAGAAACGTCTGACCTCTGTGATTGCCAACAAGGGTTTTGCCACCAAGTACTAAGTAATGTTTTGCAGAGGGGTCAAATACTTATTTCCCTCATTCAAATGCAAATCAATTTATAAAAAATTTTTACATGCGTTTTTCTGGATTTTTTGTTGTTATTTCGTCTCTCACTGTTCAAATAAACCTACCATTAAAATTATAGACTGATCATGTCTTTGTCAGTGGGCAAATGTACAAAATCAGCAGGGGATCAAATACTTTTTTCCCTCACTGTACATTGTTTTCGATGTTGTAGACCTTTGTGCTTAATTGTTTAGTTTTGTAGATAGTAGACAGTACTTGGGGTTAATATACTGTGTGGCACAATTTCTACTTACATGTATAGGAGTGTGTAGCCATGTATGTAGGTCTAAGTGTTGTGTAGGAGACAGACAGTACAGGTATGTCATGGTGTTTACGTGTTCTCAGTACTAATACAGGGTGGTGAACTGGTCTGATTTGGTCTGGCTGTTGTTAGTTGAGGTAAGTGGAGGGAGGGGAGCTTTTGTTTCTGGCCTAGTGGGGCCCCTCGGGGCTGAGGAGGAGAGGAGACAGGATGGGATGGAAGTCGAGTTTGAGCACGATCCTGGAGACTCGGCTGGGATTCCTGTAGAACCCCTTCTTTATGACACCTGTAATTTCAAACTGACCAATGAGAGAGAGTTAGGGTGCGGGGGAGAGGGAGAGGGAGAGGGGGAGGGAGTGAAGACTCTAAACTACATTTTTGCCTTTGATTATAAGATTACCTTTCAGAGGTGGACTGGTTTGACTTGACTTTTCAGTACCGACACCCTTTTTTTTTTTTCATGAAGGCGTGAATGCTTCATTAAATGCTTAACGGAAATTGTGTAAGTTCTAAAACTTTGGATATGAGCCAGGACTGCAAGGACTGTTGTTTTGCTGTGAGCTCCAAACAGAGAGAGCTGCCTGGGTCTGCTGTTCCAACCTGACCGTACCTGCAGGTTCACTAAGTACAGGCTGAGGTAACAAAAACAGAGGTGTGGTTGGAACCTGGAATAGACCTTATTTATGATCGGGGTCACCCAGCCGTTACAACACTATCTACAGTATCTTGGTCCAACCCTATCTGACCACACTTGGTTCAACCCTGCATGGTTTAGACATGTAAAAGGCTATAATGTCTAACAGACGCCTCTCAGCTCACAGCATTTTTCAAAGCAGCCTTTTCCCTCCCGTGGATTGAAGTAAATTATTAAACGAGAACACTTGGCCCGGGTGTGGTGTGGTGTGTTGTACGGTGTGTATGACTGGTTTACTAGCGTCTTAAGACTGAGTTACAGCTAGATGTGTGTGTGTGGTGTGTGTGTGTGTGTGTGTGTGTGTCTGTGTGTGTGTGTGTGTGTGTGTGTGTGTGAGAGACCATACGTGTACACCCCCAGGGAGTGCACTAGTTATTAAACCCCCTGTTGAGAGTAAATGTCATGGTCCATACCACCTTCACTCAGAGGGGTGTCACCTGAGTGTAAGAGAGGGAGAGAGAGAGAGAGAGAGAGAGAGAGAGAGAGAGAGAGAGAGAGAGAGAGAGAGAGAGAGAGAGAGAGAGAGAGAGAGAGAGAGAGAGAGAGAGAGAGAGAGAGAGAGAGAGAGAGAGAGAGAGAGAGAGAGAGAGAGAGAGAGAGAGAGAGAGAGAGAGAGAGAGAGAGAGAGAGAGAGAGAGAGAGAGAGAGAGAGAGAGAGAGAGAGAGTATTAAATTAATACAAAATGTAAAGCTGAAATGTCTTGATGTCAATAGGTATTCAACAGAACTGTCAATCTCCCTCAGCCTGGGGCTCCATGCAAGATCTCACCTCATGGGGTCAAAATGATCACAAGAACGGTGAGCAAAAATCCCAGAACCACACAGGGGGACCTAGTGAATGACCTGCAGAGAACTGGGACCAAAGTAACAAAGCCTACCATCAGTAACACACTACGCCGCCAGGGAGTCAAATCCTGCAGTGCCAGACGTGTCCCCCTGCTTAAGCCAGTACATGTCCAGGTCCGTCTGAAGTTTGCTAGAGTGCATTTGGATGATCCAGAAGAGGATTGGGAGAATGTCATATGGTCAGATGAAACCAAAATATAACTTTTTGGTAAAAACTCAACTCGTCGTGTTTGGAGGACAAAGAATACTGAGTTGCATCCAAAGAACACCATACCTACTGTGAAGAATGGGGGTGGAATCATCATACTTTGGGGCTGTTTTTCTGCAAAGGGACCAGGACGACTGATCCGTGTAAAGGAAAGAATGAATGGGGCCATGTATCGTGAGATTTTGAGTGAAAACCTCCTTCCATCAGCAAGGGCATTGAAGATGAAACGTGGCTGGGTCTTTCAGCATGACAATGATCCCAAACACACCGCCCGGGCAACGAAGGAGTGGCTTCGTAAGAAGCATTTCAAGGTCCTGGAGTGGCCTAGCCAGTCTCCAGATCTCAACCCCATAGAAAATCTTTGGAGGGGAGTTGAAAGTCTGTGTTGCCCAGCGACAGCCCCAAAACATCACTGCTCTAGAGGAGATCTGCATGGAGGAATGGGCCAAAATACCAGCAACAGTGTGTGAAAACCTTGTGAAGACTTACAGAAAACGTTTGACCTGTGTCACTGCCAACAAAGGGTATATAACAAAGTATTGAGAAACTTTTGTTATTGACCAAATACTTATTTTCCACCATAATTTGCAAATAAATTCATAAAAAATCCTACAATGTGATTTTCTGGATTTTTTTCTTCTAATTTTGTCTGTCATAGTTGACGTGTACCTATGATGAAAATTACAGGCCTCTCTCATCTTTTTAAGTGGGAGAACTTGCACAATTGGTGGCTGACTAAATACTTTTTTCTCCCACTGTATATATACACTACAGTTCAAAAGTTTGGGGTCACTTAGAAATGTCCTTGTTTTCCATGAAAAAATACATGAAATGAGTTTGAATAGGAAGTATAGCAAAATGAATAGAAAATGTAGTCATTGACAAGGTTAGAAATAATGATTTTTAATTGAAATAATAATTGTGTCCTTCAAACTTTGCTTTCATCAAAGAATCCTCCATTTGCAGCAATTGCAGCCTTGCAGACCTTTGGCATTCTAGTTGTCAATTTGTTGAGGTAATCTGAAGAGATTTCACCCCATGCTTCCTGAAGCATCTCCCACAAGTTGGATTAGCTTGATGGGCACTTCTTACGTACATTACGGTTAAGCTGCTCCCACAACAGCTCAATAGGGTTGAGATCCGGTGAGTGTGCTGGCCACTCCATTATAGACAGAATACCAGCTAACTGCTTCTTCCCTAAATAGTTATTGCATAGTTTGGAGCTGTGCTTTGGGTCATTGTTCTATTGTTGGAGGAAATTGGCTCCAATCAAGCGCGGTCCACAGGGTATAGCATAGCCTTCCTTCTTCAAGATCCCTTTTACCCTGTACAAATCTCCCACTTTACCACCACCAAAGCACCCCCAGACCATCACATTGCCTCCACCATGCTTGACAGATGGCATCAAGCACTCCTCCAGCATCTTTTCATTTGGTCTGCGTCTCACAAATGTTCTTCTTTGTGATCCGAACACCTCAGACTTCGATTTGTCTGTCCATAACACTTTTTGCCAATCTTCCTCTGTCCAATGTCTGTGTTCTTTTGCCCATCTTAATCTTTTTTTTTTATTGGCCAGTCTGAGATATGGCTTTTTCTTTGCAAGTCGCATCTTCACTGTTGACATTGAGACTGGTGTTTTGCGGGTACTATTTAATGAAGCTGCCAGTTGAGGACCTGTGAGGCATCTGTTTCTCAAACTAGACACTCTAATGTATTTGTCCTCTTGCTCAGTTGTGCACCGGGGCCTCCAACTCTTTCTATTCTGGTTAGAGCCAGATTGCGCTGTTCTGTGAAGGGAGTAGTACACAGCGTTGTACGAGATCTTCAGTTTCTTGGCAATTTATCGCATGGAATAGCCTTCATTTCTCAAAACAAGAATTGACGGATGAGTTTCAGAAGAAAGTTATTTGTTTCTGGACATTTTGAGCTTATAATCGAACCCACAATTGCTGATGCTCCAGATACTCAACTAGTCTCAAGAAGGCCAGTTTTATTGCTTCTTTAATCAGCACAACAGTTTTCAGCTGTGCTAACATAATTGCAAAAGGGTTTTCTAATGATCAATTAGCCTTTTAAAATGATAAACTTGGATTAGCAACACAACGTGCCATTGGAACACAGGACTGATGGTTGCTGATAATGGGCCTCTGTACACCTATGTAGATATTCCATTAAAAATCAGCCGTTTCCAGCTACAATAGCCATTTACAACATTAACAATGTCAACACTGTATTTCTGATGAATTTGATGTTATTTTAATGGACAAAAAAAATGCTTTTCCATAGAAAACAAGCACATTTCTAAGTGACCCCAAACGTTTGAACGGTAGTGTATATACACTACCAGTCAAAATTTTGGACACACCTACTCATTCAAGGGTTTTTCTTTATTTTTACTATTTTTTACATTGTAGAATAATAGTGAAGACATCAAAACTATGAAATAACACATATGGAATCATGTAGTAACCAAAAAAGTGTTAAACAAATGAAAATGTATTTTATGTTTGAGATTCTTCAAATAGCCACCCTTTGCCTTGATGACAGCTTTGCACACTCTTGGCATTCTCTCAATCAGCTTCATGGGGTAGTCACCTGGAATATATTTCAATTAGCAGCTGTGCCTTCTTAAAATTGAATTTGTGGAATTTCTTTCCTTCATAATGCGTTTGAGCCAATCAGTTGTGTTGTGACAAGGTAGGGGGGTATACAGAAGATAGCCCTATTTGGTAAGTCCATATTAGGGCAAGAACAGCTCAAATTAGCAAAGAGAAACGACAGTCCATCATTACTTTAAGACATGAAGGTCAGTCAATATGGAACATTTGAATCATTTTGAAAGTTTCTTCAAGTGCAGTCGCAAAAACCATCAAGCGCTATGATGAAACTGGCTCTCATGAGGACCGCCACAGGAATGGAAGTCCCAGAGTTACCTCTGCTGCAGAGGATAAGTTCATTAGAGTTACCAGCCTCAGAAATTGCAGCCCTAATAAATGCTTCACAGAGTTCAAGTTACAGAGACATCTTAACATCAACTCTTCAGATGGGACTGTGTGAATCAGGCCTTCATGGTTGAATTGCTGCAAAGAAACCACTACTAAAGGACACCAATAATAAGAAGAGACCTGCTTGGGCCAAGAAACACGAGCAATGGACATTAGACCGGTGGAAATTTGTCCTTTGGTCTGGAATCCAAATTAGAGATTTTTGGTTCCAACCGCTGTGTCTTTGTGAGACGCAGTGTGGGTGAACAGATGATCTCCGCATGTGTAGTTCCCACCGTAAAGCATGGAGGAGGAGGTGTTATGGATTGGGGGTACCTCGCTGGTGACACTGTCTGTGATTTATTTAGGATTCAAGGCACACTTAACCAGCATGGCTACCAGAGCATTCTGCAGCGATACGCCATCCCATCTGGTTTGGGCTTAGTGGGACTGTTTTTCAACAGAACAATGACCCAACACACCTCCAGGGTGTGTAAGGGCTATTTTACCAATAAGGAGAGTGATGGAGTGCTGTATCAGATGACCTGGCCTCCACAATCCCCCGACCTCAACCCAATTGAGATGGTTTGGGATGAGTCGGACGGCAGAGTGAAGGAAAAGCAGACAACAAGTGCTCAGCATATGTGGGAACTCCTTCAAGACTGTTGGAAAAACATTCCAGGTGAAAGCTGGTTGAGAGAATGCCAAGAGTGTGCAAAGCTCTCATCAAGTCAAAAGTTGGCTGTTTGAAGATTCTCAAATATTTAATATGTTTTGATTTGTTTAACACTTTTTTTTGTTAGTACATGATTCCGTATGTGTTATTTCATAGTTTTGATGTCTTAACAATTATTCTACAATGTAGGTAATAGTAAAAATAAAGAAAAACCCTTGAATGAGTAGGTGTGTCCAAACTTTTGACTGGTACTGTATATATATATATATATTCCCCTTTTTCTAATCACCATTACTATTATTTATTTTCTACTTTTATTGTTGATGTTATCATCTCAGTGGCCTTGTCATTCATGCTACTAAAGCTTATCTGTCAGAGAGAGAGAGAGAGAGAGAGAGAGAGAGAGAGAGAGAGAGAGAGAGAGAGAGAGAGAGAGAGAGAGAGAGAGAGAGAGAGAGAGAGAGAGAGAGAGAGAGAGAGAGAGAGAGAGAGAGAGAGAGAGAGAGAGAGAGAGAGAGAGAGAGAGAGAGAGAGAGAGAGAGAGAACCTGTGTTGAAGTAAGGCCTTTTATGCTTACCTTGTCAAAGTGATCAGATCAAGTTACAGTACATGCTAACTGGTGTAGCTGTATCAACTGCTGTCATGTGCAACATCCCAATTGTATTAGCTGGCGTTTCATTTGGTTCAGGCAGCCGTGGCCATGCAGTGAGAACACTGATAGAATATTGATGAAGGGGTCTTACATAAGCTTAGTGCAGCAGCAGTGTATCAGTCTGATGGTTCTCTCTCTTCTACTCTGTTAGAACTACCCCCCTCTGAGATACCAACCATGATCTAACCAGGGAGAAGGAACAACGTTATTGTTTGTGTGTGTGTGTCTCTGTAGTGTGCCCAGATTCATATATGTACACAAACAACAAGGGTTGCAAAATTCTGTCTCACTTATAATTCACTGTATCACAATTCCAGTGGGTCAGAAGTTTACATATACTAAGTTGACTGTGCCTTTAAACAGCTTGGAAAATTCCAGAAAATTATGTAATGGCTTTAGAAGCATCTGATAGGCTAATTGACATCATTTGAGTCAATTGGAGGTGTACCTGTGGATGTATTTCAAGGCCTACCTTCAAACTCAGTGCCTCTTTGCTTGACATCATAGGAAAATCAAAAGAAATCAGCTAAGACCTCAGAAAAAAAATTGTAGACCTCCACAATTCTGGTTCATACTTGGGAGCAATTTCCAAACGCCTGAAGGTACCACGTTCATTACATTTTACATTTTAGTCATTTAGCAGATGCTCTTATCCAGAGCGCATACAATCCTTTTTTAATTTTTAATTTTTCATACTGGTACGCAAGTATAAACACCATGGGACCACGCAGCCGTCATACTGCTCAGGAAGAAGACGCGTTCTGTCTCCTAGAGATGTACGTACTTTGGTGCGAAAAGTGCATATCAATCCCAGAACAACAGCAAAGGACCTTGTGATGATGCTGGAGGAAACAGGTACAAAAGTATCTATATCCACAGTAAAACGAGTCCTATATCGACATAACCTGAATGGCCGCTCAGCAAGGAAGAAGCCACTGCTCCAAAACCGCCATAAAAAAGCCAGACTACAGTTTGCAACTGCACATGGGGACAAAGATCGTACTTTTTGGAGAAATGTCCTCTGGTCTGATGAAACAAAAATATAACTGTTTGGCCATAATGACCATTGTTATGTTTGGAGGAAAAATGGGGTTGCTTGCAAGCTGAAGAACACCATCCCATCCGTGAAGCACGGGGGTGGCAGCATCATGCTGTGGGGGTGCTTTGCTGCAGGAGGGACTGGTGCACTTCACAAAATAGATGGCATCATGAGGAAGGAAAATTATGTGGATATATTGAAGCAACATCTCAAGACATCAGTCAGGAAGTTAAAGCTTGGTCACAAATGGGTCTTCCAAATGGACAATGACCCCAAGCATACTTCCAAAGTTGTGGCAAAATGGCTTCGGACAACAAAGTCAAGGTATTGGAGTGGCCATCACAAAGCCCTGACCTTAATCCTATAGAAAATGTTTGGGCAGAACTGAAAAAGCGTGTGCAAGCAAGGAGCAAGTCAGTTACACCAGCTCTGTCAGGAGGATTGGGCCAAAATTCACCCAACTTATTGTGGGAAGCTTGTGGAAGGCTACCCAAAATGTTTGACCCAAGTTAAACAATTGAAAGGCAATGCTACCAAATACTAATTGAGTGTATGTAAACTTCTGACCCATTGGGAATGTGATGAAAGAAATAAAATATGACATAAATCATTCTCTCTACTATTATTCTGACACTTCACATTCTTAAAATAAAATGGTGATCCTAACTGACCTAAGACATGGAATTTTGACTAGGATTAAATGTCAGGAATTGTAAAAAACTGAGTTTAAATGTATTTGGCTAAGGTGTATGTAAACTTCCGATTTCAACTGTATGCTGTAGGGAGTGCCCATGTTGTATAAATAGAGAGAGCTGTGCATTGTAGCGGGTCTTCGATATAGATATGGAGGATCATGTGTTGTAGTCCCTTACGTAAAAAACACATGAATTTCACGTGATCACATGTGAAGTGTTCCAAAAACATGTTTTCATGTGATCACGTGATCATATGTGAAGTTAATGTGATAATGTGACAACATGTAAAGCAACATGTGATATCATGAAAATAAACATGTGAAAACGTGATCACTTGAAGTGTTCCAAAAACAGATGTTTTCACATGATTTCACATGTGAAATTTCATGTGAAATCTTGTGATTTTCCACATTTGAAATCCTGTGGTTTTTCATGTAATGGATAACACAGAGTTGGTGAGAGATGCTTGGCCTGGCGCTATCTCTTTTTCTACCTCCCCTATTGTAGTCCCAAACTCCCTTTCCCACCAGCCTGCCCAACCTCTGATTGTATGTGTTTGTAAAGTTAGTTTGAATGGTTGTCTTTTTTGTGTCTTTCCTCCCTTTGTCGAGTCCCACACTCCCCTTGTCACCACTCTTCCTCGCTCTCTCCCTCTCCCCATGCCGCCCTCTCTCTCTCTCTATTTCTCTCTCTCTCCCTCTCCCCATGCCACCCTCTCTCTATCTCGCTATCTCACTGTCTCTCCCTCCCTTCATCCTCTTCCCAGCTTGGTGTGGTTTCCCAGGGTCAGGGTTGTAGGGTTGTTTATTGCATTACCTTGTCCTCAGCCTGGGAGCAAGACGTGTGTTCTATCTGTGTCTGTCTGTCTGCCTGTCTGTCTGCCTGTTTGCATGCCTGCCTGCCTGCCTGCCTGCCTGCCTGCCTGCCTGCCTGCCTGCCTGCCTGCCTGCCTGCCTGCCTGTCTGTCTGTCTGTCTGTCTGCCTGCCTGCCTGTCTGTCTGCCTGTCTGTCTGCCTGGCTGTCTGCCTGTCTGGCTGTCTGCCTGTCTGTCTGTCTGTCTGTCTACCATGGATGCTCTCTTAGGACACACACACACATAGGGACATATGCATGCGCACACATACAGGGACATACACATGCACTCACACGCACAGGGAAACACACACAGGAACAGGCATGCACACACACACACACTCTTACATACACTTTGGTACAGTGCAGGGAGGTTACAAGTTACACTATTACAAATCATCCCAGCTCATGTCTTGGTAAAGTAGGGGTGCTGAGGGTGCTGCAGTACCCCCTGAAAAATATAAATAAAATAATAACAACATTTAAAAAATCACAAAAGTAGTGCACTGGGCCTTTACTACTATTAGCGGAATGAATTAGAGGTCTGTATTGCGGGCAAACATATTTTTCATCATCTCTCCTTTGGTAGAAAAGGTAGTTGTATAATAACAGCATCTTGCAGGATTCAATAGTTGGAATTGTTGCCCTGTTCCTTTCTCTGCAATTGTCATTCTAGTGGAATCCAGAAAGAACAAAACCCTGTCGTCAAACATTTACATCAAAAGGTGCAAAGTTATGGGAAAGACCCAAAACATCCACAAAATAAAATATTTTTATTGATAAAATAACATGGAATACAACCACTTTTGTGCAGTATTAATTTACCATCCTTACTAACCACTTAATGTAAATGTACATTACTGTATTGTACATAGGCTGGTCATCTAGGTTTATACCTGTAGACCTTCCATCACCATGAAGTAGAACAATGCGCAATACAGTAATTGAGTACATTGAGACATCAAGTGGTTTGTGATCATGTGATGTGAGGTAATGATGTGGCTCAGTTGGTAGAGCATGGCACTTGCAATGCTAGGGTTATGGGTTCGATTCCCACGTGGCACCAGTACAAAAAAGTACAAAAATGTAAGGTCTGGATAAGAACATATACTAAAATGGAAAAGGAATGAATAGACCATTTCAGGTTTCACGTAGAAATAAGTTGCATTTGCAAAGTACAGTGCCTTGCAAAAGTATTCATCCCCCTTGGTGTTTTTCCTATTTTGTTGCGTTACAACCTGTAATTTAAATGGATTTTTATTTGCATTTCATGTAATGGACATACACAAAATACATCCCACAGAGCACCATTAAATCCATTATTAAAAAATTGAAAGAATATGGCACCACAACAAACCTGCCAAGAGCGGGCCGCCCACCAAAACTCACGGACCAGGCAAGGAGGGCATTAATCAGAGAGGCTTCAAAGAGACCAAAGATAACCCTGAAGGAGCTGCAAAGCTCCACAGCGGAGATTGGAGTATCTGTCCATAGGACCACTTTAAGCCGTACACTCAACAGAGCTGGGCTTTATGGAAGAGTGGCCAGAAAAAAGCCTGTTTCAGTCTTCCAGAGATTTGAGACTGGGACGGAGGTTCACCTTCCAGCAGGACAATGACCCTAAGCATACTGCTAAAGCAACACTCGAGTGGTTTAAGGGGAAACATTTAAATGTATTGGAATGACCTAGTCAATGCCCAGACCTCAATCCAATTGAGAATCTGTGGTATGGCTTAAAGATTGCTGTACACCAGCGGAACCCATCCAACTTGAAGGAGCAGGAGCAGTTTTACCTTGAAGAATGGGGGGTATGCACGCTCAAGTTCTCTGTATTTTTTTTCTTATTTTTGTTTCACAATAAAAAATATTTTGCATCTTCCAAGTGATAGGCATGTTGTGTAAATGAAATGATACAAACCCCCCCAAAAATCAATTTTAATTCCAGGTTGTAAGGCAACAAAATAGGAAAAATGCCAAGTGGGGTGAATACTTTCGCAAGCCACTGTATTTAAGGAAACTGGAAAACATATACACTACCGGTCAAAAGTTTTAGACCACCTACTCATTCAAGGGTTTGTCTTTATTTTTACATGACATTTTAGCAGACGCTCTTATGAGTGCATATACATATTCTTTTTTTATACTGGCCCCCCGTGGGAATCGAACCCACAACCCTGGCGTTGCAAACGCCATGCTCTACCAACTGAGCTACACGGGACCACAACATTGTAGAATAATAGTGAAGACATCAAAAATATGAAATAACACATGTGGAATCATGTAGTAACCAAAAAAGTGTTAAATGAATCCAAATATATTTTCAAATAGCCACCCTTTGCCTTGATGACAGCTTTGCATACTCTTGGCATTCTCTCAACCAGCTTCACCTGGAATGCTTTTCCAACAGTCTTGAAGGAGTTCCCACATATGCTGAGCACTTGTTGGCTGCTTTTCCTTCACTCTGTGGTCCGACTCATCCCAAACCATCTCAATTGGGTTGAGGTCGGGGGATTGTGGAGGCCAGGTCATCTGATGCAGCACTTCCCGTTCCATCCCCCGTCTGCAAAACAATCGCTGCACCCACACCCCCAAACTACTTCCCTTAGCTATACTGCTTGCTTTTTGACAGACAGACAGACAGACAGACAGACAGACAGACAGACAGTAGAGAGAGAGAGTTTTGAAAAACCCTCTGCAGTATTATCAACAGCAGACGCCAACATTTACTCAGTTAAAACAATGTCCGGAGCAAATGTCAAATACTGTACGACAGACCACGCATTCACCGTACACACCCTTATTGGCAACCAAACCAAACCAACCAAAACTAAAATAAAGTCTACTCATGCTTTGTTGATAAAAAACAAAAAACATTTGACTAAATTTGGCATGAGGGTCTGCTATACAAATTGATGGAAAGCTGTGTTGGGGGGAAAACATATGACATTATAAAATCTATGTACACAAACAACAAGTATGCAGTTAAATTTGGCAATAAACACACAGATTTCCTTCCTCAGGGCTGTGGGGTGAGAAAGGGTTGAAGCTTGAGCCCTACCCTCTTCAACATTTATATCAATTAATTGGCGAGGGCACTAGAACAGTTTGCAGCACCCGGCCTCACCCACTGGACTCAGAAATCAAATGTCCACTGTTTGCAGATGATCTGGTGCTTTTGTCCCCAACCAAGGAGGGCCTACAGCAGCACCTAGATCTTCTGCACAGATTATGTCAGACATGGGCCCTGACAGTGAATCTCAATTAGACAAAAATAATGGTGTTCCAGAAAAGGTCCAGTAGGCAGAACAAATTATATCTAGACACTGTTGCCCTGGAGAACCTAAATAATTATACCTACCTAAGCCTAAACATCAACACCACAGGTAACTTCCACAAGGCTGTGAACGATCTGAGGCAAGAAGGGCCTTCTACTCCATCAAAAGGAACATAAAACTTGACATCCCAATTAGGATCTGGCTAAAATGACTTCAATCAGTTATAGAACCCATTGCCCTCTATGGTTGTGAGCTCTGGGGTCCACTCACCAACCAATAATTCACAAAATGGGACAAACACCCAATTGAGACTGTGCATGCATAATTCTGCAAAAATATACTTTGTGTGCAACGCAACACACCAAACAATGCATGCAGAGTAGAATTAAGACTATATCCGCTAGTTATCAAAATACAGAAAAGCGATGTTACATTTTACAACCACCTAAAAGGAAGTTATGCCTACACGTTCCATCACAAAGCTCTCATCTACAGAGAGATTAACCTAGAGAAGATTCCCCTCAGCCAGATGGTTCTGGGGCTCTGTTCACAAACACAAACAGATTCTACAGAACCCCAGGACAGCAACACAATTAGACCCAACCAAATTATAAGAAAGCAAAAAGATACAGTTGAAGTCGGAAGTTTACATACACCTTAGCCAAATACATTTAAACTCAGTTTTTCACAATTCCTGACATTTAATCCTAGTACAAATTCCCTGTTTTAGGTCAGTTAGGATCACCACTTTATTTTAAGACAGTGAAATGTCAGAATAATAGTAGAGAGTGATTTATTTCAGCTTTTATTTCTTTAATCACATTCACAGTGGGTCAGAAGTTTACCTACACTCAATTAGTATTTGGTAGCATTGCCTTTAAATTGTTTAACTTGGGTCAAACGTTTCGGGTAGCCTTCCACAATCTTCCCACAATAAGTTGGGTGAATTTTGCCCATTCCTTCTGACAGAGCTGGTGTAACTGAGTCAGGTTTGTAGGCCTCCTTGCTCGCTCACGCTTTTTCAGTTCTGCCCACAAATATTCCATAGAATTGAGGTCAGGGCTTTGTGATGGCCACTCCAATACCTTGACTTTGTTGTCCTTAAGCCATTTTGCCACAACTTTGGAAGTATGCTTGGGGTCATTGTCCATTTGGAAGACCCATTTGCGACCAAGCTTTAACTTCCTGACTGATGTCTTGAGATGTTGCTTCAATATATCCACTTAATTTTCCTTCCTCATGATGCCATCTATTTTGTGATGTGCACCAGTCCCTCCTGCAGCAAAGCACCCCTACAGCATGATGCTGCCACCCCGTGCTTCACGGTTGGAATGGTGTTCTTCGGCATCCACAGGGACACCTCCAATTGACTCAAATGATGTCAAGTAGCCTATCAGAAGCTTCTAAAGCCATTACATAATTTTCTGGAATTTTCCAAGGTGTTTAAAGGCACAGTCAACTTAGTGTTTGTAAACTTCTGACCCACTGGAATTGTGATACAGTGAATTATAAGTGAAATTGTTGGAAAAATTACTTGTGTCATGCACAAAGTGTTCTAACCGACTTGCCAAAACTATAGTTTGTTAACAATAAATTTGTGGAGTGGTTGAAAAACGAGTTTTAATGACTCCAATCTAAGTGTATGTAAACTTCCGACTTCAACTGTAACTATTCGACACACTGGAAAGAATCAACCAAAAAAACAGAGTAAATTGGAATGCTATCTGGTCCTAAACAGAGAGTACACAGTGGGAGAACACCTGACCACTGTGACCGAACCAAAATAAGAAAATCCTTGACTATGTACAGACTCAGTGAGCATAGTCTTGCTATTGAGAGAGGCCCCCATAGGCAGATCTGGCTATGTGCACACTGCCCACAAAATGGGGTGGAAACTGAGCTGCACTTCTTAACCGTATGACCACCTTAGAGATACATATTTCCCACAGATCACGCGAACCCACAAAGTATTTGAAAACAATTCAAACATTGATAAACTCCCATATCTGTTAGTCGAAATACCACTGTGTGCAATCAAAGCAGCAAGATATATGGTCCGTTGCCATGAGAAAAGGGCAACCAGTGCAGAACAAACAACATTGTAAATACCACCAATATTTATCTGTTTATTTATTTCCCCTACTATGAGAGAGAGAGAGAGAGAGAGAGAGAGAGAGAGAGAGAGAGAGAGAGAGAGAGAGAGAGAGAGAGAGAGAGAGAGAGAGAGAGCTCCTGTCCTATTGTCTCAGAGAGAGTATGAGCTGTAGATGCCCAGAGCAGAGCATAACAGGAAGCGTATCTGTAAGAGAGTAGTCTACCTCTTCACCACATGGAAGAGACTCAGTGACATAGAGAGAGAGACATGTTGCCAATGTACCCCAGGGCATGTTTGACTAGTCAGGCACACTGTACTGTATCCCTGAATCTGTGGCCCTGGTGTTTACACACACACACGCACACACACACATAGATTAGATCAGGGGGGAAGTGGGGGGACAGGATAGTAGAAGAGAAAGGTTCAAAGAAATGAGACAAAAATAATGAGGGGAGGGACGAAAGGAGAGAGGGGGCATGTTTGCCGTTTTAACGGTTGAGAACATCTGCACTCGTCTGGCACATCTGTCCGTTCCCTGTTCGTGATTCCCGTTGTCTCCTGCACAGTGTTCAATGGAGCGAGGGAGAGAGAGGAGTATTCCATGAACACCAGCTACACCCCTCACCAGTGTCTATTACACTGTAATCCCTATACACCCCTCTCCCCTCTCCTCCCTCTCTCTCTCCATTCATCGCTCAACTCTCCTCACTCCAGATCCCCCCCTCCATGCGGAGCCCAGGTACAGCAGATAATCATACATCTTCAATCCAGACTCATGTTACCAATGACCTGCATCCCTTATAACAGCTAGAATAAAAGTAGAAAGAGAGAGATCTCTTGAGTAAAAGCCAAATTGGATTTATACCAAAACATTGTATGACCGATCAGATTTACACCCTACACACCCTGATAGATAAACATGTCCACCAAAATCAGACCAACATTTATGCTTGCTTTATCAACTTCCAAAAAGCATTTAATTCTATTTGGCATACAGGACTGTTCTAAAAAAGTTATTGAAAGTGGTGTAGGGGGTAAAACATATGACATAATTAAATTAATGTATACTGGCAATACGTGCAGCATAAAAATTGGGAAGAAAATAACAGACATTTTTAACCGGGGGCTTTTCAATATTTACATCAACGATATGGCAACTATTCTAGAAAAATCCTCAGCCCCTGGTGTAATTCTCCACAATTCAGTGGTTAAATGCCTGCTCTTCACAGATTACCTGTGCCTGCTGTCACCCACAGCGCATCATCTACAACAAAGCCTGGACCTGCTAGAGCAGTACTGCCAGACCTGGGCCATGGCAGTAAACCCCCAAAATACAAAAATAATGATTTTCCAGAGAAGATCCAGATCTCAGGGAATTAGACCAAAGTTCTCAATTGGTACAAAATATATAGAGTACTGCACACACTACAATTACCTTCAAAATAAAAACTTTAACTGACACCTAAATGAGGCAGTGCATGAACTGAGAGAGAAGGCACTCAGGGCATTCTATGCCATTAAAAAACAAATTCAAATTGAAATACCTATTAAAATTTGGCTAAAACTAATTGATTGTGTCATTGAACCAATTGCACTTTATGGCAGTGAGATGTGAGGTCCACTTGCGAAACAAGATTTCACCCAATGGGACAAACAACCCATTGAAACCCTGCATGCAGAGTTCTGTAAGATTCTCCTACCTGATCTGTGGGCCCCGTGTAGCTCAGTTAGTAGAGCATGGCGCTTGCAACGCCAGGGTTGTGGGTTCGTTTCCCACGGGGGGCCAGTAAGAAAATGTATGCACTCACTAACTGTAAGTTGCTTTGGATAAGAGCGTCTGCTAAATGACTAAAATGTAATGTCCAGAGGAAAACTACAAACAATGCATGCAGGGCAGAGTTAGGCCAATATCCACTAATAATAAAAACTCCAAAAAGAGCTATTCAGTTTTGGAAACATCTCAAATACAGTGACCCCCTCTCATATCATTACTAAGCCCTGCAATGCCAAGAGCTGAGCAAAGAAAAGAGTCCCCTCATCCAGCTGGTCCTGGGGCTGAGTTCACAAACCTGTTATACTAACACACTGAAGCATCAGGACCAGAACATCCAATCAATGAGAATAAACCAAATTATTACACAGTCAAAACAAAACTACATTACCTATTGGTTAACACAAGCACAAAGCAAAATGTAGTGCTATCTGACCATAAATCGACAGTACCCCATGGCAAACTGTTTGACTATGGTTACTAATCAAAACCTTGACAAAGTACAGGCTCAGTGAGCACTGCCTTGTCATTGAGAAAGGTAGACACAGAAAAACCTGTCTCCCTGTAGAGGAAAGGTAACCACTGCACCACAGCAGAACCCTAGACAGAGCTGCATTTCCTGACTAAATGTAAAAAATATAAAACAATTAGAGTGTAATTTCCCTTACCCTTATTCAAGGTTTCAAAGACCTCTCTGATGACAATAGGCTACCCATCCTGTTGGGGGAGGATTAACAGAGCTATTGGTTGGCAGCGCACTACATTGCTGCCTGCCATAAGATGGGGGACAGTGTCTGACAGACTAACCTGCACCTCTATGCCATTGTTATTGTTATTGTCCATTGTATGGTTATTTTTACCCGTGATTATTGTTGTTACTGATTGTCCCGTTGACAATCTTGATTGTTATTATTTTAATCATGTTATACTGTAAATAAATTACTTAATTAAAGTACGCCTTGGCAATATGTACATTTATACGTCATGCCATAAAAGCAATTTGAATTGAGAGAGAGCGAGAGAGGGAGAGAGGGAGAGATGGTGAAAAGAAAGATATGGGTATAGAGGAGGGAGTGAGGGCAGACCTTGGTGTAAAGTACCTAAGTAAAAATACTTTAAAGTACTACTTATTCGTTTTTTGGGTATCTGTACTTTATTTTAACATGTATATTTTTGACTACTTTTACTTTTACTTCACTACATTCGTAAAGAAAATAATGTACTTTTTACTCCATGCATTTTCCCTGACTTAAATCCTTTGTCTTGCCCATTCACCCTGAATGGCACACATTACACAATCCATGTCTCAATTGTCTCAAGGCATAAAAATCCTTCTTTAACCTGTCTCCTCACCTTCATCTACACTGATTGAAGTGGATTTAACAAGTGACATCAATAAGGGATCATAGCTTTCATCTGGATTCACCTGGTCAACCAATGTCGTGAAATTAGCAGGTATTCTTAATGTTTTGTATACTCAGTGTGCATACAGTATACCCTACTGGTGCTGATGCTGCTGTTAATATGGTGTTGCCATGGCTTGCATCAGCATCCTCTCTCCAGGGGCAGGTCCCCTAGCACTCTTCAACGTGCACTCTCCACCCCGGGAGGCAAAGACGTCGATGGCATCAAGTTTGCTATCTAGAAACGATAACGACACACATAAACAAATGCATGCGTGTGTGCGCGCACACACACACACACACACACACACACACACACACACACACACACACACACACACACACACACACACACACACACACACACATACCAAACGATGTCTGGACTGCCTATTTCTTCTCACCAGGCACTGATGCCTGTTTTCTAGGTCCAAGTTATAATTACCCACCTGAGGATAAATATAGAGCTTCAGAAACAACAACCTGACAGAAACACTCACATCACAGGCACACACACACACACACACACGCATGCACGAATGCACACAAACTATCACGACTCAGGAGATGACCCAGATGCAGACACAGGAGGCAGACAGTACAGTTCTCAATAATAATTTATTAGAACACTGGGCAGGCAAGCGGCAGGTCGAGGACAGGCAGAGGTTCGTAATCAGGTCAGAGTCAGGCAGGTACAGGACGGCAGGCAGGCTCGGGGTCAGGGCAGGCAGAATGGTAAGAATCGGGAAAACTAGGAAATAAACACTTGAGAAACAGGAAAACGGGAAAGTACGCTGGTAAGACCTGACAAGACAAGACGAACTGGCAACAGACAAACAGAGAACACAGGTATAAATGCACAGGGGATAATGGGGAAGATGGGCGACACCTGGAGGGGGGTGGAGACAAGCATAAAGACAGACGAAACTGATCAGGGTGTGACACAAACACTGAGAAGAGTGGATGAGAAGAAGGAGAAAAGAAAGATAAGGGAGGATGGCTTGGATACAGGCATTGGTCATCATGGCTATGGCATTGGCCTCAGTGAATCACTAGGCCTGGGAGAGACACTGGTCTTGTGGTTGTCTTTAACAAGCATGACTCACAGCTTGGTACTGATTTATATCATTAGACCAGGGATGGGCAACTTTGATGGGGATGGGGGCCACAAAAAGATCTGAAATCATGATGAGGGGCCGCATAGGCTCGGAGGTCTGCGTACCTACATCCATACCCACACATGCAGTCAGAGCCGGCCCTAGCCTTCTGGGGGCCCCCCTCCCCCCCACCTTGCAAGCAAAACGTTAGCTGACGTGCTAATTGAGTGACTGTCAGTGACTGACATAACAAAATAAAAACTGCTGATTCACAACCAAATTTCGAAATTGCACCTCGTGTATTCTACTATTCTAACTCTCAACAGTAAGTTGAAACCCCGACTGAGTTCCTAAAGAATATATATATACTCCGTAGGTGGAGTGTGTCACATGTGTGGTAGTACAAAACCAAGAGACAGACAAGGCAGTTCAGCACTCAAAAAAATTGTTCACAGGTAGCCTGGGGAATCTTCATGTCCCAAAAGAATGTTCTCACAAAAAAACAAGGCAAATACTCAAAATCAACAACTGGCCCTTTATGGCAGTAATTGAGCGTAAACAGTGGGGAAGATCATCTTTTAACCCAGGGCAGAGAGAGCCTCAAACCTTCAGCATTGGTTGCTTACTGGTCCAATGTTTGCGACAGAGGTTCGGCGTGTCCTCCTCACGGCTCTCTCTCTCCCTCCCCGAATACCACTGCCTCCCCATGTTCTGCTGCCCTAATTGCAGTCAGCTGTCCAAGATGTGCAGCTGCAGTCATTTAAGTCTCTGTGGAGATGCCACACCTTGTAATGAGTGGTTTAGCCACCAGGTGGGGCCAAAAGCCGGTCTTTCCCACCCCTACATACCTCGGGTGCTCACAATATACAGTATACATTCACTACCGTTCAAAAGTTTGGGGTCACTTAGAATTGTCCTTGTTTTTGAAAGAATATAATAGAATAGCCTTCATTTCTCAGAACAAGAATAGACTGACAAGTTTCAGAAGAAAGTGATTTGTTTCTGGCCATTTTGAGCCTGTAATCGAACCTACAATTGCTGATGCTCCAGATACTCAACTAGTCTCAAGAAGGCCAGTTTTATTGCTTCTTTAATCAGCACAACAGTTTTCAGCTGTGCTAACATAATTGCAAAAGGGTTTTCTAATGATCAATTAGCCTTTTAAAATGATAAACTTGGATTAGCAAACACAACGTGCCATTGGAACACAGGATTGCTGGTTGCTGATAATGGGCCTCTGTACGCCTATGTAGATATTCCATTAAAAATCAGCCATTTCCAGCTACAATAGCCATTTACAGCATTAACAATATCTACACTGTATTTCTGATCAATTTGATGTTATTTTAATGGACAAAAAAAATGCTTTTCTTTCGAAAACAAGGACATTTCTAAGTGACCCCAAAGTTTTGAACGGTAGTGTGTATATATATATATATATATATGTGTGTGTGTTTCATTATTGTTTTCTTAAAAATTGATCCGCTGGCCTACAAAAGGGGGACCGCTGCCGCATGAGGCTCGCCTGAGGCCAGTTGCCCATCCCTGCATTAGACCTTTTATTGACTTATTGTTACTGTTGTTATTTTTTTTTTTACTTCTTTGATATTTAACTGCACTGTTGAGAGGTAGCAAGTAAGCAGTTCATAGCACAGTTTACACCCCTCTGTATCCTGTGTATATGATGAATAAACGTTGATTTGATTGGAATTTTAGTACAAATATTGAAAATGATTACTTTGAATATCATGCCTGTTATACTATCTAACTGACTAGCTGCTGTTTCTATAATAAAGGGTATTTTGCTGAAGTTCCTAGACCAAACTGTAAACTATATAAATCATGCAAACCAACAACTGCCAAGTAGCACCCTGTCGACTTCAATCTAAGTAAAAAGGCTGTAGCTAGCTAGCAGGAGCTGCTGTGCCATGGCCCTTATAGTGAATGAGTCACAACACAACACAGGAGGGGGTGTTATTCTCCTCAACACTGACTCTGGGGTGAGTTCTGCCCCAGGTGTGTAAGGGATCCTGGTGATCACGCATGCACACTCACACTCACACACACACACACACACACACACACACACACACACACACACACACACACACACACACACACACACACACACACACACACACACACACACACACACACACACACACACAGGGCTCACAGTCTGTGCAGGACTGGTTTTGCCACTGCACTGGGGTGGTGTGTGAGTTGAGCAACAGTTTGAGATCACACACACACTTGAACTTATGGTTGTTTTGTCTTGTTAAAGGACTATAGAGCTAACTTTATCTAGCCAGGTCATCCATTTGAGATTCAAATCTCTTTTGCTGCTTTCTTCCTGTTGTTGTTTTGACCTTGACGATGTACAATAACAATTCCGACAATGTTTTATAGATAAAATAGCAGAGAAACCATCTCTGAAACCGTCAGTCAGGCTGTCAAGCTAAAACAGCCAGTAGTGTTCTATGTCTTGGGACTAGAATTGTGTTGTTGTCCTTTGGTCTAAGTTTTTAATAGCAGTTTTAATGATTGTGTTGAGTGTGTGTGTGTGCAATGTGTTTGTGAGTGTGTGTGTGGGTGAACGTGTGTGTGTGTGTGTGTCTCAGCCCTCCCCATTCCCAGTCCTTCCGGCTGGTGTGGAGTTGCTCTGTTCACAGGCAGACTGCTAATGTGCTGACAGAAGGACAGAGAGCTGAAAAGGTTGTTATAGCTCAGACAAACACTGACCTCAGAGACAACTTGGCCGACTTGGTTTTACATTTAGAATATTAATGTACAACATGTTGACTCTCAGAGTTCCAAGACAGTTAGGCTACATTCTAGTTAGAATACAAAAGAGAATGTTGTTGTCGTGATTGGTGTTTGGTGCCAACATGGAAGCTAGTTTGGCAGCCACTGTACTGTATACAGTGTCTATAAGCCTACTGTGCTCTGTCAAACACTAGTTTGCTGTTGCTACTGCTCAATACTTCTGTCTCATACTGTATCTCCTTTCGTTCAGAGAGTAGTTCTCTGTACTGACCGTTGTTGACTGTGTTCTCCCCACTGACTAACCGTCTACAGAGGCACAAGGTATCAGGAGGGCTTTCACTAGGAAGACTAATTACTTTTAAGTCAACATTTGCTATGATTGAGCAAATCAATGCTTTAGGTTTTCTTGACCTTCTACTGATTAGGATGTATGCTGTGTACCAGTGTATGTGTTCTCACACTACTCCCTACGTATGGTGCCTCGTTAGGCACTCCCTGTCTCCCTATGTTGGACTGCTGCCAGCCAATACCATCTACTAAGAGGCAATATTACTCACATGCGTGCCAAATACTTAGGGGTTTCTAGTTGAGGAGTTTGTCAGGTGTGACTTGGGGAAAGATAGAGCAGGGGAGAGGATGGGTTTCTCTCATGACTCTTCCTGATCAGGGTTATTCTTTGTTGTCTTGGATTGCTGTCTTTGGGGGCTTTGGGTTGCTGTTCAACACCTAGTGACAAATGCATGGTTTAAACCTCCGTAGTAGTCAGGGACCATGGACCTTTGACATAGTGCTTTATCTATTAATATGTTCCTGTGTGTATTATTGCCTTATCTGTACTGTGTCAAAGATGACTGGGGTCAGTGAACACCTGTCCAAGGTCTATATGTAACTGGCAGAATGTGTACTACTAGCCGTCATGTTTTGGACAAAGTGCATCGAAATAGATAGTTTGATGGCTCAACTTACTTGCACCCCTTTTACTGCACATCACACTTGTTTCCACACACCTGTGCCCTCTTGTCTCAGTAACAGATCATCATTGTCTCATTCCTCTCTGTAGACATGATTGTGCACAATGAAGTTATACTTTTACATACTTATCTGAAGCTGATATGCCTCTACTGCCCTCATTTGGCAGATGAGAGAAATGATGGTATTACCCACATTACCTTTACATGTTGATGTTGTGTAGCTTAGAATGACCTGTGAGCTAGCTAACCAAGCACAGTGGCACCAGGAAAGAGAAAGGACATGAATGTATTATTATTAACCAGTATTTCTTTCAGGATACCAGTCCTTGCAGGGTATTTGTGGGTCCTTGAGTTTCACAGAAATATAAGACATATACTGTAGGTCTTACTGCACCCTTACCTCTGTCTAGGATCCTCACCCATCCCCTTGCCTACCTTTACCCTCTGGGTACCCCACCAATCAATGTGCTCTGACCTCTGAACTTTGACCTTTATAACCTCTGACCCTCACCGATCTCTCCTCTCCACCCTCTCACCCCAACCTGTGAGGACCCCTGAGCATAGCTGTCCTCCATTGTGCGTGTGTAGAGTTCCCCAGATGATCTTGTTTCATGTAGGTAGTATTCCCCCTTTATTCCCCCTTCATTCCCCCTTTTTCTTCACCTCCTCCCAACCGCATGGTTCCTCTGCTCACTGCATGGTGTTTGTCTCTAACTGTTACAGAGTGAGAACCTGGATTCACCTTGTTGGTTTTACTGTCAAGCGTCTGTGGATGCAGTGACTGTTTTTAAACTGCATGTTAATGGGCTTGTTCGACATTGCAGCCAGCATTGTAGGCAAGGCGCGATTGACCAATCTACAAATCACCTTGCATCATAAATAACAACTTCTTATTACTTGTAGATCAGTGAGTCACAATTTACCCACAATGCATTACGGATTTGATATTTTCAAACACAGCCATTGACTGAGTTCTAAATGGCTTCATTGATATGACCATCCTTAACTGCTGCGGTGCCATTCTAAAGGCTGGATATTCACCACTAACCTGGGCTATTTTCTGTCTGCTCTAAACTGGCTGTGGTTTGCATGCTCTAACTCACCAATAATACATCAGTCAATGAAACAGTTTGTGCAGTATTTGCTTATAATAGAAACCAAATACAGCTGTTTCATCATACTCCACTATACTAGTCATGCTGTGTATGAAAGGTTTGTTGGCCATTGACAATTATTCAATGCAACATTAAAATACATGCTTTTTATATGCATGTGTTTGAGACCTGTGTGCGTATTTTTTGCTTCAAATGCATGAACGTGTGTGATGATGCTGCTGCTGATGGTGATGTTTCACGTGAGGAAGGCTAACGCTGTATCTCCTCTCTGTCTGTTCCAGGTTTGGTACGAGGAAGAGGAGGAAGGTGAGATTAAGGGCCCAATTGTGTTCTGTATGCAGGCTGAACACGCAGGAACACGCACGTACTACTTCAGCGCTGAGACTGCTGAGGAACAGGAGGAGTGGGTCGATGCTATGAACGAGGCTGCACACGTCCAGATACAGCCTACACAGAGGTAAGCACACACACACGCACTCACTCACGCATGCATGCATGTACGCACACACACACACTTTCTAACTCTGTCCCTTCCCCACAGGACCACCAACTCCGAGGCCACCACGCCCACAGCAGAACTCCATGGTAACACGTTGGTAACCAAAGGACCTGAACCACACACCCAGACACACACACACATCGAGGACAACGGCCAGACGACTGACCTCCTAGACCCCGTGCGCGGACCACGAGAACCTGCACATCACAAGGTCAACGGGGTCAATGCCATGGAAACTCCCCCTCCCTCCACCAGCCACTCAGAGAAGGAGGGGAGGATGGGGGGAGAGAGAGGGGAGAGGGGGGAGAGAGGAGTACTTGGACCTGGGGGTGCACCCTATCACCAGCCCAATGGGTGGGGCCCCTACGGCCCCCCAAACGGGCCCCCACACCATGGAAACGGACCACCCCAGGGTAAAGGGTGGCCACCCCAGGGACCTCCAAAGGGAGGGACGCGAGAGGGGAGGGAGGTGAGGGAGCAGCCTGAGAACGTGGTGCTGAGACGGGGCTTTGTGCCACGGACGAACCCTGAGAGACAGGCCCAGAGGAAAAGCTCCATGACCCAGCTACAGCAGTGGGTCAACCAGCGCAGAGTCATGGCTGTACAGGAGGACTTGAACAGGTGAGAGAGACAGAGGTAGAGAGAGAAAAAGAGAGGGGTATGGGAGAGAGTGGGATGAGAGAGAGAGAGAGAGAGAGAGAGAGAGAGAGAGAGAGAGAGAGAGAGAGAGAGAGAGAGGAAAGGATGGGAGAGAGGATGAGTAAGAGAAGGTGAGAGCGAAGGTGAGAGGAGCAAAGACTTTTATGTATTTTTGTGTCTACAACTACATGTTTTCCCTTCAACCATCTCTCTCTCGCTCTCTTCCCCCAGTCCATCTCAATACTATACAGTGAACCGTGGCGTACCAGCTGACTACTACAGCGTCTACAGTAGCGTGGGGGGCGGTCCGGGCTATGTGGAGGAGTACCCCCTCTACCCTCCGGGCGTACGCCCTGACAGCATCTGCTCCGTGTCAGCCGTGGGCTACGACCGCCTGGGCCCCCCTCGCTGGACCAACGAGGAGAAGAGACGCTCACTGCGGGACGGACCCCCCTTCTACGGACCCCCGCCCCCCCGAGACCCATACGGCCCCCCACCCGGCCCTGCCTATTACGGCCAGATGGATGCAGCCCAGACCTCCATGAGGCGTCTGTCCATCCAGCCTAGGTCTAGGTCCGTTCCCAGGTCCCCTTCCTCGTCCACGGGTGGTCCCTACTCTCCCAGCCCCCATAGCTTTGCCTCACCTGTCTGCTCGCCCTCAGCCCGGTTTGACAGAGGACCAGGCAGGCTACGGGAGGATGTGATCTACGCCGACCCCTCGGTGTATGGACTGAGGAGATCACTGAGTTCTCCCAAGGTGAGAGAGGGGAGAGGGTGTGTGGGTATTTGTGTGTGTGTTTCAGTCAGGAGTCAGCCGTTAAGATTGAAGATTTTTGTTTGTGTTGCTAGGCCAAAATCACAGTGATCCAAGAACATCCTGGTTATTTATCTTATTTCAGTATGATTACTCTGGAGACAGGAGGTCGCTAAGCCAAGGAATGTACCACTACAACTACCCTGCCTCCCCCTCTCTACACAGCAAAATGGTACGTCTTCCCACATCATGTTACACTGTCAAGAGATACAGACCAACGAGTCCAATGTCAAGTTTGGGAGACACTTGACTATAGCACTCACACACACTTTCACACACCTACACTCGCTTAGCGGGGGTAAGGTCCTCGACAGCTACCTCTGCTTAAAGTTTAACCAGCATCTAAAGGTATGCTATAGCTGTGCTTTCCTGTTGTATCTGGTTTGAGTTCTTATGTCTGTCCTCCCTGTCTCCACTATCTCACTGTCTCTTTTTCTTTCTTTCTCTGTCACTCTCTCTCTCCCTCTTTTTGTCTCTCTCTTTATTTCTGGCTCTTTAACTCTCTCTTTCTCTCTACACACACTCTCTCTCTCTCTCCTTACACTCTCTCTGTCTGTCACTGCGTCTGCTGGTGCCACTGATGCTGCTGCTACTGGTTTCACTGGTGTCTCTGGTACTGGGTCTTACATTGTCCTTGTCCTTGTCACTGTTGCTGCTTATGCTGCTCTATTAGGAGGACATTTTAGACCTGCAGCTCCAGAGAAACCTGGAGTACCTCGATCAACAGGTACGTACCGTAGGCATCTCTGGACACACCTCTACCCCTGCACAGGAACACTCACACACCAATCGTTTTATACATTCTACGTCACACATTTCGTTGATTCAACCAGTTTGTGCCCAGTGGGGAAGCTTAGGAACTACTGACTACAGAGAAGAAGTCGTGAGAAAATGTGAAGAGTGACATTCGGATCATCCATAAACTGTTGGTTATGTTAAACCCCATCCCATAGTGTTGGTGACAGAATTTGTGTGAGGTTTACCACATTGTCATGTGGAAGATTGTCCATGTTGTCAACTCTACCACCTGCTAAACACCTGTTTCTCACGAACACAGTCCACATTCACTCCCACTGTCTTACCTTCTCTCCCCTGTCTCACTGTCACTGACTGCTTACACCTTATGATAATGACCAGTCCATAGTGATCCAGTATACACACTACTTCAGATCACTCTACCACAGTACTGGAACTCTTTGTTGAACATTTTACACAAACAGAAATGTGCCTCTTTGATGTATCCGATTTCATTCTCAAATGTAAGTAAGATTTTTTTTTTCAAATACTAGTCAGGGATTGTTACTGCTAGACGTCAGGCTCCTGTCATTACTGTGGCAACCAGAAGAATGATGGGCAGTGTGTTTCGCCCCAGGTGACCGGCAGAGATCACCTTATCGGCACGGTAACCAGAATGGTGGAGCGATCCTCCCCTAGAGCAAAGCTCTTCGCACAAGTAAGAGAGGAGAGAGTGTCCCAGAGAGACAGGCTTCAGCTAGACCCACAGCCCCCCACAAACAATGGTTTTCCAAATGATTTTCCACCTAAAGCCTTTGAACTTTTCATATAAGTAACCAAGTAAAAATTATGTTTCTAACCATGACCCAGTCATACACCATACCCAAAGGAAGGCAGTTCCAACCCAGTATTTGTAAAACACTGCTCCACAAAGACTCCCATACCCTCACACTATCCCCCTCCTCTAATACTAATAATAAGACACATGTATCTATGTAATAAGACCAGTAAATGTCTACTAATGCTTTTCCAAGATGCCTGGACCATTATAGCACAGATTGTAGCCACAGGGTTTCTGCTTTCAGAGTGTAACTAAGCTTGTGCAAGGTCTCTCTTTCCACAGAGGTCAACTACTGCCCTCTTCAGGGCTTTTCTAGTCACTAGTGATTTAGGCTAGGAGGTTCAGCTGTTGTCTAGACAGAATCAAGGTGAAGGATTCCCCCCCCCACTCCACAGTCTCCCCAAAGATCTACACGGCCCAGCCCAGCCCAAGCCTGCCTCTCTCTCCTCTCTCCAGTACCCTACTCTAGCATGTGGATGTTAGAAGCTAGGCTCTCTTCTAGCTTTCGGTTTCTTTGTCCAACCAATTCGATGGCGATTTTAGTTCTCAATTTTGCTTCACCATGCAGTGTTTTATGTGTCTTTGTTATGTTCCTTTGTCATCCCATCTGTGTTCTGTATCATATCCTGTCTTGTGCTGTAGCCTTATTGTGTCTTGTTACTTCACAACAACCGCCCCTCTTCGGCGTACCCATCTCTCTTCACTGTGATGTCATATCCTCCTTCACATACTATCCAATCACAGTGCTCCATAAGGACATGGACAACCTGGATATGACCTTTGACCTTTTGACAGAGGGGTTTGGCATTCCAGCTCATCCTGTTGGCTCTTACTGCTCGATACTGTAAACAACACAGATTTATATATGCTTTTTTAAAGTTATTGTTTTGTTATTATTATGATCTTATTTGTCCACTATATCAGTATTAATATTGATGCAATACGTATTGTCCTGTGTAGTAGTGATGTTCTATGTACAGTATGTACTATGCACATGGTATGGTGTTTTTACACTTATTCTGTTTGGTTCTACGCTATTGATAAAGTGTTGTTTACAGCCGCATGGATCTGGGCCATTCCAATGGCTCACTCTGGCTGTGAGTTGTTCTACAAACCCTTGGTCTATGAAGGATTTGTTTGAATAGGGTTCTGGTTGATATAATGTTAGTATTAAGAATGAGTCCTGCCTCTGTTTTTCCAGGTGCCTCCGTTCCATGACCCATACAGGGATCTTCACCCCACACTGAAACTCAATGAGATTGAGACCAGCGTAAGGCCACATCCCTCCATCTAACCATCCCATAAACAACCTCACTCCTCCCCTCCTAAACAATCAACCTTCAGTCACCATCCTCTCCCCTGCAAACACACTCTCTCTCTCTCTCTCTCTCTCTCTCTCTCTCGCTCGCTTTCTCCTCTGTTAGAAACTCTTGGGTCGTCTGTGTGAGCAAAACAGGATTCTAAAGGACCAGGAGGCAGTGGTTCACAGGCTGAGAATGGACAAGGTACTGTACGAAATACAAAGCTGCTAAAGAAAGTAAACATAAAAGTACGCGCCGGGGTGAAGTTTCCCCTAGGTAAAGACTTAGGATCAGCTTCCCCTCCCCCTATCCTAACCTTAACCATTATCAAGTGAGAATGCAAAACTGACCCAAGGTCAGCGTCTAAGGGCAACTTCACCCTACTCCCCAACCATTGCCTGACATGTCCCCTGTTACCTGCTGTTCCCAGGACAGCCTAGAGGGAGCGCTGGTGGCCACACATCAGGAGATGGAGCTGTACCGGGATCAGCCGCTGGCTGCAGACAAACTACAGCTGAAGAAGGAGACACTGCAGAACCAGCTCATCAATATCAGAGGAGAACTCTCCCAGGCATCCAGCGTAAGACACATACAGGAGATTATAACAATCCATGATAATCCACAGTGATCCCATTATATATAATCTCAATTATATAAGTAAATCAAGGAGATCCCTTCAACGTATCCTGTGTAAGAGATATGGAGGATAACCAATATCTCTAAATCTAAAATTTGATTATCTATTTGTAATCTATAACATCTGATCACCATCAGATGACAACTCTCCTACTCCAGTGTGATAGATACTGTATAGTCAATGGATTCAACATACAGTCAGGGTTTTTCATGCTTAGGAAAAAACGCTTGTGCCCACCAACTAAGCCCCTTTTTGATCTAGGAAAAACCTTGATAGTGTTCATAGTTCCAGGTCCTGAGTGTGTGTTCTATCCCCTGCTGTCCCCAGGCTCTGACCACCACTCGGATGGAGTTTGAAGCTCTGGAGGACGAGGTCAACGCTATCCATGGGGACCTGTGGGAGCAGCTCAACGCAGGCGGGCAGGTACACGGACACCCTCTCTTCATCAGGACCCTACACTGGCCATCTTCTCTGTGACCCACCTAAATCTTCTGAAGTTTTCTTGTGGCTTACAAAGAAGAAGAAAAAAGTGTTTTTAACCAGTCACCAATTGAACACTGAATTTGAAGCCTAGAAATGAAACGACTAGAATGCATCTGATCCTATAATCTCACCTGCTCATAAACCCACCTGCATGGTTCCATTCTAGAGTTTCTAGGGCTTTTCTTTGGCTGTTTTCCAGTTACCATAGTGTTATCCTAGGTTGCTAATAGCTGAGTGGAAACCTTCCTTCTAATCAATAATTTAAACAGTATATGAATCCCTCATCTATAATAAATTAAGACAATTATGAATTTTCATAATGACCTATTTATCATCGTGTAGTCAACCTGCCCCATTAAACACCTGACTGTCCCTCCTTTCCATGGAATATAACCTGGCTCATGGTGGTGAACTGTGAAGAGACTGTCCATAAGAGTGCAGTGTCTGTGACCCACTCACTAACACAGTCGTATTCACTAGGAACGAAATGGAAGCAAACGGGCCGAAACTGGGAGAGAGTACTTGAAAGCATGTTTTCATTTTCTGTTGCGAAATGTTTTTCTACGTTTTGCTACGGTGTGCACTGATCAATGCAACCCTGTTTTTTTCTAAGACAATAATGCTACCTGGTGTCACTCTCTCACACCACCTCTGGTCTTTTAACTGAGCCACCTACTGTAACTGCTCCTGCATCACTCACTAACTTATTTTCTAACAGAAGACTTGATAATAACAAAAACAAGTTATTAACAAGTTATTATTCAGTATTATACTTAAAATATTATTCTCTAACATTTTTCTCTCCTCTATCCTTCTCGTATCACCTTTCCTTCCCTCGTCTTCTCTCCATTCTCTCTTGTCCTCCACCCCTACTCTCCTCGGTCAGAGTGAGATGGTCCATAGACACATTCAGAAGGAGTTCTGGAGAGTTCAGGATGTGTGGGAGGGACTCCACAAGAGCAACCTTTCCAGAGGCACAGACACAGCCAAACACAGGGGTACGCCTGCACCTCACAACAACAGAACATACAGTACAGTCTTACACACATATAGTCATTGCCACCCCAACACAACACCTCTGATGTTTTTTTTTCAATCTGTCTGAAATGTACATTATTTTTTTTAAACCCCTTTTAGACACAGTAGATGATATTCAAAAAAAGTAATAAATATGAGTATATGGATGAACAGTATGCTGCATGCATATTTCACTCCCTTCTCTCTCTTTTTTTTTTATCAATCTCTCCTCTCTTTTTTTGTTTATGCAATTCTCTTTCCTCTCCTCTTCTCTCATGTCCCCCATCTCCCTTTTCCCTCTCTCCCACAGTGGCCAGTGGGGCATCAGGTTCCTTTAGCACCAATAGTCCTGCCAGTCCCTTGAGTTCAGTAAGCCTCACCAGTCCACTCAGCCCCTTCTCCCCAGTGCCTGGCTCCCAGGCCTCCCCCACCAAACAGCTGGGTCCGGAGGTAAGCACTGGCCCTTCCTACCACCCACGCAACCACCCAAATACCCACCTGGGTCTCCACCTGGGTCCTCAACCTAACACCCAACCAGATCAAAGTGTCCAACTAGATCCTGAATCCAACACCCAACTAGGTGCTGATCCAAATAAACCAGTTTCTAAGCCAATAACCCACCCGGGTCCTCAACCTATCATCCACCTTGGTCCTGATCCATACACCAAAGACCCCCATATACACTCCTTACCTCACACCCAGCACAGGGCCCCCAGTCCTGAAACACAGTACCAAATCCTGTACTTAGCCACCCAGTCTCTTCCTAAACTGAAATCCCCTACCCCTACTGAAATCCCCCTACTTAAAACCCAACTAAGTCCTGAGCCAAGTAGGCACCCTGGTCTTGAACCAAATGTCCACCCTGGTCCAGAGCCAAACTCCCACACTTGCACAAGCCAAGCCAACCAGCTTGCCCCTGTAGAGAGTACAGACACCCAGCAACATGCACAACCGTACACCTCCCAAGCCAACCAGCATGACCTTAGAGACACTGAAGACACCCAACCAAACACCAACCCCACCCCCAGCACCAGCCAAGTCAACCAGCCTGACAATATGGACAGTACACATCCAGAGCCATACAGCCACAGAGCCAGCGCTGGATTTCCACTCCTCCGAGTAGACAGCCATAGCTTTACCCACTCACCCACCCACCCTGCCAAACTGACCAATCAGCAAGCACCTACAGGCAGTAACCCCAACCACCAACACACCCAGCTAGCCAATGAGCTTTCCCCTCAGCCAGAACAGCAAGCCATTGGCTACAGGAAAGATGTTATCCCAGACCCACCTTCCTACCGAGCTAGCGACCCTGTCTTCCTCAGGTATCCACCTCAGCGCACCCACCTGACTGTCCCTGAGACCCAGTACTCATTGTCCCGCCAAAACTCCTGTCTGGTTAGCCAACAAGCCTATAGCCATTGTCCAGATCCACATAAACACTCCCTAACACCTCGCCCCAGGTCCAGGGTTCTCAGTACTGAAACACAGTACCGGGTCCTCTACTTAGCCACTCAGTCCCAAGAACAATCCCAAGAACGATCCCGCTCACGTACCCGTACCCGCACTCGCCCACTCACCTTCCCCAACAACCAGCTAGATGTTAGCGATGGTAGTTACCCTACACCCCACACCCTGTTACCACCACACACCCATCCAAACAACAGGCCTTAGGTCAAAGTGTACGGGAAGACCTGGTGGACTGTACTGTACCACAACTGCAGCAGTTGTAGCCCACACCAGACAGACTTGATACAACAACAGTTATAATATGATGTTGCACTGTGTTATGATGATGCAGCTTATATTACTGTGTATTGCCAATAGTAACAAGCAAAGCTAGAGGTTTGAAACAGAATGTGTTATGCTTTCTGAGGTAAAGTATAAGGCTGAAGGTGACTAATGGTCCTAGTCAGTGGTTAATAAAGTTAAAGGTCCGTGTCCAGCAGGCTCAGGGAATCCTCACTGAAGGACATTCCCAGGAGTTCTCAACCTGCATAACATGTCGTTAAATAATTATATATAGTGCCATTTCAACATCAATGACCTCTTCCACTGCCAGAAAATGTGAGATAAAAGCGATGTAAAAAATAAATAGCTCTGAAGTTTGTGTAGCGCTGTTATTGATCAGGGTGCACGCACACATTTTCCTTTGATCTCTAATCTAAAAAGCATGACCTGGTTAGGACATCCAGACTAGCGGTATGTGTGTCCACCGGCCAACAGACAGCCTTCACATATCTCCTGATCCACTTTGCTAAGATTCAGTTAGAGGCAGTTAGGATGACAGGTTATTTAAAGTGTGCTGCGTAATCCCCGGCCAACTACACAGACACACATTCTACGGCAAACCAGCTAGCACTGTCAGAAGCCATTATGGAGATGACTTTAACGAATATTGGAAAGCAGACACGCCTGTTTACTGTAAATTATTTATAGAAACATAATTGGGAGGTGGATTAGAAATGTGGCTAATATTCACCTGTTTCTTCATGGCGTCACTCACTATGTGGAACATGGCACTGAGTGGTGTAGGTCTGTAGGATACAGGCAGACGGTCCGTTCAGTTCCGCACCACTGACCAATCAGGAAGTTGTGTTTTCATCCATCATATCTGTGGTTGGATGGCCATGTGATGTAGTCCTTCTGACCTATACTGTAGTAACAGCTTACAAAAGTTTAGCTCCGTATAGCTTCTCTGGTGCTCCTCCTCCCAACTCCAGTCCTTCAGTGTCTGCTGTTCTTCTTTCCTCTATGGTGCTTAATCAATCAATAGATCCATTATTTGATATCAAGGAATATGACAGGCCAAGATATCACCTCAGCGGGTTTCCCAGGTCCTTATCAGCTGATTGATTAAAAGAGAGGGATGTAGTTCAGAAGATACTGAGGCGCTCTGGCACTGGGGTTGGATACTCCTGTTTTAGTATAAAACCCTGACTCTCAGCCAACTCTCTCTCTCTCTCTCTCTCTCTGTTGGGAATGGAGTTCATAATGACGCTATGCTGAAATTTGAATTATAGTGCAGAAAGAGCAGAAAATAACAGTTGATTTTGTGAATCATATAATCCTACGTATCATTTGTGTTGCGTAATGACTGTAACTGATTACAGTGTCTGTACTCATTCAAAATGGTGGTGCTACTTTCTATCTTGTTTTTCCTATTCAGCAGCAATCAGTGGTCTGTATCAGTACTACTAATCTGATTTAGAATGCATCAGTGTGTGCGTTCATGCTAGCTCTCAGTCCAGGCATCTCATTGGACGCCTGTGACCCTTCACCCCTGAAGTTCTTGGGGTCAGGGCTCCATTCCTCAAATCGTCCCATAATCCTCTATGCTCTGCACTCCGCCTGGCTTTTGTCACTCCTCCTGATGCACAGCGCTCTCTCTTCCTCCTCCTCCCTTCCTCCTCCATTCTTCCTTCCTTCCCTCTCTTCCTCTCCTCCTCCCTCCCTCCTTCTCGTGGCTGTAGGACATTGGCCCGCCACGGCCACCACTTCCCAAATCCTACTGCCCCCTGGAGTCACCCCCCTCCGTCCCCCCTCTGCCCTTCGACAGCTCCGCCTGGCTACGCAGCCTGGGCCTGGATGACGGTTACCTTGACGACGAAGAGTCCCACGGCAGAAAGGTATTTGGTGACGGTGGGAGGGAGGGAGTTACCGTCCCTGCCATGCCCCCGGCCACGCCCCCTGGTCACGCCCCCAAGCAGGTATATGTCCATAACCACTGATTCAGGGACAGATTTATTTTCATCCCCCTACTGGGTAAAGTAAGGATAAGCGGTAGAATAAACGGATCCTAGATCTGTGGTTAAAGGCATCTTTTACCTCAAGCGCAGTTGTTACCTGTCCTAGAAGCCATCGCTGTCCTCCCCAAAACACTCCCGGACCCCTAAACAACAGAGCTCCAAAGCTCTCTCATTCCCCATCACCCGCCTCACCATCACCCCATCCCTCCACCATACACACTCTCACACCCCTCCATCTGTTCTAGTGCTTCACTACTCATGGCTCCTATTCCAGCTTCTCGTCCTTCTTTCTCTCTCTCTCCATCTCGGCCTGTATCAGCTCTCCAAAAGCACCAGCACTAGAAGTGATTATTCTCCTCTGTGACTCTGGTCTCACCTTAGTCTGCTCTTACACATTGGACAACAGCTGTCAATCAATCACTTTCTGTGGTTGATACTGCAAACTCTTCATGCATTTAACAGCACATTCGGTTATTGTGTGGCTAACAATATATTCATTAGTTGACCAGTAATCAATCAAACAAGTTCTAAAGCAACAATATCAAACAAAAAGTACAAACAAAATGCAGTATTTTAAATATAATCTAACAAATCAGTCTAGTGTACTGGGTGCTTTTGAATGCTAAGGCTTAGCTAAGGGCGAGTTGCAGGTTCCCATAGGAATGCTAAGGTTGTGAGTGGAGTTCTGGATCCATCCACAGCTAGTGGTTCCTTTACCATGTTGTCTGTGTGCCAGTTGGTGTAGTGATGTGGTAGTGATGTGATTGTGCTAGTCCCTGTGCTAGTGCTCTGTCTGTGCTGTAGTGTGTAGACTGTACGCTTCCGCTTATGCCAGATCTACTTCCAACCATTGAACCATTTAATGAATCTGCCACTATATCTGGCAATAACCCCATCATTGCTATCCACACTAATGCATATTATCTAATGCATTCTGTGTTTGGGTAACCATATGGCTAATAGCTACCTGCGTAGCTGGGTATGATGCTATTGCCTGAATAGTGCCAACACTCTCCTGGTGTGTAAATCTCTTACTTTTGATGATTCATTAGCTCCTCCTCGTGCTCTGTGTTGCAGCAAAAGTATGGTTACCAACAGGACGTGTCGCTGGGAGAACGGACCAATAGCAACGAAGCTCAGGAGCTGGATCAGGATCGGCAGGCTAACATGAATAAAGGTACAGGAAGCAATGGAGCCTGGGTAATGAAGTTCTGGTTTGTCAGTCTGCATAGACAGCAATGATGAATACATTGTAGTCTACTGCTTGAGGCCTGTGTGGGTAAAAATGTAACGCTACCTTGCATGTAAAGTAGCAGAGTTATACAATCTCTATGGCGCCGAAAAGGGGAGTTCTATCTCAGTTCACTAAACCTGTACTGGAGCTACTGTGAGTTTTTTTTATTGCTATTACTATGACTTATTTCCCAAATATATTTCTGACCTAATCCCAAACTGTTCGATAACGCTAAACCTAAAAAAAAAGAAGTCTCCCCGTTGGAATGAAATCCTGTTCAAATGTCAAGACAAATCTAATAACAGGTCAAATTACATCATAATCGAAAACAATACAATTAGATTACTAATATGGTCCTCATGACTAGCTGTATCTTATAAAAGTAAATCGTTTATAGAATAATAGATTGGATTATAGCCCCCATGACTCATCCTCTGTGTTTTGTGTCCCAAATGTCACCCTATTCCCTACGTAGTGCACTACTTTTGACCAGAGACTATATGGGGAATAGGGTGCCAGTTGGGACGCAACATGTGTCATCCTCTGAAGTGCTGTTTGTCTGTCCCCTGACCAGTGGGGATTGTTCCTCCCAGAACTAAGTCTCCCATGGAAGACCAGTGCCACTCCTACGACCATGGAATCACCCGACGCAACGGCAAGCTGCCCAATGGAATCTCCAGGGTAGGCAACATGTCGGAGAGGGCATTATGTAACTCAGGAAGCTTACATGCTATGTGCATGATGTGATATGATCCATAGACATTATGTATTATAACTATATTATGATAGTGTTACTGATTGATGTTGCCTTTATGTTGTGGGCCTACGTCTGGGATATTGATGGGTGCAATCAGATTTATCCTTTAAAGATCAAGACATTTGATGGTTTATCGTATTCCCGTGTCATTCCCATGTCACAGGAGCGTCCGAAGAGTGCAGTGTTCCCTGCGGAGGTCAAGTCCAAGATGAGCATTGAGGAGCAGAACGAGCGTATCCGTAGGAACCAGAGCAGCTCTGTCAGGGACAAGAGACGCAGCCTGAACCTGGGTAGCCAGGCAGGCACCAACTACAGAGTGGTAGGCTCTCATAACTATTTACATGTACATATACATTGATAGCCAGCCACCAAGAATATGTACTGCACGTTGAATTGTAACTTGAGGAGGATCCAATATATTGTTCTGGCTAGAGGTTTTCTCGGGTCCAGAAAATTTGACCTGGACCCGAGGACAATTCAGACCCGGACACGATAATTTTTTAAAAAGGGGAATCTGGACCCGAACAGACCCGAGAACAATCAGACCCGAACCTGAATGGACCCGACGACAACCAGACCTAGACCTGAGTGACAAGAAAATAATGTTTATTAGCCAATTTGCTCTTTTGATTAATGAATAGGTCTTTATATGTTGGCTAGGCCTTCTAAAGGTCAATCAATTCACTTAAATATGCAATAGGCTATGCAGAGCTGTGGTCGGGTCCATTCAGTTCCACTCGGGTCTATCAGCTGTAGTTACATAGACCCGAGACCCGATGACAATCAAACAGGATCCGACCCAGACCTGAGGGAAAAGTTAGAATTTTGGACCCCGACCTGCTCGGGTCCCGGGTCGGGTTTCGGGTATTCGGGTTCGGGTGGACCCATGAAGACCTCTACTTCTGTCTCCTTGGCTGTCTCTCCTGGCCTTGTTGATTGGCTGAGCCTTTGGTCCGGCCTCCCAGTCTCTTTCCCGATTAGTTATCTCTGTGCGTGTCCAGGTGAAGCGGAGGCTAACGGCCCATGAGGTGGACATCAAGGACCTGGAGGCTGCAGTACGGGGCGAGGGGGTGCAGGAGTCACCCCGGGAGGAGATTGCTCGCCTCAGACGGTTACAGATGGTACCTGACCACTACGACCTGGACATCGGCAAAGAGGTGAGACACACTCTGGAAAACCAAACGGTGTAATAAAATCCTTATGTGACTATGATCCAGTCGTGATATCGTATCCCAGTAAACATGACCCCATGTGGGTATTTGGTGGGGAAGGTGGGCAAGGGTTAGCCCACAAATGTACACACCAAGCCCACACCAGCCAAACTCGGGTTAGCCCAGCACAGGCTAGCCCAGAGCAATCCCACATTTACATTTACATTTTAGTCATTTAGCAGACGCTCTTATCCAGAGCGACTTACAGTTAGTGAGTGCATACATATTTATTTATTTTTTTCATACTGGCCCCCCGTGGGAATCAAACCCACAACCCTGGCGTTGCAAACGCCATGCTCTACCAACTGAGCTACATCCCTGCCGGCCATTCCCTCCCCTACCCTGGACGACGCTGGGCCAATTGTGCGCCGCCCCATGGGTCAGATCAGCCCAACACCGTCTAACCCAGCATGGGCTAGCCCGCACCAAGCCCAGCACAGGCTAGCCCGCACCAAGCCTAGCACAGGCTAGCCCACAACAAGCCCAGCTACTTCATAATGTAGAGGCGTGGGCTCATTCAAATATTTGGGGACGTGGTTTGCAAATACCCGAATTCATGTTGTTTAGTAACACAATTATACAATATAAAAATTGCTGACACCATTCAAACCAATGAGGGTTCAGAATTTTTTCAGCTAGAACCTTGTAGTTCTAAGGTGACAAGTTATTTTTGTGCAACCATTACTGAGAATGTAATTCCAATTGAAGTGTTCTGTTGTGTAATGTAATCTTTGTCATCTTGTACAATGCCAATGATGAAGTCTGTAAAAATATTTAAATAAGTACAGTGAGGGAAAAAAGTATTTGATCCCTTGCTGATTTTGTACGTTTGCCCACTGACAAAGTAATGATCAGTCTGTAATTTTTATGGTAGGTTTATTTGAACAGTGAGAGACAGAATAACGACAAACAAATCCAGAAAAAAATAATGTTATAAATTGATTTGCATTGTAATGAGGGAAATAAGTATTTGACCCCCTCTCATTCAGAAAGATTTCTGGCTCCCAGGTGTCTTTTATACAGGTAACGAGCTGAGATTAGGAGCACACTCTTAAAGGGAGTGCTCCTAATTTCAGCTTGTTACCTGTATAAAAGACACCTGTCCACAGAAGCAATCAATCAATCAGATTCCAAACTCTCCACCATGGCTAAGACCAAAGAGCTCTCCAAGGTTGTCAGGGACAAGATTGTAGACCTACACAAGGCTGGAATGGGCTACAAGATCATCGCCAAGCAGCTTGGTGAGAAGGTGACAACAGTTGGTGCGATTATCCGCAAATGGAAGAAACACAAAAGAACTGTCAATCTCCCTCGGCCTGGAGCTCCATGCAAGATCTCACCTCGTGGAGTTGCAATGATCATGAGAACGGTGAGGAATCAGCCCAGAACTACACGGGAGTATCTTGTCAATGATCTCAAGGCAGCTGGGACCATAGTCACCAAGAAAATAATTGATAACACACTACGCCGTGAAGGACTGAAATCCTGCAGCGCCCGCAAGGTCCCCCTGCTCAAGAAAGCACATATACAGGGCAGTCTGAAGTTTGCCAATGAACATCTGAATGATTCAGAGGAGAACTGGGTGAAAGTGTTGTGGTCAGATGAGACCAAAATTGAGCTCTTTGGCATCAATTCAACTCGCCGTGTTTGGAGGAGGAGGAACGCTGCCTATGACCCCAAGAACACCATCCCCACTGTCAAACATGGAGGTGGAAACATTATGCTCCAAGTCCCTCTCAAACTGCCTCAAATAGTTCCTTTGTTCCACCCCCCATACACGCCGAGACCGTCTCAATCGGTGCCTCCAGTGATGCTATCTCTTTCATTGTTACCCAACGCTTAGGTTTACCTCAACTGTACTCATATCCTTCCATATCCTTTTCTGTACATAATGCCCTGAGTCTTTTCTACAACGCCCGGAAATCTGCCCCCTTTATTCTCTGTACCCAACGCACTAGAAGACCAGTTCTTAAAGCCTTTAGTCGTATCCTTATTCTACTCCTCCTCTGTTCCTCTGGTGATGTAGAGGCTAACCCAGGCCCTGCAGCCCCCAGTATCAATCCTACTCCCCATGAGCTATCATTTGTTGACTTCTGAACCGTAAAAGCCTTGGTTTTCTGCACGTAAATATCAGAAGCCTCCTTCCTAAGTTTGAGTTATTCACTGCGTTAGCACACTCCGCCAACCCTGATGTTCTAGCAGTGTCTGAATCCTGGCTTAGGAAGGCCACCAAAAATTCTGAAATTTCCATCCCCAACTATAACATTTTCCGTCTAGATAGAACTGCCAAAGGGGGTGGAGTTGCAATCTACTGTAGAGATAGCCTGCAGAGCTCTATCATACTATCCATGTCTGTGCCCAAACAGTTTGAGCTTCTACTTCTAAAAATCCACCTTTCCAGAAATAAGTCTCTCACTGTTGCCACTTGCTACATACCCCCCTCATTCCCCAGCTGTGCCCTGGATACCATATGTGAATTGATTGCCCCCCATTTATCCTCAGAGTTCGTACTGCTTGGTGACCTAAATTGGGATATGCATAACACCCCGGCCATCCTACAATCCAAACTAGATGCCCTCAATCTCACACAAATGATCAACGAACCTACCAGGTACAACCCTAAATCCGTAAACATGGGTACCCTCATAGATATCATCCTGACTAACTTACCCTCTAAATACACCTCCGCTGTCTTCAACCAGGATCTCAGCGATCACTGCCTTATTGCCTGCGTCCGTAACGGGTCCGCGGTCAAACGACCACCACTCATCACTGTCAAACGCTCCCTAAAACACTTTAGCGAGCAGGCCTTCCTAATTGACCTGGTCCAGGTATCCTGGATGGATATCGATCTCATTCCGTCAGTAGAGGATGCCTGGTTGTTCTTTAAAAGTAATTTCCTCTCAATCCTAAATAAACATGCCCCATTCAAAAAATACAGAACTAAGAACAGATATAGCCCCTGGTTCTCCTCAGACTTGACTGCCCTTGACCAGCACAAAAACATCCTGTGGCGTACTGCATTAGCATCAAATAGCCCCTGCGATATGCAACTTTTCAGGGAAGTTAGGAACCAATATACACAAGCAGTTAGGAAAGCAAAGGCTAACTTTTTCAAACAGAAATGTACATCCTGTAGCACTAACTCCAAAAAGTTTTGGGACACTGTAAAGTCCATGGAGAATAAGAGCACTTCCTCCCAGCTTCCCACTGCACTGAGGCTAGGAAACACTATCACCACCGATAAATCTACAATAATCGAGAATTTCAACAAGCATTTTGCTACGGCTGGACATGCTTTCCACCCGGCTACCACTACCCCGGCCACCAGCTCTGCACCCTCCACTGCAACTTGCCCCCCCCCCCGCTTCTCCTTCACACAAATTTAGACAGCTGATGTTCTGAAAGAGCTGCAAAATCTGGACCCCTACAAATCATCTGGACTAGACAATCTAGACCCTTTCTTTCTAAAACTAGTCGCCGAAATTGTCGCAACCCCTATTACTAGCCTGTTCAATGTCTCTTTTGTAACGTCTGAGATCCCCAGAGATTGGAAAGCTGCCGCGGTCATCCCCCTCTTCAAAGGGGGTGACACTCTAGATCCAAACTGTTGCAGACCTATATCCATCCTGCCCTGCCTTTCGAAAGTTTTTGAAAGCCAAGTTAACAAACAGATCACCGACCATTTCGAATCCCACCGTACCTTCTCCGCTATGCAATCCGGTTTCCGAGCTGGTCATGGGTGCAGTTCAGCCACGCTCAAGGTCCTAAACAATATTATAACCGCGATCGATAATAGACAGTATTGTGCAGCCGTCTTCATCGACCTGGCCAAGGCTTTCGACTCTGTCAATCACTGCATTCTTATTGGCAGACTAAATAGCCTTGGTTTCTCAAATGACTGCCTCGCCTGGTTCACCAACTACTTCTCAGATAGAGTTCAATGTGTCAAATCGGAGGGCCTGTTGTCTGGACCTATGGCAGTCTCTATGGGGGTGCCACACGGTTCAATTCTTGGGCCGACTCTTTTCTCCGTGTATATCAATGATGTCGCTCTTGCTGCTGGTGACTCTCAGATCCACCTCTACGCAGACGACACCATTTTGTATACATCTGGCCCTTCATTGGACACTGTGTTAACAAACCTCCAAATGATCTTCAATGCCATACAACACTCCTTCAGTAGCCTCCAACTGCTCTTAAACACTAGTAAAACTAAATGCATGCTCTTCAATCGAACGCTGCTGGCACCCGCCCACCCGACTAGAATCACTACTCTCGACGGGTCTGACCTAGAGTATGTGGACAACTACAAATACCTAGGTGTCTGGTTAGACTGTAAACTCTCCTTCCAGACTCACATTAAGAATCTCCAATCCAAAGTTAAATCTAGAATCGGTTTCCTATTTTGCAATAAAGCCTCCTTCACTCATGCTGCCAAACATGCCGTCGTAAAACTGACTATCCTACCAATCCTTGACTTCGGCGATGTCATTTACAAAATAGCCTCCAACACTCTACTCAGCAAATTGGATGTAGTCTATCACAGTGCCATCCATTTTGTCTCCAAAGCCCCATATACTACCTACCACTGTGACCTGTACGCTCTTGTTGGCTGGTCCTCACTACATATTCGTCGCCAAACCCACTGGCTCCAGGCCATCTATAAATCACTGCTAGGAAAATCCCCGCCTTATCTTAGCTCATTGGTCACCATAGCAACACCCACCCGTAGTATGCGCTCCAGCAGGTATATCTCACTGGTCATCCCCAAAGCCAACACCTCCTTTGGCCACCATTCCTTCCAGTTCTCTGCTGCCAATGACTTGACAAATTGCAAAAATCTCTGAAGCTGGAGACTCTTATCTCCCTCACTAACTTTAAGCATCAGTTGTCAGAGCACCTTACCGATCACTGCACCTGTACACAACCCATCTGAAATTAGCCCACTCAACTACCTCATCCCTATATTGTTATTTATTTTGCTCATTTGCACCCCAGTATCTCTATTTGCACATCATCTCTTGCACATCTATCATTCCAGTGTTAATACTAATTGTAATTATTTTGCACTATAGCCTATAACTTGCTACATTTGCACACACTGTATATATATTTTCTGTTGTATTTTTTGACTTTATGTTTTGTTTTACCCCATATGTAACTCTGTGTTGTTGTTTTTATCGCACTGCTTTGCTTTATCTTGGCCAGGTCGCAGTTGTAAATGAGAACTTGTTCTCAACTGGCTTACCTGGTTAAATAAAGGTGAAATAAAATAAAAAAACAAGCTCACAGAACGGGACCGCCGAGTGCTGAAGCTCGTAGCATCTGTACTCGGTTGCAACACTTACTACCACTCACTCCCGAGTTCCATGCTGCCTCTGGAAGCAACTGTTCATCGGGAGCTTCATGAAATTGTTTTTCCATGGCTGAGAAGCCGCACACAAGCCTAAGATCACCATGCGCAATTCCAAGCATCGGCTAGAGTGGTGTAAAGCTCGCCGCCATTGGACTCTGGAGCAGTGGAAACGTGTTCTCTGGCGTGATGAATCACACTTCACCATCTGGGAGTCCGACGGATTAATCTGGGTTTGGCGGATGCCAGGAGAATGCTACCTGCCCGAATGCATAGTGCCAACTGTAACGTTTGGTGGAGGAGGAATATAATAATAGGAATAATGGTCTGGGGCTGTTTTTCATGGTTCGGGCTAACCCTCTTAGTTCCAGTGTAGGGACATTTTAACCCTTCAGCATACAATGACATTCTAGACGATTCTGTGCTTCCAACTTTGTGGCAACAGTTCGTGAAGGCCCTTTCCTGTTTCAGCATGACAATGCCCCCGTACACAAAGCGAGGTCCATACAGAAAAGGTTTGTCGAGATCAGTGTGGAAGAACTTGAGTCCTGACCTCAACCCCATCGAACACCTTTGGGATGAATTGGAATGCAGACTGCGAGCCAGGCCTAATCACCCAACATTAGCGCCCGACCTCACTAATGCTCTTGTGGTTGAATGGAACCATGAGATGTTCGATGAGCAGGTGTCCACATACTTTTGGTCATGTAGTGTATATATACACTGAATAAAAATATGAACGCAACATGTAAAGTATTGGTCCCATTTTTCATGAGCTGAAATAAAACATCCCAGAAATTTTAGTGAGCATTTCTCCTTTGCCAAGCTAATCCATCCACCTGACAGGTGTGGCATATCAAGAAGCTGAATAAACAGCAGGATCATTACACAGGTGCACCTTGTGCTGGAGACAATAAAAGGCCACTCTAAAATGTGCTGTTTTTCACACAACACAATGCCACAGATGTCTCAAGTTTTGAGGGAGCTTGCAATTGCATGCTGATTGCAGGAATGTCCAACAGAGCTGTTGTTCATTCCTCTACCATAAGCCACCTCCAATGTCGTTGGCAGTACATCCAACCGGCATCACAACTGCAGACCACGTGTAACCACACCAGCCCATGACCTGCACATCCTGCTTCTTAAGGGTGGGCTTATGTCAGGCAAAGTGAGGGCTGCCCTTGAAGCCACCTATCTTGGTGCCAATGTGGAGCCGATGAGCAAAGGTGCATCGGCCGAATGCATGTGTCCAATGTTTTAACCCTCATCTACATGGTTCCAATGTTTTTAACCCTCATTGGGCCCACATTGTGCTAATGTGGGCATTGTTTGCTGGGAAAAGATGGGCTTATTTCAAGCAAAGTGAGGGCTGCCCTCACAAGACATGGGCTGCCCACACTGGGACACACTGGGGCAATGCCTTGCGGGCCAATGTGGAGTCGATGAGGAAAGGCACATTGGCCCAATGTGGGCAGCCTACTTGAGGCCAATGTTTTAGCCCGCATTGTGTCAATATGGACATGTTTGCTGGGTTAGTGCTTAATGCAAAGTTAATGAAACACTTTGAAAACAGCCTGAAGCGATTTCAGTAACACTTAATTCTGTGGTGCTGTCTCAGATGGTATTTCAAAATGACGTGGTAATTGATACATTTTGTACTGGCTTCAAAGAATTCCCCATAATTGGCATTTAATTGTATTCGTAATTTTGGTTGTTTATGTAATGAATCATTTTACAAGGTAATTTCTATCATTGCATACCAAGTATAATGAACAAGAATATAAACGCAACATGCAACAATTTCAAAAATGTTACTGAATTACAGGTCATATAAGGAAATCAGTGAATTGAAATAACTTAATTAGGCCCTAATCTATGGATTTCACATGACTGGGAATACAGATATGCATCTGTTAGTGACATACAGTATACCTTATGTCAGAAAACCAGTCAGTATCTGGTGTGACCACCATTTTCCTCATGCAGCACGACACATCTCCTTCACATAGAGTTGATCAGGCTGTTGATTGTGGCCTGTGGAATGTTGTCCCACTCTTCTTCAATGGTTGCTGGATATAGGCGAACTGGAACACGCTGTCGTACACTTCGATCCAGAGCATCCCTAACAAGCTCAATGGGTGACACATCTGGTGAGTATGCAGGTAATGGAAGAACTGGGACATTTTCAGCTTCAAGGAATTGTGTACAGATCCTTGCGACATGGGGCCATGCATTCTCATGCTGAAACATGAGGTGATGGCGGCAGATGAATGGCACAAACAATGGGCCTCAGGATTTTGTCACGGTATCTCTGTGCTTTCAAATTGCCATTGATAACATACAATAGTGTTTGTTGTTCATATTTTATGCCTGCCAATACCATAACCCCACCGCCACCATGGGGCACTCTGTTCACAATGTTGACATCAGCAAACCGCTCGCCCACACAACGCCATACACGTGGTCTGTGGTTGTGAGGCCGGTTGGACGTACTGCCAAATTCTCTAAAACAATGTTCGAGGTGGCTTATGGAAGAGAAATTAACATTAAATTCTCTGGAAACAGCTCTGGTGAACATTCCTGCAGTCAGCATGCCAATTGCACGCTCCCTAAAAACTTGAGACATTTGTGGCATTGTGTTGTGTGACAAAACTGCACATTTTATAGTGGCCTTTTATTGTCCCCAGCACAAGATGCACATGTGTAATGATCATGCTGTTTAATCAGCTTCTTGATATGCCACACTTGTCAGGTGGATGGATTATCTTGGCAAAGGAGAAATGCTCACTAACAGGGATGTAAACACATTTGTGCTGAACATTTTGGAGAAATAAGCTTTTTGTGCGTATGGAACATTTCTTGGATCTGTTATTTCAGCTCATGAAACATGGGACCAACACTTTACATGTTGCGTTTATATTTTTGTTCAGTATAAAGGACCCATAAAATAAATGGTTACCAAACCTCCTCTGATGTGTGTTGTGTCCTCAGCTTTGTGCTCCAGACAAGGTTCTGATTCCGGAGCGCTACCTGGATATGGAGCCCACCACTCCTCTCAGCCCAGAGGAGCAGAAGGAGAAACAGAAGAAAGTAGAGAGGATCAAGACTCTCATTGCCAAATCAAAGTAAGTACAAACACTACCAACTACTGTCCAATACACCTCTCACACACACATACGTACAGTAGTGTATTTACTCAAATTTTGGCAAAACTTTCTCTCCTCTCCATCCTCTGTTTCACATCAGTTTTATGGAATGCCACATGTTCTGTATTAAACATTCTCATTTAATCTATTTTCTCTTGCTCTCTTTGTCACACTCTCGCCCTCCCCTCTGCCTCTCTCCCCTGCCACCTCTCCCTCTCCCTCCAGTCTCCAGAATGTGGTTCCCCTATTGGACGGTCCTACTGAGGGGGGCGGTCCTCATCACCAGGGCAACCCAGAGCAGAAGATTCAGGAGCAGGAGAAGAGGATCGAGATCTCCTGTGCTCTGGCTGCCGAGGCCTCGCGACGCTCCCGCCTGCTCTCCGGTGAGGACGCCTCCGCCGCCTACCGCTCCACTGTCACCACCCCGACCACTCTGTCACCACGGTTAACGCCCTCAAGGTTACCGTTGCCAACCTCGACCGCGGCCCTGTCGCCCCCCTGCCACTGAGGGGACCCCCAGCGACGAGAGGCGATGTGTTGCTGCAACACCTCCTCCTTCCTCCAAAACCCCTTCCCTCCTCCCCTCTATGATACACATTTCCTTTATCAATCACTGAAATGTTCAATCCCTCTCCAACTGTTTGCAACACACTCAACACCCAATATCAATGACAGCTTTGTAGGGGTTCAATTGGAGGTGAACATAGTGGAACTGCCTTGTTCGAAAGAAAAACATTTTGATAAAATATATACAGTGAATTTTTGAAAAGGTTCTAAGGGCCAGTTTCATCAACTATAAAATCCCAATGTAACCCCTAACTCACTGTAAAATGTCTGCAATATATTCCACTATCCGCTGCTTAAACCCAGCCAACCACACTCCTTCACTCCCTCACTGTCTGCTGTACTGCAATATAATCCACTATCCAGTGTCCACTACCCAATCACTACCTAACCCCAGCCAACCACACCCTCACTTCCTCACCGTGTGCAGTAGTTTCCACCTGGGGTGTTTTCACTAGAAACCAAAAGAAGCAAATGGGACGAAACGGGGAGGGACCTACCTGAATTTGTCCAATAAGAAACTCTCGTTTTCGTTGCGAAACATTTTCCATTACAAAACATGTTGCTACAGTTTGCAACAGTGTGCATTAATGAAGAAAAAAAACTGGTGACAGATACACACATTGCTATTCAAGGATCTGTATTTGCGCCTACAAAAACGGTTCATAAACCTTGTCCATTCACAGGGCATCCCAAGACAGTCCCACATGTTACTACCTTTCCCTGTCCCCAGAGCAATAGATTAACAGAGATATGATCAACTCAGATGAACCGAGATTTAGAATCTGTAATGTCGCCATGTTACCACCAGGCGTTCTAAAATGATCATCTTCTATTGAGAAATTCAAATTAGAATGGCATTGTTGTGGAAAGTCTGGTGCCAGCAGGGAAGATATTTTACCAAACTGTTTTCTCTAACTCTGGCTGTCTCGCTGTCTGTTTCACTAGTCCACTCCTATCCATGGGTTGCACGTTTGGCCACAATATTGTTTTGGACATTCGTTTTAGGACTCATGCCCAACTGAGCATTCTACTCAATGCATTCTCAATGGACGCTGATGAAGATTCTGTCTAAAGTGCATTACAGGGGCTTGGAAACACGATGACGTATCAGAAGTTGGCAAATAATGAGTAGGCAAAACTTTTGTCATCATTGTGATGTCGCCAGATTGCCTTTAGAGGCAGTATCACTTTAGCTAGCTAGCTAAGACAGGGGACAGCATCGAATTTTTGCTATGGATGGAAACGTTGCCATTAGCTAGCAAAGTTCATCAAATGCAGCAATGCTAACGTTAGCTAGCAAAAATTCGATGCTGTCCCCTGTTTTAGCTAGCTAGCTAAAGTGATACTGCCTCTAAAGGCAATCTGGCGACATCACAATGAAACAGTCGTTAGCCCCTGTTCAGAGTGACTGGACACCAGGAGCCGTTTGCACCAGTTGGGCATAAAAAAGTTGGTCTTAAATGCTAGGTCGGGCGTAGATATGTCCGACTTTGGGATCAGAATTTACACTTGTTGCACCAACCAAAAATATGACTAGTCGTAGCTAAGTCCGGCATAAGCAATGCGCGTTCATGACATTTTATTCTTCATAATGATGGTTGCTAGGCAGCACCTGTTACTAGGCTGTTACCATCCTTGTGGCAGTTCTAAACTTTGCGAGGCATGTCCCTTCACTTCGCAAAGCCCACCACTATGCATGCAAATTTCTTAACCACAACTGGCTGGATCAATCAATAATAGGCCCTTTTCACGATGACGTCATCTAACTTCCGCCTTTCCGCGTAGCAGGTTAACTTCACTTCCGTTCGCCCGTAACCTGAGACTTCTCAACGAAAATACAACTGTTGACCACTAACTAGCAAGCTAGCTACTTGAAGAAATTCCAAAAGGTACGTTTAAGTTAAATTAGTAAAGTTAAGAGTAATAATGTTTACGTATATGCAATGGTTTGTAACTTGCTAACGTTATTGTTAATTCATAATTGTTCACTGCCTTAGTTACTTAAAAGTGGGCTAACGTTAGCTAACAACAACTTAGTACCAGATACCGATAACGTTAAAGGTAGCGTTACATTGCTGCCTGGCTGTAATGTAACAAGTTTACTTAGCTAGCTATCTAACCCTTTGTTAGGCAGTTAGTTTATTCATGAATGTATAGTAACTCACCTATTCAAATACTGTTGTGCATGATAGCTAGATAAATATTGATTCCTGGTCAAAGCTGAATGTTAATTTAGCTGTTTCTTTTCTCTCGGTGTCTGTATCGCAACAGTATCCCATCCAACACCGAAGCATGGCACAATCTTCGAGAAGATGCTATTGCAGTGTACCATTTTGTTCAAACAACAAACAGAAATTCCCGTATCTGAGTTTTCACGATTTCCCTGTTGATGGAGAAATACGTGCCCGTTGGGTGAGGGCGATCAGGAGAGATGAGGGACCAAGTTTTAAGATTCTTCGTGGGAGCACCTTTGTTTGCAGTCAGCACTTTCCCCCTGAGGATAGCTTTATCAAGCTTCGATCTTGAAGTAAGGGACCACTTGTCAGCAAGTCGTTCTACGTCGTTAAGTCGTATTGGTGGCAGATGTGAAAGGGACTGGGTGAACTCCATAATGATGTGCTACTAGCTAAGCGTTCCTAAGCGACACCGGATGTAAACATAACCTGCATCGCGGCAGAACGGAAGTTGTCTGACGTCACGTGAAAAGGGCCTATTGCTGTGGGAATGAATATCACTGAATGACGAAAATATTGGAATAAAGTACGCTAATGCCATTGAAGGCATTTATCATATTATTGCTTAAGACATCCAAATTAAGACATCCAACCGTTTTAAATACTTTAAAGCAATAGCCGTGTGTGGTCAACTATAATTTCAGCAACGTTATGTTTGGGACAGCGTTATTGCGCTGCATCGAGACAAGCATGGGGACTCGTATTGATAAATCAATCAATGTCATATTTTTGTTTTCACGGAATCTCCATTTGGATATGTGTTTACAATTAAGCTGGGAAAATGTTTGCGAAATTGAGGTGTGTTCATGATGACAATCTTTAGTCTAGTTTACTCGTCAAATAGTGTTTTCAGAACATTTTGCTAGCGTGTTATGTAGCCTACGTTAGTTAGCCTAGTATAACAGGTGGATTAATTTGCTCGTCACTCACGTAGTAGCCTAGGCTATATCCCGACTAAAAGCCTTTGACTTGTCTGATAATCAATCAATGTGATTTTGTTTCACTCAATCTCTGTCTGTATATTTGGTTATTTGATCTCTGGCTGGGCAAATTAGTGGAGGTGGCAGCTGTTATATTATACTCAACAAAAATATAAACACAACATGCAACAATTTCAAATATTCTACTGAGTTGCAGTTCATATAAATACATCAGTCAATTGAAATAAATTCATTAGGCCCTAATGTATGGATTTCACATGACCTGGCAGGGGCGCAGCCATGGGTGGGCCTGGGAGGGCATAGGCCCACCCACTTGGGAGCCAGGTCAACCCACTGGGGAGACAGGCCCATCCAATCAGAATTTGTCCCCCCCACCGACGATCCCGCAGGTGAAGAAGCCAGATGTGGAGGTCCTGGGCTGGCGTGGTTACACGTGGTCTGCGGTTGTGAGGCCGGTTGGACATACTGCCAAATTCTCTAAAACGACATTGGTAGAGAAATGAACATTATATTCTCTGGCAACAGCTCTGGTGGACATTCCTGCAGTCAGCATGCCAATTGCATGCTCCCTCAAAACTTGAGACATCTGTGGGATCTGTGACAAAAAAAATCACATTTTAGAGTGGCCTTTTATTGTCCCCAACACAACGTGCACCTGTGTAATGATCATGCTATTTCATCAGCTTCTTGATATGCCACACCTGTCAGGTGGATGGATTATCTTGACAAAGGATCAAATGCTCACTAACAGGGATGTAAACAAAGTTGTGCATATGGAACATTTCTGGGATCTTTTATTTCTGCTCATGAAACATGGGACCAGCACTTTAGATGTTGCATTTATATTTTTGTTCAGTGTAGATTGATAATATCTGCTCAAATACATTTAGCATGCTATAATGTAGCATAAATCAAAAGTATTATTTTGCTATTATTTTCTGTGCAATTTAATACCCTACACCTGCTCCCTACTAGGTGTAGAATCTATGCCCAGGCGTAGTTCATAGAAGGCCTTATGCCCAGGTGGTCCAACAGGTATAATTTTTAGGTCCTGCGTAGAGCACATTAGAGTTACGACCCACTTACGACCAACTGGTGCAACCGGCCCCAGTAGCCTTTTGGGCAACAATATGTTGGAGGAATCTTAAGAACGTTCATAACAATGGCATGACGTGACTGAGTGATGGAGGCGCAACCCATGAATAGTTAGATCGACAGAGTTTCCGTTTGCTGAAAACTACAGCACAATCGCTCACTGCTTACTACATATCACTATCTCTGTCTCTACCCTACCCACAACCAACCACATATCACTTATGCATAGTCATCACAAATTACTTTATGATAAGGGGAAATTGAACATCAACTTGTCCATGTAATGTAACGAACTGAAGGAAAACAAATCTGGGTTTGATTTATCAAGTCTTATAGGACTGTTAAGTATTCAATCATACTGTGTGCTGACTGCTGTCAGTCGCGGTCATAACATTGTCATGAAACCATACCTTTGAGCATGCGTCACCCTAGACTGGACAGATACTGTTATTGTCCAGCTGCACAGAGTTCAAACCAGTTCAAACCAAGTTTGTACTGTATCTGTTACGCTGGTGCTGCCAGATAGCAGACTTTATTTTATCTTGCCTCCAGAAAAGCACTTTGCTAAATTTTCCACCGTATTACCTTTATAGTCATAATATCCTATATATACAGTGGGGAGAACAAGTATTTGATACACTGCTGATTTTGCAGGTTTTCCTACTTACAAAGCATGTAGAGGTCTGTAATTTTGATCATAGGTACACTTCAACTGTGAGAGACGGAATCTAAAACAAAAATCCAGAAAATCACATTGTATGATTTTTAAGTAATTAATTTGCATTTTATTGCATGACATAAGTATTTGATCACCTACCAACCAGTAAGAATTCCGGCTCTCACACAGCCTGTTAGTTTTTTTAAAAGCCCTCCTGTTCGCCACTCATTACCTGTATTAACTGCACCTGTTTGAACTCGTTACCTTTATAAAAGACACCTGTCCACACACTCAATCAAACAGACTCCAACCTCTCCACAATGGCCAAGACCAGAGAGCTGTGTAAGGACATCAGGGATAAAATTGTAGACCTGCACAAGGCTGGGATGGGCTACAGGACAATACGGCAAGCAGCTTGGTGTGAAGGCAACAACTGTTGGCGCAATCATTAGAAAATGGAAGAAGTTCAAGATGACGGTCAATCACCCTCGGTCTGGGGCTCCATGCACGATCTCACCTCGTGGGGCATCAATGATCATAAGGAAGGTGAGGGATCAGCCCAGAACTACACGGCAGGACCTGGTCAATGACCTGAAGAGAGCTGGGACCACAGTCTCAAAGAAAACCATTAGTAACACACTACGCCGTCATGGATTAAAATCCTGCAGCGCACGCAAGGTCCCCCTGCTCATGCCAGCGCATGTCCAGGCCCATCTGAAGTTTGCCAATGACCATCTGGATGATCCAGAGGAGGAATGGGAGATGAGGTAATGTGGTCTGATGAGACAAAAATAGAGCTTTTTGGTCTAAACTCCACTCGCCGTGTTTGGAGGAAGAAGAAGGATGAGTACAACCCCAAGAACACCATCCCAACCGTGAAGCATGGAGGTGGAAACATCATTCTTTGGAAATGCTTTTCTGGGGGACAGGGACAGGACGACTGCGCCGTATTGAGGGGAGGATGGATGGGGCCATGTATCGTGAGATCTTGGCCAACAACCTCCTTCCCTCAGTAAGAGCATTAAGTTGGGTCGTGGCTGGGTCTTCCAGCATGACAACGACCCGAAACACACAGCCAGGGCAACTGAGGAGTGGCTCCGATGTGAGGCATCTCAAGGTCCTGGAGTGGCCTAGCCAGTCTCCAGACCTGAACCCAATAGAAAATCTTCGGAGGGAAGCTGAAAGTCCGTATTGCCCAGCGACAGCCCCCGAAACCTGGAGGATCTGGAGAAGGTCTGTATGGAGGAGTGGGCCAAAATCCCTGCTGCAGTGTGTGCAAACCTGGTCAAGACCTACAGGAAACTTATGATCTCTGTAATTGCAAACAAAGGTTTCTGTACCAAATATTAAGTTCTGCTTTTCTGATGTATCAAATACTTATGTCATGCAATAAAATGAAAATTAATTACTTAAAAATCATACAATGTGATTTTCTGGATTTTTGTTTTAGATTCCGTCTCTCACAGTTGAAGTGTACCTATGATCAAAATTACAGACCTCTACATGCTTTGTAAGTAGGAAAACCTGCAAAATCGGCAGTGTATCAAATACTTGTTCTCCCCACTGTGTGTATGTATATATATATATATATATATATTCTGCAACTATACCTACAATTTGTTACTGACGTTCATGCTTTCTGTCATTTACTTTGTAAACCTAATCTAGATAACAGCTGTTCAAACTATTCCATTTTCTAAAGTGTTCTGAATGTGTGTAGCCAAACTCCAGATCCAGGTGCAATGGCTTTATCATAGCATTCTTGCTACATTCCCTTGCTTCCTCAGTACAAAGCTATACAGGCTTAGCACCATATCCCTACAGATGTCATGTTCCTGTTATGCTTGTGGGGTGCAGTGAGGGCACAGTCTTCCCTGTTGTAGCTGCCTCACCCCTTTATTATTGCTTTACACCTTCATGTTTTGCTATTTGTTTTGCTAGTTCTCACCTCACACCCCCATTCCATTCCAGCCCAGTGCGCCCCCAGCCCCCCCCGCCTCCCCGACCAACCTGGCCCCTCCCCCGTCCTCCGCCGACTTCTCCGACTCCGTTCACATCATGAAGGTGTGAGTCTGTGAAGGTGAGTCCCCGCCCACCAACTACACTTACATCCCCCCCACCCCCACCCTTCCTCACCCCCGCTCTGGTTTCCTCCTCCTACCTCACACCCCCTCCTTCACCTCTCCTGGTTTGGGCAGGGCTCTTAGTTTTTCCATCAGGTGATGTCTTGACCAATGGCTGCAGGTGGATATTTTATTGCTATCTGCTTTGCTCAATTGTTTTATGAACTGGAAAATAGTTCAGAATGCTCTCAATGAACAGTGCTAACATGATATTTATGTTTACTATACCGAAATAACCGTACAACAATTGTATATTACTACCAGTCCTCATCCACGTACTGTACGCATTTCTATGTACAGAAACGATGAATCAATACAGATATGACAGTGAACTATCCCTTGAAGATTTGTGGAGGCCTCCCCCTGAAGTCGGGATTATCTGTCTCTCAGTTTGTGCTGATGTAGGACACAGAGAGGAAGTGAGGCTGAAGTGATGCTGTTAGAGAGAGTGATGACAGCTGACTCGGATGTGAAGTTCTGTACCCTGTACTTGTACACAGGGTTAAATGAGTAGGGCTAAGCTGGGGCCATTCAGGACGGGGCCTCTGTTTTCTGCCATGGACCAGTCAATTTAGAGCTATACGCATTGAATGAAGCCAGGCTGCCACGTACAACACATACTCAGCAATACAATCCAATAATGATAAACTGCTGTTTCAGATTTGGAGCTAACAGCCATCACATTCAACTAATTGGATGATCAAGCTTCCTGTCAGCACATTTTTCATTAGTTTAAGTGGTTGGTTATGACCATAATCCTTACAAAGAACACGGTCCTGTCATTGCTGGTCAAAAACTCACACCTCACAAACGATCCTGATTTATTTCCCTGCAATGTGTTTGGAAAAAACAACTTGAGATATCCGCCATACTTTTAAACATTGGTAGGGTCACACATGGCCCTTCCAAAAGCCAGGAGCACAAACTGAATGCAGACTTACACAAATGGCACAACAATGCAATACCTTAAAAGAGCTTGAAGTCCATGGGTAGTATCTTCAGTTCCAACCTAATGTCTTCCTGGTTGACTTACGGTGTTCAGGGTCTATTGTCTGCATACCCACACCAAACATTGTTTTATTCTAAATGTATTATATAGAGCGGCGGTCATACTCCCATGACTTTCTATGATCATTGTTGTTGTTTTGAAGCTGATGGCAGTTAAATGTGTGTCTTGTGAAAGCACCATTGTGGACTTGTGTACCCAAATTGCAACCACGCAGAGTATGTTCAGTGGAAAATGTTGACAAGTTGACGTTGCACTGCAGCTTTCTCAGCCTTGTTGTGACAACTATTGAGTCCCCTCAATAACCACTCTCAAACATAACAGGGGCACATCCTGTACTCAGTGACAGGATCCTCAGCAGTGATTGGTACAAACTGGCTTGGAGTGGTTTACCAAAATGAGGCAGCACAGAGAATTGTCCTGTGGTCAAATAAGCATTTAGAGAGTTACACAAACAAATTGTAGAAAGGGAACTAATCTGAGTCTGGATACGTTTCCTTTCTCTGCTTTCAGTTTCCATTGTGTCTTTGTTTGAGTGTTTTGTAAAAGTGAGTTGTACTGGGGTTAAAGTATGTTTTCTCTCTCTCTCTTTCATCTCTCTCTTTCATCTCTAGCTCAAGCTTTGGCTGCCGTCAAGTTTGATGGAGCGTCCTTCTGACGATCCACCGGAATATAAAGAAAATGCCCAAAGAAACTGGTTATGTTTAGAAACTGGTTAGTCTCCCAGACCACCTGCCCGCCAGTGTATAAACCCAACGACCTCCACAACAACACAACAGGAAACAGGAAGCTGTCACAGGAAGTCTGGGAAGTTGGCCACCTGAGGACTTTTTCAAGGCAAACAGACTATGATGGAGGTCCATACCTCCCACCTCAAGGGGCTCTATAACAGCACCCTCCACTCTCCCTCTATCATTCACCACACTTACACTCTTCTTCTCAGTCTAGGCCTGGCAGAAAATAGCTTCTCTATAAGGGCAGGTAAAGCAAACTAAACAAAAGCAAATAAAACACAATGCTGTAGTTTTTAACTATTTTGGGGGTGATGCGTTTGACACAGAATTTGATGCTACTAAACTAGCCAGAAAGCAGGGGTGTATACAGCACTCTAACATGCTCTCCGCCATGCTACACAGACAGTGAGACTGTTTCGACAGTTTTTCTCCATTACTCAGCTCAGGACGGTGTATGCTATGGAGAGATTAGAAGGACCACAGAGACTAGAAGCCAAGGACAGTAGAGTTTTGTGACTGAACGGTTCAGGAGGGGACTTATCGTACGTGATGCACGGATCTCTGTTAAGATGAACAGGGAATAAGACTGCCGGAGCTGGACTTCAGGAAGAGGGACTGGGGAGTGAGAGCTTCTTATTGGTGCAGAGAGCAGTAGAACCAATCAGAGGCTGATGTTACAGTGTAACAGGAAATGGTCACAGAGGAGGAGGAGGATGCGGACTGATGGTAGTTGAAGAGCCATAAAGAGATATAGGAGTGGGAACAGTAACATAACACAGGGTTTCCCAAACTCGGTCCTGAACCACCACCCTACCCCAACCCCCCCCCACCCCCCACAGCTGGTAGAGCATGGGGGCCAGTATGAAAATGTATGCACTCACTAACTGTAATTCGCTCTGGATAAGAGCGTCTGCTAAAATGACAAAAAATAATTTACAAAAATAACCAACTCATCATCAAGATTTGATTATTTGAATCTGCTGTGTAGTGTTAGGGCAAAAAACAAAACGGGGGGGGGGTACTGTATGAAAGCACACACACACCATCCCAGGTGAGGAACACGCCTATTGAACACCTGACACACTGTGACGCCTGCCTCCCAGCCCTTTCTCTAGGCTAGCCTACACCCCCTCTGTCCCCTTTCCTTCCTACACCCAGGGCTGGTTGGGACCTGTATGTGTATGTGTGTGACTGTCTGCAGGAAGACCCATCCTGCCTCACTCTGAAACTACTGTTAGTTCTCTGGTAACTGTGTGTCTTGATGTGAGTACAGCCCACACACCGTTAGCGTTAAAGCCATTGGAATCCTCTTAGTTCTCTCACTGCTATAAGACCTTACTTCAGTGGTACAGTATATCAATAGATACATGTGTAGATAAAATCTCTCTATATCTACATTTATATATATATACAGTACAGAATATAGTATGTGGAAAGACGTCAGTGAAAAAAAGAAGTGACCTTAGAATTGTAAGTCTGCTAGTTGAAACACATGTTTGTGTTAAGATGGGCCAGCAACTTGCATCACAGCCAACTTACAGTGTACTGTACATATCAGAAAGCTAAATACATCCTACATTTATTATATCCCTAATATTATACAGTGCTATGTTGAAGTCTGAACCTTTTTAGCATATAGAGATGATTTATTCGGATCAACACATTTTTACCTCTCAAAATACATCTAATTATTTTTCTATGACCCATCACTTCTAACGTGATCAACCACTTTGGGTGAGACAGATAGATAGACACATATATAGACATATTACTGTCCTGGTCAGGGTTGGAGGAATTCTAAATGCAAGAAATATAAACATATGTTACATTTCTTGTCTAAATGGAATGGATTGTATGAGTTCTACATTGTAATTCTAAAGTCACTCCACATGCTATCTGAAGTGGAGAACGTATCATGGTGCATTTATGTGCCACATACTCCTCCTCCTCCTGTCCTCTAATATAAGTTGCTGACCCATCATTTGCATTTTGGCTGGAAAATGTGTTTGAACGTGCATGAACGTCAGATCACTGTTAGTGTCTCCAGATTTAACCTGTGGCCTCTGAAAGTACAGCTCTTTTTATTTCTGTCTTCATTCCTCCCTCCATCACTATCCACCCATCTCTCCCTCTCTCTGTCTTTTCCCCCATCCCTTCATCCGTTTCTCCCCCTTTGTCATATTGGCTCAGAGGTAATGTTGTGTCTGTACAGGAAGATATGTTTCTTCAGACTCAAGCCGCCATGTTTGAAGGCAAGTGAAACATTTGTATACACACAAAAAAAACAGAAGTCTGAAGAAAATAATTATATTTTTTCTTGTTTGAGAAAGGGAAAACTAAGGTCAAAAAGATGCAGTACATATTTTTTTAGACGCATGGGATTTGATGACTAAAATAAGGTTTCAGCCGACAGGTTACATTTTTAACACGTAATCTGGAATGTTTTGCGTTTTACATGATATTGGGGGAAAATTATTATTGCAAAAATATATTTTTTTTTTTTGCTTTTAAGAATTGTCTTGAAGGGCCTGGTTAAAGATGATTTTGAAAATATTGGTATTTTTTGGAACAATTGGCCTCATATGTGTTGCCTCATACGGGGTGTCCAATATTTGATTAAACATGTAGCATTTGTGGCTAATATTGATGTGGAAGGATTTAGCACATTGGTCTATGTACATATTTCCCATTTCAACTATGTATATCTTAATAATAACATCAACTGTTGCTATTTTGGCGAAAATACACAAACTGCTTGAACTATGCAAATAAAAAAGTGAAAAATCATATGCTTGCTTTAGGAAAACCTTATTGCAATAAAGTGAATGTATACAAATATATACAGTATGTGTTTCTCTTTAGATGCTTTCGTAATATCCCGCCGTACTTTATAAGAACATTTATTATTACCGTTATTGTTTTGATCATGTTATTGATGTTGAGTATCACTGCCAAAATAATCATACTACTGATCATCATACTTTCTCTGTTATATTAATAGACCTTTACTGACAATATCATAAGGACTTTGTTATATTCTATCATGTGTATGTCTGGATAAATAAACCTGAAGATATCACGTAGACTTTGAAGAGTGCCTGGATGTGTGGAAAACACAGTATGATATCAACTGTCATTTTACTTTCCGTATTCCTTTGAGACATTCTCTTCTGCGACCTGAGTTCGAAGGTTAGAGGTCAAACCCATCATTGACATGGTGAACCTATGGAGCTCGGATGGGAACACTTTCTGGACTGTGCTATATGGTCAACAATACTGCACTTCACAGGGATCCCATTTACAACCTCCAATAAAGTATATTTGAATTATTATAAGGTAAAGCTATCATCTGTTTGTTCTTACTGGCATCGGTATCCTAGTGGTAGAGTTTGGCAAACTCTGACTTTTAAACTTCTAATGAAAGATCCAATACATTAGGCTTGCTTTCTAGGAAGAAGTCAAATTACAATTTTATATCTTGGGGCGGCAGGTAGCTTAGTGGTTAAGAGCGTTGTGCCAGTAACCGAAAGGTTGCTGGTTCTAATCCCCGAGCCGACTAGGTGAAAAATCTGTTGATGTGCCCTTGAGCAAGGCACTTAACCCTAATTGCTCCTGTAGGTCGCTCTGGATAAGGGTGTCTGCTAAATGACTAAAATGTAAATGTAATATCTGGCAACAGCAAAACAAATCTGTAAAATTCCCCAAAAGAATGTTGTTGTCATAGAACATGTGTTGCTAACACAGAGAGATGTATGCCCAAACTCTGTTTAGCAGCTCTGGGTATTGGGCAGTCTTTGGACCACTGGAATTGACCCAAGCCTTCCTCAAGAGGGCACTCTGTGTGTGTGTGTGTGTGAGTGAGTGAGAGAGAGGGCCCTTACCCTAACCTTAACCCTAGAAATAGCATTTGACCTCATGGGGACTAACAAAATGTCCAGAGTTGGTCAAATTTTTGTTTTGGCCCCCACAAGAATAGTTAAACACATCCACACATTCTCTCTCCCTCACATTCTATTTCTCTCTCCAATCTACACTGAGTATACCAAACATTAGGAACACCTTCCTAATATTGAGTTGGACCCACCTCCTTTTGCCCTCTGATCAGCCTCAATTCATTGGGGCATGGACTCTACAAGGTGTCGAGGTGCATTCCACAGTTGTGTCAAGTTGGCTGGATGTCCTTTGGGTGGTGGACAATTCTCGATACACACAGGAAACTGTTGCCTGTGAAAAACCCAGCAGCGTTGCAGTTCTTGACACATACCGGTGCGCCTGGCAACTACTACCATACCCTGTTCAAAGACACTTAAAATGTTTGTCTTGCCCATTCACCCTCTGAATGGCACACATACACAATCAATGTCTCAATTGTCTAAAGGCTTGAAAATCCTTCCTTAACCTCTCCTCCCCTTCGTCTACACTGATTGAAGTGGATTTAGCAAGTGACGTCAATAAAGGAGCTTTCATAGCTTTCAACCAGATTCACCTGGTCAGTCTATGTCATGGAAAAAGTATTCTTAATGTCTAACGCTATACCACAGGATGAAAGATAAAAACACCCATGTTTTTGTGTGCAAAGATGTAGTCACTGGGTGGACATTTGATGTTCTAATTCAGCCATACATTATATAAGAACATTGACAATAGGCTACTTTTATTCGTAAGAACTGAACGATTCATTTCTACACAATCTAATATCACCCTTTTGGGGCATTTTGGGGTCACGTTTTCTAAACACTTCTACATGAATGTGGATGCTACCATGATTATGGATAATCCTGAGTGAATCGTGAATAATGATGAGTGAGAACGTTATACATGCTCAAATATCATACCCGCCTAAAAATGCTAACCACCCCTGTTATTGTAATGGTGAAAGGTTGGGGGTATGATATTTGTGCGTCTGTTACTTTCTGACTCACCATTATTCACATTTAATTCAGGATTATCCATACTCATGGTAGCATCCACATTAATGTAGAAGTTTTTAGAAACATATAATATTCTTATTTACAATAAAAGTGACTCCAAAATGAAACAATACATTATTTATCATTCATTTCTATTGGGCACAAAATAATCTGAAACACAACCAAAACAAACAGCAAATGCATCCAACAAAGGCGTAGAGTCACAAGTTTGATGTAGTTGTAGTGTATGATGAATTATGACTTTGCTAATGTTTTCAAGTGGAACCTGAGAGGAGGTTTATTCAGTGTTAGAGGGAGTAGTTTTAGGGTGACACACCATAGAACAGAGGAAGTCTGGTGTGTGGACTACTGGGATTGGTCTGTAGGGAACACCCATATCAGATTACATAGCATATATACCACAGTTGGGAGAAAGGAAGACAGAATAATCATATTAGAGATGGGGCGATTATTCTCCGGGTATCTGCAGGTATCTGTAAATCGACGCTGTAACCCTTTGTTATGAATAAACCTTATGATGAAAATACAGCGTCAGCGGGTCCTCCTTGGTCATCACAGCATAATTAGCAACGTTAACTCGACACTACATAGTCATTGTGCGCTATGAATGTGGGACCAAATACTTAACTTTTTACTACTTCAAGTGAATTTGTCCCAACACTTTTGCTCCCCTAAAATGGGGGGCCAATGTACAAAAAGTGCTCTAATTTCTAAATGGTTCACCAGATATGGATGAAAATACCCTCAAATTAAAGCTGACAGTCTGCACTTTAACTTCGTAGTCATTGTTTGATTTCAAATCCACACTTTTGGAGTAGAGCCAAAATAAGAAAAAATGCTTCACTGACCTAATAATTACAGAGGGCACTGTAATTCATATCATAGACCTAATATTACTGTAGAGCTCTTTTCACTTGCACACAATATAGCTGGATCGCGCCATCCTGCCCCTAGGGGTCCACCGCCCTTTAGTGCCCTAACCCAACACACCCCACTCAGCTTTAGGATCTTTAGTGAAATATTCATTACTGGTTTCAGGTGTGTTAGGCCAAGACCAGAGTGACAGCCAACAGTACGGCAGACGCCCAGGGCCAGGACTGAGCAGCCCAGCAGCTAGGGATTGCCTAAAAAGGTATCTCCCCTGACGTGGGCATGTTTTCAATACAGACTCCTTTTGTAGTACAGTATTCCATATAAGGCATCCAGACCTTATGAAAGTTGCTCAGTATACCTTTAATCTAGTAATAACTAATATCTAGTGATACATACCTTGACATTTCTGACATTGTGGGAGGATAACCAACCTTCCAATTAATGACAATGCATTTCTTATCCGCTATAAATGCTAGATTACACCGTTTCTTCTGATAACAGTCTCCAGTATCAACATTTCCAAGCAAACAAAAACAGGGAGAAGGGAGAATCTGAAAAAAAAGAACATACTCTTTGCCAGAATTCAGCCAGCCTTCACAAGAGCATAGCATATGCAAATATGTCCCCTTTTGTGTTTTACACCTCCAGCAGAGGAAATACATTTCAGAATGCATGATATTCAGAATGCATGACATTGGCATATACAGTGCATTCGGAAAGTTACAGCCTTTTTCTAAAATGTAGTAAATTATTGTTTTCCCCCTCGTCAATCTACACACAATACCCCAAAATGAAAAGCGAAAACAGGTTTTTAGAGAAATTGTTGCAAATGTATTAAAAATAAACAACTGAAATAACACATTTACATAAGTATTCAGACCCTTTACTCAGTACTTTTTTGAAGCGCCTTTGTCAGCGATTACAGCCTCAAGTCTTCTTGGGTATGACGCTACAAGCTTTGTACACCAGTATTTGGGGAGTTTCTCCCATTCTTCTCTGCAGATCCTCTCAAGCTCTGTCAGGTTGGATGGGGAGCGTCGCTGCACAGCTATTTTCAGGTCTCTCCAGAAATGTTGGATCGGGTTCAAGTACGGGCTCTGGCTGGACCACTCAAGGACATTCAGAGACTTGTCCCGAAGCCACTCCTGCATTGTCTTGGCTTTGTGCTTACGGTCGTTGTTCTGTTGGAAGGTGAACCTTCACCCCAGTCTGGGGTCCTGTGCACTCTGGAGCAGGTTTTCATTAAGGAGCTCTCTGTACTTTACTCCGTTCATCTTTCCCTCGATGCTGACTAGTCTCCCAGTCCCTGCTGCTGAAAAACATCCCCACAGCATGATGCTGAGACCACCATGCTTCACCGTAGGGATGGTGCCAGGTTTCCTCCAGACGTGATGCTTGGCATTCAGGCCAAAGAGTTCAATCTTGGTTTCATCAGAACAGAGAATGTTGTTTCTTATGGTCTGAGAGTCCTTTAGGTGCCTTTTGGCAAACTCCAAGTGAGCGGTCATGTGCCTTTTACTGAGTAGTGGCTTCCTTCTGGCCACTCTACCATAAAGGCCTCCACAGAGGAACTCTGGAGCTCTGTCAGAGTGACCATCGGGATCTTGGTCACCTCCCTGACCAAGGCCCTTCTCCCCGATTGCTCAGTTTGGCCGGGCAGCCAGCTCTAGGAAGAGTCTTGGGGGTTCCAAACTACTTCCATTTAAGAAAGGCACACAATTCCTTTGACCCCATGGCTTGGTTTTTGCTCTGACATGCACTGTCAACTGTGGGACCTTATAGAGACAGGTTTTTGCCTTTCGAAATCATGTCCAATCAATTGAATTTACAACAGACTCCAATCAAGTTGTAGAAACATCTCAAGGATCATAAATAGAATGCACCTGAGCTCAATTTCTAGTCTCATAGAAAATGGTCTGAATACTTATGTAAACAACAAGTAACAAGTTTATTTATTTTAAATTTTAAATTTTCTAAAAACCTGTTTTTGCTTTGTCATTATGGGGTCCATTTTTGAATAAGGCTGTAACGTAACAAAATGTGGAAAAAGGAAAGGGGACTGAATACTTTCCGAATGCACTGTAGTACCTTCTGTGGATGGTCTTAAACTGCAGTAATTTATGTCTGAGATTATATGAGCAATCAAACACATCTGTTTCCATTCATCATCATCAATAGTGTCTCCCAGTTCTTCCTCATATTTTTGTTTTGCATGTTCTCTGTCATTGGGAAAAGGTTCTATCAACCCTTGATACAGTTTAGAAATCAACTTTAGAGGTTTGTCAGACTGCCTTAAAATAGTTTCAATCTTTGATGTTTCTGGATTGTCCAGTGTTTGGTGCACAAAGAATAAAGTGTTTCATCTGCAAAAGTTCACCTCAGCGCCATCACAGACTGGTCTTCCCTGGTTGCCTGACCCAGCTGAGACCCCTGTCACCATCTGATCCTGCTCAGATAAGGCATGACAATGAATTACCTTGGTGTACATTTATACATTATATTATCCAAGAAAATAATCAATTGTTCAATAATTGAAATTAGCATTATTCCCAGATCCCAGAATGTAGCCCACCCATCAACTCAAGATGGAACTTTGTATCCATTCACTGGTTGTTATAATATACTGCAAAATTCACCTGAGCTGTCTGACCCTGCTGGGACACCTGTCACCATCTGATCCTACTAAGATATGATGAGCATAGGGTGATGTACTGACCGTGCACCATGACAGTGATGCCTGTAGGGCTGTTTATACCGTGTCAGTGTGAAAGGTAGGGAATTAGATTCAGAAACTGACAGATCAATAACATTACATTGCTATACTGACAATGCTGTCTTTTTCTGTCGCTAAACCAACTAGGCTTGTAATTTAACAATTGTATTCGTATTTACAGATGGCATACAAGTTTGGTATTAAGGCACATGAAAGTTCACATGTTCCAGAAGGCATTTCTGCAAAAAAAAAATTATGTTCAAATGGCTCTCCTGTGACCCGCGACATACTCCTAGTTTCCTGAAACGAGTCACATACAGTGCCGTGAAAAAGCATTTGCCCCTTTTCTAATTAAATTTATTTTTGCATACTTTTGAAACTGAATGTTATCAGATCTTCAACCAAAACCTAATATTAGATAAAGGGAACCTGAGTTTACAAATAACAAACATAAGGGATACTTATTTTATTTATTTCATCAACAAAGTTATGCAACACCCAACTCCCCTGTGTGAAAAAGTAATTGCCCCCTTACACTCAATAACTGATTGTGCCACCTTTAGCTGCAATGACTGCAACCAAATGCTTCCTGTAGTTGTTCATCAGTTTCTCACATCGCTGTGGAGGAATTTTGGCCCACTCTTGCATGCAGAACTGCTTTATCTCAGCGACATTTGTGGGTTTTCAAGCATGAACTGCTCGTTTCAAGTCCTGCCACAACATCTCAATTGGGATTAGGTCTGGACTTTGACTGGGCCATTCCAAAACTTCAAATTTGTTGCTTTTTAACAATTTTCATGTAGACTTGATTGTGTGTTTTGGATCATTGTCTTGCTGCATGACCCAGCTGCGCTTCAGCTTCAGCTTCCACATTTTTATTTTCGACATCTCACTAGTGGGATGTGGGATATGGCCAACTCCTGTATCGCACATGCTCTCCGAAGCCAGGTAGCCTCATATATCGACCCTCAGAGGCCTGACACTGAGGACAGTATGTGCCAATGAAGGTACAGTGAAGTCTAGTTGGTAGAACCTCATAAAAGTATGAGGGGATTCCCAACAAGCTGCATCACACATTTCCTGTAAGGAGATGCCCTTGAACAGTGCCCAAGAGGTAGCCATACCTTTGGTGGAGTGAGCCCTCAGGCCCTCCCGAGGCTGTAACCCCTTGCTATTATAGGCCAAAATAATAGCTTTCACAATCCAATGTGACAACTGTTGATGAGAAAGGGGCCTCCCATTGCAGGGAGGCACCTAGGACACAAAGACTTGGTCGCTCTTGCGCAAAGCTCTTGTCGTATCCAAGTATATGCGTGTTAGAAATTCTCTCTCAAACTCTCTCTCTGGCCCTAGGACACAGAGGCACAAACTTTAGAGAGAAAATCTCCCGCCCAGCATAGGATATCATCCCCCGGTTTCACACCTCTGGCCCTGGCCTTCCGGAACACTCTCCCATTGCTAGAGTCATCTGACCTGGTCAGCCAATCCAGGCTGTACCTGGTGGGGATCTCAAACTCCAACACAGTCTCGAATCAAATCAAATCAAATGGTATTGGTCACATACACCTATTTAGCAGATGTTATTGCGGGTGTAGCTAAATGCTTGTGTTCCTAGCTCCAACAGTGCAGTAGTATCTAACAACAATACACACAAATCTAAAAGTAAACGAATGGAATTAAGAAATATATAAATATTGGGACGAGCAATGTTGGAGTGGCAATGACTAAAATACAGTAGAATACAGTATAAAACAGTATGTAAGTATTATTAAAGTGACCAGTGATTCCATGCCTATGTACATATGGCAGCAGACTCTAATGTGCAGGGTTGAGTAACCGGGTGGTAGCCGGCTAGTGATGTCTATTTAACAGTCTGATGGCCTTGAGATAGAAGCTGTTTTTCAGTCTCTCGGTCCCAGCTTTGATGCACCTGTACTGACCTCGCCTTCTGGATGATAGCGGGGTGAACAGGCAGTGGCTCGGGTGGTTGTTGTCCTTGATTATCCTTTTGGCCTTCCTGTGACATCAGGTGCTGCAATGGCACTGGAGAGGATGGCTGCCGTTTTATGGACTCTTAACCAACCGGGCTATTTTGTTTGTTTTTTCGCATTGTTTGTAATTTAATTTGTACATAATGTTGCTGCTACCGTCTCTTAAACCGAAAAGAGCCTCTGGACATCAGAACAGCGATTACTCACCTTGAACTGGATGTATCATTTTTCTTTAATGAGTCGGACGAGAGGGATTTTCTCCAGACACCCGATAGGACCCTCATCCCAGTCATTCGCAGTAGAAAGAAAAGGAGATATTGCGGCAGGAGATCGGAGTGCCTGATAAGGAGCCGGCGACGATTGGCTAATCTGCCTTTGCCATCGATACTATTGGCCAAAGTACAATCGCTTGATAATAAAGTGGACGAACTGACGTCATGAATAACATACAGCTGCCGGGTTATACACTGTATCGGCAGGATAGAACAGCAGCCTCTGGTAAGACAAGGGGTCGCAGCCTATGTATATTTGTAAACAACAGCTGGTGCACGATATCTAAAGAAGTCTCAAGGTTTTGCTCGCCTGAGGTAGAGTATCTCATGATAAGCTGTAGACCACACTATCTAGCAAGAGAGTTTTCATCTATATTCTTCGTAGCTGTCTATTTACCACCACACACCGATGCTGGCACTAAGAACGCACTCAATGAACTGTATACGGCCATAAGCAAAAAGGAAAACGCTCATCCAGAGGTGGCACTCCTAGTGGCCGGGGACATTATGCAGGGAAACTTAAATCCGTTTTACCTCATTTCTACCAGCATGTTAAACGTGCAACCAGAGGGAAAAAAAACCTAGGCCACCTTTACTCCACACACAGAGATGCATACAAGGCTCTCCCTTTTCTTCCATTTGGCAAATCTGACCATAATTCTATACTCCTGATTCCTGCTTACAAGCAAAAACTAAAGCAGGAAGCACCCGTGACTAAAAAAGTGGTCAGATGAAGCAGATGCTAAGCTACAGGACTGTTTTGCTAGCACAAACTGGAATATGTTCTGGGATTCTTCCAATGGCATTGAGGAGTACACCACATCAGTCACTGGTTTCATCAATAAGTGCATCGATGACGTCGTCCCCACAGTGAATGTACGTACATACCCCAACCAGAAGCCTTGGATTACAGGCTGTGGAAGGGCTTGCAAACTATTACAGACTACAAAGGGAAGCACAGCCACGAGCTGCCCAGTGACCCGAGCCTACCAGACGAGCTAAATTACCTCTATGCTATTTCAAGGCAAGTAACACAGAAACATTCATGAGAGCATCAGCTGTTCCGGACGACTTTGTGATCACGCTCTCCGTAGCCGATGTGAGTAAGACCTTTAAACAGGTCAACATTCACAAGGCCGCAGGGCCAGACGGATTACCAGGACATGTACTCCGAGCATGCGCTGACCAACTGGCAAGTGTCTTCACTGACATTTTCAACCTCTCCCTGTCTGAGTCTGTAATACCAACATGTTTCAAGCAGACCACCATATTCCCTGTGCCCAAGAACACTAAGGTAACCTGCCTAAATGACTACCGACCCGTGGCACTCCATGAAGTGCTTTGAAAGGCTGGTCATGGCTCACATCAACACCATTGTCCCAGAAACCCTAGACCCACCCCAATTTGAATACCGCCCGAACAGATCCACAGATGATGCAATTTATTTAGCGCTCCACACTGCCCTTTCACACCTAGACAAAAGGAACACCTATGTTAGAATGCTATTCATTGACTACAGCTCAGCGTTCAACACCATAGTGCCCTCAAAGCTCATCACTAAGCTAAGGACCCTGGGACTAAACACCTCCCTCTGCAACTGGATCCTGGACTTCCTGAAGGGCGCCCCCAGGTGGTAAGGGTAGGCAACAACACATCCGCCATGCTGATCCTCAACACGGGGGCCCCTCAGGGGTGCGTGCTCAGTCCCCTCCTGTACTCCCCGTTCACTCATGACTGCATGGCCAGGCACATTTACATTACATTTACATCATTTAGCAGACGCTCTTATCCAGAGCGACTTACAAATTGGTGCATTCAACTTATGATAGCCAGTGGGACAACCACTCTTCTTTTTTTTCTTTTTTTATGGGGGGTGGGAGGGGGGTAGAATGATTACTTTTATACTATTCCAGGTATTCCTTAAAGAGGTAGGGTTTCAAGTGTCTCCGGAAGGTGGTCAGTGACTCTGCTGTCCTGGCGTCGTGGGGGAGCTTGTTCCACCATTGGGGTGCCAGAGCAGCGAATAGCTTTGACTGGGCTGAGCGGGAATGGTGCTTCCGTAGAGGTAGGGGGGCTAGCAGGCCAGAGGTGGATGAACGTAGTACCCTCGTTTGGGTGTAGGGTCTAATCAGAGCCTGAAGGTAAGGAGGTGCCGTTCCGCTCACATCTCCGTAGGCAAGCACCATGATCTTGTAGTAGATGCAAGCCTCAACTGGATGCCAGTGGAGTGTGCGGAGGAGCGGGGTGACATGGAGCGGGCAGTCCTTCCCCGGGAGGAAGAGCAGCTCCGTCTTGCCGAGGTTCAGCTTGAGGTGGTGATCCGACATCCACACTGAAATGTCTGCCAGACATGCAGAGATGCGATTCGCCACCTGGTTATCAGAAGGGGAAAGGAGAAAATGAATTGTGTGTCGTCTGCGTAGCAATGATAGGAGAGACCATGTGAGGATATGACAGAGCCAAGTGACTTGGTGTATAGAGAGAATAGGAGAGGGCCTAGAACTGAGCCCTGGGGGACATCAGTGGTGAGAGCACGTGGTGCGGAGACAGATTCTCGCCACGCCACCTGGTAGGAGCGACCTGTCAGGTAGGACGCAATCCAAGAGTGAGCAGCGCCGGAGATGCCCAACTCGGAGAGGGTGGAGAGGAGGATCTGATGGTTCACAGTATCAAAGGCAGCAGATAGGTTTAGAAGGATAAGAGCAGAGGAGAGAGAGTTAGCTTTAGCAGTGCGGAGAGCCTCCGTGACACAGAGAAGAGCAGTCTCAGTTGAATGACCAGTCTTGAAACCTGACTGGTTTGGATCAAGAAGGTCATTCTGAGAGAGATAGCAGGAGAGTTGGCTAGAGATGGCACGCTCAAGAGTTTTTGAGAGAAAAGAAAGAAGGGATACTGGTCTGTAGTTGTTGACATTGGAGGGATCGAGTGTAGGTTTTTTGAGGAGGTGTGTAACTCTCGCTATCTTGAAGACAGAAGGGACATGGCCAGCGGTCAAGGATGAGTTGATGAGCGAGGTGAGGTAAGGGAGAAGGTCTCCGGAAATGGTCTGGAGAAGAGAGGAGGGGATAAGGTCAAGCGGGCAGGTTGTTGGGCGGCCGGCCATCACAAGTCGCAAGATTTCATCTGGAGAGAGAGGAGAAAGAAGTAAAAAAACAGGGTAGGACAGTGTGAGCAGGACCAGCAGTGTCATTTGACTTAATAATTGAGGATCGGATGTCGTCAACCTTCTTTTTAAAATGGTTTACGAAGTCATCCACAGAGAGGGAGGAGAGAGGGGGAGGAGGAGGAGGATTCAGCATGGATGAGAAGGTGGCAAAGAGCTTCCTAGGGTTAGAGGCAGAGGCTTGAAATTTAGAGTGGTAGAAAGTGGCTTTAGCAGCGGAAACAGAGGAAGAGAATGTAGAGAGAAGTGAGTGAAAAGATGACAGGTCCGCAGGGAATCTAGTTTTCCTCCATTTCCGCTCGGCTGCCCAGAGCCCTCTTCTGTGAGCTCGCAATGAGTCGTCAAGCCACGGAGCAGGAGGGGAGGACCGAGCCGGCCGGGAGGATAGTGGACATAGAGAGTCAAAACTCCAACACCATTATTAAGGTTGCCGATGACACAACAGTGGTAGGCCTGATCACGATAATGAAGAGACTGCCTATAGGGAGGAGGTCAGAGACCTGGCTGTGTGGTGCCAGTACAACAACCTCTCCCTCAACGTGATGAAGACAAAGGAGATGATTGTGGACTACAGGAAAAAGAAGATGACCGAGAACGCCCCCATTCTCATCGACAGGGCTGTAGTGGAACAGGTTGAGAGCTTCAAGTTCCTTGGTGTCCACATCACCAACAAACTAACATGGTCCAAGCACACAAAGACAGCCCTGAAGAGGGCACAACAAAACCTATTCCCCCTAAGGAGATTGAAAAGATCTGGCATGGATCCTCAGATCCTCAAAAGGTTCTACAGCTGCACCATCGAGAGCATCCTGACTGGTTGCATCACCGCCTGGTATGGCAACTGCTCGGCCTCCGACCGCAAGGCACTACAGAGGGTAGTGCGTACGGCCCAGTACATCACTGGGGCCAAGCTTCCTGCCATCCAGGACCTCTATACCTGGCTGTGTCAAAGGAAGGCCTTAAAAAGTCAAAGACTGTTCTCTCTGCTACCGCACGGCAAGCGGTACCGGAGCGCCAAGTCTAGGTCCAAGAGGCTTCTAAACAGCTTCTACCCCCAAGCCATAAGACTGCTGAACATCTAATCCTGACTCCTGAACATCTAATCCAGTACCCAGACTATTTGCATTGCCTAAAAACTGCATTGTTGGTTAATGGCTTGTAAGTAAGCATTTCACTGAAAGGTTGTATTCGGCGCATGTGACAAGTAAAATTTGATTTGATTTGATATGTAGGTGTCCTGGTGGGCAGGTAGTTTGCCCCTGGTGATGCGTTGGGCAGACCGCCAACCCTCTGGAGAGCCCTGCGGTTGCGGGTGGTGCAGTTGCCGTACCAGGCGGTGAAACAACACGACAGGATGCTCTCAATTGTGCATCTCTAAAAGTTTGTGAGGGCTTTAGGTGCCAAGCCAAATTTCTTCAGCCCCCTGAGGTTGAACAGGCGCTGTTGCGTCTTCTTCACCACCCTGTCTGTGTGGGTGGACCATTTCAGATCATCAGTGATGTGTATGCCGAGGAACCTGCTCCACGGCGGTCCCATCCCATGTGGATAGGGGCGTGCTCCCTCTGCTGTTTCCTGAAGTCCACTATCAGCTCCTTCGTTTTGTCGACATTGAGGGAGAGGTTATGTTCCTGGCAACACACTCCCAGGGCCTTCACCTCCTCTCTGGTGGCTGTCTCGTCATTGTTGGTAATCAGGCCTACTACTTTTGTGTCGTCTGCAAACTTGATGATTGACTTGGAGGTGTGCCACGCAGCCATGGGTGAACAGGTAGTACAGGAGAGGGCTGAGCATGCACACTTGTGGGGCCCCTTTGTTGAGGACCAATGAAGTGGAGGTGTTGTTTCCTACCTTCAACACCTGGGGGTGGCCCGTCAGGAAGTCCAGGACCCAGTTACACAGGGCATGGTTCAGACCGAGGGCCCCAAGCTTAATAATGGGCTTGGAGGGTAAAATGGTGTTGAATGCTGAGCTATAGTCAATGAACAGCATTCTTAAATAGGTATCCCTCTTGTCCAGATGGGGTAGGGCAGTGTGCAGTGTGCATGCGATGGGGATTGCATCATCTGTGGATCTATTGGGGCGGGAAGCAAATTGAAGTGGGTCTATGGTGTCAGGTAAGGTAGAAGTGATATGATCCTTAACTAGCCTCTCAAAGCACTTCATGATGGCAGAGGTGAGTGCTACAGGGCCATAGTCATTTAGTTCAGTTACCTTTGCTTTCTTGGGTACAGGAATAATGGTGGACATCTTGAAGCAAGTGGGGACAGCAGACTGGGATAGGAAGAGATTGAATATGTCCGTAAACACTCCAGCCAGCTGGTCTGCGCGTGCTCTAAGTACGCTGCTAGGGATTGTGTCTGGGCCGGCAGCCTTGCCAGGTTTAACACGCTTAAATGTGTTATTCACGTCTGCCACGGAGAAGGAGAGCCCACAGCCCTTGGTAGCGGGCCACTTCGGTGGCACTGTGTTATCCTCAAAGCGGGGGAAGAAGGTGTTTAGCTTGTCCGGAAGGAAGACGTCAGTGTCCGCAACGTGGCTGGTTTTCCCTTTGTGGTCTGTGATTGTCTGTAGACCCTGCCAAATACACTTCTGGTCAAAAGTTTTAGAACACCTACTCAGGGTTTTTCTTTATTTTTACTATTTTTTACATTGTAGAATAATAGTGAAGACATCAAAACTATGAAATAACACATATGGAATCATGTAGTAACCATAAATGTGTTAAACAAATCAAAATATATTTTATATTTGAGATTCTTCAAAGTAGCCACCCTTTGCCTTGATGACAGCTTTGCACACTCTTGGCATTCTCTCAACCAGCTTCACCTGGAATGGTTTTCCAACAAGGAGTTGCAGGAGTTCCCACATATGCTGAGCACTTGTTGGCTGCTTTTCCTTCACTCTGCGGTCCAACTCATTGGGTTGAGATCGGGGGATTGTGGAGGCCAGGTAATCTGATGCAGCACTCCATCACTCTCCTTCTTGGTAAAATAGCCCTTACACAGCCTGGAGGTGTGTTGGGTCATTGTCCTGTTGAAAAACAAATGATAGTCCCACTTAGCCCAAACCAGATGGGATGGCGTATCACTGCAGAATGCTGTGGTAGCCATGCTGGTTAAGTGTGCCTTGAATTCTAAATAAATCACAGACAGTATCACCAGCAAAGTACCCCTACACCATAACACCTCCTCCTCCATTCTTTACGGTGGGAAATACCCATGCGGAGATCATCCGTTCACCCACACTGCGTCTCACAAAGACACAGCGGTTGGAACTAAAAATCTCCAATTTGGACTCCAGACCAAAGGACACATTTCCACCGGTCTAATGTCCATTGCTCGTGTTTCTTGGCCCAAGCAAGTCTCTTCTTCTTATTGGTGTCCTTTTGTAGTGGTTTCTTTGCAACAATTGGACCATGAAGGACTGATTCATACAGTCTCCTCTGAACAGTTGAGATGTGTCTGTTACTTGAATTCTGTGAAGCATTTATTTGGGCTGCAATTTCTGAGGCTGGTAACTCTAGTCTCCCGAGTGGCGCAGTGGTCTAAGGCACTGCATCGCAGTGCTAGCTGTGCCACCAGAGATCCTGGTTCGAATCCAGGCTCTGTCGAGCCGGCCGCGACCGGGAGACCCATGGGGCGGCGCACAATTGGCCCAGCGTTGTCCAGGGTAGGGGAGGGAATGGCCGGCAGGGGATGTAGCTCAGTTGGTAGAGCATGGCGTTTGCAACGCCAGGGTTGTGGGTTGGATAAAATAATGTATGCGCTAACTGTAAGTCGCTCTGGATAAGAGCGTCTGCTAAATGACTAAAATGTAAATGTAATGAACTTATCCTCTGCAGCAGAGCTAACTCTGGGTCTTCCATTCCTGTGGCGGTTCTCATGAGAGCCAGTTTCATCATAGTGCTTGATGGTTTATGCGACTGCACTTGAAGAAACTTTCAAAGTTCTTGAAATTTTCCAGATTGACTGACCTTCATGTCTTATGATGGACTGTCGTTTCTCTTTGCTTATTTGAGCTGTTCTTTCCATAATATGGACCTAGCAAATAGGGCTATCTTCTGTATACCACCCCTACCTTGTCACAACACAACTGACTGGCTCAAACTCATTATGAAGAAAATATATTTCCACAAATTAACTTTTAAGAAGGCACACCTGTTAATTGAAATGCATTCCAGGTGACTACCTCATGAAGCTGGTTGAGAGAATGCCAAGAGTGTGCAAAGCTGTCATCAAGGCAAAGGGTGGCTATTTGAAGAATCTCAAATATAAAATATATTTTAATTTGTTTAACACTTTTTTGGTTACTGCATGATTCTATATGTGTTATTTCATAGTTTTGATGAAAAAAAAAAAAAAAAAAATTGTAAAAATAAAGAAAAACCCTTGAATGAGTAGGTGTGTCCAAACTTTTGACCGGTAGTGTACATGTCAGTTGTTTTGCTCTAGGACGCCCACAGTCCTCACAAGACTTGTCTGAAGGTCCCATGGTACCAGTTGAAAATGAATGGACGTACTGTATACAGTATATGTATGGACGTACTGTATACAGTATAACTCCCGAGTGGCGCAGTGGTCTAAGGCACTGCATCGCAGTGCTAGCTGTGCCACTAGAGATCCTGGTTCGAATCCAGGCTCTGCTGTGACCAGGAGACCCATGGGGCGGCGCACAATTGGCCCAGCGTCGTCCAGGGCAGGGAATGGCCGGCAGGGTTGTAGCTCAGTTTGCAACGCCAGGGTTGTGGGTTCGATTCCCATGGGGGTATGAATAAAATGTTTTTATGTATGCACTCACTAACTGTAAGTCGCTCTGGATAAGAGCGTCTGCTAAATGACTAAAATGTAAATGTAATATGGACACAGTTTAGTGCCATAAATAAGGGGTTACAAATATCCTGATCTTGCTTATACTGTATCTCTCAGATGTAGGACAGACACTTCAGAACAAACTTCCTTTAGATTTTCTTGGGGGGGACTATTAGTTGTTCCATGTAGTGAATATTTTATTCAATGCATTTGCATGGGCTAATAGAACTTTGGCAAAATAAAATGTTTAATCAAATAATGTTATAATATTTTTTTGGGTACTTCAAGGGGTCTTAAATTCTAAATCAAATAGCAAAATGATCTTTGGTATGACCGTCTTAAAACAATTCCATATAGTAGAACCATGTCATTATGGGGTATTATGTGTAGATGGGTGAGGGAAAAAAAATATTTCATCCATTTTGAATTCAGGCTGTAACAGAGCAAAATGTGGAATAAGTCAAGGGGTATGAATACTTTTGCACTGTATGTGTAAATGTACTTTGCAACACTCATGCAAGCAACACGGACGGTTTAGTCAGCATGTAACAGAGAAATTGCGCAAAATTCCAAAAACTAAATCTTAACAGGCCCAATCCGCCCCTGGCTCCTTTTTTCAAACTAAGGGATTGAGTCAAGCTAGGAAATCCCATTATGATAATCTGGGTCCTTTTCAAAGAGATACCTTTTCAGGAAGGCATCTCCAGTAGAAATGAATGGATAAACAGACACTATTGCCAATCCCAGTATTGATTGATGACTAAATGACTCATCGCTAAGGACTGGTGACTTTTGGAGGTTCCCTCCATCTGCATGCCCAACCCCGGTCTGATTAATGTTCACCCTGTGACAGCCCAGTTCAAAGGTCACCGCAGAGAAGGAAGGAGCACAGATCTACACCGATCTCCCAAGGAGAAGGAGCGAGTGAGATACACAACAGGGGGGAGTGAAGGAGAGAGAATTCAGGGGAGGACGAAGACATCATGGTTTCAATCACAGAGACTCAGAGTAAGTGGTAACAGCTGTCCATACGATCACAGTGTGTTTTGTTTTTTTCTTCAGCTCTGAGACTTGCGTTAAGCAACATGTACTTGGAATTGAATGATGTCATTGTGAAGACTTTGAACTTTGAAGTGTGTTATGGTGAAAGCCTTTATGGATATCAATACTGTGAGTTTTAACTCTGGAGGTTGTCTAAATGTATGAACAGTCTGTAGGCCTATAATTGATTTAACTACCCGGGCTGACTCTCACAAATGTTTGTTTGTGTGTGTGTGTTCCAGAGATTGGTGTTGGTCTCACAGGCTTCGGCCTCTTCTTTCTGCTCTTTGGCATGCTGCTGTACTTTGACTCTGTCTTGCTGGCGTTTGGTAATGTGAGTAATAATCTCTATCGCACACTGACACTGTGCTCCCTTCTCACCACCATGCAATGTTCCTTCACCGCCTGGCTAGAGGATGCAGGTAACAGGTCAACTGAGGCCACTGATATAACATGATGTTGCACAAAACATGACTTTTACTGTTTTTATATTGCACTCTGTAATTCTATCCCCAATATTTTGGAATTAATACAGAACTGCACTGTACTATATAAAGATTTCTTCATAGCGACTGTGGAACTCTAACGGCAATTGGGTTGCTTGACAATAGTCACAGTAACAGGAAGTAATAGTGACAGGGACAATATTAGCAGCACAAACAGGAAAACTGTATTTTCTACGTATTCAAACAAAGCTTGCCTCGTCCTTCTTTCCTTCAGGTTCTGTTTCTGGCTGGCCTGGCGTTCATCATTGGCCTGAGAAGGACGGCAGGGTTCTTCTTCCAGAGACAGAAGCTCAGAGGCTCCACCTTCTTCCTGGGGGGCGTGGCCTTGGTGCTGTTCCGCTGGCCTATCATCGGCATGGCTGTGGAGAGCTACGGCTTCGTGCTCCTGTTCAGGTATGTAAAAAAAAAAGATCACCTCTGGGATAGTGATAAAGAGGATTTTAGTAATTCAGCAGACACTTTCATCATTGAGTGCCTAAGACATACAGAGAATCTTAGAAGACATGCGTTATAGGAAGCAAGGTGGAACAACAACTTAAAAACAGAATAGCTGGGAGAGGATTAGGTTATATGAGAGACATACAGTACCTTGGCCGCAGCACCGTATTTTTAAACGCCTGCCTCGTTTCCTCTCTTTCATACCGACTGTTTGAAAGTTCCAACCACGTAAAAAACGGCGCAAAATTTGTTGAAATCGATGGCAGCAATTATTTGGGCTGAAGCAAGAGAATATTAACTCAGATTTCGGAATGGAATGTTGCCCATTCACATATCATATGTTGCCTGAATACAATATTTTATCTTGATATGTTAATAAATGCATTCTGTTTTAGTTTTTGCATGTTTACATGCCTACAAAACCTACTGTGCCTAGATCGCAACCCCATAGTAAGTCAATAGGGCTAACTAGCTAGCTAGCCAAGATTAATTGCTAGTCATCTACCTTGTAAGATGTTAGTTGTAGTTCATTTTGGCTGTTAAACTAGCTGGCTAGCTAGATTATTACGATTCATATGTGACCGACCGCCTCGAGTCGGTCTTATGTAGCAAAATTTGAAATTTTGTTTTTTACATTGGATAAAAGTAGAGACTCAGAGCTAGAAAATGGTATATCATACACTGCAGTTGAGGAACAATGGTAAAGTAATTCTGCTTGAAAGTTGATAAACTTGTAACCCCACTTTTGAGACAATTACCCTTGAATGTTTTGATACACCTACTGAAGAGCTCTTCTTTGTCTACACCCATTCAGCATCGTTCACACCCTCTTAAGACTTAGCCCCACCCAACTCTTTAAGGTTTCACATGTGAGGCCATGTAGTAAACACATGATATATCAAATAAAATCTATGTTTATTTGTCACATGCACAGGATACAGAAGGAGTAAACGGTACAGTGAAGTGGTTACTTGCATAGTAGCAATATCAAAAACAGAAAGTGTCCAGATAAAATTATTGTATAAATATTTCATCATTATTAGATGACTCTTACCTGACACACTTGTCTAAATTGATGGGTCATGTGAAGGAAATGCTATAACCACCCCCCAGCCACATCTAGCTAAGTGGATGGGTCGCTATTGTCTAGACATGTACATCTGTTCATGAAATACAATAGATGGCTGTAATCACCCCCAGACACACCTGGCTAATTTGATGGGTTATGGAATAATCCGGCCGAAGTGCTAGCTAGCTAGGTAAACAACAAACCGGCATAATCCCAACTCATACTACTACCAATACAAACATTGTCATAGCTGTAGTATGATTCTGCAGGTAGCTAAAGCTAACAAACTAGGTTCAATGTTAGCTAGCTAACATTAGGCTATAACTAGTAATGCAAATGGATTCTAATAATATTACTACACAGATCATACATGTAACATTAGCTATCGAGCCAGCAAGCTAACGTTTGCTAGCTAACTAACAGTACGCTTTAATTTGCAATAAAAACGGCTTTCTGACAAAATTAGAAACTTATATCTGAAAATGTAGCTAGACTCTTACCCGTATACATGGATGAATGCTTCACGGCAGACTGGAACCATTTAACTCCATTTTGTTTGTAGATACATCTTGTTTGGCCACCTTTCTGTCAAGTCACTCCGGTTCACACTGACCGTGGCGTGTGCAGAAAGTAGCCCATCACTTTTTCCAACTGATCTGTTGATATTGCCTGCTATATTCAGGGCATCAATGTTGTTGAGAAAAGTAGCAATACATTCGTAGTTCTCGATGGCTAACGTTATATCTTTCAAAAACGGGGCGGTAGAAAGGACTGTCAACACATACTGAACAGCTCACATTATAGACAGAAGCATGCTACATGGCAGACCAATCCGAACTCATCTCCCGGCATGTCCAGCCCATCCATTATCTCAGCCAATCATGGCTAGCGGGAAGGTTCCTGTCTTTTTCCGTGGCTAAACCAACTAGGTTCGTAATTTAACAATTGTATTTGTATTTATGGATGGAATACAAGTTTGTTATTAAGGCACATGAAAGTTCACATGTTCCAGAAAGCATTTCTACCAAAAACACATTTCGATAAAAAATAAATGTTTACATTCAAATTACGATCCTGTGATATAGCTAGCTGATAGTTATGAAGTTTGTTTATGTAGTTATCTTGTGTCGTCTGTATTGCAATTAGCCTAGCCGGCAGCATATTGAGAGTTATAGGCAGTAAAGTTACAGGGCATAGTTGTGCTGAGGTGACTGTGAGGCATGCACCTCTCATCTCCCGACTCCTGATATGGATCAGGCGCAAGCCAGGGATATATTGTTGGATGATGTTTATTTGTAGTGTAGCTAGTACCAGGTTACATTAGCATGTTTTCCCAGGGTTGACAAAGTACTTGTAGGCTGTGTAGTAGCCCAAGTAATGTTAGCCATGGATCATGAGGAGTGATAGCTTAGCTAACCAGCTAACTTGGGCAGCTTGCTAAATAACCATGGATCATGATGATGGATAACCTATAGCTACAGCACTAGCAAGTTACCTTTTGTTAGTAGACAAGTAGAGTCATTATCTATGCTAATGTTAATGTTACAGTGTATTCTGAAAGTATTCAGACCCCTTGACCTTTTCCACATTTTGTTACGTTACAGCCTTATTCTAAAATTGATTAAATAAATACAAATCCTCATCAAACTACACACAATACCCCATAATGACAAAGCAAAAAAATTGTTTTTAGACATTTTTTAAAATGTATTAAAAATACAAAACTGAAATATTACATTTACATAAGTATTCAGACCCTTTACTCAGTACTTTGTTGAAGCACCGTTGGCAGTGATTACAGCCTTGAGTCTTCTTGGGTATGATGCTACAAGATTGGCACACCTGTATTTGGGGAGTTTCTCCCACTCTTCTCTGCAGATCCTTTCAAGCTCTGTCAGGTTGGATGCGGAGCGTCGCTAGACAGCTATTTTCAGGTCTCTCCAGAGATGTTTGATCGGGTTCATTCAGAGACTTGTCCCGAAGCCACTACTGCATTCTCTTGGCTATGTGCTTAGGATCGTTGTCCTGTTGGAAGGTGAAGCTTCACCCTAGTCTGAGGTCCTGAGCACTCTGGAGCAGGTTTTCATCAAGGATCGCTCTGTACTTTGCTCCATTCATCTTTCAGTTGATCCGGAGTAGTCTACCAGTCCCTGTCGCTAAAAAAACATCCCCACAGCATGATCCTGCCACCACCATGCTTCACCGTAGGGGATGGTGCCAGGTTTCCCCCAGACATGATGCTTGGCATTCAGGCCAAATAGTTCAATCTTGGTTTCACCAGACCAGAGAATCTTGTTTCTCATGGTCTGAGAGTCCTTTAGGTGTCTTTGGCAAACTCCAAGTGGACTGTCATGTGCCTTTTACTGAGGAGTGGCTTCCGTCTGGCCACTCTACCATAAAGGCCTGAGTGGTGGAATGTTGCAGAGATGGTTGTCCTTCTGGAAGGTTCTCCCATCTCCACAGAGTAACTCTGGAGCTCTGTCAGAGTGACCATCAGGTTCTTGGTCACCTCCCTGACCAAGGCACTTCTCCTCCAATTGGTCAGATTGGCCGGGTGGCCAGCTCTAGGAAGATTCTTGGTTGTTCCAAACCTTTTCCATTGAAAAATGATGGAGGCCACTGTGTTCATTGGGAACTTCAACGCTGCAGACATTTTTTGGTACCCTTCCCAGATCTGTGCATCAACACAATCCTGTCTCGGAGCTCTATGGACAATTCCTTCGACCTCATGGCTTGGTTTTTGCTCTGACATGCACTGTCAACTGTGGGACCTTTTATTGACAGGTGTGTGCCTTTCCAAATCATGTCCAATCAAATTGAATTTACCACAGGTGGACTCCAATCAAGTTGTAGAAACATCTCAAGGATGATCAATGGAAACAGGATGCACCTGAGCTCAATTTCGAGTCTCATAGCAAAGGGTCTGAATACTAAGGTATTTCTGTTTTTTATTTTTAATACATTTGCAAAGATTTCTAAAAACCTGTTTTCGCTTTGTCATTATGGGGTATTGTGTCTAGATTGATGAGGAATAAAACAATTTAATAAATTTTAGAATAAGGCTGTAACTTAACAAAATGTGGAAAAAGTCAAGGGGTCTGAATACTTTCCGAATGCACTGTATACAGTAAGCCAAGCGGTGACTTCTGGGCTAACACCGTCGCTGACGTTAAGACCACCAACCATGCTGCAGCTCACTGTGGTTCTGATGTTAGTAGCTTCGCTAACAGAGGCCTTCCCCGCTAGCAGCCTCAGATACTCCCACTGTACCAAAAGTACTGGCACCCATTAATGAAAAAGTGTCTGTAAAGATTTATATGCCTAAAGAGGACGCACCCATTAATGAAAAAGTGTGTGCATTTCCAAATCATGTCCAATCAATTTAATTTACCACAGGTGGACTCCAATCAAGTTGTAGAAACATCTCAAGGGTGATCAATGGAAACAGGATGTACCTGCATTCAATTTCGAGTCTCATAGCAAATGGTTTGAATACTAATGTAAATAAGGTATTTTTGTTTTTTATGTTTAATAAATTAGCAAAAAAATGTACAAACCTGTTTTTGCTTTGTCGTTATGGGGTAGTGTGTAGATCGATTAGGATTATATATTTTTTCATCCATTTTAGAATAAGGCTGTAACATAACAAAATGTGGAAAAAGTCAAAGGGTCTGGATACTTTCCGAATACAATGTATGTTAAAGCATGTTGCAAGCTAATGCAGATAATGTAAACACGAGTCGTCTCTTGCTAAAGTTGGCTAGTATAGCTAGCTAGCTAGCTAGCTATATTTGTTAACCAAATGTCTATGTAGCTTAATAATACAAAACACAAATGGATTAACAATCTCAATTGCTTTACTGACAATAATATAATAATAAACAAAATCAGATCTACAAATGTTTGACATATAACATTTGTTACAGAGGGTAGTCGTGATCCAGGAAAGTCCAGCATAGATGACGCAATATACTCTAAAAGGTCAAAGGTAATGCAGAAGCACAGGAATGCGAGGTGCTTCTCAAATGTAAAATGTATGTGTTCTCTTGTCCTAATAACAACGTGCTCAAGAGAACGACCTCAAGAGAACGCCCTCTAAGAATGCACTCATACATATCTACCTCAATTACCTCGTACCCCTGCGCATCGACTCGGCACTGGTACCCCTTGTATATAGCCAAGTAATCGTTACTCATTTTGTATTTATTCCTTGTGTTATTATTTTTCTATTATTTCCATTTTTTTCTCTCTGGGAAAGGCCCATAAGTAAGCATTTCACTGTTAGTCTACAGTAGTGGTCAAAAGTTTTGAGAATGACACAAATATTAATTTTCACAAAGTCTGCTGCATATACTCTAGAATGTTATGAAGAGTGATCAGATGAATTGCAATTAATTGCAAAGTCCCTCTTTGCCATGAAAATGAACTTAATCCCCCAAAATCATTTCCACTGCATTTCAGCCTTGCCACAAAAGGACCAGCTGACATCATGTCAGTGATCTCTCGTTAACACAGGTGAGAGTGTTGACGAGGACAAGGCTGGATATCACTCTGTCATGCTGATTGAGTTAGAATAACAGACTGGAAGCTTTAAAAGGAGGGTGGTGCTTGAAATCATTGTTCTTCCTCTGTTAACCATGGTTACCTGCAAGGAAACACGTGCCGTCATCATTGCTTTGCACAAAAAGGGCTTCACAGGCAAGGATATTGCTGCTAGTAAGATTGCACCTAAATCAACCATTTATCGGATCATCAAGAACTTCAAGGAGAGAGGTTCAATTGTTGTGAAGAAAGCTTAGGGGGGCCAAAGAAAGTCCAGCAAGCGCCAGGACCGTCTCCTAAAGTTGATTCAGCTGCGGGATCAGGGCACCACCAGTGCAGAGCTTGCTCAGGAATGGCAGCAGGCAGGTGTGAGTGCATCTGCATGCACAGTGAGGCAAATACTTTTGGAGGATGGCCTGGTGTCAAGAAGGGCAGCGAGGAAGCCACTTCTATCAGGGACAGACTGATATTCTGCAAAAGGTACAGGGATTGGACTGCTGAGGACTGGGGTAAAGTCATTTTCTCTGATGAATCCCCTTTCCGATTGTTTGGGGCATCCGGAAAACACCTTGTCCGGAGAAGACAAGGTGAGCGCTACCATCAGTCCTGTGTCATGCCAACAGTAAAGCATCCTGAGACCATTCATGTGTGGGGTTGCTTCTCAGCCAAGGGAGTGGGCTCGCTCACAATTTTGCCTAAGAACACAGCCATGAATAAAGAATGGTACCAACACATCCTCCGAGAGCAACTTCTCCCAACCATCCAAGAACAGTTTGGTGACGAACAATGCCTTTTCCAGCATGATGGAGCACCTTGCCATAAGGCAAAAGTGATAACTAAGTGGCTCGGGGAACAAAACATCGAAATTTTGGGTCCATGGCCAGGAAACTCACCAGACCTTAATCCTTTTGAGAACTTGAGGTCAATCCTCAAGAGGCGGGTGGACAAACAAAACCCGACAAATTCCAAGCATTGATTATGCAAGAATGGGCTGGCATCAGTCAGGATGTGGCCCAGAAGTTAATTGACAGCATGCCAGGGTGGATTGCAGAGGTCTTGAAAAAGAAGGGTCAACACTGCAAATATTGACTCTTTGCATAAACTTAATGTAATTGTCAATAAAAGCCTTTGACACTTATGGAATGCTTGTAATTATACTTCAGTATACCATAGTAACATCTGACAAAAATATCTAAAAACACTGTAGCAGCAAACTTTGTGAAGACCAATACTTGTGTCATTCTCAAAACTTTTGACCACGAATGTACACCTGTTGTTTAAGAAGCATGTGACCAATAACATTTGATTTGATTGAGTGTGGCGCACGGTAGTGTGCATATTGAGAAACACCCAGTGCATTTAACACAGCACATATACAGTATGACAGATCACTCCCAACACTGTCAAAATGGACGCCCAGTTTGGGAGATCACAGACACTGCTACCACATGTCAGAGATTCTCATTATCCTTATCCAAGGTTCTGACATGACTGAAGGGTCAATGAAGCCTACGTACACTCAGTGGCCAGTTAATTAGGTACACCTATCTAGTACCTGTCTCCAGAACCTCCTGAATTCTTTGGGGTATGGAAACGTTGCTCAATTTGTATCAAAGGACCTAACGTGTGCCAGTTAAACATTCCCCACCCCATTACACCACCGCCACCAGCCTGTACCATTGACACCAATGCCAAATCCTGACCAGAACCAGGATTCGTCGGACCAGGCAATATTTTTCCACTCCTCAATTGTCCAGTGTTGGTGATCGCGTGCCCACTGGAGCCGCTTCTTCTTGTTTTTAGCGGATGGGCGTGGAACCTGGCGTGGTCGTCTACTGCAATAGCCCATCCGTGACAAGGACCAACGAGTTGTGCGTTCCGAGATGCCGTTCTGCACACCACTGTTTGCTTGTTTGTGGACCGCCTGTTAGCTTGCACGATTCTTGCCATTCTCCTTCGACCTCTCATCAAAGAGCTGTTTTTGCCCACAAGACTGCTGCTGACTGGATATGTTTTGTTTGACTATTCTCGGTTAACCCTAGACACTGTCATGCGTGAAAAGCCCAGAAGCTGGGACGTTTCGAAGATACTGGAACCAGGCACCTGGAAGCCTGGCACCGACGATCATACAATGCTCAAAGTCGCATTGGTCGTTTTGCCCATTCTATCGGTAAATCGAACAGTAACTGAATGCCTCGATGCCTGTCTGCCTGCTTTATAGAGCAAACCATGGCCACGTGACTAACTGTCTGTAGGAGCGAACCATTTTCATGAACGGGGTGGTGTTCCTAATAAACTGGCCACTGAGTGTATATCACTTTACTGACCAGCCTTGAACCACTTTCTAGGACAAACATTTTACCGTGGCCGAATCACGTGAGAAAGCTTCAATTTTAAAAATCATGAATGTCTGATACCTCCCTGTGGTTCTAAGAGAAGATACATTTAACTTCATATTTCCCAAAGGGACATTTTTCTTGGAAACCAGGGCAATGTTAAAGACAGAATCACTCTGTGGTAGTTCTAAGCTGAACTGACAGTGTTTGCTGGGTCAGAACGTTCTCACTTCATATTTATTTGTCTATCTCCCTCCAGGTCATTCTTCCCTGTGGCGTTTGGATTCATTTCATCTTTGGTTAATATCCCCTATCTCAATATGGTGAGAGCAAGAATCTTTCTTTTTTTTCAACTGTGACTGTGACTAAGCAAAATAAGCATGATTTTTATCATTCTCCCATAATATAACGGAGATCCATCAGTACATTTGGGAACCGTTGTTTGAGCTCAGAAAGCAATGGAAAAAAACTACAATGCATGAGCCCACTCCAAGAATGCTTGACATTTGGGTAGACACCCCCAGATGTTTCAACAAAGAGAGGATTATTCCGCATAACATTTTCACAATGTGTCTAGTGGAAAGCTGTAGTCTCCCAATAGTCCTGCTTCATGAAAACTTACATCTCTATTTCTTCTCTTTTTTTTCCTTCTCCCAGGGAAACAGCTCCTCTATGGTCTGAGAGAAGAGAAAGGGAGTGGAAGTTCTCTCTACATTTCTCTCACTCACTCTATTCTTTCTCTTTCTTATCTCAGTTATACAACAACTTCCTAGGAAGTAGCATTTCTATGGTCTGAGGGAAGAGAAAGAGATGAAAAGAGGTTGCAAAGAAGGGAGGAGGAATGAAAGTGATTGATTTAAAAAGGAAAAGCGTATTTGGGCTCAGACTGGCTACAACCTTTGACAGAGACTGACAGAGAGGGCGGAGTGGTGGAGACCAGGTAGCTAAGAGCCTTCTCCATCAAGAAGTATTAACCGATGGACTTGAACTATTCATCTTAAAATGTTTACATCAAACATGAACTACCAGAGAAATCATGTGTGGCAATGAGTGTCTGCCATTCCACTAATGTATTTATAATAAAACCATATTTTTGATCTACAGATTATCATATCCTGTATTACAGTTGAACTAAAGCAACACACTTTATTTGAAGGTAAACATGTCATCTATTACTTTAAGTGTTGTGTGGTGTAAGTATATAATTTATAAATAGATATGCCTTCTATTATTCAGAATGTCTAGTGAATACATTTTTTCACTTATTTTTAAGCAAGGGGAAATGGACTAGCAACTGTAGCCAGTGCTATTTTGTAACACCCTGACCCCCTTTTGTGCAGTTTAAATACAAGAACAAGGAACACTATCGTGAAGAACACTATGGGTATGAGGCTACATATTCATCAAACCACTTCTCCTTTGCAATGTTCCATTATTTTGTATATTTTCCGGATGATCTCGACATTCAACTCAATTACCCTGCATTGTGTGCTGGACGGGTTGGAATAAAACTCCATTGGGGTCAATTCAGGGGATTCACTTCTAAGGGATTTTGGCAATCATCGGACAGAATATGTACCCAGAAAGAAGAGGGGAATGAAAGGAGAGATAGAAAGAAGGGAGGGTGTCCAACCACACTAGGTTATACCACAGGAATGATGACGCAAGTGGTGTCACCCTACAAAAGCCCCTTTGGGTTGGGTAGTGAGGACACACGTGGTCACGTATCCTTCCTCTTCAACCGACTCCACAGGGAAACAGGTAAGACAATGTTGTTCCTTCCCTGCTCAATCTGTATGCTATTGCCATGGGCCAGGAGTGGAGTGGAGCATGGACATGGACAGCAGATAAACTACTGGGTTACAGGCCTCGTTAGTGTTTAACGAGCCATAAGAGTCTAGGCTTGGCCCAGTGACAGAGGCCAGATCCTCACAGAACCAATGATGCTTTAATCTAAAACCACGATCTGGAGGTTTCTGGGGAATTGGAAAATTATATTATTTGTGGGCTATTTTAAGTTATGAATAATATGTTGAATAGACAAATGCAACTTGTTAATGAAAATATTCTGTGTGGATCCAAAGTGGCAGGCTCACAAGATTTGATTGAATAGGGGCATGAATATAATTCAGGATTTAAGTCAGAAACAAAATATTGGCTTATCAAAAGTGTTTCAGGGCCCACTTGAAAGCTTACTGAAGGATTTCAAGGATGTGGAAATGTTTACTTTATCATCGTTAAGTAAAGTGTTTGGACAGAAATGGGTCTCTAGCAGAGAGTAAACAGGCTACTTGAATATTACATTTTAGTCATTTAGCAGACACTCTTATCCAGAGCGACTTACAGTTAGTGAGTGCATATATTATTTTTTTCATACTGGCCCCCTGTGTGAATATCAAGCGCATCCCTTCAGTTGAAGTCAGCTAGAGATATCTGAGGTAGTAGGGGTTGGTGATGATGTCACAGACCTTTGATGTTGCTGTTTGAAGTCAAGTGTTGAGTTCTGAGTTATGCGGTGTGTGTGTGTGTGTGTGTGTGTGTGTGTGTGTGTGTGTGTCTGAAAGAGTTAGGCTGAATCTCAAACCAAACACTGAGCACTTCGAGCACTCGATCATTCGATATGCGCATTCACGAGTCAATCGAAAAACACTAGTTGTCGAGTCATCGAGGGCTCCACTGCGCCCTTCGGAAGCCTCTTTATCGAGTTGGCATCCTATGTTGACTCGGCGCCCTTGGTAGCAACTTCTTCCCATTAATCTCATGTTACCTGGCAACAACAGTCACTACTACTAAATAGTCCGAATGAATGTGAGGTCTTAGTCGCACATTTTTACATCTAGCTAAGGAGGTTTAGTGTATTTCTGAAGTTTGGCATTATTAACTTTCTAGCTAAGCCTGAGCCAGGCACTTCAAATGAAACGAAAGAGAAGCTAACCAACCAGCTAGTGCAGTTAGCTAGCTACTGTAGTAACATACTTTTATCACAATTAATTAGTTTTATTAAAGCAGCAAACAGCCTGCTCTGCCCTGAGTCAGTACAGTGTCGAGTCTGCTGCTGCGTGTTTAGCAGACCCAACGTTACAACATAGCGATTGATGCTTTCGAACCATACTGAAGTACAGACTGACTGATGATGTGAACATGTCTACAACTTCATCAGCAAGCTGTTAAACTATCGTAAATAAGACAAGCTACATGCTGTTTATCAGTGCAGTGCCCAACTTCCATCCCTGTGTTTGTCAGTGAAGCTAGCTAGCAGCAGGCAGGCTACACCAAGCTAAAATCAGCTTTGTCAAAATCCAAGTGGGCTGTCATGTACCTTTTACTGAGGAGTGGCTTCCGTCTGGTCACTCTACCATAAAGGCCTGATTGGTGGAGTGCTGCAGAGATGGTTGTCCCTCTGGAGCTCTTTCAGAGTGACCATCGGGTTCTTGGTCACCTCCCTGACCAAGGCCCTTCTCCCCCGATTGCTCAGTTTTGCTGGGCGGCCAGCTCTAGGAAGAGTCTTGGTGGTTCCAAACTTCTTCCATTGAAGAATGATGGAGGCCACTGTGTTCTTGGGGACCTTCAATGCTGCAGACATTTTTTGGTACCCTTCCCCATATCTGTGCCTCGACACAATCCTGTCTCGGAGCTCCACGGAGAATTCCTTCAAACTCATGGCTTGGTTTTTTGTCTGACATGCACTGTCAACTGTGGGACCTTTTATTGACAGGTGTGTGCCATTCCAAATCATGTCCAATCAATTGAATTTACCACAGGTGGACTCCAATCAAGTTGTAGAAACATCTCAAGGATGATCAATGGAAACAGGATGCACCTGAGCTCAATTTCGAGTCTCATAGCAAAGGGTCTGAATACTAAGGTATTTCTGTTTTTTATTTTTAATACATTTGCAAAGATTTCTAAAAACCTGTTTTCGCTTTGTCATTGTGGGGTATTGTGTGTAGATTGATTAGGAAAAAAACAATTTAATCAATTTTAGAATAAGGCTGTAACTTAACAAAATGTGGAAAAAGTCAAGGGGTCTGAATACTTTCTGAATGCACTGTATACAGTAAGCCAAGCGGTGAGTTCTGGGCTAACACCGTCGCTGACGTTAAGACCACCAACCATGCTGCAGCTCACTGTGGTTCTGATGTTAGTAGCTTCGCTAACAGAGGCCTTCCCCGCTAGCAGCCTCAGATACTCCCACTATACCGAAAGTACTGGCACCCATTAATGAAAAAGTGTCTGTAAAGATTTATATGCCTTAAGAGGACGCACCCATTAATGAAAAGGTGTCTGTAAAGATTTATATGCCTTAAGAGGACACACTATCTGTCGATTCGATCAAATGTCATCAAAGGTCATGGTTAACACAAGTGTTTGTCCTGAAATCATTATTTTACTATGACATGACAGCATTATAACAAAAATATAAAGGGTGACTGACTGAAGGGCGATGTGTTGTTTTTGCTGTAGTCCACAGCTCAGTATAACCTTTCTGTTTCCACAGGGGTGAGTGCAGACCATATATATATACAGTGGGGAAAAAAAGTATTTAGTCAGCCACCAATTGTGCAAGTTCTCCCACTTAAAAAGATGAGAGGCCTGTAATTTTCATCATAGGTACACGTCAACTATGACAGACAAATTGAGAAAAAAATCCAGAGAATCACATTGTAGGATTTTTTATGAATTTATTTGCAAATTATGGTGGAAAATAAGTATTTGGTCACCTACAAACAAGCAAGATTTCTGGCTCTCACAGACCTGTAACTTCTTCTTTAAGAGGCTCCTCTGTCCTCCACTCGTTACCTGTATTAATGGCACCTGTTTGAACTTGTTATCAGTATAAAATACACCTGTCCACAACCTCAAACAGTCACACTCCAAACTCCACTATGGCCAAGACCAAAGAGCTGTCAAAGGACACCAGAAACAAAATTGTAGACCTGCACCAGGCTGGGAAGACAGAATCTGCAATAGGTAAGCAGCTTGGTTTGAAGAAATCAACCGTGGGAGCAATTATTAGGAAATGGAAGACATACAAGACCACTGATAATCTCCCTCGATCTGGGACTCCACGCAAGATCTCACCCCGTGGGGTCAAAATGATCACAAGAACGGTGAGCAAAATCCCAGAACCACACGGGGGGACCTAGTGAATGACCTGCAGAGAGCTGGGACCAAAGTAACAAAGCCTACCATCAGTAACACACTACGCCGCCAGGGACTCAAATCCTGCAGTGCCAGACGTGTCCCCCCTGCTTAAGCCAGTACATGTCCAGGCCCGTCTGAAGTTTGCTAGAGTGCATTTGGATGATCCAGAAGAGGATTGGGAGAATGTCATATGGTCAGATGAAACCAAAATATAACTTTTTGGTAAAAACTCAACTCGTCGTGTTTGGAGGACAAAGAAAGCTGAGTTGCATCCAAAGAACACCATACCTACTGTGAAGCATGGGGGTGGAAACATCATGCTTTGGGGCTGTTTTTCTGCAAAGGGACCAGGACGACTGATCCGTGTAGAGGAAGGAATGAATGGGGCCATGTATCGTGAGATTTTGAGTGAAAACCTCCTTCCATCAGCAAGGGCATTGAAGATGAAACGTGGCTGGGTCTTTCAGCATGACAATGATCCCAAACACACCGCCCGGGCAACGAAGGAGTGGCTTCGTAAGAAGCATTTCAAGGTCCTGGAGTGGCCTAGCCAGTCTCCAGATCTCAACCCCATAGAAAATCTTTGGAGGGAGTTGAAAGTCCGTGTTGCCCAGCGACAGCCCCAAAACATCACTGCTCTAGAGGAGATATGCATGGAGGAATGGGCCAAAATACCAGCAACAGTGTGTGAAAACCTTGTGAAGACTTACAGAAAACATTTGACCTGTGTCATTGCCAACAAAGGGTATATAACAAAGTATTGAGAAACTTTTGTTATTGACCAAATACTTATTTTCCACCATAATTTGCAAATAAATTCATTAAAAATCCTACAATGTGATTTTCTGGATTTTTTTTCTCATTTTGTCTGTCATAGTTGACGTGTACCTATGATAAAAATTACAGGCCTCTCTCATCTTTTTAAGTGGGAGAACTTGCACAATTGATGGCTGACTAAATACTTTTTTCCCCACTGTATATGGTCCTCTGTAGCTCAGCTGGTAGAGCACGGCGCTTGTAACGCCAGGGTAGTGGGTTTGATCCCCAGGACCACCCATACATAAAAAACGTATGCACGCATGACTGTAAGTAGCTTTGGATAAAAGCGTCTGCTAAATGGCATATTATATTATTATTATTATTATATATATATATATTGTGACGTCACAAGAGGCTACACAGCTTTCAGCGGGATTGCTCAAGTAGTGCAAGGAGACAAGGTTCAAACAAAACAAGGATTTTATTATAGGTCTTGGGAAATTAACTAAAATATAACAAAATTCTGTTCTCTTGTGGCTCTTTAAGGGTTAACCGTTCAGGGATGTCTCTTCCACATCCAAAATCATAATTCTCACTCGCTCAGATAACTTTTCCCCAGCCTTACTGTAGTCCACGTTGCAGCTAGTGTCCAACCCAGCAAAAAGTCCTTCCAAATGTCTCTCACGTATTTCCACAGGTGCATATATCCAAAGGTGAGTATTTCCCAAAGGTAAGTATCTCCAAATCCTTATATTCCTCATGGAAGTGGACGTGCAGCACTCTTGTCCTCCAGAGAGCCCAGGTTGGAGACTGTGTCTCTTCACCCCCACACACTCCCTCAGTGTGTCTCTTCCCTTCCCAAACCTTCAGCTCATCAGCTCCTCATTTGTTTCAGCTGCGTGGGAAGATTGGCCATAGAGGGGTGGAGTTCCCGACCATACCAGCAGATGGAGCCATAGCTGTCTGGGTTTGCAGCCACCTCAGGGGGATGTAACGTCCCTCCAGGACACAGCCTCTCGTGACATCACACATCCCCCTCCTCGGGACCGACGTCCTCGTCGGGGTAAAGGCAGCGAAGAAGGCATCAGCCGGGAGAGGGCGTCCGCATTGCCGTGGTGCTTGCCAGCCCTCCGAAGCATCCGCTTGGACAATGAATTCCTTCTTGAAGTCTGGTGCCACCAGGATCGGACTGGAGCAGAGTGCTCGCTTCAGGTTGAGGAAAGCCGCCTCCGCCGCAGGGTTCCACTTCACCATTCGTGAGTGGCGTTTGGTCGTCAGCTCCGTCAACGGTGCAGCTATGGTAGCAAAATCTGCAATAAAGCGTCTATAGTAGCCAGCGAGGCCCAAAAATGACCTTACTTGCTTCTTGGTGATGGGCTGCGGCCAGTCCTGTATGGCCCGCAGTTTGGCTTCCTGTGGTTTGACCAACCCCCGGTTTACATACTGGCCTGTGAGAGGGGGAAGCTCTTGGGTGCCTGGGACGTCTTCTTCACTGGAGAACGGAGCACTTTCCTGGGCTGCGTTCTCTTCTCCCGTCTCCGGACCAGTCTCTGTGTCGGTCTGGGCACCTGCCATCCCTATCAGAGCCCGGGCGGGAGTGAGTAATTCGGAGGATTGCACCGGAGCCTTCCCAGGATGAGTCTTGCCTCTCCGTTTCCGAGGTACTCGGGTTATCCTCTCCTGAGACTCTCTCCAGAGTGGGTAAAAGGCTGGGCAGTCTCGTCCAATTAGGACAGGGACGGGGAGGGAATCAACCACCCCCGCCGTCGTGTGTATGGTTCCCCGTGTGCTGGTCATTGTAAGTTCAGTAATGGGGTATTCTCTGGTGTCCCCATGGACACAGGAAACTGGGAGGACTTTCCCGGGGGTCAGACACGTTGGGCCCACCAAATCCTTACGCACCAGGGTGGCCCGGCTACCAGAATCCAGTAAGGCCTCCACATCATGGTGATTCACAGTTACCGGGCAGGTGGGGGGGTCGATCTGGGCCGCCATCTACGACTCCCAAGAGCGAGGCAAAACGGTGTGTGGGTGCTGAGCTGGAGGACTCCGCAGTGGGCATAGGTTCATCGGCTGGTTTCCCACACTGCCAGGAGATATGTCCCATCTCCCCACACCGGTAACACTGTCGAGTTTCCCCCCTCCTGGTGTACTCTTCTTGGACCCGCCTGGTTTCTGGCTCCCCCCTGGAGCCGGGATAAGTCCTGACGTGGCTGGGTTCGAGACCTTGGGGGTCCTTTGGACGGGTTCTTCCCATTTGTGGTGGGGCCGCACTCCTGGGGTCTTTTCGGGAAGCATTCAGCATCTCCGCTGTGGCCTGGTACTTTTCCACAGCTTCCACGGTCAGATCAGCCGTGGTCAAGGCCTGTTGACTGATGAACCGTTTTGCCTCATAAGGCAGGGCGCGTAGGTAACGATCCACCACAACGGCCTCCACCACCGCCGCTGCTGTATTCCTCTGCGGATCCAGCCATTTCCTTGCGATTCGGACAAGTTCATGCATCTGCGCCCGAGGAGGTTGGTCTGGTTGGAAGGTCCAGCTGTGAAAGCGCTGGGCCATACCAAACTTTGTGAGTCCATATCTGCTGAGGATCTCAGACTTCAGGGCATCATAGTCAGTAACCTGGTCAGGGCCCAGGTCCCGGACAGCATTCAGCGATTCCCCGGTTAGAAAGGGGGGCTAACAGACCAACCCACTGTTGCTTGGGCCAGGCTTCCCTAGTGGCCGTGGCCTCAAATGCATGCAGGTATGCCTCAATGTCATCGGTAGCTCCCATCTTAGATATAAAGTCACTTGCCTTTATTGGGCGGGTATTTTGGACAACCCTCTGTCTCTGCAACTGCAATTCCTCTGCCTTCAGAAGGTTGGCTTTCTTTTGCTCCTCCAAGAGAGCCACGTTTGCTTGCATCTGGGCTTGCTGGCCAGCAACAAGGGCTTTCAATATGTCCTCCATTTCAGTCGGCGGGGAGCCTACGGCCAACTTGGAAAACTGGGTGATCAAACCTTCGGTATCCTCCTCTGACATGCACTATTAACGCTTGAGCTGCCCGTATTCTCCACCATCTGTGACGTCACGAGAGGCTACACAGCTTTCAGCGGGATTGCTCAAGTAGTGCAAGGAGACAAGGTTCAAACAAAACAAGGATTTTATTATAGGTCTTGGGAAATTAACTAAAATATAACAAAATTCTGTTCTCTTGTGGCTCTTTAAGGGTTAACCGTTCAGGGATGTCTCTTCCACATCCAAAATCATAATTCTCACTCGCTCAGATAACTTTTCCCCAGCCTTACTGTAGTCCACGTTGCAGCTAGTGTCCAACCCAGCAAAAAGTCCTTCCAAATGTCTCTCACGTATTTCCCACAGGTGCATATATCCAAAGGTGAGTATTTCCCAAAGGTAAGTATCTCCAAATCCTTATATTCCTCATGGAAGTGGACGTGCAGCACTCTTGTCCTCCAGAGAGCCCAGGTTGGAGACTGTGTCTCTTCACCCCCCACACACTCCCCTCAGTGTGTCTCTTCCCTTCCCAAACCTTCAGCTCATCAGCTCCTCATTTGTTTCAGCTGCGTGGGAAGATTGGCCATAGAGGGGTGGAGTTCCCGACCATACCAGCAGATGGAGCCATAGCTGTCTGGGTTTGCAGCCACCTCAGGGGGATGTAACGTCCCTCCAGGACACAGCCTCTCGTGACATCACAATATATATATATATATATATACAGTACCAGTCAAAAGTTTGGACACATCTACTCATTCCAGGTTTTTTCTTTCTTTTTTTCTACATTGAAATAACACATACGGAATCATGTAGTAACCAAAAAAGTGTTAAACAAATCAAAATATATTTTATATTTGAGATTCTTCAAATAGCAACCCTTTGCCTTGATGACAGCTTTGCACACTCTTGGCATTCTCTCAACCAGCTTCATGAGGTAGTCACCTGGAATGCATTTCAATTAACAGGTGTGCCTTCTTAAAAGTTCATTTATGGAATTTCTTTCCTTCTTAATGCGTTTGAGCCAATCAGTTGTGTTGTGACAAGGTAGTGGGGTATACAGAAGATAGCCCTATTTGGTAAAAGACTGAGTCCATATTATGGTAAGAACAGCTCAATTAAGCAAAGATAAATGACGGTCCATCATTACTTTAAGACATGAAGGTCAGTCAATACGGAATATTTCAAGAACTTTGAAAGTTTCTTCAAGTGCAGTCGCAAAAACCATCAAGCGCTATGATGAAACTGGCTCTCATGAAGACCGCCACAGGAAAGGAAGACCCAGAGTTACCGCTGCTGCAGAGGATAAGTTAATTAGTTACCAGCCTCAGAAATTGCAGCCCAAATAAATGCTTCACAGAGTTCAAGTAACAGACACATCTTAAAATCAACTGTTCAGAGGGGACTGTGTGAATCAGGCCTTCATGGTCAAATTGCTGCAAAGAAACCACTACTAAAGGACACCAATAAGAAGAAGAGACCTGCTTGGGCTAAGAAACACGAGCAATGGACATTAGACCAGTGGAAATTTGTCCTTTGGTCTGGAGTCCAAATTTGAGATTTTTGGTTCCAACCGCCGTGACTTTGTGAGATGTGGTGTGGGTGAACGGATGATCTCCGCATGTGTATTTCCCACCGTTTGGGATGAGTCGGACCGCAGAGTGAAGGAAAAGCAGCCAACAAGTGTCAGCATATGTGGGAACTCCTTCAAGACTGTTGGAAAAACATTCCAGGTGAAGCTGGTTGAGAGAATGCCAAGATTGTGCAAAGCTATCATCAAGGCAAAGGGTGGCTATTTGAAGAATCTGAAATATAACATATATTTTGATTTGTTTAACACTTTTTTGTTTACTACATCATTCCATATGTGTTATTTCATAGTTTTGATGTCTTCACTATTATTCTACAATGTCAAAAAATTTAAAATAAAGAAAAACCCTTGAATGAGTAGGTTTGTCCAAACCTTTGACAGGTAGTGTATATATATATATACTCACTACATGACCAAAAGTATATGGACACATGCTCATCGAACATCTCATTCCAAAATCATGGGCATTAATATGGAGTTGGTCCCCCTTTGCCTCTATAACAGCCTCCACTCTTCTGGGAAGGCTTTCCACTAGATTTTGGAACATTGCTGCGGGGACTTGCTTCCATTCAGCCACAAGAGCATTGGTGAGGTCGGAAACTGATGTTGTGCAATTAGGGTTGGCTCGCAGTCGGCGTTCCAATATATCCCAAAGGTGTTTGATGGGGTTAAGGTCAGGGCTCTGTGCAGGCCAGTCAAATTCTTCCACACCGATCACGACAAACCATTTCTGTATGGACCTCGCTTTGTGCACAGGGGAATTGTCATGCTGAAACAGGAAAGGGCCTTTCCCAAACTGTTACCACAAAGTTGGAAGCACAGAATCGTCTAGAATGTCATTGTTAAGATTTCCCTTCACTGGAACTAAGGGGCCTAGTCCAAACCATGAAAAACAGCCCCAGACCATTATTCCTCCTCCACCAAACTTTACAGTTGGCACTACGCATTTGGGCAGGTAGCATTCCCTCGCATCCGCCAAACCCAGATTCGTCCATCGGGCAGCCAGATGGTGAAGCATGATACATCACTCCAGAGAACGCGTTTCCATTGTTCCAGAGTCCAATGGCGTCGAGCTTTACACCACTCCAGCCGACGCTTTGCATTGTGCATGGTGATCTTAGGCTTGTGTGCAGCTGCTTGGTCATTGAAACCCATTTCATTAAGCTCCCGATGAACAGTTCTGGTGCTGACGTTGCTTCCAGAGGCAGTTTGGAACTCGGTAGTGAGTGTTGCAACCAAGGACAGAGGATTTTTACGCGCTTTAGCACTCGGCGGTCCTGTTCTGTTATCTTGTGTGGCCTACCACTTTGCGGCTGAGCCGCTGTTGCTCCTATACGTTTCCACTTCACAATAACAGCACTTACAGTTGACCGGGGAAGGTGGCATTCTATGACAGTGCCACGTTGAAAGTCACTGAGCTCTTCAGTCAGGCCATTCTACTGCCAATGTTTGTCTATGGAGATTGCATGGCCGTGTGCTCAGTTTGATACACCTGTCAGGAACGGGTGTGGCTGAAATAGCTTAATCCACTAATTTGAAGGAGTGTCCACATAATTTGGTATATATAGTGTATGTGATGGGATGTATAGGCATTATGGACAGTATGTGGATAGAATATGTAGTATATCTGTAGAATATGTAGGATAGAATAGTATATATACAGCAATAGGTGAATAGGATGGCATTGACTAGAATACAGTATATACATTTGAAATGAGTAAAACAGTATGTAAACAATATTAAAGTGATGAGTGTTCTATTATTAAAGTGATCAGTGCTAAAAGACGACGCAATGCTAAAAGTCCTGAGAGATTTATCCACTGCATCAACAGAGGGCCCCTGACAAACTTCCAGCTCTTCTACCCGATGTAGTAGACAGTCCACTGCAAGGGGCAGAGCCACGCAGAGGGGTATGGTGGTGGTACACCGCGAATCCCCACCCACAAAACAGGATTTGTCAGAATCCAGAGGGGATGTCCTCATACAACCATAACTCCTTCGGCCTACATTACGGGAAATTATAGTTACTAGGAGGGGCTTTAAGTCTCTTAGTTATATTATATGGAAACTCTTGAGTAAATGAGGGATACAAAGCATATTGAAAGCAGCGAAGCACAGGTGTTGTTCCTGAGTTAATTAAGTAACTAATATATCATCATGCTTAGGGTCTTGTATATAAATGCTGGGCAGTCCATTATTTTGGCCATTATTTTGTCGACCATGGCTATGCGCCCATAGGATGACAATGTCCCCATCCACAGGGAACGAATGGTTTGAGGGGCATGACAATTATGTAAGTGTCGGGTGCGGCAGGTAGCTTAGTGGTTAAGAGCGTTGTGTCAGTAACCGAAAGGTCGCTGGTTCTAATCCCCGAGCCGACTAGGTGAAAAATCTGTCGATGTGCCCTTGAGCAAGGCACTTAACCCTAATTGCTCCTGTAAGTCGCTCTGGATAAGAGCGTCTGCTAAATGACTAAAATGTAATGTAGACCATATGCCAAGGCCATCTCAGTCACCAGATCTCAACCCAATTGAGACAACAGGACCTTTACCAGGTCAGAGACCTGAAAGACTAGGGGCTAGATTAAATCTGTGTAAAGGTAATTTCCGATTGAGCTGACATAGAAAGAAAGACCTTGGTTCAACAGACCACAATGCATTGAGTTAACTGGCTCTTGAAATCATAATATCTGAATTTGATAAGCAGCATTTTCTTAAAATGAAGAGTTTCATTCCAAAACTCTATATATCCATTTTCAGAAATGGTAAATTAGCTTTTATTGTTTAAAGACATTATGGAAGAGATTGGTGTGTTTTTTTACTATATCTATTCATTACATTTACGTCATTTAGCAGACGCTCTTATCCAGAGCGACTTACAGTTAGTGAATATATATATATATTTTTTTATACTGGCCCCCCGTGGGAATCGAACCCACAACCCTGGCGTTGCAAACGCCATGCTCTATCAACTGAGCTACATCCCTGCCGGCCATTCCCTCCCCTACCCTGGACGACGCTGGGCCAATTGTGCGCCGCCCATGAGTCTCCCGGTCGCGGCCGGCTGCGACAGAGCCTGGATTCGAACCAGGATCTCTAGTGGCACAGTTAGCGCTGCGATGCAGTGCCTTAGACCACTGCGCCACTCAGGAGATTCATGGCATGGGGTTGGTCAATGACAGACACGTATTTGTTTAAAATCTATCACTTGATGGTTTCATTTCAGAGAGCCAAATAATCGTGTTTTTTTGCTAAACGCTATATATGTGCCTCACTCTCAGAGAAATAAGTAGTTCTGCTAGGTTCTACACAGTCAAATATAACAAATATCCACATTTTTAAGAATGAAGTGTACAAATGATACATTTGTGACATCAATATATATAAAACAAAAATGTGTTCACGGCGATACACCCTGATGTTAATGCAACTATATGGACTACTGCATACAGATTGTTTGAGTAATGAGGTCACTTTTACTCTCAAATCAAATCAAATGTTATTTGTCACATGCTGCGTAAACAACAGGTGTAGACTAACAGTGAAATGTTACAAGCCCTCCCCAACAAGGCAGAGCGAAAAAAAAATGTTGAAAAAATCAAACAAAATTTAGGGTAGCTATTGGATAACTATTTAACCCATTACAGTCAATGTACGCGTTCGTGAAAGTCTCACCCTTCCACAGAGCGGTCATATAAGTGTATAGCCCAAACTGTTCGAACGCTAAAGACAGAAGTTGGCAGATTGGCTGTACCGACTTCAGACGAGTCCCAAAATGCTTGTGGGGGTCTTGGGACTGGTAGGGAAAACCATCGTGTTCGTGAGAGTCTCATCTTTCCATATAGGGGTCATAATAGTTTGTAGGCCAAACCGTTCTGATGCTACAGACAAACACAACTCTAGCTCTGTCACCTTTCACCGCATATGGAATGCAAAAAACCAGGAGATTTGTGCATGTGCTGACCAACTGGCAAGTGTCTTCACTGACATTTTCAACATGTCCCTGACTGAGTCTGTAATACCAACATGTTTCAAGCAGACCACCATAGTCCCCGTGCCCAAGGACTCTAAGATAACCTGCCTAAATGACTACCGACCCGTAGCACTGACGTCTGTAGCCATGAAGTGCTTTGAAAGGCTGGTCATGGCTCACAACAACAGCATTATCCCAGAAACCCTAGACCCACTCCAATTTGCATACCGCCCCAACAGATCCACAGATGATGCAATCTCTATTGCACTCCACACTGCCCTTTCCCACCTGGACAAGAGGAACACCTACGTGAGAATGCTATTCATTGACTACAGCTCAGCATTCAACACCATAGTGCACTCTAAGCTCATCACTAAGCTAAGGATCCTGGGACTAAACACCTCCCTCTGCAACTGGATCCTGGACTTCCTGACGGGCCGCCCCCAGGTGGTAAGGGTAGGTAACAACACATCTGCCACACTGATCCTCAACACGGGGCCCCCTCAGGGGTGCGTGCTCAGTCCCCTCCTGTACTCTCTGTTCACCCATGACTGCATGGCCAGGCACGACTCCAACACCATCATTAAGTTTGCCGACGACACAACAGTGGTAGGCCTGATCACTGACAACGATGAGACAGCCTATAGGGAGGAGGTCAGAGATCTGGCCGTGTGGTGCCAGGACAACAACCTCTCCCTCAACGTGACCAAGACAAAGGAGATGATTGTGGACTACAGGAAAAAAAAGAGGACTGAGCACGCCCCCATTCTCATCGACGGGGCTGTAGTGGAACAGGTTGAGAGCTTCAAGTTCCTTGGTGTCCACATCACCAACGAACTATCATGGTCCAAACACACCAAGACAGTCGTGAAGAGGGCACGACAAAGCCTATTCCCCCTCAGGAGACTGAAAAGATTTGGCATGGGTCCTCAGATCCTCAAAAAAATTCTACAGCTGCACCATCGAGAGCATCCTGACTGGTTGCATCACCGCCTGGTATGGCAACTGCTTGGCCTCCGACCGCAAGGCCCTACAGAGGGTAGTGCGTACGGCCCAGTACATCACTGGGGCAAAGCTTCCTGCCATCCAGGACCTCTATACCAGGCGGTGTCAGAGGAAGGCCCTCAAAATTGTCAAAGACTCCAGCCACCCTAGTCATAGACTGTTCTCTCTGCTACCGCACGGCAAGCGGTACCTGAGTGCCAAGTCTAGGTCCAAAAGACTTCTCAACAGCTTCTACCCCCAAGCCATAAGACTCCTGAACAGCTAATCATGGCTACCCGGACTATTTGCACTGCCGCCCCACCCCATCCTTTTTACGCTGCTGCTACTCTGTTAATTATTTATGCATAGTCACTTTAACTCTACCCACATGTACATATGACCTCAACTACCTCAACTAGCCGGTGCCCCCGCACATTGACTCTGCAACGGTACCCCCCTGTATATATAGCCTCCCTACTGTCACTTTATTTTACTTCTGCTCTTTTTTTTCTCAACACTTATTTTGTTGTTGTTGTTTTATTTTTACTTTTTTTTGTTTAAAATAAATGCACTGTTGGTTAAGGGCTGTAAGTAAGCATTTCACTGTAATGTCTGCACCTGTTGTATTCGGCGCATGTGACCAATAAAATTTGATTTGATTTGATTTGAAAACCCCCAGATATCTCTATCTTAAATTCACGGATTTTAATGGGGATTTCTAACTAATTAGTCTTATAGATTCGTGGTAGAAGTAATTCAGGGTCCTGTTGGTTCCAGACTTGGTGCATCGGTACTGCTTGCCGTGCGGTAGCAGAGAGAACAATCTATGGCTTGGGTGGCTGGAGTCTTTGAAAATGTTTAGGGCCTTCCTCTGACACCTCCTGGTATAGAGATGTGCTGGGCCGTACGCATTACCTTCTGTAGCGCCTTGCGGTTGGATGCCAAACAGTTGCCATATCAAGCGTTGATGTAGCCAGTCAAGATGCTCTCAATGGTGCAGCTGTATAACTTTTTGAGGATCTGAGTGCCCATGCCAAATCTTTTCCGCATCCTGAGGGGGTCTCTGACCTCCTCCCTGTAGGCTGTCTCATCGTCGTCGTTGATCAGGCCTACCACCATCATGTCGTATGCAAACTTAATGATGGTGTTGGAGTCGTGCGCCGCCATGCAGTCGTGGGTGAACAGGGAGTACAGGAGGGGACTAAGCACACACCCCTGAGAGGCCCCTGTGTTGTGGGTCAGCGTGGCAGATGTGTTGTTGCCTACCCTTACCATCTGGAGGTGGCCCATCAGGAATTCCAGGATCCAATTGCAGAGGGAGGTGTTTAATCCCAGGGTCCTTAGCTTAATGATGAGCTTGGAGGGAACAATGGTGTTGAACGCTGAGCTGTAGTCAATAAACAGCATTCTCACGTAGGTGTTCAGTTTGTCCATGTGGGAAGGGCAGCATGGAGTGCAATAGAGATTGCATCATCTTTGGATCTGTTGGGACGGTATGTGAATTGGAGTGGGTCCAGGGTGTCTGGGATGATGGTGTTGATGTGAGCCATGACCAGCCTTTACAAGCATTTCATGGCTACAGATGTGAGTGCTACAGGGTGATAGTCATTTAGACAGGTTAGCTTGGCATTATTGGGCACAGGGACTATGGTGGTCTGCTTGAAACATGTAGGTATTACAGACTGGGTCAGGGAGAGGTTGAAAATGTCAGTGACGACACTTTCCAGCGCATTCTCTGAGTACGCGTCCTGGTAATCCGTCTGGCCCTGCGGCCTTGTGAATGTTGACCTGTTTAAAGGTCTTACTCACATCGTCTACGGAGAGCGTGATCACGTAGTCGTCCAGAACAGCTGGTGCCCTCATGCATAATTCAGTGTTGCTAGCCTCGAAGCATGCATAGAAGGTATTTAGCTGGTCTGGTAGGCTCACATCACTGGACAGCTCGCAGCTGGGTTTCCCTTTGTAATCCATGATAGTTTGCAAGCCCTGCCACATCCGATGAGCGTCAGAGCCAGTGTAGTAGGATTCGAGCTTCGTCCTGTATGAATACTTTGCCTGTTTGATGGTTCGTCGGAGGGCATAGCGGGATTACTTATAAGTGTCCGAATTAGTGTCCTGCTCCCTGAAAGCGTCAGCTCTAGCCTTTAGCTCAGTGCAGATGTTGCCTGCAATCCATGGTTTCTGGTTGGGATATGTACGTATGGTCACTGTGGGGACAACGTCGTCGATGCACTTATTAATGAAGCCAGTGACTGATGTGGTAAACTTCTCAATGCCATCGGATAAATCCTGGAACATATTCCGATCCATGCTAGAGAAACAGTCCAGTAGCTTAGCATCCGCTTCATCAGTCCACCTCCGTATTAAGCGCGACACTGGTACTTTCTGTTTGAGTTTTTGCTTGTAAGCAGGAATCAGGAGGATAGAGTTATGGTCAGATTTGCCAAATGGAGGGCGAGGGAGAGCTTTGTATGCATCTTTGTGTGTGGAGTAAAGGTGATCTAGAGTTTTTTTTGCCTCTAATTGCACAGGTGACATGCTGGTAGAAATGAGTTAAAATTGATTTCAGTTGTCCTGCATTAAAGTCACCGCCCACTAGGAGCGCCGCCTCTGGGTGAGTACTTTCTTGCTTGCTTATGGCCCTATACAGCTCATTGAGTGTGGTCTTAGTGCCAGCATCGGTTTGTGGTGGTAAATAGACAGCTACAAAAAATATGGATGAAAACTCTCTTGGTAAGTAGTGTGCTCTACAGCTTATCATGGGGTATTCTAACTCAGGTGAGCAGAACATCAACACTTCCTTAATGTTAGAGATTGCACACCAGTCGTTGTTAACAAAGAGACACACACCCCTCCTCTGAGCTTCCCCGACTCAGCTTTTCTGTCCTGCCAGCTAGATTTATATTTACCATGTCCTTGTTCAGTCTCGATATTACTGTTCTTCAGATCACGTTGATAGGATAGTGTTGAACGGACCTCATCCAGTTTATTCTCCAGTGATTGCACGTTCGCCAAATAAAATGGAGGATAGAGGCAATTTATCCACTCTCCAACGTAGTCTCGTCAGGTATCCTGTACGCCTGCCTTTATAGTGCAGTCTCCTACTCCTTCAAGTGTCAGGGATTTGGACCTGGTCCGCGATAGTCAATGTGTCTTTCCCCTCTGACTCATTGAAGTAGAAGTCCTTGTCCAAATCGATGTTAGTGATAGCTGATCTGATGTCCAGAATCTCTATGGCGGAAACATTATGTACAAAAAAAGTTACGAAAAATAGCACAATTGGTCAGGAGTCCGTAAAACGGTCGCCAACCCCACTGGCGCCATTATAATCATATAATTATCTGTGACTCAGGAAGATACATCTGTGGACAAAACACCACAAATGTCCTAATATCTGAGAGATGGTATAAATTAACCCCCTAAGGTCGATGTCCGCGCTCCCACTGAAATCTAATTAGCATAATACAAAAATCCCCATAGAAATCTGTCAGCTAAAGCTAGAGATATGTTTTTTTTTGCATTGGATGCATCTCAATCAGCTTTCACCTATGTCACACTTCAGCATCTGCGGTGAAAGGTGACAGAGCTAGAGCGATGTTTGTCAGACCATGAGACATCCCGAAAATCGTCCAAACGGTTTGGCATAAAAACTATTATGACCCCTCCATAGAAAGATGAGACTCTCACGAACACGATTGTGTTCTCCATTTTGCTCTATATATTTATTTATTTATTTATTATCCCAGCAAACAGGGGATGTCCTGAGACATTTGGTGACATTCCCATTAGGTCCCTTAAGGGTTTTGGTGCAACGTTATCCTCACTGATGTTCTGAGAACGTTCTAAGACAAACCGTCCCTAGGAGGGGTGCATCACTTGAGTGGGTTGAGTCACTGGGGTGATCTTCCTGTCCGGTTTGTCGCTCCCTCTGGCTCATGCAGTGGAGGAGATCTTCGTAGGCTATACTCAGCCTTATCTCAGGGTAGTAGGTTGGTGGTCTGTTGATATCCCTCTGGTGGTGTGGGGGCTGTGCTTTGGCAACGTGGGTGGGTTTATATCCTGCCTGGTTGGCCCTGTCGGGGGGTATCGTCGGACAGGGCCATAGTGTCTCTTGACCCCCCCTGTCTCAGCCTCCAGTATCTATGCTGCAATAGTCTATGTGCCGGGGGCTAGGGTCAGTCTGTTATATCTGGTGTTATTCTCCTGTCTGATCCTGTGTCCTGTGTGAATTTAAGTATGCTCCCTTTAATTATCTTTCTCTTCCTCTCTCCCTCCCATCCTGGAGGACCTGAGCCCTAGGACCATGCCTCAGGACTACCTGGCCTGATGACTCCTTGCTGTCCCCAGTCCACCTGGTCATGCTGCTGCTCCAGTTTCCACTCTTCTGCCTGCGGCTATGGAACCCTGACCTGTTCACCGGACGTGCTACCTTGTCCCAAACCTGCTGTTTTCAACTCTTTCTCTCTACCGCACCTGCTATTTCAACCTCGAAATGCCCGGCTATGAAAAGCCAAGTGACATTTACTCCTGATGTACTGACCTGTTGCAACCTCTACAACCACTGTGATTATTATTTGACCATGGTGGTCATCTATGAACGTTTGAATATCTTGGAGAAAAATCTGGCCTTAATGGCCATATACTGTTATAATCTCCACCCAGCACAGCCAGAAGGGGACTGGCCCCTCCTCAGTGCCTGGTTCCTCTCTACGTTTCTTCCTAGGTTTCTGCCTTTCTAGGGAGTTTTTCCTAACCACCGTGCTTCTACATCTGCATTTGTGATGAGTGTAATAGAAGGAGTCAGGCGCAGGAGGGTAATCACCGAATGCAGAGTTTATTCCGTCGTACACAAATAGCGCTGGAATAGCGACAAACGAAACAGGCACAGGGGAAAATCTACCCTGGCAATACAAGGTAACGGTAGCTCCAACAATAACAAGCACAGGGGAAATATCTACCCTGGCAATAACAAGGTATGAGTAGCTCCACCGAGCTACCCTACTCTCACAATTAACAATCACCCACAAGGACAAGGGGGGCAGAAGGAACACTTATACACGGACTAATGAGGGGATATGAACCAGGTGTGTGTGATTGTCAAGACAAGACAAATGGAATGATGAATAATGGAGCGGCAGTGGCTAATAAGCCGGTGACGACGAACGCCGAAGCCTGCCCGATTAAGGAGGGGAGGCAGCCTCGGCGGAAGTCGTGACAGCATTGCTTGCTGTTTGGGGTTTTAGGCTGGGTTTCTAAATAGCACTTTGTGACATTTGCTGATGTAAAAAGGGCTTTATAAATAAAATGTCACCTTCCGCAGCAATTACAGCTGCAAGTCTCTTGGGGTATGTCTCTATAAGCTTGGCACATCTAGCCACTGGGATTTTGCCCATTCTTCAAGGCAAAACTGCTCCTGCTCCTTCAAGTTGGATGGGTTCCGCTGGTGTACAGCAATCTTTAAGTCATACCACAGATTTTCAATTGGATTGAGGTCTGGGCTTTGACTAGGCCATTCCAAGACATTTAAATGTTTCCCCTTAAACCACTCAAGTGTTGCTTTAGCAGTATGCTTAGGGTCATTGTCCTGCCGGAAGGTGAACCTCCGTCCCAGTCTCAAATCTCTGGTGACTGAAACAGGTTTCCCTCAAGAATGTCCCTGTATTTAGCACCATCCATCATTCCTTCAATTCTTACCAGTTCACCAGTCCCTGCCGATGAAAAACATGCCCACAGCATGATGCTGCCAACACCATGCTTCATTGTGGGGATGGTGTTCCTGGGGTGATGAGAGGTGTTGGGTTTGCGCCAGACATAGCGTTTTCCTTGATGGCCAAAAAGCTCAATTTTAGTCTCATCTGACCAGAGTACCTTATTCTATATGTTTGGGGAGTCTCCCACATGCCTTTGGCGAACACCAAACGTAATTGCTAATTTTTTTCTTTAACTAATGGCTTTTTTCTGGCCACTCTTCCGTAAAGCCTGGATCTGTGGTGTGTATGGCTTAAAGTGGTCCTATGGACAGATACTCCAATCTCCGCTGTGGAGTTTAGCAGCTCCTTCAGGGTTATCTTTGGTCTCTTTGTTGCCTCTCTGATTAATGCCCCCCGTACTTCTCCACAACTTTGTCCCTGACCTGTTTGGAGAGCTCCTTGGTCTTCATGGTGCTGCTTGCTTGGTGGTGCCCCTTGCTTAGTGGTGTTGCAGACTCTGGGGCCTTTCAGAACAGGTGTATATATACTGAGATCATGTGACAGATCATCTGACACTTAGATTGCACACAGGTGGACTTTATTTAACTAATTATGTGACTTCTAAAGGTAATTGGTTGCACCAGATCTTATTTAGAGGCTTCATAGCAAAGGGGGTGAATACATATGCGCGCACCACTTTTCCGTTATTTATTAAATTTTTAAACAAGTTATTTTTTTTATTTCACTTCACTAATTTGGACTATTTTGTGTATGTCCATTACATGAAATCCAAATAAAAATCCATTTAAATGACAGGTTGTAATGCAACAAAATAGGAAAAATGCCAAGGGGGATGAATACTTTTGCAAGGCACTGTACGTTCAAAACACTGTATTTGAAAAGCACTTTATGTGTCGGTGTCCCTAGCTGTGACTGTAGTGCGACTTACAAAAAACATCTAGTCAGCGGCAGTCCTGTGGGCGGAAACTGCTCGTTGATGACAGATGTTGAAGGAGAATGGCAAGAGTCGTGCAAGCTAACAGGCGGGCCACAAACAGACAAGTAATGGCGCAGCGCCACAGTGGTGTGCAGAATGGCATCTTGGAACGCACAACTCGTCGGTCCTTGTCATGGATGGGCTGTTGCAGCAGACAACCAGAATGGGTTCCACTCCAATCAGCTAAAAACAAGAAGAAGTGGCTCCAGTGGGCACACGATCACCAACACTGGACAATTGAGGAGTGGAAAATCTTCACCTGGTCCTACGAATCCCGGTTCCTGTTGCGTCATGCTGATGGCAGAGTCAGGATTTGGCGTAAGCAGCATGAGTCCATGGCCCCATCCTGCTTGGTGTCAACGGTACAAGCTGGTGGTGGTGGTGTAATGGAGTGGGAAATGTTTTTCTGGCAAACGTTAGGTCCCTTGATACCAATTGAGCAACGTGCCCCAAATAATTCAGGCTGTTGTGGAGGCAAAGGGGAGTACGACCCGGTACTAGATGGGTGGACCTAATAAACTGGCCACTGGGTGTATATTCTGTAATATCTCACTTACAGTGGGGGTAAAAGTATTTAGTCAGCCACCAATTGTGCAAGTTCTCCCACTTAAAAAGATGAAAGAGGCCTGTAATTTTCATCATAGGTACACGTCAACTATGACAGACAAATTGAGAAAAGAAAATCCAAAAAATCACATTGTAGGATTTTTTATGAATTTATTTGCAAATTATGGTGGAAAATAAGTATTTGGTCACCTACAAACAAGCAAGATTTCTGGCTCTCACAGAACTGTAACTTCTTCTTTAAGAGGCTCCTCTGTCCTCCACTCGTTACCTGTATTAATGGCACCTGTTTGAACTTGTTATCAGTATAAAAGACACCTGTCCACATCCTCAAACAGTCACACTCCAAACTCCACTATGGCCAAGACCAAAGAGCTGTCAATGGACACCAGAAACAACAATTGTAGACTTGCACCAGGCTGGGAAGACTGAATCTGCAATAGGTAAGCAGCTTGGTTTGAAGAAATCAACTGTGGGAGCAATTATTAGGAAATGGAAGACATACAAGACCACTGATAATCTCCCTCGATCTGGGGCTCCACGCAAGATCTCACCCCGTGGGGTCAAAATGATCACAAGAACGGTGAGCAAAAATCCCAGAACCACACGGGGGGACCTAGTGAATGACCTGCAGAGAGCTGGGACCAAAGTAACAAAGCCTACCATCAGTAACACACTACGCCGCCAGGGACTCAAATCCTGCAGTGCCAGACGTGTCCCTCCTGCTTAAGCCAGTACATGTCCAGGCCCGTCTGAAGTTTGCTAGAGTGCATTTGGATGATCCAGAAGAGGATTGGGAGAATGTCATATGGTCAGATGAAACCAAAATATAACTTTTTGGTAAAAACTCAACTCGTCGTGTTTGGAGGACAAAGAATGCTGAGTTGCATCCAAAGAACACCATACCTACTGTGAAGCATGGGGGTGGAAACATCATGCTTTGGGGCTGTTTTTCTGCAAAGGGACCAGGACGACTGATCCATGTAAAGGAAAGAATGAATGGGGCCATGTATCGTGAGATTTTGAGTGAAAACCTCCTTCCATCAGCAAGGGCATTGAAGATGAAACGTGGCTGGGTCTTTCAGCATGACAATGATCCCAAACACACCGCCCGGGCAACGAAGGAGTGGCTTCGTAAGAAGCATTTCAAGGTCCTGGAGTGGCCTAGCCAGTCTCCAGATCTCAACCCCATAGAAAATCTTTGGAGGAGTTGAAAGTCCGTGTTGCCCAGCGACAGCCCCAAAACATCACTGCTCTAGAGGAGATCTGCATGGAGGAATGGGCCAAAATACCAGCAACAGTGTGTGAAAACCTTGTGAAGACTTACAGAAAACGTTTGACCTGTGTCATTGCCAACAAAGGGTATATAACAAAGTATTGAGAAACTTTTGTTATTTACCAAATACTTATTTTCCACCATAATTTGCAAATAAATTCATAAAAAATCCTACAAGGCCTCTCTCATCTTTTTAAGTGGGAGAACTTGCACAATTGGTGGCTGACTAAATACTTTTTTCCTCCACTGTATCTCTGCTGGAAAGCACAGAAAGTGCTTAATTTATGGCTAGTTGAAAAACCCTGTCAAGCATTTCAAGAGATCCTTTTAATATTGCCCTAGGTCTACTAAGCTAACATATGGAATTGTTTTAAGATGGTCATAACATGGATAATTTTGCTATTTGATATAGAATTTTAGGACCCCTGTAGGTATCTACTATAGCCCATCGAAATGCATGAAATACACATTCATAAATGGAAAAACAGACAGAAAAAAATAAATCATAAAGAATTAGGTTTTGAAGTGTATTTCCTATATCTAGGAGATATAAGAAAGCTAAGGAAATTGTTTTGTTTTTGGACACATATTTAACCGTTCGGACTGTGCAACGTTTTTGTGAGAAGAATGATTTTCAGGATGTCTTATGGTCTGACAAACACAGCTGTAGCTCGGCCACCTTCCACCGCAGATGCGAATGACTGGTGGATTGAGATTGAGACAGATACAGTATCTCTAGCTTAAACTGACGGATTTTGATGGCAATTATTTTACTATGTTACTTAGATTGACGCACGAGTGTGTCAATATACTCTTAAAGCTGTTATGAAAAGCCAGTTAATAATTTAAAAGTACGTCTAAATGCATTTTTCTTTTCAATTTGTGGGTTAGGCTACTGTTGAATGAACATGAGAATAGACAAACCCTTTGAATGCATTTGATTTATCAAGGTAGGATTTTGTTTTGATGAGACACTTTTTTTATGTTTCAAACTGAATTTTTCAGTAATTTGATTGTTGATATGGACATTTTGTTAGAACCTTATTCATTATGTTTTGTGCGCCGCAATTGGAAGAATTGTAAATCCAATGTGAAAGGCGATGGAGTTTGGGTTGCAAATTATTAAATGAAATGTTGGTATTTACATTTGGTGAACATTTTGGTTAATAGCCTATGTCACTCTGGTTGTTGGAGCAACAGTATCTGTTGTTTGGTGAACTTGGGCTTCATCAAGGTTTATTTGTGAACAATAAGCTTTCATAATAGCCCGTCCCTATCCAGCCACTGACCTCACCGCACACATTTTAGTAGACGCTCTTATCCAGAGCGACTTACAGTTAGTGCATACATTATTTTTTTCATACTGGCCCCCCGTGGGAATCAAACCCACAACCCTGGTGTTGCAAACGCCATGCTCTACCAACTGAGCTACATCCCTGCCGGCCATTCCATCCCCTACCCTGGACGAATTGTGTGCCGCCCCATGGGTCTCCCGGTCGCAGCCGGCTACGACAGAGCCTGGATTCGAACAAGGATATCTAGTGGCACAGCTAGCACTGCGATGCAGTGCCTTAGACCACTGCGCCACTCGGGAGGACAAAATACACACACGCACGCACGCACGCACGCACGCACGCACGCACGCACGCACGCACGCACACACACACACACACACACACACACACACACACACACACACACACACACACACACACACACACACACACACACACACACACACACACACACACACACACACACACACACACACACACACACACACACACACACACACACACACTGATTCAACAATGGTAAAAATGTAGGGTAAGGGTCAGACACACAGAGAAATATGACTGCGGATAGGTACTTAGCACCTCTGCCCAGAGTGTCGGCAGTTTTTTGTTGTTCACATACAACAGTTTTACCTCCGATTTGCATCGTTTAAATACTCCAGGCCACAAGGTGGCAGTAGCTTGTTTGGCTTGTGCCTGTTGTAGCTAACGTAAGCTAACTAACAAGCTGTGCTAATGTTGTTGCTAGCTCGCTAGAATTTGGAATAAACCCTTGTTGATACTAACCAGATGGCCACAACTAGATAACTAGCAACATTATAATTAAATCCCAATGGACTCGTTTTTCAAAGAAGCAGCTGCCTTTTAGTTGTCAAGAGTCAGTGGAGTAGCTAGCTAGCTATGTTGTGCTAAATATCGATGCTAACCGTAACGTTAGCTAGCAAGCAACTGGCACTTGCTAGATAAATACTGTAAATACTGTAGCTTGGTAAAGCTTTTGTATTATGTGCATTGTGCTACACTTTCTAACCCATTCGTTGCATATGATGTGTGTGTGACTGTTTGCCTCAGTTAGCAAGCTAACATTAGCTAGCTAGCTAACTAATGAGCAGGTGCACATTATCAAACTGAACCTAACAGAAAAATCCTTCTTCAATCACAAAACTCCTTAGCTAGATGTAAAAGATGTAAAGACTTAATCAATGATTTTTGTTTTTATTATGCAGCTTTATTGTTTTAGTTAGAACAATTTTGATGAAAAGGGGGTGGATTTCACTGGGAAAAGTACCCTATTTCTCCCCTTTTCTTGTCACTTCTGTCAGCTCCTTCACGTGAAGGTTTGTGCTCTCTGATTGTCTCAAAGCCAAGTTCTCGGCCACTGATGAGCATTGCGATACGGCAGGTCGTCGGTACACAGCAGGGACGTTTTTTGTTCTAGCAAGATAAGGAATGGCCTCTTACTGTGCTAAGTAGCTATCAGCAGTCAGATTTCTCTGTGTGTCTGTACCATTACTTGCGTAATCCCGGTTCTATGAGAATATGAGTGTTTCACTATGGGATACGCCTGGCCTTGTCCACAAGTTTGAAGTAACCAATCACACAGCATCTGTTGGAGACTGACAGGTTGAGTTGTGTTTGATGTGATCCCCTCTCCTCCATAAAGGGAGCCACTCGTCCGCCAACTGGTCATCGAGCATGCCTCTCTTCCTTGCACTCTTGCCAGCAGGGAAAAGCTGTGAGACATCTCACTCATATTCTCATAGAACCGGGTTTAGGCAAGTAACCCTAAATTCTATTTCAAATACTCGTTTCGATGTCTCACTATGGGATATGGCCAACTCTCGTAATACAGACATGCTCTCCGAGGCCAGGGTCAGTTCCAACAGCATGACCCCTCAGAGGCGACATCTAGTCGGTAAAAAACCCTCACGCAAATCTCTTGTAAAGAGATGCCCTCGCACAGTGCTCAAGAGTTAGTCAAACCACTGTTAGAATGAGCCCACAAGCTCTCCGGCGGATGTAACCCCCCTTGTAAACCAATATAATAGCCTCCATTATCTGAAGGGATAGCCGTTAACGAGGAGCCCACCTTTGCAGGGGGCGGGGCACCCCAGACAGGAAGAGTATGTCACTCTTGCGCCATGCTCTCGTTCTATCCAAATAGATTCACAACGTGTATACTGGACACGGTGGAGATGCCCTTCTTCCATAGAGGAGAAGGGCAGCGGGTGTAAAACCATAAGGATCTTTCTTTAAACTAGGGTACCAGTGAGCATTTATTGTAGTGGACAACTTTTTGGAGCTGTTACAAAGTCATGGATATTAATTAGATTTTTTTTTCATTCAAATAAATAATTATATAAAGGGAGAACATAGACACATTCAAAATGTAGCCTATGACCCCTGGCTTGTGCTGTGCAGCTCCCCTCTCAGCTCATACTGGGTGTCTGTTTCTTCGCACTCCCCATATTTTTTAGCATCAACACCAAGTTTGTGTAGCCAAAAGGCTCACGATTCCTTTATTTTATGCTATGGCTATATTTGGATATTATGTAGTTTTGTGTTTTGACCAAGATTTTATTTTGTTAAAAGCCTGATTTATTCTTGGCCTACTGTATGTCGGGTACTGATGTACACTACCAGTCAAAACTTTGGACACACCTACTCATTCAAGGATTTTTCTTTATTTTACTATTTTCTACATTGTAGAATAATACATATGGAATCATGAAGTAACCAAAAAAGTGTTAAACAAATCAAAATATACTTTATATTTGAGATTTGTCAAATAGACCCCTTTGCCTTGATGACAAATTTGCACACTCTTGGCATTCTCTCAACCAGCTTCATCTGGAATGCTTTTCCAACAGTCATGAAGGAGTTCCCACATATGCTGAGCACTTGTTGGCTGCTTTTCCTTCACTCTGCGGTCCGACTCATCCCAAACCATCTCAATTGGGTTGAGATCGGGGGATTGTGGAGGCCAGGTCATCTGATGCAGCACTCCATCACTCTCCTTCTTGGTAAAATAGCCTTTACACAGCCTGGAGGTGTGTTGGGTCATTGTCCTGTTGAAAAACAAATGATAGTGTCACTAAGCCCAAACCAGATGGGATGGCGTATCACTGCAGAATGCAGTGGTATCCATGCTGGTTAAGTGTGCCTTGAATTCTAAATAAATCACAGACAGTGTCACCAGCAAAGCATCCCCACACCATAACACCTCCTCCTCCATGGTTTACGGTGGGAAATACACATGCGGAGATCATCTGTTCACCCACACCACGTCTCTCAAAGGCACAGCGGTTGGAACCAAAAATCTCAAATTTGGACTCCAGACTAAAGGACATATTTTCACCGGTCTCATGTCCATTGCTTGTGTTTCTTGGCCCAAGCAAGTCTCTTCTTCTTATTGGTGTCCTTTAGTAGTGGTTTCTTTGCATCAATTCGACCATTGATGGCCTGATTCAGTCTCCTCTGAACAGTTGATGTTGACATGTGTCTGTTACTTGAACTCTGTGAAGCATTTATTTGGGCTGCAATTTCTGAGGCTGGTAACTCTAATGAACTTATCCTCTGCAGCAGAGGTAACTCAGGGTCTTTCATTCCTGTGGCGGTCCTCATGAGAGCCAGTTTCATCATAGCGCTTGATGGTTTTTGCGACTGCCCTTGAAGAAACGTTCAAAGTACTTGAAATGTTCCAAATTGACTGACCTTCATGTCATAAAGTAATGATGGACTGTCGTTTCTCTTTGCTTATTTGAGCTGTTCTTGCCATAATATGGACTTGGTCTTTTACCAAATAGGGCTATCTTCTGTATACCACCCCTACCTTGTCACAACACAACTGATATTAACCCAATGAGTCCCACCATAACGACGGCGCATTTTGGACTTCTAACCCATTGTGTGTTTGAGCTACATACCTCCGGATTGTACCATTGGATGTGTCTATTTATTCTGCATCCGTAGATACCAACCATTAGTGCAATGAGTATACCAAACATTAGGAACACCTTCATAATACTAAGTAGCACCCCCCACTTTTGCCCTCAGAACAGCCTTAATTCGTCGGGGCATGAACTCTACAAGGTGTTGAAAGCATTCCACAGGGATGCTGGCCCATATTGACTCCAATGCTTCCCACAGCTGTTTCAAGTTGGCTGGATGTCCTTTGGGTGGTGAACCATTCTTTATACACACGGGAAACCGTTGAGCGTGAAAAACCCTGCAGCGTTGCAGTTCTTGACACACTCAAACCCCCGTTCAAATTAACTTAAATATTTTGTTTTGCCCATTCACTCTCTGAATGGCACGCATACACAATTCATGTCTCAATTGTCTCAAGGCTTAAAAATACTTATTTAACCTGTCTCCTCCCCTTCATTTACACTGATTGAAGTGGATTTAACAGGTGACATCAATAAACTATCATATACAGTGATTTCAGAAAGCATTCAGAACCCTTGACTTTTCCACATTTTGTTACGTTACAGCCTTATTCCTAAATTGATTCAATTGTTTGGTTTTTCATCAATCTACACACAATACCCCATAATGATGAAGCTTAAACAGGTTTTTAGTAATTTGTGCAAATGTATTTAAATTAAAAACTGAAATATCACATTTACATTAGTATTCAGACCCATGCTGCCACTACCATGCTTCACCGTAAGGATGGTGCTAGGTTTCCTCCAGACGTGAAATTTGGTATTCAGGCCAAAGAGTTCAATCTTGGTTTCATCAGACCAGAGAACCTTGTTTCTCATGGTCTGATAGTCCTGTAGGTGCCTTTTGGCAAACTCCAAGCTTCCATCTGGCCATCCTTCTAGAAAGTTGTCCCATCTCCACAGTAACTCTGGAGCTCTGTCAGAGTGACCATCGGGTTCTTGGTCACCTCCCTAACCAAGGCCCTTCTCCCCTGATTGCTCAGTATGGCCGGGCAGCCAGCTCTAGGAAGAGTCTTGGTGGTTCCAAACTACTTCCATTTAAGAATGATGGAGGCCACTGTGTTCATGGGGACCTTCAATGCTGCAGACATTTTTGGCACCCTTGCCCAGATTTGTGCCTCGACGCAATCCTGTCTCGGAGCTCTATGGACAATTCCTTCGACCTCATTGCTTGGTTTTTGCTCTGACATGCACTTTCAACTGTAGGACCTTATATAGACAGGTGTGTGCATTTCCATATCATGTCCAATCAATTTAATTTACCAAAGGTGGACTCCAATCAAGTTGTAGAATCATCTCAAGGATGATCAATGGAAACAGGATGCACCTGAGCTCAATTTTGAGTCTCATAGCAAAGGGTCTATATACTTATGTAAGAAACATTTCTAAAAACCTGTTTTTGCTTTGTCATTATGGGGTATTGTGTGTAGATTGATCAGGGGAGAGAGTATTTAATCAATTTTAGAATAAGGCTGTAACGTAACAAAATGTAGAAAAAGTCAAGGTGTCTGAATACTTTCCGAATGCACTGGATTTCACCTGGATTTTCCTGGTCAGTCTATGTCATGGAAAGAGCAGTGTTCCTAATGTTTTGTACACTCAGTGTATTTGTGATCAATGGGGGCTGAGCTAGAGTGGTGATGGTGAGATAAGGGCGGATCCCGAAGGGGCCCGATCTTTTTACAAAACGTCTGTACAGTCCGAATGGTTTGTGCTACAATCTATTGAAAGCCATCTATGAAAAGCTGAGACTCTCACGAACACTTACATGTAACACACAGGCCAATTTTTTCTTGAGCGGATGGTGGGGACCAGAACATAATTTAAAATTATTTATAGACTGCAAATTGACCGCAAGTAGACCAAACAGATATAACATTTAACTAAAACATAATAATTTTAAACCTTGCTAACATTTGTATATGATCACATAAATCTTTCTATTATGCATGGGAATACTTTGGAACAGATTTCCAAAATGTAAATCACTTTGAGCTGATTTGCTGGTGTTTTAACAGTATTTTATGTCCAACAATAAAAATAAAGAAATACTTGTTTTGTTATTGAATTATGTCCAATCATTGTAAAGGGGATTCCCTCTGGACAACAATTCACTCCCATGTTCAATGCAACTGGGACATGAGTCACGCGTATTGAAAATAGGTGCCCTGCTCTACAGAATAATCTTGATAGTTAGTCTGTGTAGATACAAAGAGCAAGTGCCACTCTGGCAGTTTATGTATGCCACTACAATCGTATCGTCTGTCCTGTTACCAAGATGTGACTATTCCATAGGAAATGCAGGAAGTGTGTCAGTTTTGCATTAAACACTATCAGCAGTTCATGGTAATATGAGCGTGGCGGAGCTGTGGGATGACCACAATCCATTTGTTGCGCCTTTCCTGTGAACTGTGTGCGTCCTGCGAGTGACGCGTTTGTCGTCACCTTTCTCCTCAATGACATTACCCTTTGGGTCTATGGTCACCGATATTTACGATTAAGGGTACCATGGCAGAGATAGGTGATGGGCTGTAGCCCAATGCTGAAAGTCTCTCATTCTCAGTGATCCTCTCAGTACAGCTGAGATGGTGGACGCCATCAACCCCAGCACTCGAAAATGCACGTATAGAGCAGTGTTGTAGTACTCGAGTCCGGTCTCGAGACCACATATTGAGTGTCTCGGTCTTGTCTCGGTGTCGGATACATTTGTACTCGGTCTTGACTCCGTCTTGTACAGTGAGGACTCGTTATTTCTTCCCGAGACCAGCGGAGTAAAAAACTCATAATTATCGGCTTCCATTCACTCAGGGAATAAAACCGCTTCACCAGGCCAAATATGTACACCCCTTTCTTGAAACATTGATATCTTAAGTCTTTATATCTATTATAGACATGTTTGCACAGTGGCGAACCTATAGGCCTTCAGTGTGTGACATGTTCGTGATTCTGAAAGGATAGCAACCCTAATACCAGCGCACTCATGTAAGAGAGTGCATCTTTTGTAAAACACAAAGGGCCAGTGGTGTAGTGGAGGGTATACGCAGGTATAAACCGTAAAGATAGCTAACAAACTTTTGTACATCGCGCTGTTCCGTACATTTTAATTTATTTTAGCACCAAGAACGTAATACTTCCAGTTCAACTGTAAGATGAATACCATTGTAAAGCACAATTTCTCCCCTTTCCAGCAAAATCAATGACGAGACCTTCATACTGCCCGTCTCTGCATGATTGAAGAAAGCAATGGAGCTCCGCTGGGTCTTTTTCAAAATGGCAGGTGGGGAAGCGAACGCTACTGCGTGATAGTGAAAGGGGGACATATGTTGTGTGGGGAAACAACTTTTTTCACCTGATTTGTCCAACTTATCACCTCTAAAATGTAAATAAAACACTATAAAGAGTTTATATAATGTTTGAGTAGGGTTTTTAGGGCGGCGCTAAATTTATCTTCACAATTAAACTGCTGCTGTCATGGTTTTTGAGAGCAGTGACTAAGCAAAACATTTACAATTGATTGAATTAACTATTGATGAACTCACAAGTAATTAACTTTATAATCACCATTACACTCACCATTGATCATTTCTTGTTTTTAATCTGCGAGATTTCCTGGTGGAAAGAGGCTGTATGGCTCAGAATTAGTTTCATAATGTGTGCCGTATGTTATGTCGTGACACGTCACAATTTAAAGTACAGCGCCAGAGGGGTCAGTTTTTTCAACTTTTCTCCAATACTATTGGTCCATTACCATGTCAATCAACGCTTGAATAGAAACGTAGTTCACACCCCGGATTTTGATGCCAACACAGTTGCTACAGTCCCATTAGTTTTCATTGCAGCCTCGTTTGAATGCCGCTGTTGTACGGATTGGGGTTAGTCACCCTAATACCCTTTTTTTTTCAGTGGGCACTCACTTCTTAATCCCTATTGATGCGTATCAAAGTAGTGTTATGGAGGTATACGACTTATCAATTGTGTAGTACAATAGAGAAATTATGCACAAAGTAGCCTACACAAACGCAAAGCACATGAAATATTTTCACATGCGCGCCGCACACAGCCTAGTTTCAGCGGAAAATCATCTGCAGGCAGCACCAGTGTGCAGCTATCAACTGGTTTTGGTATGGAGCAACTCACAGAAGAATGACATCGATAGCCGGTAGGGTAGGAAAGATGTTTCAACTTATGATATCTACCAGTAAACGCTAACTTAGGCAACAATGGGTATGCAAACCAGGTATTGAAAAAGTTTAGTCCAAAGTGTTTGTTAGTAGGCTATTTGTGATGCACAATAGGCCCTTTTCACGATGACGTCATCTAACTTCCGCCTTTCCGCGTAGCAGGTTAACTTCACTTCCGTTCGCCCGTAACCTGAGACTTCTCAACGAAAATACAACTGTTGACCACTAACTAGCAAGCTAGCTACTTGCTACTATGTAGTTGGGCTCAAAATCAATGGGAAATTTAAAGTTGTAACCTTCAATAGGCAACTGAGGAAACTCACTGGCACCAGGGTGTTTAATAATATCTCTACTTAATTCTAGAGGGCACTGGTAAGAAAGACAGACCCAAATGGCACAGGGCCAAATTTAGAGTCCACCAAATTAAGGCCCTCAAGCCCGTGCAGCAATTTGCAAATCCCTGGTTGTGGACGGATGTCTTTCAGTTTCTCAGCACTGGCCATGACGTGAGGATCCGGAATAGGCCCTGGCATGAAAGTGAGATATGTCAAGTTTAGATTTCATTAAATGCCACCTTATCTTTTTCACTAAAAAAGACAACCACACTCATCCAGTCTCGTACATGCTTCTAACACAAATAAAAAAATATCCACTGAAAGTCTATATAAAAAGTAACAAATAATAATCACTTTTATGTTTGTATTATTTTAGAAATGCACTAAAGTCTTTGTGCTCTAGTACAGGCGGGGGCTCATTCAGACTCACCATCATAGGCTCGGTACAGTGTGCACTTCACACCAGCTCTGACACTTGTTTTTTTCTTAGCCGCTGGTTTACACCCGCCATATCATTGGTGGCCTCTGGTACAATTCCCTGTGATATAATAATGATGAACAATACATTGTCAAAAGTCAATACAAACTGCAAAGTTCTGCATCAGTGTAACAAATAATGTCTGACCTGTGTCCTAGGCCGGTGCCAGGTCTGCAGTGCGCTGGTGCATGACAGAGGCAATGGCACTGTCTTAAAGCCCATGGTAACATAGTGAGCACTTTGAAAAGAAGTGCTACTATGTGATTACATAGTGCTTTCCCAGCAGAGCAGGAACATGACATGTGATTGAGTACCACAGGAACCTCTGCAGAGTCTAGTGTAACCTGTTCATAGAGACATAACAATTAGTGCTGTACTTACAAAACATTTTTTCTGCGTTTCATTATAAACTACTGTACACAATTTTCAAAACCCAATTTCTTTTTTAATTAAGAAAAATTGGCTGTTCTGAAACCTTTGACAAGTAGTGCCAACACTTATCGAAAATTTGAACATTTTGAGTTATCACAGAATCTTTCCCAGTCTTTATTGCCGTCAACAACCCACATCGGTTTGTAAGAATTTCGTTGTGTATTAAGTTTAATGATACAAAATCAGAGCTCAGACTGAGAAACAAACTGATCCACAGTGGAACTTTGTGGAATCATTCTTATTAAATCTGCAACCGCAGCAAACACAACAAAAGAAAACTTATCTATCGTAACCTATCTTATCATAATGTTAGAGAACTGTTTATCTGAGAAACCTGAAAGCCGATGAGCCTCCTCATTTTTCTTCATGGACCTGTAACATCGCCCTCTCACTGTCACCTCACCGTTAACTACACTTGAGACTGTTTCAATACAGTGATTGGGAGAAAGGGCGCAGCATTAGCCATTAATACATTACTGACTCTTATCTTACGGTCGATACAAACAGCAGTAATATTAAAAAGAGGCTGCAAAACAGAAACTTCGTCAGCTCATAACCTTCGCTAGCATAGGGCTAATTTAAGCTAAATAAAGATAAACACGTACCTTCATAATCAAACAGGTAACCTTCAACGAAGAACTTGTAGCCTTTATCAAGCTTCGATCTTGAAGTAAGGGACCACTTGTCAGCAAGTCGTTCTACGTCGTTAAGTTGTATTGGTGGCAGATGTGAAAGGGACTGGGTGAACTCCATAATGATGTGCTACTAGCTAAGCGTTCCTAAGCGACACCGGATGTAAACATAACCTGCATCGCGGCAGAACGGAAGTTGTCTGACGTCACGTGAAAAGGGCCTATCGTCATCATGGCTGTTTGCATCAGGGGCGTAGACATGGATGGGCCTGGGTAGACACAGTCCCACCCACTGGGGAGCCAGGCCCTGACAGGCCCACCCAATCAGATTGATGTGGTTTAAGCTTTGATGTGGACTTATACCATCACAAAAAAAGAGATTTTAGGTTCGATGACGCCGGAGAAGATGGCTGCCGTTTTACAGCCCTCTATTATTATGTACTATTATGTGTGTTTTTTCACGTTATTTGTAATTTATTCTGTACATAATGTTACTGCCACCGTCTCTTATGACCAAAAACAGCTTCTGGATATCAGGACAGCGATTACTCACCTCGTATTGGACAAAGATTTTTTCTTCAACGAGTTGGAGGCGAAGGATACAGACACCCGACAAGGCCCAAATCCCCGTCATTCGCATGAGAAAGAGACGGAGATATCGTGGACATAGGTCGGGGTGCCTTGTAAGGATCTGACGGCGAGAGAGTAAACTGCCTCTTCCATCAATCCTATTAGCCAATGTTCAATCATTTGAGAACAAATTGGATGACCTAAGACTAAGGTTATCCTACCAACGGGACATTAAAAACGGTAATATCTTATGTTTCACAGAGTCATGGCTGAACGACGACATGGATAACATATAGCTAGCGGGCTATACGCTACATCGGCATAATAGAACGGCTGACTCCGGTAAGACAAGGGGTGGCGGTCTGTGTATATTTGTAAACAACAGCTGGTGCATAAAATCTAATATTTATTGTAGCTGTCTATCTACCCCCACAAACCGATGCTGGCACTAAGATTGCACTCAATGAGCTGTTTAGCGCTCCTAGTGGGCGGGGACTTTAATGCAGGTAAATTTAAATCCGTTCTGCCTCATTTCTATCAGCATGTTAAATGTGCAACCAGAGGGAAAAAAAAACTCTAGACCACCTTTACTCCACACACAGAGATGCATACAAAGCTCTCCCTCGCCCTCCATTTGGCAAATCTGACCATAACTCTATCCTCCTGATTCTTGCTTATAAGCAAAAACTAAAGCAGGAAACACCAGTGACTCGGTTAATAAGGAGCGGGACTCTAACCCAGAAGCTTATAAGAAATCCCGCTATGCCCTCCGACGAACCATCAAACAGGCAAAGAGTCAATACAGGACTAAGATTGAATCATACTACACCGGCTCTGACGCTTATCGGATGTGGCAGGGCTTGAAAACTATTACAGACTACAAAGGGAAGCACAGCCGCGAACTGCCCAGTGACATAAGCCTACCAGACAAGCTAAATCACTTCTATGCTCGCTTCGAGGCAAGCAACACTGAAGCATGCATGAGAGCATCAGCTGTTCCGGATGACTATGTGATCACGCTCTCCGTAGCTGATATGAGTAAGACTTTTAAGCAGGTCAACATTCACAAGGCCGCAGGGCCAGACGGATTACCAGGACATGTACTCCAAGCATGTGCTGACCAACTGGCAAGTGTCTTCACTGACATTTTCAACATGTCCCTGACTGAGTCTGTAATACCAACATGTTTCAAGCAGACCACCATAGTCCCTGTGCCCAAGGACACTAAGATAACCTGCCTAAATGACTACCGACCCGTAGCACTCACGTCTGTAGCCATGAAGTGCTTTGAAAGGCTGGTCATGGCTCACATCAACACCATTATCCCAGAAAACCTAGACCCACTCCAATTTGCATACCGCCCCAACAGATCCACAGATCCTGGGACTAAACACCTCCCTCTGCAACTGGATCCTGGACTTCCTGATGGGCCTCCCCCAGGTGGTAAGGGTAAGTAACAACACGTCTGCCACGCTGATCCTCAACACGGGGGCCCCTCAGGGGTGCATGCTCAGTCCCCTCCTGTACTCCCTGTTCACCCATGTCTGCACGGCCAGGCACGACTCCAACACCATCATTAAGTTTGCCGACGACACAACAGTGGTAGGACTGATCACCGACAACGATGAGACAGCCTATAGGGAGGAGGTCAGAGACCTGGCCGTGTGGTTCCAGGATAACAACCTCTCCCTCAACGTGATCAAGACAAAGGAGATGATTGTGGACGACAGGAAAAAAAAGAGGACTGAGCACGCCCCCATTCTCATCGACGGGGCTGTAGTGGAACAGGTTGAGAGCTTCAAGTTCCTTGGTGTCCACATCACCAACGAACTAACATGGTCCAAACACACCAAGACAGTCGTGAAGAGGGCACGCCAAAACCTATTCCCCCTCAGGAGACTGAAAAGATTTGGCATGGGTCCTCAGATCCTCAAAAAGTTCTACAGCTGCACCATCGAGAGCATCCTGACTGGTTGCATCACTGCCTGGTATGGCAACTGCTCAGCCTCTGACCGCAAGGCACTACAGAGGGTAGTGCGTACTGCCCAGTACATCACTGGGGCCAAGCTTCCTGCCATCCAGGACCTCTATACCAGGCGGTGTCAGAGGAAGGCCCTCAAAATTGTCAAAGACTCAAGCCACCCTAGTCATAGACTGTTCTCTCTGCTACCGTATGGCAAGCGGTACCGGTGCACCAAGTCTAGGTCCAAAAGCCTTCTCAACAGCTTCTACCCCCAAGCCATAAGACTCCTGAACAGCTAATCATGGCTACCCGGACTATTTGCACTGCTGCTACTCTGTTTACTATTTATGCATAGTCACTTTAACTCTACCCACATGTACATATGACCTCAATTACCTCGACTAGCCGGTGCCCCCGCACATTGACTCTGTACCGGTACCCCCCTGTATATAGCCTCCCTACTGGTATTTTATTTTACTGCTGCTTTTTAGCTAGTTTGGTTTAATTTTTTTATTTTTCATTAATTAACACTTTATTTTACATTTTTCTTTAAAAAACTGCATTGTTGGTTAAGGGCTTGTAAGTAAGCATTTCACTGTAATGTCTACACCTGTTGTATTCGGCGCATGTGGCAAATACATTTTGATTTGATTTGAATTGAAAATCTGAAAAATCTATAGGAAAACATATGATTTTTCACACAGGGTGCTTTCCTTTGCTGGGTGGGCCGTTTGGGAACATTTTGGCAAAATTAAAGTATACCCACTTCTCCAGGCACCACTACACCACTGCATAGGGCCGATGGAAAGACAGCAGTCACACACAGCATGATGTTAAAGGATAAGCAGTCCATAAACTCAGACATAATAAGCCAGTAGTTCCCAATCTTAAGAATACAAAAACCCAACAATTAAGCATTTCCCAATCGAAATGTACAACTATTACTTAACATTGGAAAAAACATTTCACATTTAGCACACAAAATGACCAGTGACCTAAAGTTTAAAGTGGAAATGACAGTGTTTTAACTACTTTGCAGATATGAAACAAACAGTTTCCCAGTTTATTCTACAAAACCAACTTCATAAGAGGTTTTAAAAATAGGTTATATTTGACTCAACGTTCGATGACGTACACAAAGGTATTTCTTTATTTATTATTATTATTTGATCCCCTGCTGATTTTGTACGTTTGCCCACTGACAAAGAAATGATCAGTCTATAATTTTAATGGTAGGTTTATTTGAACAGTGAGAGACAGAATAGTAACAAAAAAATCAAGAAAAACGCATGTCAAAAATGCTATAAATTGATTTGCATTTTAATGAGGGAAATAAGTATTTGAAACCTCTGCAAAATATGACTAAGTACTTGGTGGAAAAACCCTTGTTGGCAATCACAGAGGTCAGACGTTTCTTGTAGTTGGCCACCAGGTTTGCACACATCTCAAGAGGGATTTTGTCCCACTCCTCTTTGCAGATCTTCTCCAAGTCATTAAGGTTTCGAGGCTGACGTTTGGCAACTCGAACCTTCAGCTCCCTCCACAGATTTTCTATGGGATTAAGGTCTGGAGACTGACTAGGCCACTCCAGGATTTTAATGCGCTTCTTCTTGAACCACTCCTTTGTTGCCTTGGCCGTGTGTTTTGGGTCATTGTCATGCTGGAATATCAATCCACGACCCATTTTCAATGCCCTGGCTGAGGGAAGGAGGTTCTCACCCAAGATTTGACGGTACATGGCCCCGTCCATCGTCCCTTTGATGCGGTGAAGTTGTCCTGTCCCCTTAGCAGAAAAACACCCCCAAAGCATAATGTTTCCACCTCCATGTGGGGATGGTGTTCTTGGGGTCATAGGAAGCATTCCTCCTCCTCCAAACACGGCGAGTTGAGTTGATGCCAATGAGCTCCATTTTGGTCTCATCTGACCATAACGCTTTCACCCAGTTCTCCTCTGAATCATTCAGATGTTCATTGGCAAACTTCAGATGGGCATGTATATGTGCTTTCTTGAGCAGGGGGACCTTGCGGGCACTGCAGGATTTCAGTCCTTCACGGTGTAGTGTGTTACCAATTGTTTTCTTGGTGACTATGGTCCCAGCTGCCTTGAGATCATTGACAAGATCCTCCCGTGTAGTTCTGGGCTGATTCCTCACCGTTCTCATGATCACTGCAACTCCACGAGGTGAGATCTTGCATGGAGCCCCAGGCCCGTGTGGCAAATGGCTTGTTTGTATAAAGGCCTGCTCTAGCTCTGATTGTCCTGGACAAGACAGATGTTTTTATTCAGTTTCATTTACTGCTGTGATGAGGTGATTTCTAAGGAGTCAGACGCAGGAGGGTAAATCACAGAATAACAGGATTTATTCTGAAACACAGAGTTACGCAGTAATGCGTCAAAACACTCCAGTGCGCAAAACAGGCACACTGGAAAATGCAAGGCACATGGGGAAATATCCCGGCGATACAAAATACACGGAGCTCCACCAAGCTTCTCTATCCTCCACAATAAACAATCACACACAAAGACAAGGGGGCAGAGGGAACACTTATGCAGGTACTGATAAGGGGATATGAACCAGGTGTGTGTAATAAACAAGACAAAACAAATGGAATGAAGAGATGCGGAGCGGCAGTGGCTAGAAGGCAGGTGACGACGAACGCTGAAGCCTGGCGTCATGTTCCAACATTCGGGCCAGCACTTTGCGAACCAGGGACACATCCTCGGCGCGCGTAGCGGAATACACCAGAATGTCATCGACGTAGACCACTACATCGCAACCAAGCATGTCCCAAAACACCTTGTTCACAAAGGACTGGAAGACAGATGGAGCATTCATCAAACCGTACGGCATCACCAGGTATTCGTAATGCCCCGTGGTTGTGCTGAATGCTGTCTTCCACTCGTCCCCTTCTCGGACACGCACCAGTTTGTACGCACTCCGGAGATCTAATTTTGTGAAGAAGCGCGCCCCATGCATTGATTCAATCACAGATGGAATGAGGGGTAGGGGATAACTACAATGTATTGTCCCCTTGTTCAGTGCTCGTAATCAATGCAAAGGTGCAGACCTCCGTCTTTCTTCTTCACAAAAAAGAAACTCGAGGAGGCACATCGGTGGAGGGACGTATAAACCCCTGGCGCAGGGCCTCGGAGACGTACAGTATGTCTCCGTCGCTTCCGTTTCAGGGGATACACATGACTCCTGGGAGGCACATCGTCTACCCAAAAGTTTATTGCGCAATCCCCCGCCCGATGAGGTGGTAATTTGGTCGCCTGCGTTTTGGAAAACGCGTGCGTCAAATCTAGGCATTGGGGGGGAATGTGAATGGTGTAGGTACTGTCTGGACTTTCCACCATGGTTGCACCAACGGAAACACCTAGACACCTACCTTGACACTCTCGCAACCACTCCGTGAGAACCCTCTGTGGCCATGAAAAGGTGGGGTTCTGTAGTGCTAACCAGGGAAGACCTAACACAACAGGGAAATCAGGAGACTCAACAATAAAAAAGGTGACTTGCTCTCTATGGGTCTTGTGCGTAACCATAGGGACTGGTGCTGTGACCTCCCTAACGAATCCAGACCCTAATGATCAACTATCAAGTGCTCTGATGGGGAGTGGAATGGATAGGTGAACCAATGTAATCCCTAGACTGTGCAAATGACCTGTCCATAAAGGCCCCTTCCAGGACGTCCTCTAGAAGCCAGCAGGTTGTCCAACCGGATGGTCATGTCCACCAGTTGATTGAACAGGCTAGCTCCCTTCTGACTTCCTCTCGTAGGTGGCACCGGAAGTGGTCGATGAGGGCCCGCTCATTCCACCCGGACCCAGCCACTAGAGTACGAAACTCCAGGGTGAAGTCCTGCGTGGTTCTTGTCCCCTGCCTCAGGTGGACCAGCCGCTCACCCGCCTCTCTACCCGTAGTTGTCCAACGCGGCTCCTCCTTCACTTCAGACCAAGTTGGCCCACTCCAAGGCTTTCTCCGAGAGGCAGGAGATGAGGGCGGACACCTTCTCCCGCTCTATTCCGAATGTCTAAAGAATCCATATGTTGTTCTGAAATATGAACACAGAAATACTGGACATTTTGAACTCTTATTATGGTGGTGGTTTGACAAAATTACAATCATGGTCTGGTCTCGGTCTTGACTCGGTCTCGGACCCCTTGTCCCCTTCCCGGTGTCGGACTTGACTCGGTCTTGACACCAACGGTCTTGATCTTGACTCGGACTCACTTTAGGTGGTTTTGAACATAACACTGGTATAGAGCGTGACCAAGTGCCCCCTGTTGGACAGGGAGAGGTATAGTCGGAACGATGGTATTGCCAGATAAGAGAAATAATCTAGCTTGATGCCTTGGTATTCGCTTCTCTGTTCGGGAACCAAACAGCTCTTGAACCCTAACTCGGAGAGATGGGTCTTTTACAAAACGCTGTTGAGCATCCGTAGGTCCGGAATGGGCTGTATCCCCCACCCCCTTTTTGGGAATCAGTAAACACCGGGCATGGGAGTGAATATGGCTCCCTATTGCTGGTGTTGCTCTGATAGCCCACTTGCCTAATAGAGAGGAGATATCCTACTCCAGAATGCAAGCCGAGTCACGAGTCGCTATTGGAACAAGAGTTAGTGAAAACACTAGGATTTGGGGACAGTGCTTGCCAAAGTGCAGAGGGGAGAGCTCTTGCACGGGGCGCACTCGGTGGTTGATTGAGACCACCCCCCTCCCCCCGTCTTCCCTGTGAGCGGACACATCGAGATGAGCCGCTGCACGAGCGGCAGGGTTAAATGAGGGTGGAAACAGGACAAAGGGTGACTGTTGGCTGCTCCTCTCCGCCGCTGGGGAAGTACCCCTAGGTCGGATGCTCCTTCTTTCCCCTGCTTCCCCCATTGTTGACTTCTGTTAGGCCAAACTGTGGGTTTTCAGCCTGCTGCATCAATGGGGGTTTTGCGTTATGGAAAACCTTGGTGCCTGCATTTTGCCCTCTCCCTACTGCAGAGCATTGGCTCAGATCTGAAGGGCAAGCAGAAGTTTAAGGCTTCGCCTTCCTTATTACAAACTTCACAAGGCCCAAACAGTTCCTTCGGTGCGATAGCGTCGAGGAAACCTGCCTTTTCCTTGTCTGAAAGGCTAGACAAGTCGAGCCACAAGGCTCATCCCATAGCCTCTGGTTGACTTTGCCGAAGAGATCCCACATCTCTAGTTGTAAATCTGGCTGGTAAGCCAACAGTAAGGACGTTCCATTTAAACGAAGCCAATCTGCTTCATGTCCTGTATGTCCAAGCCCAGAAAATGCATGGTTTGGACACTACTGGACAAGGGCTTGACCCAGTTGCATTTAGTTTTCACTAAGCATGCTGGGGCTGCTGGGGATGCTTGGAGAAATTGCATTCCAGGGATGGTGCGAGAGGAGAGTGTGTTCCTGTCGAACCAGACCCTTTCGTTGCTGCCACCCCCTACAGGTACGAGCCACTCAATATTGAGTCTAGTCGCTGCCAGTTTTCAGACATAAGCCCATGTTTGTCATCGGGTTCCGAAGCTCCACTGAGGGAGGAAGAAGGCCTTGAGCCTGTGGCTTGGGCTTCCTCTTCCTCCTTTTCTTCCTCTGGAAAGATGCCAGGCTCTTCCCTGCCATCAAACTCGTCAATGACGAGGTACCCTTCTCCTCCATCTGCTATCATATCATAGAACAGCAGCTGGAGGTCCTCAGGGTAACCCTCCACTACCTCCACCCAAGTGGGTTGAGGTTGCAGGGTAGTCTCCTCGCACGTAGCTTTGGAGGTTGAAGGGGTAAGCACAGCTGTTTACGCAGCCTTCACTTGCGGGGGGACCTGGTAAAGTCCCTGCAGTCAGTGCACTCAATACTCCGGGTTAGCGAGAGTGCTGCTCTAGTGTACTCTTTTCCCAGGCAGTGCATTTAGATTATTTTTACATCTTTGGAGGGAGTTGACACGGACTGTCAACTCCCTCCAAAGATTTTCTATGGGGTTGAGATCTGGAGACTGGCTAGGCCACTCCAGGACCTTGAAATGCTTCTTACGAAGCCACTCCTTCTTTGCCCGGGCGGTGTGTTTGGGATCATTGTCATGCTGAAAGACCCAGCCACGTTTCATCTTCAATGCCCTTGCTGATGGAAGGAGGTTTTCACTCAAAATCTCACGATACATGGCCCCATTCATTCTTTCCTTTACAAGGATCAGTCGTCCTGGTCCCTTTGCAGAAAAACAGCCCCAAAGCATGATGTTTCCACCCCCATGCTTCACAGTAGGTATGGTGTTCTTTGGATGCAACTCATCATTCTTTGTCCTACAAACACATATTTTGGTTTCATCTGACCATATGACATTCTCCCAATCCTCTTCTGGATCATCCAAATGCACTCTAGCAAACTTGAGACGGGCCTGGACATGTACTGGCTTAAGCAGGGGGACACGTCTGGCACTGCAGGATTTGAGTCCCTGGCGGCGTAGTGTGTTACTGATGGTAGGCTTTGTTACTTTGGTCCCAGCTCTCTGCAGGTCATTCACTAGGTCCCCCCGTGTGGTTCTTGGATTTTTGCGTGGGGTGAGATCTTGCGTGGAGCCCCAGATCGAGGGAGATTATCAGTGGTCTTGTATGTCTTCCATTTCCTAATAATTGCTCCCACAGTTGATTTCTTCAAACCAAGCTGCTTACCTATTGCAGATTCAGTCTTCCCAGCCTGGTGCTGGTCTACAATTTTGTTTCTGGTGTCCTTTGACAGCTCTTTGGTCTTGGCCATAGTGGAGTTTGGAGTGTGACTGTTTGAGGTTGTGAACAGGTGTCTTTTATACTGATAACAAGTGCAAACAGGTGCCATTAATACAGGTAACGAGCGGAGGACAGAGCAGCCTCTTAAAGAAGAAGTTACAGGTCTGTGAGAGACAGAAATCTTGCTTGTTTGTAGGTGACCAAATACTTATTTTCCACCATAATTTGCAAATAAATTCATTAAAACTCCTACAATGTGATTTTCTGGATTTTCTGGACAATGTGATTTCCCAGCTTTGATGCACCTGTACTGACCTCGCCTTCTGGATGATACGGGGTGAACAGGCAGTGGCTCGGTGGTTGTTGTCCTTGATTATCTTTTTGGCCTTCCTGTGACATCGGGTGCTGTAATGGCGCCGGAGGGGATGGCTGCCGTTTTATGCACTCTTAACCAACCGGGCTATTATTTTTTTTTTTGCATTGTTTGTAACTTATTTTGTACATAATGTTGCTGCTACCATCTCTTATGACTGAAAAGAGCTTCTGGACATCAAAACAGCAATTACTCACCTTGAACTGGATGAAAAATATTTATTTAATGAGTCGGACGAGAGGGATTTCCTCCAGACACCCGACAGGGCCCTCATCCCCGTCATTCGCAGTAGAAAGAAAAATAGATATCGTGGAAGGAGATCGAAGTGCCTGGTAAGGAGCCGGCGATGAGTGGCTAATCTGCCTTTGCCATCGATACTATTGGCCAACGTACAATCGCTTGATAATAAAATGGACGAACTACAAGCACGTATATCCTACCAACGGGACATTAAAAACTGTAATATCTTATGTTTCACCGAGTCGTAGCTGAACGACGACATGAATACCATACAGCTGCCAGGTTATACATTGTATCGGCAGGAGAGAACAACAGCCTCTAGTAAGACAAGGGGTGGCGGTCTATGTATATTTGTAAACAACAGCTGGTGCACGATATCTAAGGAAGTCTCAAGGTTTTGCTCGCCTGAGGTAGAGTATCTCATGATAAGCTGTAGACTACACTATCTACTAAGAGAGTTTTCATCTATATTCTTCGTAGCTGTCTATTTACCACCACACACCGATGCTGGCACTAAGAACACACTCAATGAACTGTATACGGCCATAAGCAAACAGGAAAATGATCATCCAGAGGTGGCGCTCCTAGTGGCCGGGGACTTTAATGCAGGGAAACTTAAATCCGTTTTACCTCATTTCTACCAGCATGTTAAATGTGAACCAGAGGGAAAAAACTCTAGGCCACCTCCTTTACTCCACACACAGACACGCGTACAACGCTCTCCTTCATCCTTCATTTGGCAAATCTGACCATAATTCTCCTGATTCCTGCTTACAAGCAAAAACTAAAGCAGGAAGCACCAGTGACTCAGTCAATAAAAAAGTGGCCAGATGAAGCAGATGCTAAGCTACAGGACTGTTTTGCTAGCACTGACTGGAATATGTTCCGGGATTCTTCCGATGGAATTGAGGAGTACACCACATCAGTCACTGGCTCCATCAATAAGTGCATCGATGATGTCGTCCACACAGTGACTGTACGTACATACCCGAACCAGAAGCCATGGATTACAGGCAACATCCACACTGAGCTAAAGAGTAGAGCTGCCGCTTTCAAGCTTATAAGAAATCCCGCTATGCCCTCTGACGAACCATCAAACAGGCAAAGCGTCAATACAGGACTGAGATCCAAACGTACTACACCGGCTCCGACGCTTGTCGGATATGGCAAGGCTTGCAAACTATTACAGACTACAAAGGTAAGCACAGCCGCGAGCTGCCCAGTGACAGGAGCCTACCAGACGAGCTAAATGACTTCTATGCTCACTTCGAGGCAAGTAACACTGAAACATGCATGAGAGCATCAGCTGTTCTGGATGACTTTGTGATCACGCTCTCCGTAGCCGATGTGAGTAAGACCTTTAAACAGGTCAACATTCACAAGGCCGCAGGGCCAGACGGATTACCAGGACATGTACTCCGAGCATGCGCTGACCAACTGGCAAGTGTCTTCACTGACATTTTCAACCTCTCCCTGTCTGAGTCTGTAATACCAACATGTTTCAAGCAGAACACCATATTCCCTGTGCCCAAGAACACTACGGTAACCTACCTAAATGACTACCGACCCGTGGCACTCCATGAAGTGCTTTGAAAGGCTGGTCATGGCTCACATCAACACCATTATCCCAGAAACCCTAGACCCACTCCAATTTGGATACCGCCCCAACAGATCCACAGATGATGCAATCTCTATTGCGCTCCACACTACCCTTTCACACCTGGACAAAAGGAACACCTATGTGAGAATGCTATTCATTGACTACAGCTCAGCGTTCAACACCATAGTGCCCTCAAAGCTCATCACTAAGCTAAGGACCCTGGGACTAAACACCTCCCTCTGCAACTGGATCCTGGACTTCCTGATGGGCCGCCCCCAGGTGGTAAGGGTAGGCAACAACACATCTGCCACGGTGATCCTCAACACGGGGGCCCCTCAGGGATGCATGCTCAGTCCCCTCCTGTACTCCCTGTTCACTCACGACTCCAACACCATCATTAAGTTTGCAGATGACACAACAGTGGTAGGCCTGATCACCGACAACGAAGAGACTGCCTATAGGGATGAGGTCAGAGACCTGGCCGTGTGGTGCCAGGACAACAATCTCTCCCTCAACGTGATCAAGACAAAGGAGATGATTGTGGACAACTGGAAAAAGAAGAGGACCAAGCACGCCCCAGTTCTCATCGACGGGGCTGTAGTGGAGCAGGTTGAGAGCTTCAACTTCCTTGGTGTCCACATCACCAACAAACTAACATGGTCCAAGCACACCAAGACAGTCGTGAAGAGGGCACGACAAAACCTATTCCCCCTAAGGACACTGAGAAGATTTGGCATGGGTCCTCAGATCCTCAAAAGGTTCTACAGCTGCACCATCGAGAGCATCCTGACTTGATGCATCGCTGCCTGGTTTTGTAACTGCTTGGCCTCCGACCGCAAGGCACTACAGAGTGTAGTGCGTACGGCCCAGTACATCACTGGGGTCAAGCTTCCTGCCATCCAAGACCTCTATACCAGGCGGTGTCAGAGGAAGGCCCTAAAAATTGTCAAAGACTCCAGCAACCCTAGTCATAGACTTCTCTCTGCTACCGCACGGCAAGCGGTACCGAAGCGCCAAGTCTAGGTCCAAGAGGCTTCTAAACAGCTTCTACCCCCAAGCCATAAGACTCCTGAACATCTAATCCAGTACCCAGACTATTTGCGTTGCCCCCCTATTTTAATCTGCTGCTACTCTCTGTTTATTATCTATGCATAGTCACTTTAATAACTCTAAGTACATGTAAATATGACCTTAATTACCTTGACTAACCGGTGCCCCCGCACATTGACTCGGTACCGGTACCCCCTGTATATTGCCTCACTATTTTTATTTTACTGCTGCTCTTTAATTATTTGTATTTATTTCATTTTTTATTATTTCATTTTTTGGGTCTTCTTTCTTAAAACTGCATTGTTGGTTAAGGGCTTGTAAGTAAGCATTTTACTGTAAGGTCTACACCTGTTGTATTCAGCGCATGTGACAAGTAACATTTGATTTGATTTGATTTGTAGGTGTCCTGGTGGGCAGGTAGTTTGCCCCTGGTAATGAGTTGGGCAGACCGCCCACCCTCTGGAGAGCCCTGCGGTTGCGGGCGGTGCAGTTGCCGTACCAGTCGGTGATACAGCCCAACAGCATGCTCTCAATTGTGCATCTCTAAAGGTTTGTGAGGGTTTTAGGTGCCAAGCCACATTTCTTCAGCCTCCTGAGGTTGAAGAGGCACTGTTGCATCTTCTTCACCACCCTGTCTGTGTGGGTGGACCATTTCAGATCGTCAGTGATGTATACGCCGAGGAACTTAAAGCTTTCCACCTGCTCCACGGTGGGCCCATCGATGTGGATAGGGGCGTTCTCCCTCTGCTGTTTTCTGAAGTCCACGATCAGCTCCTTTGTTTTGTCGACATTGAGGGAGAGGTTATTTTCCTGGCAACACACTCACAGGGCCTTCACCTCCTCTCTATATGCTATCTCGTCATTGTTGGTAATCAGGCCTACTACTGTTGTGTCGTCTGCAAACTTGATGATTGAGTTGGAGGCGTGCCACGCAGCCATGTGTGAACAGGGAGTATAGGATGGGGCTGAGCACGCACCCTTGTGGGGCCCCTGTGTTGAGGATCAGCGAAGTGGAAGTGTTGATTCCTATCTTCACCACCTGGGGGCGGCCCATCAGGAAGTCCAGGACCCAGTTGCACAGGGCAGAGTTCAGGCCCAGGGGCCCGAGCTTAATGATGGGCTTGGAGGGTACTATGGTGTTGAATGCTGAGCTATAGTCAATGAACAGCATTCTTAAATAGGTATCCCTCTTGTCCAGATGGGATAGGGCAGTGTGCAGTGCGATGGCGATTGCATCGTCTGTGGATCTATTGGAGCAGGAAGCACATTTTTAGTGGGTCTATGGTGTCAGGTAAGGTAGAGGTGATATGATCCTTAACTAGCCTCTCAAAGCACTTCATGATGACAGAAGTGAGTGCTACAGGGCCATTGTCATTAAGTTCAGTTACCTTTGCTTTCTTGAGTACAGGAACAATGGTGGACATCTTGAAGCAAGTGTGACAGCAGACTGGGATAGGTAGAGATTGAATATGTCTGCAAACACTCCAGCCAGCTGGTCTGCGCATGCTCTGAATACGCGGTTATGGATGGTGTCTGGGACGGCAGCCTTGCGAGGGTTAACAAGCTTAAATGTCTTACTCACGTCGGCCACGGAGAAGGAGAGCCCACAGTCCTTGGTAGCGGGGGTAGAAGGTGTTTAGTTTGTACGGAAGCAAGACATCAGTGTATGCGACTTGGCTGGTTTTCCCTTTGTAGTCCGTGATTGTCTGTAGACCCTGCCACATACACTACCGGTCAAAAGTTTTAGAACACCTAGTCATTCAAGGGTTTTTCTTTATTTTTACTATTTTCTAACATTGTAGAATAATAATGAAGACATGAAAACGATGAAATAACACATATGGAAACATGTAGTAACCAAAAAAGTGTTAAACAAATCAAAAAATATTTTATATTTGAGATTCTTCAAATAGCCACCCTTTGCCTTGATGACAGCTTTGCACACTCTTTGCATTCTCTCAACCTGAGCACTTGTTGGCTGCTTTTCCTTCACTCTGCTGTCCGACTTATCCCAAACCATCTCAATTTGGTTGAGGTCGGGGAATTGTGGAGGCCAGGTTATCTGATGCAGCACTCCATCACAATCCAGGAGGTGTGTTGGGTCATTGTCCTGTTGAAAAACAAATGATAGTCCCACTAAGCCCTAACCATATGGGACGGTGTATCCCTGCAGAATGCTGTGGTAGCAAAGCTGGTTAAGTGTGCCTTGAATTCTAAATAAATCACAGACAGTGTCACCAGCAAGCACCTACATACCATAACACCTCCTCCTCCATGCTTTACGGTGGGAAATACACGTGTTGATCATCCGTTCACCCACACCGCGTCTCACAAAGACACGGCAGTTGGAACCAAAATCTCCAATTTGGACTCCAGACCAAAGGACACATTTACACCGGTCTCATGTCCATTGCTTGTGTTTCTTGGCCCACGCAAGTCTCTTCTTCTTATTGGTGTCCTTTAGTAGTGTTTTCTTTGCAGCAATTCGACCATGAAGGCCTTATTCACACAGTCTCCTCTGAACAGTTGATGTTGACATGTGTCTGTTACTTGAACTCTGTGAAGCATTTATTTGGGCTGCAATTTCTGAGGCTGGTAACTCTAATGAACTTATCCTCTGCAGCAGAGGTAAATCTGGGTCATCCATTCCTGTGGCGGTCCTCATGAGAGCCAGTTTCATCATAGCGCCTGATGGTTTCTTGAAATGTTCCGTATTGACTGACCTTCATGTTTTAAAGTAATGATGGACTGTCACTTCTCTTTGCTCATTTGAGCTGTTCTTGCCATAATATGAACTTGGTCTATTACCAAATAGGGCTATCTTCTGTAAACCCCCGCTACCTTGTCACAACACAACTGATTGGCTCAAACGCATTAAGGAAGGAAAGAAATTCCACAAATTAACTTTTAACAAGGCACACCTGTTAATTGAAATGCATTCCAGGTGACTACCTCATGAAGCTGGTTGGGAGAATGCCAAGAATGTGCAAAGCTGTCATTAAGGCAAAGGGTGGCTATTTGAAGAATCTCAAATATAAAATATATTTTGATTTATTTAACACTTTTTTGGTTACTACATGATTCCATATTTGTAATTTCATAGTTTTGATGTCTTCACTGTTATTCTACAATGTAGAAAATAGTATAAATAAAGAAAACCCTTGAAATATTAGGTGGTCTTAAACCTTTGACCGGTAGTGTAAGTCTTGTGTCTGAGGCGTTGAATTGCGACTCCACTTTGTCTCTATATTGATGTTTTGTCTATTTGATTGCTTTACAGAGGGAATAATCACACTGTTGGTATTCAGCCATATTCCCAGTCACCTTGCCATGGTTAAATTCGGTGGTTCGCACTTTCAGTTTGGTGCGAATGCTGCCATCTATCCACGGTTTTTGGTTAGGGTAGGTTTTAATATTCACAGTCGGTACAACATCTCCTATACACTTCCTAATAAACTCAGTCACTATATCCGTGTATTTGTCGATGTTATTCTCGGAGGTTACCCGGAACATATCCCAGTCCGCGTGATCAAAACAATCTTGAATCGTGGATTCCGATTGGTCGGACCATTGTTGAATAGTCCTTAGCACTGGTACTTCCTGTTTGAGTTTTTGCCTATAAGAAGGGAGGATCAAAATGGAGTCGTGATCAGATTTGCCGAAGGGAGGGCGGGGGAGGGCCTTGTAGGCATCCCGGAAGTTGGAGTATCTGTGGTCGAGTGTTTTAGCAGTGTGAGTACTACAGTCAATGTGTTAATAGAGCTTTGGTCGCGTTTTCCTCAAATGTGCTTTGTTAAAATCCCCAGCTACAATAAATGCGGCCTCAGGATATGTGGTTTCCATTTTGCATAAAGTCCAGTGAAGTTCTTTGCGGGCCGTCGTGGTATCGGCTTGAAGGGGAATATAAACGGCTGTGACTATAACCAAAGAGAATTCTCTTGGGAGGCAATACGGTCGGCATTTGAATGTGAGGTTTTCTAGGTTGGGTGAACAAAAGGACTTGAGTTCCTGTATGTTATCACAATCACACCATTTGTATTTGTATTTATTATGGATCCCCATTCCTGGTGTCCAGCAAAATTAAGGCAGTTATACATTTTAAAAACATTACAATGCATTCATAACAGATTTCACAACATATTAAGTGTGTGCCCTCAGGCCCCTACTCTACTACCATATATCTATAACACCAAATCCATGTGTACATGTGTGTATAGTGCGTATGTTATTGTGTGTTTGTTTGCATGTGTCTATGTTTGTGTTGCTTCACAGTCCCCGCTGTTCCATAAGGTGTATTTTTATCTGTTTTTTAAATCTGATTTTACTGCTGGCATGAGTTACTTGATGTGGAATAAATTCCATGTAGTCATGGCTCTATGTAGTACTTTGCGCCTCCCATAGTCTGTTCTTGACTTGGGGACTGTGAAGAGACCTCTGGTAAAATGTATTGTGGGGTATGCATGGGTGTCCGAGCTGTGTGCCAGTAGTTCAAACAGACAGCTTGGTTCATTCAACATGTCAACACCTCTCACAAATACAACAAGTGATGAAGTCAATCTCTCCTCCACTTTGAGCCAGGAGAGATTGACATGCATATTATTAATGTTAGCTCTCTGTGTACAATTTTTTTCCAAAAGTTTACTAAGGGTTGGTAACAGGCTGATTGGTCGGCTATTTGAACCAGTTAAGGGGGCTTTACTATTCTTAGGTAGGGGAATAACTTTTGCTTCCCTCCAGGCCTGAGGGCAAACACTTTCTAGTAGGCTTAAATTGAAGATATGGCAAATAGGAGTGGCACTATCGTCCACTATTATCCTCAGTAATTTTCCATCCAAGTTGTCAGACCCCGGTGGCTTGTCATTGTTGATCAACAATAATATTTTTTTTCACCTCTTCCACACTTACTTTACGGAATTCAAAATTACAATGCTTGTCTTTCATAATTTTGTCAGATATACTTGGATGTGTAGTGTCAGTGTTTGTTGCTGGCATGTCATGCCTAAGTTTGCTAATCTGCCAATGAAAAAATCATTAAAATAGTTGGCAATATCAGTGGGTTTTGTGATGAATGAGCCATCTGATTCATGAGTGGTTAATCATGAAACAAACACCCCCGCCTTTCTTCTTCCCGGAGAGTATTTAATTTCTGATATACTGAGAACGCAGCTGGCTGTATGGACAAAGACAGTATATCCAGAGAGAGCCATGTTTCTGTGAAAGAGAATATGTCACAGTCCCTGATGTCTCTCTGGAAGGAGATTCTCTCCCTGAGCTCATCTACTTTATTATCCAGAGACTGAACATTAGCGAGTAATATACTCGGAAGTGGTGGATGGTGTGCGCGCCTCCTGAGTCGGACTAGAACACCGGCGGTGTTTTGGATCAGCCTCTGGAATCAGTTCAATTGCCATGGGGGGTACGAACAAAGGATCCAATTCGGGAAAGTCGTATTCCCAGTCGTAATGCTGGTGAGTTACTGCTGCTTTGGTATCCAAAAGTTATTTCCGGCTATATGTAATAACACAAAAAAATTCCTGGGCTATAGAAATAACACGCCAAAAAACAAAATACTGCAAAGTTGCTTAGGAGCTAGAAGCAGAGCTGCCACGTCTGTCGGCGACATTTTCCTAAAGGGCACATCGACAGATTTTTCACCTAGTTGGCTCGGGGATTTGAAACAGCGACCTTTCGGTTACACAAAGAGTGTGTGCCCATGCCCATGGGCGCCTAACTTTGCCTGAAAAACCATTTCCTGCAATTCTAGACTGTTTCTTCACAGGGGGAATCCATATTTATGAACAGAACACAACAATTATTATTAGGTTTTGCCACAATAAATTATATTGAAAATGTGTTTTAATGACTAGATTACTAATCTACTGCCTTCCTTGAAAATCCCACCCCCAATAATTAACTGACAGGTCTGAAAACCCTACCAACCCTGTGACTCTCACAAATATCCTGTTCCTCCCCTGACAATCCCACCCACAGTGATTGATTGACAGGCCAAACTGTTAAGAACGTGGCCTGGATAATGCATGACAATGAGGAAATGAAAGGGGTGGAATAATATTGTTTTACCCAATTCTGGCACCGTTGTTTGAAACGCTGTCACAGTGTCACCATGAAAATGTTAAAAACTTGCTTCAGGAGCATTCATATTTGATGCAAAGAGGGTAGAAATTGCTTATTTGGTCAATATTACTTACCAAGCAAAGCAGAGCTATTTTATCGAGGTACAAATATCATGTGCTTTTTCATTTTGTGCATATACTCATACAGACACACACACCTTGGTTACATTGTAACCGCGAGAGGCCACCGTGGGGCTTGTACAGTGGGGAGAACAAGTATTTGATACACTGCCGATTTTGCAGGTTTTCCTACTTACAAAGCATGTAGAGGTCTGTAATTTTTATCATAGGTACACTTCAACTGTGAGAGACGGAATCTAAAACAAAAACCCAGAAAATCACATTGTATGATTTTTAAGTAATTAATTTGCATTTTATTGCATGACATACGTATTTGATCACCTACCAACCAGTAAGAATTCCGGCTCTCACAGACCTGTTAGTTTTTCTTTAAGAAGCCCTCCTGTTCTCCACTCATTACCTATATTAACTGCACCTGTTTGAACTCGTTACCTGTATAAAAGACACCTGTACACACACTCAATCAAACAGACTCCAACCTCTCCACAATGGCCAAGACCAGAGAGCTGTGTAAGGACATCAGGGATAAAATTGTAGACCTGCACAAGGCTGGGATGGGCTACAGGACAATAGGCAAGCAGCTTGGTGAGAAGGCAACATCTGTTGGCGCAATTATTAGAAAATGGAAGAAGTTCAAGATGACGGTCAATCACCCTCGGTCTGGGGCTCCATGCAAGATCTCACCTCGTGGGGCATCAATGATCATGAGGAAGGTGAAGGTCAGCCCAGAACTACACAGCAGGACCTGGTTAATGACCTGAAGAAAGCTGGGACCACAGTCTCAAAGAAAACCATTAGTAACACACTACGCCGTCATGGATTAAAATCCTGCAGCGCACGCAAGGTCCCCCTGCTCAAGCCAGCGCATGTCCAGGCCCGTCTGAAGTTTGCCAATGACCATCTGGATGATCCAGAGGAGGAATGGGAGAAGGTCATGTGGTCTGATGAGACAAAAATATAGCTTTTTGGTCTAAACTCCACTCGCCGTGTTTGGAGGAAGAAGAAGGATGAGTACAACCCCAAGAACACCATCCCAATCGTGAAGCATGGAGGTGGAAACATCATTCTTTGGGGATGCTTTTCTGCAAAGGGGACAGGACGACTGCACCGTATTGAGGGGAGGATGGATGGGGCCATGTATCGCGAGATCTTGGCCAACAACCTCATTCCCTCAGTAAGAGCATTGAAGATGGGTCGTGGCTGAGTCTTCCATTATGACAACGACCCGAAACACACAGCCAGGGCAACTAAGGAGTGGCTCCGCAAGAAGCATCTCAAGGTCCTGGAGTGGCCTAGCCAGTCTCCAGACCTGAACCCAATAGAAAATCTTTGGAGGGAACTGAAAGTCCTATATTGCCCAGCGACAGCCCCGAAACCTGAAGGATCTGGAGAAGGTCTGTATGGAGGAGTGGGCCAAAATCCCTGCTGCAGTGTGTGCAAACCTGGTCAAGACCTACAGGAAACGTATGATCTCTGTAATTGCAAACAAAGGTTTCTGTACCAAATATTAAGTTCTGCTTTTCTGATGTATCAAATACTTATGTCATGCAATAAAATGCAAATTAATTACTTAAAAATCATACAATGTGATTTTCTGGATTTTTGTTTTAGATTCCATCTCTCACAGTTGAAGTGTACCTATGATAAAAATTACAGACCTCTACATGCTTTGTAAAAGCTAAGGCAGTGTCTCAAATACTTGTTCTCCCCACTGTATATTGGGCTCAGCCAAGACTGCTACTTTTGTAACTGAATTAAAACATTTTAACAATGTGATTTAACTAATTGATGTTGGGAAAATAGATGGTAAAAATGCCGAATGGTGTTAAATGCCTGATGGAAGGCTACTCAGTCAATGGGAGAATCTCAATTGCTCGTGTCCGCTCGACCTTCTCAAAATCCATTGTGTGAGAAAGCCACAGGTCAGATGATCCCGCAGGTGAAGAAGCCGGATGTTGAGGTCCTGGGCTGGCGTGGTTACATGTGGTCTGCGGTTGTGAGGCTGGTTGGACTTACTGCCAAATTCTCAAAAACGATATTGGAGAATTTATGGTAGAGAAATTAACATTAAATTATCTGGCAACAGCTCTGGTGGACATTCCGGCAGTCAGCATGCCAATTGCACACTCCCTCAAAACTTGAGACATGTGGCATTGTGTCGTGTGACAAAACTGCACATTTTAGAGTGGCCTTTTATTGTCCCCAGCACAAGGTGCACCTGTGTAATGATCATGCTGTTTAATCAGTTTCTTGATATGCCACACCTGTCAGGTGTACGGATTATTTTGGCAAAGAAAAAATTCTCACTAACAGGGATGTAAACAAAAGATTTTAGAGAAATAAGCTTTTTGTGTGTATGGAATGTGGGGATATTTTTTTTCAGTTCATGAAACATGGGACCAACACTTTACATGTTGCGTTTATATTTTTGTTCAGTATATTTGTTACCTTTTGTCTTTTATGACTGGTTTGTGGGGCTGTACTTTAGCTGAAGGCAAACTCAATGGCATTGCTCAATGGCCTCACTTTCCATCCATCCAAAACCGCAAAATGTGCCAGATTTTTATCAAGTCCAGTTCCTCAAGGTTTTAGCTGGTTGCGTTGGTAAGGGGTTAGTCAGGGGTGTTCTGGGGTGTTGGAGCATGTTACAGGCTGATCTCTCTGCGGTGGAGAGGAGGAATGTTGTGTAGGTCATCCCCTGTCAGAATTGGAGAGATTATCTGGCTCTTCCTGTCATATATCTATTTTAATGATGCAGGGAAAGTGATGGCGCTTAACCCTGCTCTCCTTCTCTTCTCCTCAGTCGCTTAGCCATGGAAGTTATCAGATGGGCTGGCTGGGTATTTTACAGTTCAACCACAGCCCTGTAGCATTTTCATTGTCAGAAAGGAACTTCTGCACACTGGTCTTGTGTTTGTGCCAAATGTTGCTGTGTGATATCCAGTTCTTGTCTACAACAACTGAGGTTTTCAGCTACACCATGTCAGCAGCAACAATGAGCACCTATTACAATAGCCTGATGAGACAGTAAAGGAATAACTAGACAGTAAACTAATAACGTCATTTAGGCTTTCAGACAAGAATACGCAAATAATTGCTGCCGACTTCTAGTCTCCTGGAATAGCCTTTACATCCAGAGAAACTGATTGATCCAATTATGAGTCCAATAAAACTGAGTGTCTCTTGCTAAATTTGTTTGGAGTCTGACCATGTATCTAACGTACAGTATTAAACCTAATTACCCAGTTCAAAAGCTAGCTCAAGGTAACCCACCCCCACCCAAGAAACACACCAGTTTAGTTTATACACAGTGAGTGTACAAAACATTAAGAACACTCTTCCTATGACATAGACTTACCAGGTGAATCCAGGTGAAAGCTATGATCCCTTATTGATGTCACTTCTTAAATCCACTTAATCAGTAAAGGGGAGGTGACAGGTTAAAGAAGGATTTTAATGCCTTGAGACGATTCAGACATGGAGAGTGTATGTGTGCCATTCAGAGGTTGAATGGGCAAGACAAAATACTTAAGTCCCTTTGAACGTGGTATGGTAGTAGGTGCCAGGCACACCGGTTTGTGTCAAGAACTGCAACACTGCTGGGTTTTTCATGCTCAACAGTTTCCCGCGTGTATCAAGAACAGTCCACCACCCAAAGGACATCCAGCCAACTTGACACAACTGTGGAACGCATTGGAGTCAACATGGGCCAGCATCCCTGTGGAATGCTTTTGACACCTTGTAGAGTCCATGCCCTGACAAATTGAGGCTGTTCTGAGGGCAAAAGTGAGGGGTGCAACTCAATATTAGGAAGGTGTTTACTTCCAATAATTTTTTCAACCGGTACCGGGGGACCTTCAGACGAGTCTTGTGAGGCCTGTGGGCGTCATAGAGCAAAACAGCCGCCATGAACGTGTTCGTGAGATTCTCACCTATTAGTGTGTAGCCCAAACTGTTTGGACACTACAGACAGAAGTTGGCATATTAGCTGTACCTACTTCAGACTAGTCACAAGACGCTCTACTGTCACTCTACACCAAACACCTCAAACTGACACAAACTGACAAACTGGCATCCTCATGAACTCGCCTGGGGAGATCTCACACATAAAATTACCCCTTCCCAGAACTACTTTCAAATAACACCTTTGATCCATACCTTAGGGCAATATTCTGGTCAATGTGATGTGAAGTTAAATACTATTATATTTAAACCATCTTTTAATATATAACAGAGGAAACCGAGTCACAATTACCTTTGTTATATGCATCTGGTAGAATATTTGGTGTAAAATATACAGTACCAGTCAAAAGTTTGGACACACCTACTAATTCAAGGGTTTTTCTTTATTTTTACTATTTTCTACATTGTAGAATAATAGTGAAGACATCAAAACTATGAAATAACACATATGGAATAATGTACTAACCAAAACAATGTTAAATATATCAAAATATATGTTATTTTTGAGATTCTTCAAGTAGCCACAAGATAACAGCTTTGCACACTCTTGGCATTCTCTCAACCAGCTTCACCTGGAATGTTTTTCCAACAGTCTTGAAGGAGTTCCCACATATGCTGAGCACTTGTTGGCTGCTTTTCCTTCACTCTGCCGTCCGACTCATCCCAAACCATCTCAATTGGGTTGAGGTCGGGGGATTGTGGAGGCCAGGTCATCTGATGCAGCACTCCATCACTCTCCTTCTTGGTAAAATAGCCCTTACACAGCCTGGAGGTGTGTTGGGTCATTGTCCTGTTGAAAAACAAATGATAGTCCCACTAAGCCCAAACCAGATGGGATGGCATAGTCCTGCAGAATGCTGTGGTAGCCATGCTGGTTAAGTGTGCCTTGAATTCTAAATAAATCACAGACAGTGTTACCAGCAAAGCAGCCCCACACCATAACACCTCCTCCATGCTTTACGGTGGGAACTACACATGCGGAGATCATCCGTTCACCCATACCACGTCTCACAAAGACGGCGGTTGGAACCAAAAATCTCAAATTTGGACTCCAGACCAAAGGACAAATTTCCACCGGTCTAATGTCCATTGCTTGTGTGTCTTGAACCAAGCAGGTCTCTTCTTCTTATTGGTGTCCTTTAGTAGTGGTTTCTTTGCAGCAATTCGACCATGAAGGCATGATTCACACAGTCCCCTCTGAGCAGTTGATGTTGACATGTGTCTGTTACTTGAACTCTGTGAAGCATTTATTTGGGCTGCAATTTCTGAGGCTGGTAACTCTAATGAACTTATCCTCTGCATCAGAGGTAAATCTGGGTCTTCCATTCCTGTGGTCGTCCTCATGAGAGCCCGTTTCATCATAGCGCTTGATGGTTTTTGCGACTGCACTTGAAGAAACGTTCAAAGTTCTTAAATTTCTGCATTGACTGACCTTCATGTCTTAAAGTAATGATGGACTGTCATTTATCTTTGCTTATTTGAGATGTTCTTGCCATAATATGGACTTGTTTTTTCCCCAAATAGGGCTATCTTCTGTATACCCCCCTACCTTGTCACAACACAACTGATTGGCTCAAACGCGTTAAGGAAAGAAATTCCACAAATTAACTTTTAAGAAGGCACACCTGTTAATTGAAATGCATTCCAGGTGACTACCTCATGAAGCTGGTTGAGAGAATCCCAAGAGTGTGCAAAGCTGTCATCAAGGCAAAGGGTGGCTATTTGAAGAATCTCAAACGTAAAATTTATTTTGATTTGTCAAACACATTTTTGGTTACTACATAATTCCATATGTGTTATTCTACAATGTAAAAAATAGTAAAAATAAAGGAAAACCCTTGAATAAGTAGGTGTGTCCAAACTTTTGACTGGTTGTGTACATTGTAGGAAATACTTCTAAAATAAGTTGTAGTATTGGATTGTTCATTTGAAAATACTCAAATACACAGAAAAGTGTATTTTCAAATACAAATACCTAAATACACATGTATTTCAGCCGGGGCCCGGATTCACAAAACCTTCTTAAGAAGAAATGTATTCCATTTTTAATTAAAGGAAAAATCCACCCAAAACCACTCGTTCCTTTAATTTACAGTGTTAAATAACGCTAATATGTGAGAACAATATATTTTGTGAACAAATGTTTAATTTTTCCATTATAATAAATTTGGTAGCAACATGGAAAATCGTTGTGGAAATCTGTTGCAGCTCAAGTCGACTAAAAACTCCATGATGCAATGCTCTCTCTATGGGCTGGCTGGCTAGCAAACTTAGCTACACATAATAATGCCAAAGACAATATTAGCACGTAAAGTAGGTAGTTAGTTTTAAAATTGCCTAAATAAACTGCACTATCAATTTAGGAGCCTACAATCTCACCATGTTCCACCTGCAAATCGATGTGCCTCACGGTGGAGTCTGACATTCGCAACGGCAGATATACTTTTGAGGAGATGGGAAACGTTTCCCATCTACGTCACTGGCCACGCGGTGCATTCTCGGTGATTCTGGAACAAGGAGCCCTTTCCTTCAAGAAGTGAATGGGAGTCTATTGGGCGCTGTCTCAAAAACCCAACATTAGCACGAATTTCGTCAACAAGCAGTACAACATTACATATATTTTCCTAGATGTGAGATAAGTAACTTACTTTCTGTAATATAGTATAGCATTGGAATCGTGACATTACATACTTTCAAGGAAAATAGGCAGGTTTCTCGATATAGACACTGACTTTGAGAAGGGATTGCATGACGACTAGCTTAGCAACCACATGACGCATCATGACAACGTGAACGCGATTGGTCGACAGTCTGCTGGGTGGGGTGAATACCTTCTTCTTTCATTGGATTCCTATCTCCTTTCTATAATATCTCTAGCAACGGCACAATGCAATGCACCCTGGACTAAAGAAGCAGATAAATAAGAAAATGTACTAGACCCTCTGTTAAATTACTAATTTCTTGAGGTAGGAATAACGCAAAAATATGACCAATGGCTCATTCGAGAAAAGACATCCTCCCGAGTTATGACAGTATTGAAATCTGACATGTATGATAGCCGTTTTCGCAATCTTATTTTTTATTATTGAAATCATCTTACACCTTGATGACATTTGCATAGGATACAAGACATCAAAGCAATAAGGAGCTGAACAGAATCATCACAATAACAGACAACACCATTAATCAGTCCAATTGTATGGAGGATTCCTTTAATATAATGTTCTTTCTGGATTAAGACACTAAGACCGGGATTCAATATGATTGCTCATGTAGATAATGCCGCTTTTAAAGACAATGTTCCCGCTTTTCTGGAGATTGTATTCACAGTAAACGCTGCAGATGCCGGATCAATCGTATATTACCTTTAAATGTCGACTCAAGCGAGCTATAACTCAGATCTAACGCGGATCAGATTGAATCCCGGCCTAAAATATGAGGGTCTACCTATATAAAGCAAGGCAAAATGGACCAATATAAACAGACCACCCCTCAACTTCAATTTACTGCAATTGTACATAAGTCAAAATATTTAACAGGTGTCAACCTTCATTTATTTTATTTTATTATTATTATTATTATTATTATTATTATACAGAAGTAAAGTAATACATACATGATCCTGGGGCTTACCATTATATAATAATAATACATACATGATCCTGGGGCTTACCATTATCTAATACATTGCGTTGAATCATCCCATTTCTTAGAAATACAGCATAATCCGATGGTGACACACATGGGTTATCGCAGTCATGATGTTCAATTGCACTTATTACAGGGCACAAGTAATATTGAAACATTTCAGAATTTAGGTAACATACTGAAAATCTAATTGCAGTTTCTATTTAAGTGTGTAAGCCTAATGCTAGTTAAAGGTTCTAGACACAGTCATCAATTAGCAGAACTAAAAATGTATTCTCTTACTTCACAAACTGTAGTATACAAACTGACAGAGAGGTTACTTAAGCAATAAGGCATGAGAACCCATGTATTATTGTAAATAACACACGGCTAAGGTTGCCTTGCTACCCAAACTCCTTGCTCCGGCCAAACGCTATGCCACGCCCACAGACATTCGTTTCTTCTCCACAATGAGTCTCGATCTGAGTACCTCCCTGACGATTTCTAGAACGCAAACACATTCTAACCGTTCTGATTGGTCCCATAAACCGATGGGTTGTGCCAGAGCCAGAACACATATGGGTAAAGCTGCGTTTTGAAAATTCATAATTGTCGTTGATACTCTGATTGGTTAGAGATGATCCATGCGCTGATTACTTTGTTTTGTACAACACCCCTCATTTTAACGTCAGTACAAACAACTTCAACAATGGCAATAAACTTTGATTTGATTTCTATTGCAACGTGGCACAGATTGGAGAGGCAGACAGAAAGGTTTATACAACCCCCCGCTGTTGAAAATGAAATGATAGGCTAGAAGTAATAGCAAAACATTATACAGTGAGGGAAAAAGGTATTTGATCCCCTGCTGATTTTGTACGTTTGCCCACTGACAAAGACATGATCAGTCTATAATTTTAATAGTAGGTTTATTTGAACAGTGAGAGACAGAATAACAACAAAAAAATCCAGAAAATGCATGTAAAAAATGTTATAAAGTGATTTGCATTTTAATGAGGGAAATAAGTATTTGACCCCTCTGCTAAACATGACTTAGTACTTGGTGGCAAAACCCTTGTTGGCAATCACAGAGGTCAGACGTTTCTTGTAGTTGGCCACCAGGTTTGCACACATCTCAGGAGGGATTTTGTCCCACTCCTCTTTGCAGATCTTCTCCAAGTCATTAAGGTTTCGAGGCTGACGTTTGGCAACTTGAACCTTCACCTCCCTCCACAGATTTTCTATGGGATTAAGGTCTGTAGACTGGCTAGGCCACTCCAGGACCTTAATGTGCTTCTTCTTGAGCCACTCCTTTGTTGCCTTGGCCGTGTGTTTTGGGTCATTGTCATGCTGGAATACCCATCCACGACCCATTTTCAATGCCCTAGCTGAGGGAAGGAGGTTCTCACCCAAGATTTGACGGTACATGGCCCCGTCCATCGTCCCTTTGATGCGGTGAAGTTGTCCTGTCCCCTTAGCAGAAAAACACCCCCAAAGCATAATGTTTCCACCTCCTTGTTTGACGTTGGGGATGGTGTTCTTGGGGTCATGGGCAGCATTCCTCCTCCTCCAAACACAGCGAGTTGAGTTGATGCCAAAGAGCTCGATTTTGGTCTCATCTGACCACAACACTTTCACCCAGTTCTCCTCTGAATCATTCAGATGTTCATTGGCAAACTTCAGACGGGCATGTATATGTGCTTTCTTGTGCAGGGGGACCTTGCGGGCGCAGCAGGATTTCAGTCCTTCACAGCGTAGTGTGTTACCAATTGTTTTCTTGGTGACTATGGTCCCAGCTGCCTTGAGATCGTTGACAAGATCCTCCCGTGTAGTTCTGGGCTGATTCCTCACCGTTCTCATGATCATTGCAACTCCACGAGGTGAGATCTTGCATGGAGCCCCAGGCCGAGGGAGATTGACAGTTCTTTTGTGTTTCTTCCATTTGCGAATAATCGCACCAACTGTTGTCACCTTCTCACCAAGCTGCTTGGCGATGATCTTGTAGCCCATTCCAGCCTTGTGTAGGTCTACAATCTTGTCCCTGACATCCTTGGAGAGCTCTTTGGTCTTGGCCATGGTGGAGAGTTTGGATTCTGATTGATTGATTGCTTCTGTGGACAGGTGTCTTTTATACAGGTAACAAACTGAAATTAGGAGCACTCCCTTTAAGAGTGTGCTCCTAATCTCAGCTCGTTACCTGTATAAAAGACACCTGGGAGCCAGAAATCTTTCTGATTGAGAGGGGGTCAAATACTTATTTCCCTCATTAAAATGCAAATCAATTTATAACATTTTTGACATGCGTTTTTCTGGATTTTTTTGTTGTTATTCTGTCTCTCACTGTTCAAATAAACCTACCATTAAAATTATAGACTGATCATTTCTTTGTCAGTGGGCAAACGTACAAAATCAGCAGGGGTTCAAATACTTTTTTACCTCACTGTATATATATTTTTTTGTGGAGATAATGTTTATGAATTGCCTGGCTGGTCTGTGGGACAGTGGATGCACAGTGATAATTAAAATTTAAAATAATTAAAATGGATTATCGTGAATAACTAACGCCTATCAACCAATCAGCATCCAATATCCAAATTACCCATTTTATAACATACACTTTCATTGGCATCAGCGCTAGGGTTGAATATGTTTGTGGTATTTTACAAATGTTCCATCCAGAGAATAAATTACTTTTCTTCCGGGTAACCCGGTATTTCCCGCCAAAACCGGAAGGGTCATTCAAAAGCATTATGAAGCATATAAATAGGCCTATATTATAAATATATTATAAATATATTAACATTCATAATAAATAGGCCTATTAGCTCCAGTAGTGAACTGTATTAATGTACTGCAGTGGTGGAAAAAGTACCCAATTGTCCTACTTGAGTAAAAGTAAAGATGCCTTAATAGAAAATCACTCAAGTAAAATTTAAAGTCACCCATTATAATACTACGTGAGTAAAATTCAAAAAGTATTCAAGGCAATTCAAGCAAAGTCAATATGCGGTGATAATGTATTGGGCCTATAGCCTACTACACAAACCTCACTGCTACAGTACTGTTGTTTATAGGTTAATGTTGCATAGGCTTAATTTTTTAAAAGTTATGTTAAAAAAAATCTGAGTGGTAGATCTCTGCTTGAATTTTGACTCAAAGTGATCTTGACTGAAAAGGTTGGTGGCCACTGGTGTACAATAATTACCGACAAATTCCCTCAAACCTTTTTGACAGCAAGAAGGGAAGTAAGCCGATATTGTCTAACTTTAATAGCGTAAGATTCTGTGTTCGAAAACATTTCAAGCAATAATAAACAAGCATGTTTAAACCTCCTCTGTTTAAAATCTAATGATAGGCTGGCAAATAATGTCTAGATGCTTTTACTTTGATATAATGTTTATGAATTGCTTTTCTCAGCTGTGGGACAGTGGATGCAAAGTGACAATTAAAAAGGAACTGGCATTTGTCGTGGATTATCGTGAATAACTAATGCTTATCAACCAATCAGCATCCAGTATCCAAATTACCTTTTTATAACATACACTTTCATTGGCATCATGGCATGAGAGACAGGTCCTTATATTCATTTGGTAGGGATAAAACAAGAGAATATCAGAAGTCAAATTAATCTAGTATGCTGCATGGCGTGTACACTCAAAACAAATAACTTTGGGTGTTCTGTTTGTATTTTATCTGTTTGTATTTAATCTATTGATTCCCCAAAATACATCCTCTGTCCACTTGAGGTGATGACACCTGGTCTTGCTTTGGCTCAAGGGCCCAACTCCATTGAACAATGTCATGAGACTCTTTCAGTCACATGGGAAGACTTCATTTAGTTTAATGTTGACTTGCACTGTTGCTCTAATGGCTACTATCCCCACTGGGAGACATATGCTGGTCAAAACACAGATGCCATTGTAATAAAGAAGGGGGTGCTTCCCCTCTAGAACTCTGAGTCTCACTCTGAGGAGCTATCAGTCACGTTGGAAGATGATAGGGGAGTGTCAGTGAAAGAAACAGGCTAGGGTGAAGTCGTTAACCCCTGCCGTGACGGAGAATCCTTGGTGGATTGTTTGGTCCATTCTATGTCATGGAAGATCAAAGTTGTGTGTGGTGTGCATGACACCGTCCAAACAGTCTTTGAGAGTCAAGTTACCGCTGTGTCTAACAGATCAATTCACTCAAACCTTTTTGACAGTAGAAAGGGAAGCAGGCAGATATTGTATAACTTTGAGAGCATTAGATTCTCTGTTAAATCTTTCAAGCAATATAAACTTAATTTGTATAAAAATAGGTACCTTTAGACATTTGTTGATATTTATATAAAAAAACGATAAACTTTAACATGAGGAAAATAGTTGCCAAATTTCCATGTCTTCCACATGTTTAACGAATTACGTGGTTGTTGGTCTCTTACTGGCAGGTAAAACCAATCCTGCAGATAGAGAGAGAGACAGAGAGAGAGAGAGAGAGATGTTACTCAGAGTAAAAGTAAATGAGTTTAAACAAAAACATTAAGGTTAACTGAATGTTGCAACACATTAGCTTTTCCATGCAATAAATTGAAAAATGTAAAGTACTTTAATGACATTTTACTCAAGTAGAAGTAAAATTACTGACTTTGAAAAATACTCAAAAGTACAAGTACTCAGAAAAGCTACTCAATTACAGCAACGAGAGTAGTTGTAATTAGTTCCTTTACACCTCTGGTTATGGGCTATCATGTGACATTACCTAGATTGTAACCTTTTATTTTAAGCATTTTGTAGGAAAGAGAATTACACAAAAAATGAAGTGAATTGTCTGAGGATGATGCTGGACCAATTGACATAAAGAAAAGGGGACAGTTGGATGAAAAAGCTTTAAAAAAGGTTAGAATCCAGGTCATGTGACATGATTATCCAAAACACAGGATCCTAGTCATATTATTACGCTGTTACCCTCAGATCTCAATAGCGGTCCATTCAATCCCAAATATGGGGCTTCAATCCCAGATACCCTTCTTCAGTAATTGAGACAAATAAATACCATTTGAAATGAAAGGCTCAAAACAAAACCAGACCCTGGCCATTTTAAGGGCTTGTAGAGGAATAAGAGTTGAAGATTATATTTCCACAAATTTTTCACATTTGTGTTTTGTAAATCTGAAATTATTGCTTTGTGTGTGTAAAATATAACTGTTCTCAAAAACGTTTTAATTAATAGATTTTAGATGTGTATGATATATTTTAAACACTATATATCCATTGTTTAGCTGAAATGGAATGTTCGTATATCTGTATATTTGACTGTGATAGTGATAGGCTCACCTATCTATCGCTCTGGATAAGAGCATCTGCTAAATGACTCAAATCGAGAGGTTCTATCTGCATTTTTGTCCAAATTAAGTTATTGACATTGCCTTGTTCTGTTCAATGTTCTCTGTCTTATATAGTACTCTAAATACCCCAATTCATGTTGTTAAGTTCAAAACAATACAAGATAAATTGTCTCAGAATCATCTTTTTCCAGATAAAACCCTTACTCATACTGTATTGAATCTTTTTACAGCCTTTTTAAATATTGATGTCACAAATGTATAATTTGTACAATGTATCATTTGTACAACATTTAGTTATTTGTTACATTTGACTGTGTAAAACCTAGCAGTACTACTGATTTCTCTGAGAGTGAGGTGGATAGCATTTAGCAAAAAACAGATTATTTGTCTCTCTGAAATGAAACCATCAATCAATAAAACCTAGTTTACCAATATTTATGAAAATTGATATATAGCGTTTTGGAATGAAACTCTTCAGATGTTCTCTAATGACATCCATAAATCATTTTGCATTTCACTCTCACTGAAGAAGTGGGAAGGAAGGGTAGTGGCTCTTACCAGCTCTCTCACTCCTTGGCTTTATAATACTGTAGCTCAACATCCTCAATGCTGCTGCATGCCCTGTGGAACATATTACACGGGTTAGGTTTCAGTGCAGACTAGTCAATGGCATTGTAAGGGTGAGGTATCGTGATCATTATGTAAATATAGGCTACCTAAGTTTGTTTTTTAAACAGACAATTGCTGCAGTTTTATCCTAATCAATTATCTGGAACAATACATTCATTGATCTGAACATGGGGAAGGACACCATGATCACTAGGACAACACTGAACATACAAATATATGTTGCTGCTGTCTAACATTTATATAGCCTATATTGTAGGTTTCCAGATAACTTTTGAGGAAAAATCAATATGACTGAGTTGGAGTTGATTTATAAGTTGTAAATGATCTTGAGCCAAAACAATGAGTTCATCACCTGACGATTTCTGTAGCTATTGACCGCACCAATACCATGTCCGAATATTTGTGTTGTGGTTATTGTTGCCTAGCAATAGTGCCGCACTGATTAGTGTAAATAGTCTTCAAAGGACTCCATTGTCTTTTAAGTTTTCTGTTTTTACCACCATGACATTTAAGGATATAATTAAATAAATGTACCTCTGGTTTTCAATTATGCTGGTACTGTGGAGAAGGGCTCGGAGTCTCTGAAAAAAAAATAGTTATTAGATTTTCATGTAGGAATTAGAGAGGGAAGGGTTAGCATGGTTTCTCCCTACTGTTAGAGGTAGATGTAAACTACCACTGAACAAAAATATACACGCAACATGTAAAGTGTTGGTCCCATGTTTCATACGCACAAAAAGCTTATTTCTCTCAAATTTGTTTATATCCCTGTTATTGAGCATTTTCTCCTTTGCCAAGATAATCCATCCACCTGATAGGTGTGGCATTTCAAGAAGCTGATATAAACGGCATGATCATTACACAGGTGCACCTTGTGCTGGGGACAATAAAAGGCCACTCTAAATTGTGCAGTTTTGTCACACAACACAATGCCACAGATGACTCAAGTTTTGAGGGAGTGTGCAATTGGCATGCTGACTGCAGGAATGTCCACCAGAGCTGTTGCCAGATAATTTAATGTTAATTTCTCTACCATAAGCTGCCTCCAACGTCGTTTTAGAGAATTTGTCAGTACGCCCAACCAGCCTCACAACCGCAGACCATGTGTATGGTGCAGTGTGGGCGAGCGGTTTGCTGATATCAACGTTGTGAACATAGTGCCCCATGGTGGGGTTATGGTATGGGTAGGCATAAACTACGGACAATGAACACAAGTGCATTTTATCGATGACAATTTGAATACACAGAGATACCGTGACGAGATCCTGAGGCTCATTGTCTTGCCATTCATCCGCCGTCATCACCTCATGTTTCAGCATGATAATGCACGGCCCCACTGCACTGCATAAGACAAATGGTGGTCACAACAGATACTGACTGTTTTTTTGATCCACACCCCTACTTTTTCTTGAAGGTATCTGTGACCAACAAATTCATATCTGTATTCCCAGTCATGTGAAATCCATATATTAGGGCCTAATGAATTGATTTCAATTGACTGATTTCCCTATATGAACTGTAACTCAGTAAAATCTTTGAAATTGTTGCATGTTGCGTTTATTTCTGTTCAGTATAGTTGTCTCACAGCTTGTTGGTACAGGGGGGTATAGCTTAGTTGAGCACCGCCATTGCTTGTTCAGTGTGTGATCTATCTTACCTTCTTCTCACTGAGACAGAATAGGGTTTTGATCAGGAGTAGTCCACCACACACGGCTGCAATGATAAAGGCTGTCTGGTAGGAGATGCTTGAATCGGAATGACCAGTTTTCCCATTCCGGAATTCCTTCTCTGAGCCTTCACTGGGCCTTTCTGGAGGAGCATCGTCCACATCTGTCCTCTCTGACAGGATATCTGAGGGAGAATGAGGAAGAACATGAGCCATTGTTTAGAGAGGGAATCTTAATTCAAAGCTCAAGGGCAGTTTATTTGATAGTACAAAGTGCAGTGGGGAACCGTGAGGGCCTTCTAGGCCTTCAGAGAAGACCAAAAAAGTTATACATTTATACAATTTAAAACAAAATGTTAATAATCTTTACAATACTTTTAATGATCTTCTGATTTTATCTATTCAGTTTGTGTTGGAAAGAGAAGGGTTAATGCTGAAAATAAAAGAATATCCCATCAGGATTTTCTTTGGTGGTCTCTGGGTAGAACAATCTAGCTAGCTCAGCCAGCCATTGGCTTGGTCTTCAGAAGCTGGACAGAAGGCCTCTGCCATTCAACAACAGAGTTCCTAAACCCAGAGGTGCAACATCGCGAGCGAAACCAACCAAAGGCCGGGGTTTGGGCTTCGAGAAGTGAAAAATTATGCCTTAGTTATACATTTTCTCAATCTAAAAGCACAACCTAGATTCGAGCCAGTCTTAAGTAGTTAAACATGTTATTACTCCAACCCCATGAAAGTGACAAACTGACACATATCGAAGGAGTGCCTTTTGATTTGACGGCTTGCACATGGCAGTTTGGCGAGAGACGACCGTTAGTAGACCCGATTAAGTGTTTCTAGTACGCATGATCTTTGCTAGCCAACATTGCCATGACATTGTCTAAGTGTGATAGGGGATTCTATTGTAGAAGCAGTTTTAGCTTCATACTGTACTGTCTTTGATTAAACTGTATTAGAGCAGAATTTTGGAGTGACAGTGGAGTGAACCAATCACATTTTGACTTGCAATGGGTGGGACCGTTTAAAACAAAAAGGGACGTATCTAGGCCTTCTCGTGGCGCAAGCAGTAGTTTTCCCATGCTAACGGTAGTAATGTTAGCTAGCTTGTGTAGTAGTAGAGTGACAATGATGACAGTGGCTGCAGCAGCTGTTATCATCTTCAAGGTGGATGTTGTTACTAATTTGTTAGCATCACCCTTTTCAAGATTAACTTTCACACTTCATTCAAACTTCGTTTACAAATGATCATCATCTGGTGAGTGGCACTGTTTTTTGTTGCAGCTCACTTGCTATTAGCGATCTCTTTGAAAATAATGAAACATAATTTAAACTTTAGATCACCGGTTAGGGAGTGAACATTATTTATAATAAGGGTTACATGGAGAAAATCGTACCTCACTGAAATGAAAATGGATGGCCCTCCCTAAATGCTTGAAAAAAAACAAGTGACCCTCCCCTATACCCAAAATAATAATAAAAAGTGGATAGCAGAGAACATGGCTACCATTTACCTTCACTTCCTGGACAGACCAGCGCCTTAGATATGTAGTTTTAGAAACTGTTCTTCGTCCTGTAAGCATTTTATGGCAACGCAGGAATTTTGATAGTGCACAGGGCTACAGGCCAGAAGGTTGTGTGTTCGCAGACCACCGTGGACAATAGTAGGGCTGGAAAGATCTCCTTTATAGTAAAAGCATTGCATGAATCTATCATGTTATTTGCAGGTCTGAGAAAAAATAGCCTTTTATAAAAATGTCATGCAATTCTGTTTCATTTTACATATTAGCTGAATCTTTTTTTTAATACCACACAAATTACCAAAATTACAGGCTAAGAATGGACATAGAGATAGGCCTATGTGTTCATCTTATCATATTTCTCCAATGCCAAATCAGAGTGTCTTGTTTACAACAAAACTGCCCCTGTTTGCAAATAATTAAATCCGGGACGTCATTAGGAATCCGAGCATGGTACTTTCAAAAGTTAGGCCTATTTTTCCACCCCAGACAGAGTAGGCCTACCGGCGCAGAAAAATGTAAGCTTTAACTGCTGGCTACTCTTTTTCCAAGGCTTAACGCAACGAGGGGTAGGACTGTGCTTTTTGCCATTTTCTTTTGATAAGGTGGCCTATGGCATACCCCCTCAATTCGAGTCTTGGTTTTAACTTAACAGCCCTTCACTGACACGGAGGTAGGCTATTTAAAGAGTGCATGGTGGGCAGAGGAATTGACCGACAAAAACAGGTCGGCCTATATGGTAGGCCTACCTGTTCTTTCTTAAAAATAAATAAATATTATCCAACACAAAGCCTTCTTGTTGTTAGTCTAATTCAAATGAAGACTGTTGAAATGAATTATGCCTACTCGAATTTGCCTACTTTCAGCACCAGCTGTCAATTTCTGATTGATTGTGCCGCAGCTGCTGCTTCAAGTTTCAGCACCACAACGTAAATTACTAGAATCTGGCTTATTGTGAGGTCAATAATTCTGATAAATACATCCTCGGCAAGAAACATATTGTATTTAATAAAATCTATTATAGTAGTAGCAAGCTATCAAAGTTGACCTTCGGTCCTCTTTATCTTCGCGCTATCCGTCTCAAACTGAACAGAATATATATAGGCTAGTCCGCACGCAAGATGGTGCATTTCTGGATTAGGCCTAATCAAAAAGTACTTTCGGAAGAAACCTTTGACTCTCCTCCTGAACTGCCACCGTAGGCCTACACAGCACAGCCATTGGTTAAGCAGCACACAACAAAGTTTTTGATCAGTAAGAGCAGAGCAGGCCAGGGCTCAGGGTTGGAATATCCATTGCAGTGTGAAATGCAGCCTCGTTTTATTTACACCATCCCAGCAGCTATCTTAGAAATATAAACTTCCTCTGTGCTTATCGGAGCATGCACTTCATAGCCTATAGGCTATGGATCATTTGATTGAGACCACAATAAATAGCCTATAGGCGAAATTGATATTGCGTGCCCAGCGGAGAATCTAAGATGAGGGGCGGCATCGGGCACACATTGATATATAGCCTAATAACCAACTAGTTCTAAAACACTGAGAAATATTGAAATTTCATCAATTACAAATTACATGACCCTCCCCTGGACTAGATTGAAAAAATGTCAAATCCTCCCCTTGACTGAAATTGAAAAAGCATGACCCTCCCCCATTTTCCTCCAGGTAACAATTCTGTCCCTTAGTGTGATGAACGTGATAAAATATATTTGCAAGGGAAGTAATAGCTGGTTTGTTCATTTTCATTAAAACAATTATTAAATTAAAATAATTAAAAAATCCCCATCAAAATCTGTCTGTTTAAACTAGAGATATCTGTTGTTTTTTGCATGGGGATTTTTGCATGGGGATTCTCAATCCACCTCATCCGCCGATATTGCCCTCCAACATCAGCGGTGAAAGGTGGCAGAGCTAGAGCGTTGTTTGTCAGACAATGAGACATCTCGAAAATTGGTCATCTCACGAAAACGTCTGTAGCGTTCGAACGGTTTGGCCTATACACTAATATGACCCTCTGTGGAAAGCTGAGACTCCCACAAACACGATGGTGTTCTCCAGAAGCTTCAAAAGACTTGTCTGAAGGTCCCTGGTACAATATAAAAAAATGAATGGAAGTACAATATTCAGATCCCTTGACTTTTTCCACATTTTGTTACGTTACAGCCTAATTCTAAAATGTATTACATTAAATGTTTTCCTCATCAATCTACACACAATACCCCATAATGACAAAGGGAAAACAGAAAAAACTACCATATTTACATAAGTATTCAGACTCATTGCTATGAGACTCGAAATTAAACTCAAGTGCATCCTGTTTCCATTGATCATTCTTGAGATGTTTCTACAACTTGATTGGAGTCCAGCTGTGGTAAATTCAATTGGTTGGACACGATTTGGAAAGGCACATGCCTGTCTATATAAGGTCCCTTAGATGACAGTGCATGTCAGAGCAAAAACCAAGCCATGGGGTCAAAGGAATTGTCCGTAGTGCTCCGATACAGGATTGTGTCGAGGCACTGATCTGGGGAAGGGTACCAAACATTTCTGCAGCATTGAAGGTCCCCAAGAACACAGTGGCCTCATCATTCTTAAATGTAAGAAGTTTGGAACCACCAAGACTCTTCCTAGAGCTGGCCGCACGGCCAAACTGAGCAATTGGGGGAGAAGGGCCTTGGTCAGGTAGGTGACCAAGAACCCGATGGTCACTCTGACAGAGCTCCAGAGTTCCTCTGTGGAGATGGGAGAACCTTCCAGAAGGACAACTATCTCTGCAGCACTCCACCAATCAGGCCTTTATGGTAGAGTGGCCAGACGGAAGCCACTCCTCAGTAAAAGGCACATGACAGCCCACTTGGAGTTTGCCTAAAGGCACCTAAAGGACTCTCAGACCATGAGAAACATTGATTCTCTGGACTGATGAAACCAAGATTGAACTCTTTGGCCTGAAAATCAATTGTCACGTCTGGAGGAAACCTGGCACCATCCCTACGGTGAAGCATGGCCTCAGACTGGGGCGAAGGTTCACCTTCCAACAGGACAAGGACCCTAAGCACAAAGCCAAGACAACGCAGGAGTGGCTTTGGGACAAGTCTCTGAATGTCCTTGAGTGGCCCAGCTAGAGCACGGACTTGAACCCGATCGAACATCTCTGGAGAGACCTGAAAATACCTATGCAGCGACGCTCCCCATTCAACCTGACAGAGCTTGAGACGATCTGCACAGAACAATGGGAGAAACTCCACAAATACAGGTTTGCCAAGCTTGTATACCAAAGAAGACTTGATGCTGTAATCGCTGCCAAAGGTGCTTCATCAAAGTATTGAGTAAAGGGTCTGAGGACTTACAGTACCAGTTTTTTACATTGTAGAATAATAGTGAAGACATCAAAACTATGAAATAACACATATGGAATCATGTAGTAACCATAGAAGTGTTAAACAAATGAAAATATATTTTATATTTCAGATTCTTCAAATAGCCACCCTTTGCCTTGATGACAGCTCTGCACACTCTTGGCATTCTCTCAACCAGTTTCACCTGGGATGCTTTTCCAACAGTCTTGAAGGAGTTCCTACATATGCTGAGCACGTGTTGGCTGCTTTTCCTTCACACTACCTTCCGACTCATCCCAAACCATCTCAATTGGGTTGACGTTGGGGGATTGTGGAGGCCAGGTAATCTGAAGTAGCACTCTATCACTCTCCTTCTTGGTCAGATATCCCTTACACAGCCTGGAGGTGTGTTGGGTCATTGTCCTGTTGAAAAACAAATGATAGTCCCACTAAGCCCAAACCAGACAGGATGACGTATCGCTTTGGTAGCCATGCTGGTTAAGTGTGCCTTGAATTCTAAATAAATCTCAGACAATGTCACCAGCAAAGCACCCCCACACCATAACACCTCCTCCATGCTTTACGGTGGGAACTACACATGCGGAGATCATCCGTTCACCTACACCATGTCTCACAAAGACACGGCGGTTTGAACCAAAAATCTCCAATTTGGACTCCAGACCAAAGGACAAATTTCCACCTGTCTAATGTCCATTGCTCGTGTTTCTTGGCCCAAAGTAGGTCTCTTCTTCTTATTGGTGTCCCTTAGTAGTGGTTTGTTAGCAGCAATTCGACCATGAAGGCCTGATTCACACAGTCCCCTCTGAACAGTTGATGTTGATATGTGTCTGTTACTTGAACTCTGTGAAGTATTTATTTGGGCTGCAATTTCTGAGGCTGGTAACTCTAATGAACTTATCCCCTGCAGAAGAGGTAACTCTGGGTCTTCCATTCCTGTGGTGGTCCTCATGAGAACCAGTTTTTGAAATGTTTCCGTATTGACTGACCTTCATGTCTTAAAGTAATGATGGACTGTCTTTTCTCTTTGCTTATTTGAGCTGTTCTTGTCATAATATGGACTTGGTCTTTTACCAAATAGGGCTATCTTCTGTATAACCCCTACCCTGACACAACACAACTGATTGGCTAAAACGCATTAAGAAGGAAATAAATTCCACAAATTATCTTTTAACAATGCACACCTGTTAATTGAAATGCATTCCAGGTGACTACCTCATGGAGCTGGTTGAGAAAATGCCAAGAGTGTGCAAAGCTGTCATCAAGGCAAAAGGTGGCTATTTGAAGAATTTGTTTAACACTTTTTGGTTACTAAATGACTCCATGTGTGTAATTTCATAGTTTTGATGTCTTGACTATTATTATACAATGTAACAAAATAAAGAAAAACCCTTGAATGAGTGTGTCCAAACTTTTGACTGTTTTGTTTTACTCATAAATTTGCTAACATTTCTTAAACCCTGTTTTTGCTTTGTAATTATGGTGTATTGTGCGTAGATTGATGAGGGGGAAAAAACAATTCAATCCATTTTAGAATAAGACTAATGTAACAACATTTGGAAAAAGTCAAGGGGTCTGAATACTTTCCTAATTTACTGTGTGGAGGTAGTTTAGTTCTTAAAATAAGGGGATAAATACATGTTTAAAAAAAGACTAGTGGAAACAGTACAGTAAAATAAAGTGCTAAGCAAATCTCTATGAAAGTGAATTTGTGTAGTTTGAATCAGTAGGAGGACACAAAGTAGATCAAACAGGGTTCTTTGCTTTACCTGTGCTGAAGACATCCTCATAGGATGTCCTGCTATGGTTTGGCTCAGTCTTCGTTACTTGGTCCAGTACCTCTGTAGTGGTGTGTAGTTTGTCTGGCTCCTCCGCTGTCGTCTTCAAATGTGGAAATGCTTTGGTCGTAGTGCTTTCAATCGGAGGGTTCCAGTCATGTAAATATCTCTCTGTGCCTGGATATTTTTCTCTAGTGTCCTCTAGTTGAGGGGTCTCTGTTGAAACCCCATCCTGAAGTATTCCATAGTTCCTGGCGTCCAGCGACCTCTTGGCCAACACATAGGCAGTGCTCTCATCACTACTGGGGGTGATGCCAATAACCTTGTACAGGAAAGGGACAGGTGTAACCAGCTTGGCCCCAGCAACAGCGACGGGACTGTGGGGTGAGCCTGCTGCTCCTCTCCCTGCTGATCTGTCTGTGGAAGCCTCTCTTGTCTTCTCAGTCTGGGGGTAGTAAAAAGTCTCGTCATGGGAGCCAACGGTCCCCAGGAGAATCAGACTGGGAGGGGAAGATGTGGAAGCGTCGTTCGTGGCAGAATGGGGGTCTGCAACTGTGTGGTAGAGTGCAGAATCTGACTCAGTTCCATTGGGTGAAGGTGGACGAAAGTCCCAGTGTATCTCCCCCTCTCTGCCCCCTTCAAGTGAACGTCCATCGGGGACAGTCCGCTGCAGCTCCCTGGGGAAGGGAGGTCTTACGGTACCAGAACTTGCAAGGAACACCTGGGGCTCAGCGCTCTTGGTACCCAGGGGTAGGTGAGTCGGCCTGGGAGGCACAATCGTGTTGAGTTGGGAGAGGGTGGGCTGTGGGGGACTGCTCCATACGCTGTGGGACACCAGGGAGACATCAGGGGTCACCAGACCCACTGTTGGACATGCACACTTGTGTTCAGGTTCAGCTAGGGCAGAGGAGAGGGACATGTAACATGGGAATGGTTAGGGTAAATAAGACTAAGAGAACAGTCTGAAAACAGCTTGGAGTAATAATGGGTGGCCAGATGTTTGGTTGCGAAACAGCAAATTATACAGTGCCTTGCAAAAGTATTCATCCCACTCGGTGTTTTTCCTAATTTGCTGCATTACAACCTGTACATTAAGTTGATTTTTATTTGGATTTCATGTAATGGACATACACAAAATAGTCAAGTGAAATGAAAAAAATATCTGAAACTTTTAACATCCCACGGAGCACCATTAAATCCATTATTTAAAAATGGAAATAATATGGCACCACAACAAACCTGCCAAAACTCACGGACCAGGCAAGGAGGGAATTAATCAGAGAGTCAACAAAGAGACCAAAGATAACCCTGAAGGAGCTGCAAAGCTCCACAGCGGAGATTGGAGTATCTGTCCATAGGACCACTTTAAGCCGTACACTCCACAGAGCTGGGCTTTATGGAAGAGTGGCCAGAGAAAAGCCATTGCTTAAAGAAAGAAATAAGCAAACACGTTCGGTGTTCGCCAAAAGGCATGTGGGAGACTCCCCAAACATATGGAAGAAAGTACTCTGGTCAGATGTGACTAAAATTGAGCTTTTTGGCCATCAAGGAAAACGCTATGTCTGGCGCAAACCCAACTCCTCTCATCACCCCGAGAACACCATCCCCACAGTGAAGCATGGTGGTGGCAGCATCATGCTGTGGGGATGTTTTTCATTGGCAGGGACTGGGAAACTGGTCAGAATTGAATTAATGATGGATGGCGCTAAATACAGGGAAATTCTTGAAGGAAACCTGTTTCAGTCTTCCAGAGATTTGATACTGGGACGGAGGTTCAGCTTCCAGCAGAACAATGACCATAAGCATACTGCTAAAGCAACACTTGAGTGGTTTAAGGGGAAACATTTAAATGTTTTGGAATGGCCTAGTCAAAGCCCAGACCTCAATCCAATTGAGATTTGTGGTATGACTTAAAGATTGCTGTATACCAGCAGAACCCATCCAACTTGAAGGAGCTGAAGCAGTTTTACCTTGAAGAATGGGAAAAAATCATAGTGGCTAGATGTGCCAAGCTTATAGAGACATACCCCAAGAGACTTGCATCTGTAATTGCTGCAAAAGGTGGCTCTACAAAGTATTGACTTTGGGGGGGTGAATAGTTATGCACGCTCAAGTTTTCTTTTTTTTTTTTTGTATTATTTCTTGTTTGTTCACAAGAAAACATATTTTGCATCTTCAAAGTGTTAGGCATGTTGTGTAAATCAAATATACAACCCCCCAAAAATCAATTTTACTTCCAGGTTGTAAGGCAACAAAATAGATAGATAAAATGCCAAGGGGGGGTTGAATCCTTTCGCAAGCCACTGTACACAGAAACTCTTAATCATTTCCAGGAGCATTGCTGGATTTGAAAAAATAGGCATTGTTTAGGTGTGTGTTTTCCAGATTTTCTGGTGGTAATTTAGGTATTGACTAGTTTTTATATGGGATATAATGTTATTTTCCTCATAACATGGAAGCTAACACATCCAAATGAAAGATGATCCTTCCAGCCTATGCTCATAAAAGATTCCACTACGGGAGACAAACAGCAATAACAATCAATAAAGTCTGTGGTAGTTATGGGAGACTGAATGTCACGTTCGTTTAATGACGGGTCAGACCAAGGCGCAGTGTGATATGCGTACATGTTTATTAACATAATAAACAACACGACAAACCTGCAACGGAAACGAAACGTGAAGTCCAAGGTAGTACAGAACAACAAACCTTACACGGAACAAGATCCCACAACTAGACAGTGCCAATAGGCTGCTTAAGTATTGGCCCCAATCAGAGACAACGAGCGACAGCTGCCTCTGATTGGGAACCACACCGGCCAACATAGAACTAGACATACTAGATCCTCATACATAGAACAAGCACAACAATGAATATACACACCCTGACTCAACATATACAGTGGGGAAAAAAGTATTTAGTCAGCCACCAATTGTGCAAGTTCTCCCACTTAAAAAGATGAGAGAGGCCTGTAATTTTCATCATAGGTACACGTCAACTATGACCGACAAATTGAGAAAGAAAAATCCTGAAAATCACATACAGGTAACGAGTGGAGGACAGAGGAGCCTCTTAAAGAAGAAGTTACAGGTCTGTGAGAGCCAGAAATCTTGCTTGTTTGTAGGTGACCAAATACTTATTTTCCACCATAATTTGCAAATAAATTCATTAAAAATCCTACAATGTGATTTTCTGGATTTTTGTTTCTCAATTTGTCTGTCATAGTTGACGTGTACCTATGATGAAAATTACAGGCCTCTCTCATCTTTTTAAGTGGGAGAACTTGCACAATTGGTGGCTGACTAAATACTTTTTCCCCCACTGTACCAAAGTATTGAGAAACTTTTGTTATTGACCAAATACTTATTTTCCACCATAATTTGCAAATAAATTCATTAACAATCCTATAATGTGATTTTCTGGATATGTTTTTCTCATTTTGTCTGTCATAGTTGAAGTGTACCTATGATGAAAATTACAGGCCTCTCATCTTTTTAAGTGGGAGAACTTGCACAATTGGTGGCTGACTAAATACTTTTTCCCCCCACTGTAAGCGTCCCCTGAGTCAGGGCGTGACAGTACCCCCCCCCCCCAAAGGTGCGGACTCCAACCGCACAACATAAACATAACAGGGTAGGGGCCGGGTGGGCATTCCGCCTCGGAGGCAGATCCGGCTCGGGGCGTGACGACCTCTCATTCTCCGCCTCCCTGTTGCGCCCCTGGTCTGGTCTAGACCTCGGCGCGTTGCTTTCCCTCTCCTTCCTCCCACGATACGCCAGGCCCTGTCTGGACCCTGGTGTGGGAGACCCCGAACCTGGAGAGGGGCTGACGTCATGGTCTGGACTGGAGCCACTGACCGGAGCCGGACTAGGCACCGGTGGAGCGGACTGCTTTGGCTCCGGAGTGGAGCCGCTGACCGGAGCTGGATCAGGCACCGGTGGAGCGGACTGCTCTGGCTCCGGAGTGGAACGGCTGACCGGAACTGGATCAGGCACCGAACCAGGCACCGGTGGAACGGGCCGCGCCGGACTGGAGAAACGCACCACTGGTCTGGTGCGAGGAGCAGGCACGGGCTGGACCGGACTAGGAACACGCACCACTGTCTTGGTGCGAGGGGCAGGAACGGGCCGGGCCGGACTGGCGACACGCACCACTGGCTTGGTGCGAGGAGCAGGAACAGGCCGGGCCGGACTGGCGACGCGCACCACTGGTCTGGTGCCCGGCCGGGCCGACTGCGCCACCGAGCAGGAACGAGACGCACTGGCTTGTGCGAGAGCAGAGGCGGGGCCGGACTGGCGACGTTCACCACTGGCTTGGTGCGAGGAGCAGGAACGGGCCAGGCCGGGCTGGCGACGCGCACCACTGCCTTGGTGCGAGGAGCAGGAACGGGCCGGGCCGGGCTGGCGACGCCCACCACTGGCTTGGTGCGAGGAGCAGGAACGGGCCGGACCGGACTGGCGACGCGCACCACTGGCTTGGTGCGAGGAGCAGGAACGGGCCGGGCCGGACTGGTGACGCGCACCACTGGCTTGGTGCGAGGAGCAGGAACGGGCCGGGCCGGACTGGCGACGCGCACCACTGGCTTGGTGCGAGGAGCAGGAACAGGCCGGGCCGGGCTGGCGACGCGCACCACTGGCTTGGTGCCAGGAGCAGGAACAGGCCGGGCCGGACTGTGGAGGCGGACTGGAGGTCTGGAGCGGAGAGCTGGCACAACCCGTCCTGGCTCAATGCCTACTTCCGCACAGTATGTTTGAGGCATCAGCACAGGACGCACTGGGCTGTGCATGCGCACTGGCGATACAGTTCGTAGAACTGGCGCAGGATATGTGGGACCGAGGAAGCGTACTGGAGACCAGGAGCGTTGAGCTGGCACACCCCGTCCTGGCTGGATGCCCATCTTCGCACGGCACGTGCGTGGTGCAAGCACAGGTCGTACAGGACTGTGCCGGCGCACTGGCGACACAGTACGTAGCTCCGCATAACACGGAGCCTGCCCAGTCATACGCTTCCTCGCGTGAGTACGGGGAGTTGGCTCTGCTCTGACACTAGGCTCCGCCAACCACCCTGTGTGCCCCCCAATTTTTTTTCCTCCTCGACCGGCCTCCTCCGTGTTGCCGTTGCACCTCTCCTGCCTGTGCATCTACCTTAGCCCATGGTCCTCTCCCCGCAAATATCTCTTCCCATGACCGCAATTTTCCCACCTGTGACATGGCTATTCGCTCCGCCTGGGCACGCTGCTTGGACCTCGTTTGGTGGGATCTTCACAGACCAAGGCGCAGTGTGATATGCGTACATGTTTATTAACGTAATAAACAACACGACAAAACAACAAAGGAAACGAAACGTGAAGTCCAAGGTAGTACAGAACAACAAACCTTACACGGAACAAGATCCCACAACTAGACAGTGCCAATAGGCTGCTCAAGTATGGTCCCCAATCAGAGACAACGAGCGACAGCTGCCTCTGATTGGGAACCACACCGGCCAACATAGAACTAGACATACTAGATCCTCATACATAGAACAAGCACAACAAGGAATATACACACCCTGACTCAACATATAAGCGTCCCCTGAGTCAGGGCGTGACACTGAAACCACCAGTAAAACTCTACAAAATGACTAACTATCTCTTTTAATGGATATTATCATAATTATTGTATATCTCCTGCTACCTGTGGTGGGGGTGGTGGATTCTAGGTAATCCTCGGCGTACTCTTCCTCGCAGTTCCAGTCGATGGGCCCGTTGCTCTTGTTCAACAGGGTTAAGTACATCTCAATGACCCCCCGGGCTTTTGTCAGAGCCTCTCTGGGCGAGGTGCTTTGCATTTTGACAAACTTCACTGGGTTGTCCTTTGACACGGACAAAAGGAGAGAGGGAGAGAGGAGACAGAACAGGTCACATTCATTCCCTACTAACAATTCAAAACATCCTGAAACACTTTCAAGTGGTTTTCAATGGCACTTATTGAATAATACCTCATGCGTAATGAATTTTTCTAATGATGAAAACTCAGATCTCTGTGAAGGGCTGCCAGAGAAAAAGGCTATTGTAGATCATTATATACAGTATTCTCACAAAATAAAATCTTGGCTTAAGTCTTAGAGTATTTAAACGTTTGAAAGGGTTTTGTAAAGATCTCTAAAAGTATTTCAAAATATGTTTTTGATTGCAGGAAATCAACTGAGAAATTATACTCTGATTGACTCTGATTGGGTCAAGGAATTTGTTTTGTATAGGGGTTAATTTAATATTTGAAAGGGACAGGTGTGACCAGCTTGGGCCCAGCAACAGTGACGGGACCGTGGGGTGAGCCTGCTGCTCCTCTCCCTGCTGGTCTGTCTGTGGAAGCCTCCCTTGTCCTTTCAGTCTGGGGGTAGCCATTCACATTTACTGTAGCTAGCCCAAACTTCACAGTGAAGATGTTGGACAAGGGGTTTCCTTAATAAAGGAAAAATTAACTCAAAAACTATCTTTTGGCATTTTTTCCTTTGGTCCACTGTTGATACAGTTCCAAAATGTTTGGCATGTCAGCAGCAAAGATTATCCATTATATTGACAAGATAGTCAAGTGACCGCTCTTATGGAAATACATGGAAGGCAAGCGGGGGAGGCGAGATTTGCTGGGACAATTCTATCCAATGAGAGGGCAGATGAGTGTGTGAAAACAGGCCCAACTCCGATATAAAGTTGTATTTTGTTAAGTTGCCGAAATGACACTTATATCAGTGCATTCGTAACAACCTAACTTGTAAATTTAGTTGTTGACCAAATTCAACACTAATTGACCTCCATACAAAATTATTCACTTTGTGGTTTTATTTTCTTGGACAGATTTTAGGCAGAGTAAATCCTCTCGCTTCGCCTGCCAGCAGTCCAATTTTCAAGACATAGGATTTTCAAGAAGCAAAGTGTCACTTGCCACATCGTCATGATGTGTTTTACATCATATGATGCATTTTGCATCATCATGATGATGTGGCAAGTGACACTTGAAAGTCCAATATCTTAACTTGACTGCTGACATGAAAAACATTTCTGGGACTGTATTAACAGTGGACTAATGAAAAAAACAAAACCATTTAAGAGACAAAGGTCTATTGAAGAGGGACCATTACCTATACCAGCGTCACAGGGTACCCAGAAACATACTGGGGCACCAGTCCCATCTCTGACATTAATCTGACACTAATCTAATATAGACAGAAGATGATTAGCCCAGACTTACTGGCTTTTTGATGTCTGCAGTGTAAATGTTATGCACGGTGGGTGCTGTGCAGTGCATAACCATCTCCTGGAGTCTGCCCTGCCCAACGTAATTCAGATCACATTTTTGGCGTACTCTCAAACATATTCTATTAACCTGCCATATCTGAGGTGGCAGTCTCCTTGAAGAAAGAATTGTATTCTAAATTGAACATTTAGAATTGAACACATGGTGACTTTCATTGTCGTATTTCTGTAACTTCAATTTAAGTTCAATTGATGGTATCTTTATCCTATCTATTTTATCTATTTAACGACCATGACCACTGAACAGCTTAACATGTTTAGAGAACATATATCAAAGTAACAAGCCATATTGTAATTATCAATGTGTTTACAGTTACCGTGTCCTATTAGAAATTAGGACAAAGGCTTATGTAGTCCATAAACTACAGTGTGTGGAGGATTCCCAGTGGAATGCTAATTCACTGAATGCATCAAAATAGTTTACCATTATTGGGTACTTTTAAAATGGTCCCGTTTAATAAGGCTGCCACTGCATGTTCCAACCTCCCAAGCCCTGCTTAACTTTGTTTATTTCTGAGAGGTTATTTATGCTTCCATCAATAAAAGTTTAATTCTGGCACTTCTTCGCCTTGGCACAATCCAACACACCTTTGGAAGAGACTGTTCCTGGACTAGAGTAGCAAAGCTCATAAGTAAGTAGCACTCACCTCAATCTCCTCGTTGATTTCAGGTATACAGTTTTGGGAGTAGAGGTCATATATGACCTTTTTCAGGGCTTTGACATAGCGCCCATTGTCCGATTTTCTGACATACTTGAAGTGTGTGTTCAGAAGCTCCAGGATTTGTGGAAATGCTGCTTTGATGTAACAGGCTTCACTCTGTGGTTCAAAGCGAAAAGAAACCTATCGTCACTGCATTTTTTAACACTGGTTTTTTATTGAGGCTTGAACCTCCTTTCCAAAGCAAACCAGAGTTAGGGCTTTTAGAGCCATTTTTTAAACATTAAGTAGATGTGGAAATGGCTGGCAAAATGGGCTTTTGGATGTCACATCCAGGCCTGTGCTTAACATAAATGTAGTCTTACTCCACCAATATAGAAGTCCAATTTCAAATTGGACATGCTGTTTTTACCTCTAGGGGGCACTCCACTCAGTCCTCCAGCAAATAGTAGGTGTAGGGATGGACTTAGTAAGGGTCCAATGCCAAGTGTAATCCATGGATGCTCTGATTGGCCAAGAAGTCTGTGGGGGGGTGTCTGGGGGCGTGTCCTATACACTTTCTGGACCTAGTAAGGACTAAGATCGAAGTCTAATCTTTCATTGCTCTGATTGGCAGAAGGAATTTATAAGGCCAATTCTAATATATATTCAACGATTGGCCAAAGACTCAAGTATGCTGATGGAGTGGCCACGCCCATCTCGTTTATGTGCTTTATAATGGCCATTTGTAATATATTGATACTGCGATTGGCCCAATACTCAAGTATGCTGTTGGCAGTGCCACGCTCAGCCACCCACTGAAGTTACAAGTGTCCAGGGGCAAGCCTTCTGATTGGCCCGAGACTCACATATGCATCTCCACACACACGTTTGAGTGAAAACCCCCCAGAGAAATCCACCCAATGGCTTGAAGGGTTTATAGACTACATATGGATACATACCCTTACTTAGATTACATTTGGAAGTCTTCATAAAAAGGGCTAAAAAAGGCTCAGAAACACCTGGTTTCAACATGTGACTTGTTTCATCCCTGCAGACAAGTATCTGAAGAAAAAAGTGGGAAATTCCCCCCTTTTAAATGTCTTGCCACCTCACTCAATGGGTGTTAGGCTTATACACTGCAAGACCTTTGTGATGACATCTGAAAAACAGTCAAGAGTTGAGCATATTGCAATGTTTAAAAAATTATTCTGGTGTGAAAGACAAGTCCCTGTTGACACCCCTGGTGTAAAAATCCACTCTGTTTGCCCCCCATCCCTCTCTGTAGTCAATCAACCCATTGCGAGCTGTTATCCTACTGACAGTCAAAATCTTGACCCGACAACTTCAGAGACAGCTGATCTTCACATATATTACCCCTTAGATGCCCCCCCCAACAATAATCTGGGGAAAATTTTAATTCAGACAACCCTAAAGGCTTGAATAGTTTCATTGACTACATATGGATAAATACCCTTACCTAGATTGAATTTGGAAGTCTTCCAAAAAGGGCAAAAAACCCTCAAACACCTGGTTTTCACATCTGTGCCAGTTAATGACGGTCGCCAAACCACACATATGACATTTTGGAAAGATTTGACATTTTTAACCCTTCGAAATAGCCCCTATAACACCCATTGAAGGCACTTCCTGCTCTGCTGGATCACCTGTAGTTCATGTATCGCTCAAAGAGAGGTGTTGACGACGCCAAGCTGTTTTTAATGGATACCATCGACAGCCATCTGGAGAACAGGAGGGCCTTTGTCAGGCTCCTATTTGTGGACTTTTCGTCTGCATTTAACACCATGCAGCCGGCCAACTTCACCAGAAAACTTGACTCAGTTCAATCTCGACCATGGCCTTATCTCATGGATTATGTATTTTTTAACTGACAAGCCACAGAGAGTCTGTTAATGGTGCCATGTCAGACACCCTACTCACTTGCACAGGTTCACCACAAGGGTGTGTACTGTCGCCCCTCCTTTTTATTCTCTACACCAATGACTGTCAGAGTGCCCATGCCCAACGCCATCTTGTGACGTTTGCCAATGACACAGTCCTCTAACTCCTCTCAGGGTCTATGCAGGACCACGGCCCAGCCCTTCAGAACTTAATTAACTGGTGTGACAGTGCACTGCTGGAGTTGAATGTCTCCAAGACGAAGGAAATGGTTGTTGACTTCAGGAGGAAGCCCCCCAGAATGGACCCAGTGATCATCCATGGTGAGGAGGTGGACATTGTGGACCAGTATAAATATCTTGGTACCATCTTTGATAATACCCTGAAGTTTGAACAAAACACAGACACCTTCATCAAAAAAGCCTACCAAAGACAATACTTCCTCAGGAAACGGAACACATTTAGTGTCCACAAATCAGTATTGCAAACCTTTTACAGTTCTTTCATCAAGAGCATCCTGTGTTTCTCTTTCAAATGCTGGTTCACAACCCTCTCTGTCAAGAACAGGAACGACCTCCAAGCCATTGTGAATACCTTATTTTATTTATTTTTATTTATTTTTCTTGGGGGGGAATGGATCAGCTTAATATTGCAGATAGATTGTATCTTCTATCAATGTAATTGTCTGCATCACTTCCAATCCCCCATGTTTTTTATATATATATTCCCCTTTATTACTTTTCAACCCCACCATCCTTTCCCTACTTGGAGTAAATTAGTGAACAGCAATGCCCAGGCCTCTACTTCCGGTCTATACTTACTATCTACACCTTATGGACAGAGTTAATTTTACAATAATTCTATTATATATATTTTATTAATTTTTTGCTCCTGAACTTCTTCTACTCTCAACCTCTCCGATCATTTTCATGATGTCCATCCGGTTTGCTTCTATATGCCATATCTTTCTAACTGTGCTCTTTCCCAAAAGCTCCCAACATACAACCTATATACTTATTATGGACACAGTGTGCTTACATTATTAGCTATCTTTGTTATTATTTGTTGTTATTTGTTATTAGTCCCATCCTTCAACTCTATTCAATACCTCCCATCTATCTCTTAACACCATCCATATAGGATTTCTATTTGCCATATATATTTCAACCGTACTGTGATGTTTTACAAAAGTTCTGAACCTTTCTATTCTCATTGCTTCTACAGATTGTGAATTAGAAATAAACATTTTTGCTAAAAGTATTATTATATTATTGATTGATTGACTATGACTTTTCAGATCACCCAGTAATGCTATCTGCAAGGTTAGTTCCAGGTAAATATTGCATTCCAGTCCATTCCTGGACATGTGTCCAAAAACAAGCTACAAATGGACAGAACCAAAACAAATGATCTAATGATTCTGTCTCTTCACAGCAAAATCTGCAGAGCTGGGAAGATTGTATCCCCCATATAAATAACATTCTATTGGTAGCAAGAATTTTATATAATAATTTAAATTGAAAGATTCTAATTTTTGAATCCGGTGTCGTTTTGCGTGTCAGTTCATAAACACTATGCCATGGGATCGGTACGTCAAAGATCTCTTCCCAACTATTTTGCAATCTATATGGGACGGCTGTCAATCCTTTGGTCCTTAAGTGAAACTGATATACTTTTTTATTTATCACAGTTTTCCTTAACCAATTATGTACTTTAATGCAAGGCCGACAGACAAGTTCCTTACTTTCTCCCCCTTCCACTTTCCTCTTCCACTTTTGCGATAAGGCTGCAATTATTTGGTTGTTATTTTGGGTAGAGCAGACATTTCCATATGTTTTTGTTAGCTGCATGTGCGACATAACTCCACCAGTCCTACCGATGATATCATTTACGAAGATTATACCTTTTTTAAACATTCTGTCAAAAAATAAAGGTTTTTTGTCAATTAGTATATTTGAATTTAACCACAATATTTGTTGCATTATTTGTTCTGTCGTTTCTGGAGGATTAAATTGAAATTGCAACCAACTTTCTATGGCTTGTTTTAGAAATAGTGACATTTGGGAGATTATTTCCTTTTCAAATAACTGAAAGTGAGAGGTTGACTTCAGGAGGAAGCCCCCCAGAATGGACCCAGTGATCATCCATGGTGAGGAGGTGGACATTGTGGACCAGTATAAATATCTTGGTACCATCTTTGATAATACCCTGAAGTTTGAACAAAACACAGACACCATCATCAAAAAAGCCTACCAAAGACAATACTTCCTCAGGAAACTGAACACATTTAGTGTCCACAAATCAGTATTGCAAACCTTTTACAGTTCTTTCATCAAGAGCATCCTGTGTTTCTCTTTCAAATGCTGGTTCACATCCCTCTCTGTCAAGAACAGGAACGACCTCCAAGCCATTTTGAATACCTGCTCTAAGATCACTGGGGTGCCTCTCAGAAGTATGGCCTCATTCTTTGAGCAGCAGGCCAGGAGGAAGGCGTATGACTTCCTGGGGGAGATCACCCATGTCCTCAACCTGCAGTTCAAACTGCTCCCCCTTGGACGCCACCTGCGCTGTCTCAAGTGCTCCACCAATAGGCGTAGGGCCTCATTTGTGCCAGAGGCCATCTGCCTGGTTAACAGGACCATCAAGGAAGATCTAGGGACTATTCTAGAGATAGTTTAGCCCTGAAATTAAGTAAGAACTGTGGCTACCATGAATTTGTAGTTTCTTAAATTACGCCACACACTTTTCATTAATTCCTTGAGTGTTTTATATTTTATTCTTTATACTGTCTGTGTGTGTTTGTCCTATTTGATGCACCCTTTCAGCCCTGAATGAATTGCCCCTCGGGATTTATAAAGTTGTACTGTATTGTAAAATCACCTTAAATTTAGGCCAGGCTTCATTTTGGGCCTTGTGGGGGCGTGTCCTAGGACCTTTCTGGATGTATCAAAGGGTCCAGATCCCATAACTAATCTCTGTTTTGATTGCCCAAAGACCCAAGTATGATGTCGGGCCAGCCACGCCCATCTCGTCTATGGACTTTGAGGGCCTAAGGATGCTGTGATTGGCCCAATACTGAAGTATGATGCCGGGAATGCCACGACGAACCACCCACTGAAGTTACAAGTGTCCAGGGACTCCTGGCAAGACTTCATGTATCCATGCTCTGATTGGCCCAAAACTCACATATGCATCTCCCCGCATCTCCACAGACACGTTTGAGCTAAAAAACAGAGAAATTCTCCCAATGACTTGAAAGGCTTCATAGACTACATATGGATAAATACCCTTACTTAAAAAAGGCTCAGAAACACCTGGTTTCAACATATGTGCCTCGTTTCATCCCTGCAGACAAGTATCTGAAGAAAGAAGTGGGAAATTCCCCCCTTTGAAATGTCTTGTCACCTCACTCAATGGGTGTTAGGCTTATACACTGCAAGACCTTTGTGACAACTGAAAAACAGGCAAGAGTTGAGCATATTGCAATGTTTAAAAAAAATAATATATATATATATATATATATTCTGGTGTGACAAATAAGTCCCTGTTGTAAAAATCAACTCTCAGTTTGCCCCCATCCCTCTCAGTAGTCAATCAACCCATTGTGAGACGTTATCCTACTGACAGTCGAAATCTTTCCCCAATAACTTCAGAGACAGCTGATCTTCACATATACTGCCTCTTAGATGCCCCCCAACAATACTCTGGGAAAATGTTTAATTCAAAAAACCCTAAACGCTTGACAAGCTTCATAGACTACATGTGGATAAATACCCTTACCTAGACTGAATGTGGAACTCTTCCGAAAACAGCAAAAAAAAAACTCAAACACCTGTTTTTATTGTCCTATGCTGTTTATGGACTTAGTAAGGGTTGAGGGCCAAGTCTAATCTAAAAAGTCTAATCCATGTTCTGATTGGTCAACGAGTTAGGGGTGGTGTGTCCTAGGACCTTTCTGGAGGGTCCAGATCCACATCTAATCTATCTGTGGTCTGATTGCCCCAAGACTCTGTGATGATGTCGGGGTGGCCCATCTCATTTATGGACTTCATGAGGGCTTAAAGCCATTTCTAATATATTGATGCTGCAAGCTTTGGCACAAGACTCAAGTATGATGTTGGCAGTGCCACACCTGGCAACCCACTGAAGTTACAAGTTTCCAGACAAATCCCCCAAATAGATCAAATTTGGATGTCATAGATCAGATGTGGATGTGTAGATCAGATTTGGATGTCATTGATCAAATGTGGATGTACCTTCTATGAGTAACCATAGATCATATTTGGATGTCATAGATCCGATGTGGATGTGTATATCAAATCTGGATGTCATAGATCAAATGTTGACCCTAACTCTAGATCATTATGAGTCCATAATGGAATTCTATCTATCCCCTGTTAACCCTAGATCAGATGTGGATCACCAAAGGGTTGAGTGCCATTTCCAATCTATTGTTTCCTAATTTCCCAACACTCAAGTATGATGTTCAGTGTGCTATGCTGAGTCACCTATTCAATTCCCCAGGCATCAGAGCCCAATTTACTATATCTGTACAGTGGCTTTTTAACCCCCTTGGCATTTTTCCTATTTTGTTGCTTACAACCTTGAATTAAAATGGATATTTTGGGGGTTTGTATATTTGATTTACACAACATGCCTACCACTTTGAAGATGCAAAGTATTTTTTATTGTGAAACAAACAAGAAATAAGACAAAAAAAATGAAAACTTGAGCGTGAATAACTATTCATCCCCCCCAAAGTCAATACTTTTGTTAGGCCTACTGCTGCTAGGTAGCTCTCTCTCTGCTCTCCCCCTCCCCTCTGTCTGTTCTTGATTGCAGGAGTGAAGTCTGGTGTGCGGGAGTCAGGGTTCCAGCTGCAGCTCATTCACCATAATCACCTCAGCCTTAAAGACCCGGTCAAACTTACCACTCATCGTCAGATCATAGTCAAGACGACCATGTTAGTCTCGCTGTTGACTCAACCTGCTTGTTTTCGCTCTTTGTGTTTTTGGCCTGTTCTAGTTACTTTTCTCCTGTGCCACAGATTATTGGAACCTGACTCCCTGCCTCCGCTTTCACTCCTGCCACCACCATCCTGCTTTCCACTACCGGACCTCCCTTTTGGACTCACCACGGACACTAGGACGTTACGGTACCACTCCTGCTCAGAACCTGGATCTGTTACCCTCCCTGTAAACCTGGACTTGCTCTTCCCCTATTTTTGGAAACCTGGACAAATTGAACTTTGTAAATAAACCTGTTAAACCTTCTCTGGCTCGGTGTAGTTGTCTGCATTTGCGTTCATATCCAGTTAAATCGTGACAGTATGATCTGACCCACATGAACCCAGCAGACAGTAGCTCGGATACCACCCCAGAGTGCACTCATTCGGACTGCCATAGCCAATCAGGGCATTTTACTTGGCCAACATGATACTTTGTTTAAGACTATTTCTGAGAACAGTCAGGTGCTGCTTAATCAGGTTCAATTACTCACCAATCAAGTGTCTGCCCTTACTACCCAAGTTAATAATGCACCCCTCGTTCATGGCATACAAACTGCTCCTTCTCCTGCTCTGCCTGTTTTTCCGGCTCCTCCAGCCCAGATCAGAGAGCCTTTTGTTCCTGCTCCAGAGCGCTATGACGGGAACATGGGAACCTGTGGTGATTTTTTTGACTCAATGCTCGTTGGTGTTTGAACAACAGCCCCTCACCTACGTCTCAGAAAGAGCCCGTATTGCCTACCTTATCAACTCTACTAGCGGTTCCGCTCGTTCCTGGGGATCCGCGGTCTGGGAGAGTCAGTCGGACATTTGCAACGCTTACGTTGCCTTCACCACTGAGATAAGGAAGGTTTTCGACCACCCCGTACAGGGCAAGGAGGCTGCTAAACGTTTGTTTTCTCTTCGGCAGGGGTCTCGCAGTGTGGCGGAGATGGCAGTGGAGTTTCGGACTTTAGCGGCAGTGAGTGGATGGAATGACGAGGCATTACAAGGAGTGTTCATTAATGCTTTGGCTGAGACCTTGAAAGATGAATTGGTGTCATATGATGAATCGCCTACGCTGGATAATCTTATTTCACTCACCATCAGGTTGGATAATCGGATTCGGGAGCGCCGCCGGGAGAGGAGTGGTAGTTCCAAGCAACCTGTCTGTCGTCAACCAACTCCTCCCCGCCTCTTCCCTACGGAGAAGGCCGAGTCTTCCCGAGTCGATACTAGGAGCACTGAACCCGAAGCCATGGAGGTGGGTCGTGCACGGTTGTCCTCAGAGGAGCGTGCACGTCGTATTCAGGCTCGGGTCTGCCTGTATTGTGGAGAAGCTGGTCATTTCGTTCCTTCCTGCCCAGTTCGTCCGGGAAAAGGGCCGGCTCATCATTAATGGGAGAAGTTTTGGTGAGCCGAGCAGCGGATTCTTCCTCTTCTCCCCGCATTCTGCTCCAGGCATCCCTCCAGTGGCAGTCCCAGAATTTCCCTGTTCGTGCGCTGGTTGACTCTGGTGCCGATGAAAGCTTTTTGGATCGAGAGTTGGCTCAACAAATGGATTTAGAGACTGTACCTATGGACCGTCCGCTGCAGGCTAAGGGTCTAAATGGACAATTGTTGACCCGTATTACTCATCAGACTGTGCCTGTTTGTCTCAGAGTGTCGGGTAATCATCAGGAGAACATTCAGTTTCACATAATTGACTGCCCACAGACCCCCCTGGTCCTTGGTATCCCCTGGCTCATAAGACACAATCCACACATTGATTGGGTGACAGGTAGAATTGTTTCATGGAGCACATTTTGTCATGTGAATTGTTTGTGTTCTGCTCAGACCCCTGCCAGCACTGTGCCTCAACCTCCACTGGAGTCCATGGATCTCTCTGCTGTCCCTGACGTGTATCATGACCTGGCATCCGTTTTCTGCAAACACAGAGCTACTTCTCTTCCTCCTCACCGGCCTTACGACTGTGCCATTGACCTCCAGCCAGGAGCCCCTCTCCCTAACAGTCGCCTGTACAATCTCTCCCGCCCGGAGACGGAGGCTATGGAGAACTACATTCGGGACTCCTTGGCGGCAGGTATTATTCGTCCTTCCTCGTCACCTGTAGGAGCGGGATTCTTTTTTGTTGGTAAGAAGGATAAGACCCTCAGACCCTGTATTGATTTCCGTGGACTTAACAACATCACCATTAAGAACAAATATTCTCTGCCTTTAATTAATTCAGCTTTTCCCCTCCTTCATGGTGCAACTATCTTTACCAAACTGGATCTACGAAATGCGTATCACCTGGTGCGCATTCGTAAAGGTGATGAATGGAAGACTGCCTTCAACACACCCTTGGGACATTTTGAGTATCTGGTTATGCATTTTGGGTTGTCCAATGCCCCTGCTGTTTTTCAGGCACTAGTGAATGATGTCCTTCGGGACATGTTGAATCGTTTTGTTTTTGTCTATCTGGATGATATCCTGATTTTCTCAGAGTCCTCCCAGGAACATGAACTGCATGTGCGCCAGGTGTTGCAAAGGTTGTTGGAGAACAAACTATTTGTGAAGATGGAGAAATGTGAATTTCATGTGTCTGAGACCTCTTTTTTGTGTTACATAATAGCTCAGGGGGAGTTGCGGATGGACCCAGCTAAGATCTCTGCTGTCACGGACTGGCCAGCCCCCTCCACCCGCAAACAACTTCAACGATTCCTGGGGTTTACGAACTTCTACAGGAGGTTCATCAAGGACTACAGCCGCATTGCGGCGCCACTCACCGCTCTCACCTCCATCTCACTACCGTTTGCTTGGAATGAAGGGGCCGAATCAGCGTTCGAAGAACTGAAACATCGCTTCGCCTCGGCTCCCATTCTGATGCAGCCGGACCCCGACCGCCAGTTTGTCATGGAGGTGGATGCATCCGACACTGGGGTAGGTGCGGTGTTGTCACAACATTCTCCTGAAGATAACAAACTGCATCCCTGTGCTTTTCTTTCACGGAAACTTTCTCAGGCAGAGAGGAATTATGATGTTGGCAATCGTGAACTGCTCGCCGTTAAGCTGGCTCTCGTGGAGTGGCGGCATTGGTTGGAGGGGGCGGAACAACCCTTCATCGTTTGGACGGATCATAAAAATCTGGCATACATCCAGTCAGCGAAGCAGCTCAATCCCCGTCAATCCAGGTGGGCACTATTTTTTGGTAGATTCAATTTTTCTCTGTCTTACCGTCCTGGGTCACGCAACGTCAAGCCTGACGCCCTGTCTCGTGTTCATTCTGCTGTTGATACTGGTAGTAACCCTGAGATCATCTTGCCTCCTACCTGCAGTATTGCGGCCATCACATGTGACATCGAAGGGATTGTTAGACAGGCTCAACATCATCAAGCTGACCCTGGGAGGGGTCCTCCTAACCGGTTGTTTGTCCCTGAGTCTGTTCGCTCCCAGGTACTTCAGTGGGTTCACTCGTCTCCCCTTACCTGTCACCCTGGAGTTACTCGGACCCTTGACTTTGTGCGACGGAAGTTCTGGTGGCCCAGGATGGAGGCGGACACTCGAGCCTTCATTGCTGCTTGTACGGTATGTGCGCGAAGTAAGAACTCCACCCAGGCCAGCGCTGGTCTTCTACGACCTCTGCCAATACCCAGCCAGCCCTGGACCCACATTGCATTGGATTTTGTCACTGGACTTCCCCCTCGTCTGGAAAGACTGTCATTCTTACTGTGATTGATCGTTTTTCTAAGTTTGCTCATTTTTTGGCCCTACCTAAACTGCCCACTGCCAGAGAGACGGCTGATATTTTGGTTGAACATGTGTTCCGCTCTCATGGTCTACCCACTGATATTGTCTCTGACAGGGGTCCCCAGTTTGTCTCCCAGGTATGGAAAGCTTTATTTAAAGCTTTGGGCATCACATCCAGCCTGTCCTCTGGATATCACCCCCAGACCAACGGGCAAGCCGAGAGAGCGAACCAGGAGATGGAGACCGCTCTCCGCTGTGTCACAGGGTCTAACCCTGGGTCATGGAGCTCCATGCTCCCCTGGGTGGAATATGCTCATAACACCTTGACTAACGCTTCCTCTGGTTTGTCTCCCTTTCTGTGTGCTCTGGGTTATCAACCTCCCCTGTTCCCTTCTCAAGAGAGGGAACTGGCGGTACCCTCGGTGCAGTCCCACATGCGCCGCTGCTTCAAGGTCTGGAGGAAGGCCAGGGTAGCTCTGTCCCGAGGTTCGTCGTACATGCAGAGGCAAGCCAACCGTCACCGGTCCCAGGCTCCCGGTTACTCTCCTGGTCAAGAGGTATGGCTTAAGTCACGTGATCTTCCATTGAAAGTGGAGTCTAAGAAGATGGCGCCGCGTTTTATAGGACCGTTCAAGATACTGTCTATTGTTAACCCCTGCGCGGTTAAACTACAGCTTCCTGCCTCCCTACGGGTTCATTCCACTTTTCATGTTTCCCAGATTAAGCCTGTGTCGGTTAGCCCTCTGTGCCCGCCCTCTCGTCCCCTTCCTCCGCCCAGGATCGTGGGTGGGGGTCCTGTCTACACTGTCCGGCGACTTCTGGATGTTCGCCGCTGGGGTCGTGGTTTCCAGTACCTGGTGGATTGGGAGGGTTATGGTCCTGAGGAACGTTCCTGGGTTCCCAGGAGCTTCATTGTGGATCCTGCTCTGGTCCGTGATTTTCATACATTACATCCTGATAAACCCTGTCGGCCGCCGGGTGGCGTCCGTAGAGGGGGGTACTGTTAGGCCTACTGCTGCTAGGTAGCTCTCTCTCTGCTCTCCCCCTCCCCTCTGTCTGTTCTTGATTGCAGGAGTGAAGTCTGGTGTGCGGGAGTCAGGGTTCCAGCTGCAGCTCATTCACCATAATCACCTCAGCCTTAAAGACCCGGTCAAACTTGCCACTCATCGTCAGATCATAGTCAAGACGACCATGTTAGTCTCGCTGTTGACTCAACCTGCTTGTTTTCGCTCTTTGTGTTTTTGGCCTGTTCTAGTTACTTTTCTCCTGTGCCACAGATTATTGGAACCTGACTCCTGCCTCCGCTTCACTCCTGCCACCACCATCCTGCTTTCCACTACCGGACCTCCCTTTTGGACTCACCACGGACACTAGGACGTTACGGTACCACTCCTGCTCAGAACCTGGATCTGTTACCCTCCCTGTAAACCTGGACTTGCTCTTCCCCTATTTTTGGAAACCTGGACAAATTGAACTTTGTAAATAAACCTGTTAAACCTTCTCTGGCTCGGTGTAGTTGTCTGCATTTGGGTTCATATCCAGTTAAATCGTGACAACTTTGTAGAGCCACCTTTTCCAGCAATTACAGCTGCAAGTCTCTTGGGGAATGTCTCTATAAGCTTGGGACATCTTGCCACTGGGATTTTTGCCCATTTTTCAAGGCAAAACTGCTCCACCTCCTTCAAGTTTGATGGGTTCCGCAGGTGTACAGCAATCTTTAAGTCATACCACAGATTCTCAATTGGATTGAGGTCTGGGCTTTGACTAGGCCATTCCAAGATATTTCAATGTTTCCCTTAAACCACTCAAGTGTTGCTTTAGCAGTATGCTTAGGGTCATTGTCCTGCTGGAAGGTGAACATCCATCCCAGTATCAAATCTCTGGAAGACTGAAACAGGTTTCCCTCAAGAATTTCCCTGTATTTAGCGCCATCCATCATTCCTTCAATTCTGAGCAGTTTCCCAGTCCCTGCCGATGAAAAACATCCCCACAGCATGATGCTGCCACCACCATGCTTCACTGTGGGGATGGTGTTCTTGGGGTGATGAGAGGTGTTGGGTTTGTGCCAGACATAGCGTTTTCCTTGATGGCCAAAAAGCTCAATTTTACTCTCATCTGACTGGCGTACCTTCTTCCATTTGTTTGGGGAGTCTCCCACATGGCTTTTGGCGAACACCAAATGTGTTTGCTTATTTATTTCTGTCCTATGGACAGATATTCCAATCTCCGCTGTGGAGCTTTGCAGCTCCTTCAGGGTTATCTTTGGTCTCTTTGTTGCCTCTCTGACTAATGCCCTCCTTACCTTATCTGTGAGTTTTGGTGGGCGGCCCTCTCTTGACAGGTTTGTTATGGTGCCATATTCTGTCCATTTTTTAATAATGGATTTAATGGTGCTCTGTGGGATGTTCAAAGTTTCTGATTTTTTTAAATAACCCAACCCTGATCTGTACTTCTCCACAACTTTGTCCCTGACCTGTTTGGAGAGCTCCTTGGTCTTCATGGTGCCGCTTGCTTGGTGGTGCCCCTTGCTTAGTGGTGTTGCAGACTCTGGGGCCTTTCAGAACAGGTGTATATATACTGAGATCGTGTGACAGATCTTGTGACACTTAGATTGTACACAGGTGGACTTTATTTAACTAATTATGTGACTGAAGGTAATTGGTTGCGCCATATCTTATTTAGGGGGGTCATAGCAAAGGGCGTGAAGACATATGCACCCACCACTTTTCCGTTATTTATTTTTTTGAATTTTTTTAAACAAGTTATTTTTTAAATTTCACTTCACCAATTTGGACTATTTTGTGTATGTCCATTACATGAAATCCAAATAAAAATCAATTTAAATTACAGGTTTTAATGCAACAAAATAGGAAAAACGCAAAGGGGGATGAATACTTTTGCAAGGCACTGTACCTAGACCCTTAGTAAAGCCATATGAGCTGGGCGTGGCCTAACAACCATTTGACCGAACTCCAATGAGATCACAATATACTATATCTGTATCTAGACCATTACCAATACCATACTGTATATGAGCTGGGGTGAGCATGGCCTTAGAAGTCCAATGCCCCCTATAGCACTAGTGGTACTGCAACCAAATACCAGAGTTTGAAAAATCATAATTCCTTAACCAATTAAGACATTTAAAAAATTCAAAATTCTACTCATAATCCACATCTCCCTCTAACCAATGGAGGTGTCATCTCCCCACCCCCCAAAAAAAACTAAAAAAACTGTTTTCATTTTCTTTCAATCAAAGTCCACTTTGACATTTTCAAAATCCCAAAATAAGAGAAAAAAAAAAACCTGCCAGGCCATTCTTAGTGCCCAGTTTCCAAGGCTTATGAGTGTTTTAACTATACATATTTCCTGTAACATGAGTTTCCTAAAACACCACGCCGAGAGAACGTTTACATGTCTCAAAACTGATAGGATCGAAAGAAAGGCAACGCTGCTCTCAGATCAGCATTCTCCATTCAACTCTGACCTTAACATTAGTATTAATCCACAATACTGACAACGGATCAGCTTCTACGGAGAATTTTATTTTATATTTAATATTCTTCTAAGTAGCCACCCTTTGCCTTGATGACAGCTTTGCACACTCTTTTCATTCTCTCAACCAGCTTCATGAGATAGTCACCTGGAATGCATTTCAATTAACAGGTGTGCCTTCTTAAAAGTTAATTCATGGAATTTAATATGTTTGGGCCAATCAGCTGTGTAGTGACAAGGTATACAGAAGATAGCCCTATTTGGTAAAAGACCAAGTCCATATTATGGCAAGAACAGCTCAAATAAGCAAAGAGAAACTACAGTCAATACGGAAAATTAAGAACTTTGAAAATTTCTTCAAGTGCAGTCGTAAAAACCATCAAGCGCTATGATGAAATTGGCTCTCATGAGGACCGCCACAGGACAGGAAGACCCAGAGTTACCTTTGCTGCAGAGGATAAATTCATTAGAATAACTGCACCTCAGATTGCAGCCCAAATAAATGCTTCACAGATCTCAAGTAAAAGACATATCTCAACAAACATTAACTGTTCAGAGGAGACTGCGTGAATCAGGCCATGGTCGAATTGCTGCAAAGAAACCACTAGTAAAGGACACCAATAAGAAGAATAGACCGGTGGAAATCTGTCCTTTGGTCTGATGAGTCCAAATTTGAGATTTTTGCCAACCGCTGTGTCTTTGTGAGACACAGAGTAGGTGAACAGATGATCTCCACATGTGTGGTTCCAACACTGAAGCATGGAGGAGGAGGTGTGATGGTGTGGGGGTGCTTTGCTGGTTACACGGTTTATTTAGAATTCAAGGCACACTTAACCAGCATGGCTACCACAGCATTCTGCAGCGATACGCCATCCCATCTGGTTTGCACTTAGTGAGACTATCATTTGTTATTCAACAGGACAATGACCCAACACACCTCCAGGCTGTGTAAGGGCTATTTGACCAAGAAGGAGAGTGATGGAGTGCTGTATCTGATGACCTGGACTCTACAATCACCCGACCTTATCCCAATTGAGATGGTTTGGGATGAGTTGGACCGCAGAGTGAAGGAAATGCAGCCAACAAGTGCTCAGCATATGCAGGGACTCCTTCAAGACTGTTGGAAAAGCATTCCAGATGAAGCTGGTTGAGAGAATGCCAAGAGTGTGCAAAGCTGTCATCAAGGCAAAGGGTGGCTACTTTGAAGAATCTCAAATATAAAATATATTTTGATTTGTTTTACACTTTTTTGGTTACTACATGATTCCATATGTGTCATTTCATAGTTGATGTCTTCACTATTATTCTACAATGTAAACCCTTGAATGAGTAGGTGTGTCCAAACTTTTTACTGGTAGTGTATATCGCTACTTCCTGTGCTTAGATTTACCATTGTATTAGGTTTGTTAAAATAGAGCCCATAGCATTGAAATGTATTACATTTTGAGTTTGCATCCCAATATTACACTTTATATGCATCACAAAAGACTGAAATATAACAAAACCGTTTGACATAGAAACACCAGATTTACTGCGTTACATTTTTTTATAATGATGTTATGAAAAATATTAATAACATTCCACCCATGAAGCCACTAGAGGACGATTTGGTCATTTGACTGCAGGAAAGGGATACTAACGATGGTTTTGGAAAACAGCTTGGAGATTTAACAATGCTCCTACAAAGGTTCTAACAATGAACTTAGCCTTAAGATGCTTTGGGGAAACCGGCCCCGGCCACTCATAACTCAACAGATAGTCCTTTCCTCTTAGCCAGAGCAACTTTGCTTCCTGTACCGCTAGACTGAAATGGAGGTGCAGTAAAAGTGACCAACATACCAATAGCTTCTCATGGTAGTATTATGGCCTGTCTGTCAGGTACAGCACTTACCCACACACCTTCCTAAAAATGTCTTACATACTTTCCTCTGTCCAAACACTTTCTAACTCCCTCAAATCCCCCTAAAGACATCCCCTGCATGTTCCCATCCCTAGGGCACACAATATATATGCTAGTATTTGGTCTGTCTGTAAGGTACATCACTTGCCCACACTGAAGTGATTGTTTCTCTCCCCAGGGGAGAAAACATTTACATTTACATTTACGTCATTTAGCAGACGCTCTTATCCAGAGCGACTTACAAATTGGTGCATTCACCCTATAGCCAGTGGGTTAACCACTTTACAATTTTTTTTTTTTTTTTTTTTTTAAGGGTGGGGGGGGGGGGGTAGAAGGATTACTTTATCCTATCCCAGGTATTCCTTTAAGAGGTGGGGTTTCAAATGTCTCCGGAAGGTGGTGAGTGACTCCGCTGTCCTGGCGTCGTGAGGGAGCTTGTTCCACCATTCAGACCTCCATTTGTCAGATACCTTGTTAACCCATAAACCATAAACTGGGGCAAGTTAAACTGTTAAACTGGTTAAACTGTTAACCAGCAAGTTAAACTCGGGGCAGGGGTCCCGACTCCGTGCTGCCACACAGCTCTCTCGCTCTCTATTTACCTCCAGTAACTTGGCACAGTTCAGAGGTATTTTCAAGCCATTTCCCTTCTACGTTATTAACAACCAAGGGCTCTTTCATGGGATTACATTTGTCTTCTAAATGCAATTAGATTTTTGTGTAAAGGCCGAAGGGAGCAAGAGATGTGATGAACTTGAATCTCCTTGACAGATGTGAGAGCATTAGTTTGATTCAGTTTTCCAGCCTGGCACAACTTGAAAGCGCATGACTATCTTAACACTGACTGATTGTGATGTTGTTTATCTTTGGTATACCATTCTTTATCTGCACACATCAAAGTTATTTTGTTGTGAAAGATGTAATTGCAGTGTAGTAGGAAATACTCACCAAACTCTGGCGCTCAGTGAATACGAAGGTTATTGACCAGCCATTCTCCAACTGATTATCAATCTGCATCGCAAACAAAGATACAAACAGTGAAATTTAAAACAGAAGCATGGAATTGGGTTGTTATGATTCTCCAGGATGATGGTGGGAGTAGTCATGCCACCGTAGAGAATTAATGTCAGCCACATATAGTACTCATTAGTTATGTGTGTGGGTCACATAAGGACAAACATTTACCTTAGAATAATAAAGTAAGTCTAACTTGGGAGGAAACGTTATCATCAATACATTCAGGCATGACTTACAGTGCATTCAGAAAGTATTCAGACCCCTTGACTTTTTCCACATTCTGTTCTGTTACAGCCTTATTCTAAAATTGATTAAATCACTTTTTTCCCTCATCAATCTACACACAATACCCCATAATGACAAAACAGGTTTTCAGACATTTTTGCAAGTGTATTAAATATAAAAAACGATCACTTATACATAAGTATTCAGACCCTTTACTACTTGGTTGAAGCACCTTTGGCAGCGATTACAGCCTTGAGTCTTCTTGGGTATGACACTACAAGCTTGGCACACCTGTATTTGGGGAGTTTATCCGATTCTTCTCTGCAGATCCTCTCAAGCTCTGTTAGGTTGAATGGGGAGCGTCGCTGCAATGCTATTTTCAGGTCTCTCCAGAGATGCTCGATCGGGTTCAAGTCCGGGCTCTGGCTGGGCCACTCAAGGACATTCAGAGACATGTCCCAAAGCCACTCCTGCATTGTCTTGGCTGTGTGCTTAGGGTCGTTGTCCTGTTGGAAGATGAGACTTCGCCCCAGTCAGAGGTCCTGAGCGCTCTGGAGCAGGTTTTCAGCAAGGACTTCTCTGTACTTTGCTTCGTTCATCTTTCCCTCGATCCTGACTAGTCTCCCAGTCCCTGCCTCTGAAAAAGATCCCCCAATGCATGATGCTGCCACCACCTTGCTTCACCGTAGGGATGGTGTCAGGTTTCCTCCAGACGTGACGCTTGGCATTCAGGCCAAAGAGTTCAATCTTGGTTTCATCAGACCAGAGAACCTTGTTTCTCATGGTCTGATAGTCCTGTAGGTGCCTTTTGGCAAACTCCAAGCTTCCGTCTGGCCACTCTACCATAAAGGCTTGATTGGTGGAGTGCTGCAGAGATGGTTATCCTTCTAGAAAGTTGTCCCATCTCCACAGTAACTCTGGAGCTCTGTCAGAGTGACCATCAGGTTCTTGGTCACCTCCCTGACCAAGGCCCTTCCCCCCTGATTGCTCAGTATGGCCGGGCAGCCAGCTCTAGGAAGAGTCCTTTAGGTGCCTTTTGGCAAACTCCAAGTGAGCTGTCATGTGCCTTTTACTGAGGAGTGGCTTTCGTCTGGCCGCTCTACCATAAAGGACTGATTGGTGGAGTGCTGCAGAGATGATGGTCCTTCTGGAAGGTTCTCCCATCTCCACAGATGAACTCTGGAGCTCTGTCAGAGTGACCATTGAGTTCTTGGTCACCTCCCTGACCAAGGCCCTTCTCCCCCGATTGCTCAGGTGGCCAGCTCTAGGAAGAGTCTTGGATGTTCCAAACTTCTTCCATTTAAGAATGGTGGAGGCCACTGTGTTCTTGGGGTCCTTCAATGCTGCAGACATTTTTTGGCACCCTTCCCCAGATCTGTGCATCGACAAAATCCTGTCTCGGAGCTCTACGGACAATTCCTTCGACCTCATGGCTTGGTTTTTGCTCTGAAATGCACTGTCAACTGTGGGACCTTATATAGGCAGGTGTGTGCCTTTCCAAATCATGTCCAATCAATTTAATGTACCACAGGTAATCAAGTTGTAGAAACATCTCAAGGATGATCAATGGAAACAGGATGTACCTGAGCTCAATTTCAAGTCTCATAGCAAAGGTTCTGAAAACTTATGTAAATAAGGTATTTTTTAAATGTATTTATTTATAAATTGCAAACATTTCTAAACCTGTTTTCTCTTTGTCATTATGGGGTATTGTGTGTAGATTGATGAGGATTTTTTATTTATGTAATCAATTTTAGAATAAGGCCGTAACGTAACAAAATGTGGAAAAAGGGAAGGGGTCTGAGTACTTTCCGAATGCACTGTATATGACAGTTTGAGTGATTGTAATCAACTGTATCTCAAGTTGATATTTAGTTTGTGGAGTCTGTTGATATTACAGCATGATCTTAGTGTGGTATGAGGTGTCCTCACCAGGCAATTGAGGTTGAGGAGGTGACCCCTTGTCACAGAGTGCCGACATGGACCAGGGACGCCACCCCACGCCAAAGGGAAGCACATGAGGAGGAGGAAGCACAGATGCCTAGCCTACAATGGACAGAACATTATTATTACATAACTATTACCACTTTTACTGCTACTGCTGCTGCTACTACTACTACTTCTGCTATTACTACTACTAGTACTACTACAAACTACTACAGTACTACTACTATTACTAGATAGCACTACAACAACAACTTATGTTTACACTACTACTACTGCTCAGGGATCTACAAAGTATTATTGTTCACTGTGAAACATACGGTCCCATAAAGAAGAGCAAAAGCCAGGAATCTTGCTCAATAATGTTCAATAGTGAGTTCTAAAATTGGTGCCTTTCATCCACACTTGGTAACTTAATATCATATTAAGTGAATACAATTCTAAGTCACATGGGGTATGTTTTATATGTTTTTGAATTTGATATTCAATAAAATCATGCTATTTTTCTTTCATAGCATCTTGGGGCCTGTCTATTTGAGAACACGTTTGAGTTGTTGATGACAGCAAACTTTTAAAGGCCATGTTGAAAGAGCTTGGAAAGAACTACAGTCACTCTGCTACCAATTCCATACTGTTGCAGAACACTGGTTATAAACATCTGGAAAAGCTAACTGCTAACAATATATACTAAATGTCATAATGCTTAATGCCCAAAATCGCTGATAGTACAGTTTTTTCGCTTTATCACAATTACAATTGTATGCAACATTAAGATTTAACTAAAGGGGGCAACAGAAAAAGAGGGATGAGAGAGAGAGAGAGAGAGAGAGAGAGAGAGAAAAGCGAGAGAGAGATTATGAAATTCTAGCAACAGTGAACTTGCTCTATGAATTATTTGTTTTTCACTTGATTGAAGAGAATTGTTTCAAGACAATGTTATCATTGGTTATGCGTAACTGATTAGAAATGCTACAGATTTTAGAGAGTCAGTGTAATACCATGGATTGTGAATTTAATTGAAAAATATTTTCAAAAAAGGGCAGACATATTCGCTTAGTAATGCCTGTACATATGAAATACTGTAAATGAGTAAGGGGTGATCGAGATGCCATATGGATATCACATTCATGTAAGAGCCAGTATAATGCATCTAAGCTGCAATCTATTTGGAAAACAAATATTGTAGATGGAACCATTGCTAGTCAATGGGTTCATATTTGCACCTTTGGTTAGTCGAGGGGTTCTTGGAGGAACCTTTTTGCTGGCACGTGCGGAGCATTTAAAATGTATTTCGCTGTTGGATTTGCCTGACGGGCTCAGACTCAGCAACCAAGTCAAGGACTGAGATAAAGAAATGTAGCTAGTGTAAGGCTTAATCCCAATACTCCCCCTTAGCCCTCCCCCTCCATTTTGTGCTATCCCACAAGCCGTATGGATTGGGAATTGTGTCCCAATTCAACTTTGAGCGAGGCGTAGTACCTTTTCAGCCCTCTAGTTGGCCCTCCAAATGAAGCGAATCGAGCATGTAATGATAGGTTAAAGGCTGACATACTGGCGTAGGATCTTAATTTGATCACACTTTTGTAGCTGAGAAATTTCATTCGCCGCAGGAAATGAAGATTAGCTTTGTGATTTACATAAATTCACTGAAAACCTGTACTAACACACGGTTATATAAATAGTGTTGCACTTTTCATATAGCCTACTTTTGTCCAGCTAATAGCCTAACCACCAATCAAGCAACATTATGGACTAAATGTTAAAATCCAGTTGCTGCATTATTTTGCTTCAACAATACTGGTCAAATGAAGATCCTATATCTGTAAGATTATGTGATCCTAAAGAGCCAAATAGCCTTCCATTGTTACAAGTCACCATTTTGTTACAATATAATATTGATTATGTTCAAATATGAATGTATAATACATTCATATTTACAATAACAATGATAATCATGTAAATAACAGTAGCAATACATTATTAAAAAGGATCAAAATGGAACCCTAACCCTGTAGCTCAGCTGGTAGAGCACAGCGCTTGTAACGCCAAGGTAGTGGGTTCGATCCCCGGGACCACCCATACACAAAAATTTATGCAAGCATGACTTTAAGTCGCTTTGGATAAAAGCGTCTGCTAAATGGCATATTATTATTTATTATTATTAACTTGAAATAACCTTTTCAGAGAGGTTCCTTAAAGAACCTTTTTGAACTGAAAAGGTTCCCCCACAGTGGCAATCGATTTGAACCCCAAAAGGTTATTTCAGGCTCCTTTTCTTGATAGAGTGTACTTCAAGGTCATTGCAGTAATAGTCCTCCCAGCACGGATCCGGCAATGTGTCAGGGAAAACTTTGGCACTTTCCCATACTTTATGGAGATGGTTCTTCTCCCCATAATCATTGCCAGATGGAATATGTGGGCTTATTTAGTTTCCTTTCTTTCAAAGCAGAAAACTGCATATTGTATCTAATTGATGAAGTATGTTTTGCAACAGTGTTATTTGGATTCATAAGAGTTTGTTACTTATGGTTCCGGTGGCATACATTGAAACTTGTGGCTTTCTCGTAGCTTTCCTTTGCAAAATACCTATGAATTAACAGACTTATTTTCAAATAATTGTCAACACATAACACCATAATATGGTGTGGGACGTTCATTGTATTACAAGGAACAATAGCAGGTCTATTTTGCTCCAGCATCTGGCATATTCTGTCCGTTCACAATTCACCTGTGGGAACATGGCGGCTCTCAACACCCGACAACATAAAGAGTTGGCCACTACTATCCGAGAGATTGTTTGTGAGGAAATTACCTCTGCCATCGACTTGCAATTAAAACCGGTAAATTAATCTCTTGCACTGCTCACTTCTAAGGTGGATACCTACTCAAATAAAGTGGAACGTTTGGAGACAGCGGCCAATGTGAGAGAGGAGCGACAGTCACACTTTATTTGGATAGTCCAGATTTTTCATCTGTAGATGCTATCAACAAACTATCTGTTGATAAGCAACTGCTTGCTAAGGTTAGGGTTAGGTTTAGAATAAGGGTTAGGATAAGGGTTAAGGTTAGGGTTAGAGCTAGGGTTAGTAGATAGTTAGTTGAAATGTTACTCATAGTCAGAAGGTATTCATACCCCTTGACTTATTCCACATTTTGCAAAATTGATTAAATCTACAACAACAAAAAATTCCCATACCCCATAATGACAAAAGTGAAAACATGTTTTTAGAAATGTTAGCAAATGTATTGAAATACAGAAATATCTCATTTACGTAAATATTCACACCCCTGAATCAAATACATGTTAGAATCACATTTGGCAGCGACTACAGCTGTGAGTCTTTCTGGGTAAGCTTCTAAGAGCTTTGCAAATCTGGATTGTACAATATTTATACTTTCTTCTTTTTTATTCTTCAAGCTCTGTCAAATTGGTTGTTGATCATTGCTAGACAGCCATTGTCAAGTCTTGCCATAGATTTTCAAGCCAATTTAAGTCAAAACTGTAACTAGGCCACTCAGGAACATTCAATGTCGTCTTGGTAAGCAACTCTATTTGGCCTCGTTTTAGGCTATTGTCCTGCTGAAAGGTGAATTTATCTCCCAGTGTCTGTTGGAAAGCAGACTGAACAAAGTTTTCCTATAGGATTTTGCCTGTTCTTAGCTCCATTCTGTTTCTTTTTATCCTAAAACTCCCTAGTCCTTGCTGATGACAAGCATACCCATAATATGATGAAGCCACCGCCATACTTGAAAATATGAAGAGTGGTACTCAGTGATGTGTTGTGTTGGATTTGCCCCAAACATAACGATTTGTATTCACGACATAAAGATAATTTAATTTTTTTAGCAGTTTTACTTTTGTGCCTTATTGCTAAAAGGATGCATTTTTTTTGAATATTTTTTATTCTGTACAGGATTCCTTCTTTTCACTCTGTCATTTAGGTTATTATTGTGGAGTAACTACAATGTTGCTTATCCATCCTCAGTTTTCTCCTATCACAGCCATTAAAACTTTTGTAACCATTTTAAAACCACCCTTGGCCTCATGGTGAAATCCCTGAGCAGTTTCATTCCTCTCTGGCAATAGAGTTAGGAAGGGCGCCTGTATCTTTGTAGTGAATAGGTGTATTGACTCAAAGGGGTGTCTGCTTTTTTTTACCCATCTATCAATAAGTGCCCTTCTTTGCGAACCATTGGAAAATCTCCCTGGAATCTGTGCTTGAAATTCACTGCTCGACTGAAGGACCTTACAGATAATTGAATGTTTGGTGTATAGAGACAGGGTAGTCGTTTAAAAATCATGTTAAACACTTATTGCACACAGAGTGAGTCCATGCAACTTATTATGTGACTTGTTAGGCACATTTTCACTCCTGAATTTATTTAGGCTTCCCATAACAAAAGGTTTGAATAATTACTGACTCAAGACATTTCAGCTTTTCATTTATTATTAATTTGTAAACATTTCTAAAATCATAATTCTACTTTGACATTATTGGGTATTTTGTGTAGGTCAGTGACACAAATCTCAATTTAATATACACTACCGGTCAAACGTTTTAGAACACCTTCAATTTTACTATTTTCTACATTGTACAATAATAGTGAAGACAGCAAAACTATGAAATAACACATATGGAATCATGTAGTAACCAAAAAAGCGTTAAACAAATCAAAATATATTTCATATTGGAGATTCTTCAAATTGCCACCCTTTGCCTTGATGACAGCTTTGCACATTCTTGGCATTCTCTCAACCAGCTTCACCTGGAATGCTTTTCCAACAGTCTTTGAAGGAGTTCCCACATCTTCACTTTATTCCACAATGTAGAAAATAGTAAAAATAAAGAAACACCTTTGAATGAGTAGGTGTTCTAAAACTTTTGACCGGTAATGTATATACACAGTGAGCTCCAAAAGTATTTGTACTGTGATGTTAAATTGCAGACTGTCAGCTTTAATTTGAGGGCATTTTCATCCATATCGGGTGAACCGTTTATAAATTACAGTAATAATAATCATATGCCATTTAGCAGACACTTTTTTCCAAAGCGACTTACAGTCATGTGCTCATACATTTTTACGTATGGGTGGTCCCGGGGTTTGAACCCACTACCCTGGTGATACAAGCACCATGCTCTACCAATTGCGCTATTCAAATTCACTGGCACTGTGGTATGGAACCTGGCTCAAACTGTCCAGACACAGTGTATTCTGCAACATGCAACAGTGGTAACCCCAATGGAAGGGTATCATGTACAGAGTTCAGACAGTCACATTTTGTGACGCAACATTTTTCCATTATTCTGTTAGTATCTGGGTACGATGGAAGGATTGATTGATGGAATGTAACTTATTTTTTTGTAAGCAGGATGAAGAGAAGATTTTGGATTATGCTGCGTTCAAAATGTGATCCATACATTTCTGAATCTGGTCAAAATGATTGTCTTTGTATGTATGGCAAGCTACTAATAAAATGATTACAACTTTTTGACATGAGGCGCTTTTCTCAGAAAGGCAATTTCAAGTCTACCTCTTTCAGGAAATAGCTTCAAGATGTAATACGATTATTTTATTAGTATTCGTTTTTTCATGAAAAAGACACAACTTATTCGTTTTAAAGCTGTCATTGTGACCAAAATAATCTCTAGTTGGACTTTTTTCAACAAAAGCCCTGTTTGATAAAGTGGCTCACAAATAGTCTTTGTATTAAACAAGTAACTCCTGTACTCATATTGTAGAGATATTGGAAGCAGGGTGTTTACATTAGTTGAGTTATTTGAATAAGCAACTCTTTAAAAATACTTATCTTCAGCACTGTTGGAGTGTTTCATTAGAACAACAGCCACCATGTACAATATCAAGAAAGTTAAACAAGAAGTGACGAGAGGGTCTTAATTTAAGGACGCAAAGGGACATTGTATGGATGCAACACTGTTGTTTTTGGCCTCCACCGTGCTAGCCAATAGGTACATTAAGACATTTTTCACATGAAGTGTATATAAACTATATATTATATTTTCTATGTCAAAGATGGACTGAAAGTGACCAGTGCCTGATGTCTGAGTGGGTTTTTGAAAGAAGTGCTCTCTGGTGTATGGGATGGGCCATGTCGGAGTCATGCAAAATATTGTATCTATTATTTAAGACAAAACATTTCTTAGGACCAAATTGTTATATATTTTGTCATTTTTTTGTTAGGGAAAAGGTGGGGGGGTCAACTTTACATTAATGTTTTAGTACATTAATAAACATAAGTTAACTTGTCCAAATACTTTTGGTCCCTTAAAAATGGGGGGACTATATACAAAAAGTGCTGAAAAGAGGAATCCCTAGACTTGAAATTGCCTTTCTGAGAAAAACGCCTCATGTCAAAAAGTTGTAATCATTTTCTTAGTAGCTTGCCATACATACAAAGACAATCATTTTGACCAGATTCAGAAATGTATGGATCACATTTTGAACGCAGCATAATCCAAAATCTTCTCTTCATCCTGCTTACAAAAAAATTAGTTACATTCCATCAATCAATCCTTCCATCGTACCCAGATACTAACAGAATAATGGAAAAATGTTGCGTCACAAAATGTGACTGTCTGAACTCTGTACATGATACCCTTCCATTGGGGTTACCACTGTTGCATGTTGCAGAATACACTGTGTCTGGACAGTTTGAGCCAGGTTCCATACCACAGTGCCAGTGAATTTCATAAAATATTGCAGGGAGCGAGAGAAGGAGAGAGGGAGAAAAACAAAACACATTAAATCCCATTAACATTGTAAAATGTCAGTCTAAAGCATTTAGCTAGGCTTTTAGACACGCAAAGCCGCTGCCGTCTCTTCCTGTTGAACGTGGAATGAGGGAGAGATTGGTTTGTTGTTTTGGAATGTTTTGAAAGTCTTTTGAAAAAGCTTGCTTACTAGCTAGCTACCTTTTGAGTTTGGATCCCGTGACACGGTTGGCATCAGTTGCTGGGACCGCTACTATCTGTCCATTGATCCTGCCGACCAAGGCCGGGTCTGAGGAGCTGTTTGGTGTAGCAGCTAGCCTAGCTACTAGCTAGCTGGCTATCAAGCTAGTGGGCTTGAACGCAGCCCGCAACGTGGTTAGCCATTGTGGCTGGGACCGGGAATTGTCCCGGGCTTGTGGCGGTCTAGACCCCTGCTGTTTGTTGTTTTCAATCTTCACTGCGAACTGCCCTGTCTGGAAATGCAAGGAGTAACAGCATATCACAGGTGAAATATATTTTAAAACAAACAAAAATAGTTCTACAAGCAGTTGTTACAATAACAAGAAAATAGCTTCATGTGTTTTGTCCAAATACTGGTGGAGTCAACTCATAAATGAATGGAGGACCTGGCCAGAGAGGTCCGGTAACTGAAGAACAGTTTACAGTTCTCCCAGGGTCAGCTCGATGACTTTAAACAGGAGAACGGCAATCTGTAAGTCATTGTGAGAGGACATCAGTTCTGTATGGGAATCCATGATAACAATGACAGAGAAATCAGATTATCTCGAGGGACAATGAAGGCGGAACAACATGGTTGTGGACATAATTGCAGAATCTCCACGTGAGACCTGGACAGAGTCTGAGGACAAAGTGAGGGAAATGATCTCGGAGAAACTGAGGGTGGACCACAGGAAGATTGAGGTGGAGTGCACCCACAAGACTGGAAAGCCCACCACCGGCCAAGGTGACAGGCCCAATAGTGGTCAAGTTCCTGAGGTTCAAGGACAAGGTGGCTGTTCTGGAAAGAGCCAAGAACTTGAGAGGAACGTATATCTCAAATCAAATCAAATCAAATGTTTTGGCCACATGCGCCGAATACAACAGGTGCAGACATTACAGTGAAATGCTTACTTACAGCCCTTAACCAACAGTGCATTTATTTTTAATAAAAAAGTAAAATAAAACAACAACAAAAAAAGTGTTGAGAAAAAAAGAGCAGAAGTAAAATAAAATAACAGTAGGGAGGATATATTTACAGGGGGGTACCGGTGCAGAGTCAATTTGCGGGGGCACCGGCTAGTTGAGGTAGTTGAAGTAATATGTACATGTGGGTAGAGTTAAAGTGACTATGCATAAATAATTAACAGAGTAGCAGCAGCGTAAAAAGATGTGGTGCGGGGGCAGTGCAAATAGTCCGGGTAGCCATGATTAGCTGTTCAGGAGTCTTATGGCTTGGGGGTAGAAGCTTATGAGAAGTCTTTTGGACCTAGAATTGGCACTCCGGTACCGCTTGCCGTGCGGTAGCAGAGAGAACAGTCTATGACTAGGGTGGCTGGAGTCTTTGACAATTTTGAGGGCCTTCCTCTGACACCGCCTGGTATAGAGGTCCTGGATGGCAGGAAGCTTGGCCCCAGTGATGTACTAGGCCGTACGCACTACCCTCTGTACTGCCTTGCGGTCGGAGGCCAAGCAGTTGCCATACCAGGCGGTGATGCAACCAGTCAGGATGCTCTCGATGGTGCAGCTGTATAATTTTTTGAGGATCTGAGGACCCATTCCGAATCTTTTCAGTCTCCTGAGGGGGAATAGGCTTTGTCGTGCCCTCTTCACGACTGTCTTGGTGTGTTTGGACCATGATAGTTAGTTGGTGATGTGGACACCAAGGAACTTGAAGCTCTCAACCTGTTTCACTACAGCCCCGTCGATGAGAATGGGGGCGTGCTCAGTCCTCTTTCTTTTCCTGTAGTCCACAATCATCTCCTTTGTCTTGGTCACGTTGAGGGAGAGGTTGTTATCCTGGCACCACACGGCCAGGTCTCTGACCTCCTCCCTATAGGCTGTCTCATCGTTGTCGGTGATCAGTCTACCTACCCTTACCACCTGGGGGCGGCCCATCAGGAAGTCCAGGATCCAGTTGCAGAGGGAGGTGTTTAGTCCCAGGATCCTTAGCTTAGTGATGAGCTTTGAGGGCACTATGGTGTTGAATGCTGAGCTGTAGTCAATGAATAGCATTCTCACGTAGGTGTTCCTCTTGTCCAGGTGGGAAAGGGCAGTGTGGAGTGCAATAGAGATTGCATCATCTGTGGATCTGTTGGGGCGGTATGCAAATTGGAGTGAGTCTAGGGTTTCTGGGATATTGCTGTTGATGTGAGCCATGACCAGCCTTTCAAAGCACTTCATGGCTACAGACGTCAGTGCTACGGGTCGGTAGTCATTTAGGCAGGTTATCTTAGTGTCCTTGGGCACGGGGACTATGGTGGTCTGCTTGAAACATGTTGGTATTACAGACTCAGTCAGGGACATGTTGAAAATGTCAGTGAAGACACTTGCCAGTTGGTCAGCACATGCTCGGAGTACACGTCCTGGTAATCCGTCTGGCCCTGCGGCCTTGTGAATGTTGGGACCTGCTTAAAAGTCTTACTCACATCGGCTACGGAGAGCGTGATCACATAGTCATCCGGAACAGCTGGTGCTCTCATGCATGCTTCAGTGTTGCTTGCCTCGAAGCGAGCATAGAAGTGGTTTAGCTCGTCTGGTAGGCTTGTGTCACTGGGAAGCTCGCGGCTGTGCTTCCCTTTGTAGTCTGTAATAGTTTTCAAGCCCTGCCACATCCGACGAGCGTCAGAGCCGGTGTAGTACGATTCAATCTTAGTCCTGTATTGACTCTTTGCCTGTTTGATGGTTCGTCGGAGGGCATAGCGGGATTTCTTATAAGTGTCCGGGTTAGAGTCCTGCTCCAGCTCAGTGTGGATGTTTCCTGTAATCCATGGCTTCTGGTTGGGTATGTACGTACGGTCACTGTGGGGACGACATCATCGATGCACTTATTGATGAAGCCAGTGACTGATGTGGTGTACTCCTCAATGCTATCTGAAGAATCCCGGAACATGTTCCAGTCTGTGCTAGCAAAACAGTCCTGTAGCTTAGCATCTGTGTCATCTGACCACTTTTTTATTAACCGAGTCACTGGTGCTTCCTGCTTTAGTTTTTGCTTATAAGCAGGAATCAGGAGGATAGAGTTATGGTCAGATTTGCCAAATGAAGGGCGAGGGAGAGCTTTGTATGCGTCTCTGTGTGTGGAGAAAAGGTGGTCTAGAGGTTTCTTTCCTCTGGTTGCACATTTAACATGCTGGTAGAAATTAGGTAGAACGGATTTAAGTTTCCCTGCATTAAAGTCCCCGGCCACTAGGAGCGCTGCCTCTGGATGAGTGTTTTCCTGTTGACTTATGGCCTTATACAGCTCATTCAGTGTAATCTTAATGCCAGCATTGGTTTGTGGTGGTAAATAGACAGCTATGAAAAATATAGATGAAAACTCTCTTGGTAAATAGTGTGGTCTACAGCTTATCATAAGATACTCTACCTCAGGCGAGCAAAACCTCGAGACTTCCTTAGTATTTGATTTTGTGCACCAGCTGTTGTTTACAAATATACACAGACCGCCACCCCTTGTCTTACCAGAGTCAGCCGTTCTATCCTGCCAATGTAGCGTATAGCCCGCTAGCTGTATGTTATCCATGTCGTCGTTCAGCCACGACTCAGTGAAACATAAGATATTACAGTTTTTCATGTCCCGTTGGTAGGATAACCATAATCTTAGGTCATCCCATTTATTTTCCAATGATTGAAGATTGGCTAACAGGATTGATGGGAGCGGCAGTTTACTCGCTCACCGTTGGATCCTTACAAGGCACCCCGACCTACGTCCACGATATCTCCATCTCTTCCTCATGCGAATGACGGGGATTTGGGCCTTGTCGGGTGTCTGTAGGATATCCTTCGCGGCCGCCTCGTTGAAGAAAAATTATTCGTCCAATACGAGGTGAGTAATCACTGTCCTGATATCCAGAAGCTCTTTTTGGTTATAAGAGACGATGGCAGAAACATTATGTACAAAATAAATTACAAATAACGCGGAAAAACACACATAATAGTACAATTTGGTTAGAGGGCTGCAAAACAGCAGCCATGTTCTCCGGCGCCATTGAGAGGAACGTATATCTTTCTCAATGAGGACTATCCTGAAGCTGTGCGCCAGAAGAGGAAAGAACTTATCCCAGCCATGAAACCTGCCAGAGCGCGTAGGGACATCGCTTACATTCACTATGACAGGCTCATTGTCCACCCTCCCTCCCTCCCAAAAGCCTGTAAGGGATGAGAGAGCCAGTCCTATGGGTTTGTAGCTTCAACCCCGCAGCACACACACACACACTTACACACACCAACTGATTAATGGACTGCTGACTGTATATTTTTTTATCTTGCTTTGTTTGCTCTTTTTCAAATTAAGTCTATCTCTGATAAGCTACCAAGGAAAGGGCTGACAATTGCCCATATTAACATATGTAGCCTTAGAAATAAGGCTCATGAAATCAATAACTTACCAACATCAGATAACATTCACATTAGCCATTTCTGAGACTCACTTAGATAATTCATTTTGTGATACAGCGGTAGCAATACAAGGATATAATATCTATAAAAGATACAGGAATGCTTATGAGGGAGGTGTTGCTGTATATATTCAGAGCCATATCCCTGTAATGCTTAGAGAAGATCTTATGTCAAATGTTATTGAAGTGTTGCGGTTGCAGGTTCACCTTGCACATCTAAAGCATTTTCCTTTGGGGTGTTGTTATAGGCCACTAAGTGTCAGTATCTAAATAATGTGTGAAATGCTTGATAGTGTATGTGTTGTAAACAGAGAGGTCTACTTTCTTGGGGACCTGAATATTGACTGGTTTTCATCAAGCTCTCCACTCATGAGGAAGCTTTTCACTTTAACCAGTGCCTGTAATCTGGTTCAGGTTAATAATCAACCTACCAGGGTGTTTACAAACACTACAGGAACAAGATCATCCACATGTATTGATCAAACGTTTACTAATACTGTAGAACTTTGTTCTAAAGCTGTATCCGTACCCATTGAATGCAGTGATCACAATATAATGGCTATATCAAGGAAAGCCAAAGTTCCAAAAGCTGGGCCTAAGATAGTGTATTAGAGGTCATACGAAACATTTTGCTCTAACTCTTATGTGGATGTAAAAAAAAAAAAAGATTGTCTGATGTGATTAATAAGGAGCATCCATACGCTGCACTTGATACATTATGGAATTGCTTCTTCCAATAATTGTTAAACATGCACCTGTTAAGAAACTGACTGTTAGAACTGTTAAGGCTCCATGGATTGATGAGGAATTGAAAATCTGTATGGTGGCAAAATAAGTGGCTAATAAGTCTGGCTGCACATCTGACTGGCTGACTTAATGCAAATTGAGAAATTACATGACTAAACTCAACAAAAATATGAAACTGTATTATGAAGCCAAGATCAATGATATAAAGAATTATGGAATTTTGTAAAGTGAGTGTGGGAGAGGTGGGAAAATTGTTATTTATCAATAATGACAAACCTCCTGGCATTGACAACTTAGATGGAAAGCTACTGAGGATGGTAGCTGACTCTATAGTCACTCCTATCTATCATTACTTTAACCCTTTGACGCGTATCAACACATGGGTGTTGTCATTCTACAGTGGTCCCTGCAGTGTACGCTCAAGCCGGTGTGATCAGAACGCTTATTTAGAATGTTCAGTTTCGATTGACGCAACAGTCAGTATTTGAGCCGGCAACACAGTTTTTTTCACAGAAACATTTTGCTCAAACTCGGTCCTTACAATGTTATGTCCTGTATGTGACCAGTTTATTTTTGGATGCAATGTTCAGACATTCACAGAAGTAAATGTAGGCTACATTAGTCCTAGCGCTAACTGAGGAAAGATTGACCTAACACAAGCGGTCATATTTAGCTAACTCTCGGCTTACAGAAACCATAATATGAATTAGCTAATAGCAGTGGCAATTTTAGCATGTAAATCTTGGGGGTGCAAACTCAAATATTTTTTGGGGATGCATGCCAGCAAAGCCACTACACAACACAACACTAAACAATACATTAATTGCACTATAATGGTGACAAATGGTGCCCACAAACTGTTAGGGCCTACATAAAGCTGTCCCAAAAGCAGAGCTTTCTTTTCAGCACCTTGGAGTGAATCCTTACCACCGCTACACGCAGACCCTTGTCTGGCAGTGAAACAGTTCATTCGGCCTCATTTTCTGCCTTTTTAAAAAACATAGCTGATATGGCTGACTTGCTTAAACAAATGTGGTTTCTACTCACAACTGAGATGTACAAACTATGGCATAAGGGAACGATAAGCGGATAAAGACATTAATGAGCGAGCTAAGACGGACGTAGTCAATTTAACTATTTGTTCAGCACTTTTTAAATGTACAGCGACAGAATTCAGAACATTGGCCGTTCTTACAGTATTCTCCCTGTACACCAAGTCAGAACCGTAGGATAAATAAAAGGGGCATGTCAGCAGACAATGAAATCTCTTACAATATTCGATGATTACATTTCTCTAAAACAGGCTATAGGCTAAATGTGCACCACCAAGTCAGAGCAGTAGGCTAAGTTATGAGGGGGAAAGGGACCAAATTATTAAGGTGAGGCACATGGGCTGCTAAAAGCTTGCTACAGTATATACAGTGCCTTGCGAAAGTATTCATCCCACTTGCCGTTTTTCCTATTTTGTTGTATTACAACCTGTAATTTAAATTGATTTTTATTTGGATTTCATGTAATGGACTTACACAAAATAGTCCAAATTGGTGAAATGAAATGAAAAAAATAACTTGTTTCAAAAAATTCTAAAAAATTAATAACGGAAAAGTGGCGCGTGCATATGTATTCACCCCCTTTGCTATGAAGCCCCTAAATAAGATATGGTGCAACCAATTACCTTCAGAATGCACATAATTAGTTAAATAAAGTCCACCTGTGTGCTATCTAAGTGTCACATAATCTCAGTATATATACACCTGTTCTGAAAGGCCCCAGAGTCTCCATCACCACTAAGCAAGGGGCACCACCAAGCAAGCTGCACCATGAAGACCAAGGAGCTCTCCAAACAGGTCAGGGACAAAGTTGTGGATAAGTACAGATCAGGGTTGGGTTATAAAAAAGTATCAGAAACTTTGAACATCCCACGGAGCACCATTAAATCCATTATTAAAAAAGGGAAAGAATATGGCACCACAACAAACCTGCCAAGAGAGGGCCGCCCACCAAAACTCAAGGACCAGGCAAGGAGGGCATTAATCAGAGAGGCAATAAAGAGACCAAAGATAACCCTGAAGGAGCTGCATAGCTCCACAGCGGAAATTTGAGTATCTGTCCATAGGACCACTTTAAGCCGTACACTCCACAGAGCTGGGCTTTACGGAAGAGTGGCCAGATAAAAGCCATTGCTTAAAGAAAAAAAAAATGGTTTGCCAAAAGCCATGTGGGAACTCCCCAAACATATGGAAGAAGGTACTCTGGTCAGATGAGAATGAAATAGAGCTTTTTGGCAATCAAGGAAAACGCTATGTCTGGCGCAAACCCAACACCTCTCATCACCCCGAGAACACCATCCCCACAGTGAAGCATGGTGGTGGCAGCATCATGCTGTGGGGGTGTTTTTAATCGGCAGGGACTGGGAAACTGGTCAGAATTGAAGGAATGATGGATGGCACTAAAAACAGGGAAATTCTTGAGCGAAACCGGTTTCAGTTTTACAGAGATTTGAGACTGGGACAGAGGTTCACCTTCCAGCAGGACAATGACCCTAAACATACTGCTAAAGCAACACTCGAGTGGTTTAAGGGGAAACATTGAAATGTCTTGGAATGGCCTAGTCAAAGCCCAGACCTCAATCCAATTGAGAATCTGTGGTATGACTTAAAGATTGTTGTAAACCAGCGGAACCCATCCAACTTGACTGAGCTGGAGCAGTTTTGCCTTGAAAATTGGGCAAAAATCCCAGTGGCAAGATGTGCCAAGCTTTTTTTGTCTTGTTTCTTGTTTGTTTCACAAGAAAAAAGATTTGCATCTTCAAAGTGGTAGGCATGTTCTGTAAATCAAATGATACAAACCCCCCAAAAATCCGTTTTAATTCCAGGTTGTAAGGCAACAAAATAGGAAACATGCCAAGGGGGGTGAATACTTTCGCAAGCCACTGTATATCTTCCTGGCATATTACATAATTTATTCAGCAGTATTCAATACATTTCAACAGGAAGGTGGTGTGGTGGTCCTCCTTGTGGGCAAATTTTGTCATTACATTTTGTCATCAAAGTCTGGCATTCTCTGGATTTATGGTGCAGACAACTGGGAACTCTGAGAAAAACAAGGTCGAATCGTGACGTCAGGGATCTTCAGGTCAGAGCTCTAGAAAGAGGCCTGAGTCCCCGACTTGGAATTCGGAGATGGATGACCGTTCAAAACTTTTTTTCCCCAGTTGGAGCTCGTTTTTTTCTCGAGTTCCCAGTTGTCTTGAACTCACTGAAGTCTGAGATTTCCCAGATCCGAGTTTCTAGTTGTTTTGAATGCGGCAGAAATCATGCTGGATTGACAGCATGGCCAATGTATTCAACCTTTTCTGGCCCATGGTGTTGCATGTGAATGTTTATCATTTTAAGCTTGGAAAAGAGACCCTTAAACCCAGACTTGAACCACACATCCTCTCCACCGAATAGCAGGCCGGGGAAGCAAAATAGGGATTGTTTTGCAATGCCTGCAGTTAGCTACTGATTCCTTCCAAACCTCTCATTGTTGAATTTGCGATTTACAACTTGTTGTGTAATGTTTATGTCCAATGGCCGATGAGCACCGATACGTTTTATCTATAATTTCTCTTCATATGACAAGGATTGAAAAGGATTTACCAGTAGATTGTCGACCTGATTGATGATGATGACTGATTGTCTAGCTTGCTAGCTATGATTTTGAAAGTATGATGTTGACATGATCAGTCCAATCAAAGCTATGGTAGATATAACGTGATTTGACATTTTATCTGTGGTCAATGACATTAAGCCTTCTTGGATGGGCACTTCTAATGTAAATCTATGTCCCCATGAGTGACAGAACACTGAGCCAATCACGGCGCAACTAGAGAAGATTACCAACCCCTATGCTCTGTATTTTCCACTGGCTGCCCCTCCACCACAGAAGGCACAGAGCTAGGCTGAAACACCTGCATTTTGGAGCTGCCTTACTCAAGAAAGCGGCTTTATTAACTAAATATATCTATTATTTTACATTGTTTGCAAACTGATATATGACACGTATTAATTCCAAAATAACATGCAAAACACGCAAACAGGTGGGGCTCAAAACAGGTGGGGCTCTGTCCCAACTGCCCTTAATGACGGGTCGCCACTGGCTAATATAAATTACTATTTACAATTCATCACATCACGGGTGAGCTCACCATTGATCTAAGTCATTGAGTAAAACACTTTTCGACCAAAGATAAGAAGTGGAGACAAGATGAGTTTGGTCTGTTTGCGGTATGCATGTTGAAGGGGGTGTGTCGTCTACCATCATTCACTTCCCTTAATTTACTTCCGGAAGTTTACTCAAAAGATGAGTGAACCATCTCTCACCTCATTTGTTTTACATTTTGGGTCTGACAGACGTTTACGTGACACCCAGAATGCATTGTATAATGTCAACAAACATGGTGACACACATAACTGGCAAATAGCTTAGCATTAGCTCATCATAATCAGTACAACCTCCAAAAAAGTATTTTACACACATCATATGTGTCCATTATAATCTATGCAAGAATAGGAATTAATAATTTGTCACCAGTACTTAAAAACATCTGAATAAAACAGTAAATACATTATGCTCTATACACACATACATACGTTATGCTACAGTAGGAATTACAACACGATATACAGAAAATAAAGCACTTACTTTGATTGGAATGCACACATGTCCACAGTTATTATTTGTAAGGTAAACAACAATGAAGGCAATGCGAGCGCCAGCCAGAAAATGTGCCAGGGGGGGAAAGTTTGTGCTAGACTGCGCAAATGTCTGCATACTTGACTGGGGAAACACTGGGGAAGTGCTTGGGCTCTCATTGAAGAGAGAAGTTTGTCCGGTTTAGTAAAGCCTCAAACATAAATTGTCCGCAACAGTGAAATGGGCTACATTCTATGGGAATTAATGAGGCGGAACACACCTCAATTAAAACTGTTGTTACAAAATAAAACTTGTTAGAAAATAATATATCCTACAGATAATTAGCAGGCAGCGTGTGTCTTTGATTTATATTATTCCGATTAAAGACGCCATGTCTTTTTTTTGTTCGCATGAATGCTGAATACAGTGATCAAAGTCTCAAAAATCTGAATAGAATGGAAATTTTGGTTAGAACCACTTATAACTTTAGCCTTGTAATGGGCAGTGTTCAAATATTTCCAAAAATAGGGTCCATGAACTGAAGTCTGAAGTTGCCGTGAAGTCCACACTGCTTCTTTACATCATTCAAAAGGTCAGTCACAGATTCAGGTAGTCAACAAGGGAAGGTCAGTCTCTGGCAGCTGCCATCAATCAGGATGATCTTCATGATTGCAGGAGTTGACATCATCTTGCTTCTTAGTCTGCAAAGAAGACAGACAAGAACGACAGGCAAGGATTATTCTTCATGGTCCATAAAAAGTTAATTATATTTAAAAGTTGTAAGAAATATAGTTTTCATATCTATTTTCTACTGATTAGGCAGGCATTCATATTAATTGATATTCAACCAGTCTGTGCTAAACATACTTAAACTGCGGACTGATCCAATGATGTAGTCAACCAGTGGATAACTGTCTGCCAATTCACTTAGTGCCACTAGAGTGACATCTCCTGTGGGAGCAGGATAAGTTCAAAGGCTCTATAATGTTCTCTGTACCAACCACACAGTTCCTTGACAATGAAAAACACACTCTCATCAAATTTGAAACATTTCACCAAAATCTGGTAATCCACCTGCTAACTTATGGGCAACTATCATTCCCTTCATGTAGGTTATGCACTTACTTGTCACACACTGGGAGAGATGAACCTCAGTTGTTTCAGGGTACTTCTGTCGAATGGCTTCAGCTATTTCATTTTTGAGTAAATCCACTGGGAGAGTGGAGACAGTTGAGACCTCAAGTTCAGACTTGCTAAGATATTGAGAGCTCAACTGGTAAGCAATCATCATCTGATGCTCAGAGGCTAATGAAAGAGGCAAATTTTTTAAGCACCTTGTGTGTCTGATAACTTGCTTAAAAAAAGCTATTTTTAGCCTCAAACCGCATTGTCCATAGCCTTGCAAGAGGACCAAAAAACCTAATCAGGGAACATCTCTTTGTATCTATGCCTGTGCTCAATTATTTTGCTTTCTAGATAAGAAATAGAGTCATCACTATGCACAGGGGCAACAACAAGCTCAATGATGTCTTTCAGGTCCATAAGTACCAGCCATGCTGGCTCATATTCAGGTACAAAGGGGCCGATCAAAAATGGTAACAACCTTAGCAAGCAACAGATTTCATGAGCATTTCCACCCACAAATGAGATAAGTTGCTTGTGAAAACAGTCTTTCTTCACCCAAAACATTTTTGTACAAGTATCTTGAGCTTGTTTAACATGAGTCTCATTAAGTTATTTTGTTCTCAAGCTGAAAGCACCAGATGCAACTTAATGTAACTGAATATCACAACTCTTTCCTGTGCAAAACCTGCAATAGTACTCCCCTGAGAAACTCTAAATGAAAACAGCTATGCTTTGAGCTCCCAGATTGTCAGCCATTACACTCTGTACTGTACCTTTGACAGATACACCTAATAGAGGGGCATAAACACCACATTCCTCCAGAGTTCGTAGATCTCGTAGAAAAGGTTCTAAAACCTTACCATAACCATAGGTTTTAACATCATTGCTCTTGCACAGAACCGCTAAATAAATGGATGATTAAGAGGAATGAGACCCATGGGGCAAGTTAGCCAACACCCAAGTCATCCACATAAAGACCTAAGAGTGTCCTTAGCTCTTCTCCAGAGAGAAAACAGTTATCTTTAAAATGTGAGCCATCTTTGTAGGACGTGTATTGATATGATGGTCCAATATTAATGTCCTGCTGTCCCCAATGACTCTCAACTACTTTATCAACAATGTCTCTTCTACTTAAAAGCTTCTGTAATGACTTTAGTATTGGGACATACTGGAAAGTGTGTCTCTTTTTAGCGTTGAGTATGTATTCAATTGGCTCCACAACACTGAAGTTCTCCTTGTAATACTGCTTACGCTGATAAGCAGTGCTAAGACGACCACCTTTTTCAATAGACTTGTGTACAGGATTACCAGAACAAACTGCAACAGCAATTTCTTTAATGATCGATTCATCCACTTGGAGGTTATGTTGACGAAAGATGCCACTTACAAAGTCACTAGATAAAGGGACAGGTGTGGAACAAATCAAATGATGGAGCTCCCTTAAAACCTCATTAATAGCTGAGCTTGGCACATGGACCAAATGCTCTAATTTCAGTAGAGAAGCTGCAAATCTTTCCTCAATAATAGTTGCTAAGCCTTTATCTGTACAATACAAATCAGAAGAAGCATTGGCATCATCAACAAACTCTTCTTCCTGATTATTTGCAGGTGATTAATCTGCTGATGGTGAAGATACTCTAGTAGTTGTGACTACTCCAGGTTTAAAATCCAACCATGTATGAGAGCAATGTTTGCGATTTTTGTGAGATTTAAAGGTACCATTAATGTTTGTCTGAAAATTACAGCATACAAACATATAAGTGATAGTTTCATTACTCTTGAGATGGCTGTTGATGTGTACAAAATAATCATTTTCTGATGCTAAATCATCACAAGCACATAGATGACAACTGAATATTGCCAAATTTGTGAGATTGTTAGTAACCTCTGTTGAGTGGACTTTACTTTGGTGCACAATTAAGGCATTCCAGGTCTTAAATGTGCATGGACAGTCAATGTATGTACATGGGTAACGGACAGTACGGCCGTAATGTGGGTGCTTTAACTTGTAATGATGCAAAATTTGGGAACTACTTGACCCCAATTCTGAACAACCCTTACATTTCCACATTCACACAACACTGAAAAAAAGAGAACAGAAATACCATAAGACCTAAAGACTGACATTTGGAGCGACATTTCTTTTGATATTAAAACAACCTCTGATAAAAGTACTCACCAACACTATATAGCCTTTGAATGGGTAGACAAAGCAGCACAAATGTAGTAGGCAAACATGATGGACCTGTAAATATACATTTTGTTCATGAAATTATTATTTTTTCATTATGAAATGTTTCATTCAATTATCTATTGATGTATGCATGCATCCACTCATATGCACATATGTTGAATTATTTTTATTTTTGTCAAATAATGCTAAAATGAACTCCACATCCCATTTCAATAAGTCTGTATTTCACCTTTGCACCACGTTTTACAACATGGAGGCAGCCATGGGCAAACTGTTAAACTGCACGAAGTACCAATGTCATAGGATTAGGTGTATAATCATTAGATCTTAAATATGTAATGAAAACATTTACAATTTTTCTGACTACAACCACACAGACAAACGTTGAATAGAATCAATCACCATGCTTACCTTGACCAAGATTCTAGGTACTGTCTTCTCCGCTAACGCTCCAGCGTTCTTTCTGGAAAATTCTTATCTCGCACGGTTTTAATTGTTCCTCATTACTCGTCATGAATTAGCTTTATTGGTTCACACTGCCCCTACATGATTCAAACTAGTAGATCTTATTTTGATTTGTGTTGCATTGATTGCAAGCAATGAAATCGCATTGAGAGGAGAAACTACATATGTTAGAGTAAATCACACATAATATGTTTTCGTAAAACTGACAGCCCATCTTGTCCGGTTTTTTCAGTGCAGATTGTGGCAAGTTTTTCATGCAAATCACTAATTCATCCCATAGATGTAGTCATGCCATTGGAATTATTTTATTCCTGTCTGGTTTCAGCCATCTGAAATGTGACACCTTTAGTTTCAGCAGGTCCTATATGGCCGATATTGCAACTACAGGCTTTTCTGTGTCCCAGGTTTAGTTTTTATTTTATATACACTACCAGTCAAAAGTTTGGACACACCTACTCATTCAAGGATTTTTCTTTATTTTGACAAATTTTTACATTGTAGAATAATAGTGAAGACATCAAAAACAATGAAATAACACATATGGAATCATGTAGTAACCAAAACAGTGTTAAACAAATCAAAATATATTTCTTCAAATAGCCACCCTTTGCCTTGATGACAGCTTTGCACACTCTTGGCATCCTCTCAACCAGCTTCACCTGGAATGCTTTTCCAACAGTCTTGAAGGAGTTCCCACATATGCTGAGCACTTGTTGGCTGCTTTTCCTTCACTCTGTGGTCCAACTCATCCCAAACCATCTCAATTGGGTTGAGGTCGGCTGATTGTGGAGGCCAGGTCATCTGATGCAGCACTCCATCACTCTCCTTCTTGGTAAAATAGCCCTTACACAGCCTGGAGGTGTGTTGGGTCATTGTCCTGTTGAAAAAATAATGATAGTCCCACTAAGTGCAAACCAGATGGGATGGTGTGGTAGCCATGCAGAATGCTGTGGTAGCCATGCTGGTTAAGTGTGCCTTGAATTCTAAATATATCAACGACAGTGTCACCAGCAAAGCACCCCCACACCATCACACCTCCTCCTCCATGCTTCACGGTGGGAGCCACACATGCGGAGATCATCCGTTCACCTACTCTGCGTCTCACAAAGACACGGCGGTTGGAACCAAAAATCTCACATTTGGACTCCAGACCAAAGGACACATTTCCACCGGTCTAATGTCCATTGCTCGTGTTTCTTGGCCCAAGCAAGTGTCTTCTTCCTATTGGTGTCCTTTAGTAGTGGTTTCTTTGCAGCAATTCGACCATGAAGGCCTGATTCACACAGTCTATTCGGAACAGTTGATGTTGAGATGTGTCTGTTACTTGAACTCTGTGAAGCATTTATTTGGGCTGCAATTTCTGAGGCTGGTAACTCTAATGAACTTATCCTCTGCAGCAGAGGTAACTCCATTCTTCCATTCCTATGGTGGTCCTCATGGGAGCCAGTTTCATCATAGCGCTTGATGGTTTTTGCGACTGCACTTGAAGAAACTTTCAAAGTTCTTGAAATGTTCCATATTGACTGACCTTCATGTCTTAAAGTAATGATGGACTGTCGTTTCTCTTTGCTTATTTGAGCTGTTCTTGCCATAATATGGACTTGGTCTTTTACCAAATAGGTCTATCTTCTGTATACCCCCTCTACCTTGTCACAACACAACTGACTGGCTCAAAGTCATTAAGAAGGAAAGAAATTCCACAAAATAACTTTTAAGAAGGCACACCTGTTCATTGAAATGCTTTCCAGGTGACTACCTCATGACGCTGGTTGAGAGAATGCCAAGTGTGTGCAAAGCTGTCATCAAGGCAAAGGGTGGCTATTTGAAGAATCTCAAATATAAAATATATTTTGATTTGTTGAAAACTTTTTTGATTACTACATGATTCCATATGTGTTATTTCATAGTTTTGATGTCTTCACTATTATTCTACAATGTAGAAAATAGTAAAAATAAAGAAAAACCCTTGAATGAGTAGGTGTTCTAAAACTTTTGACCAGTAGTGTATATTAAGTTGACCCTAAAATAACCGTCAACTTTAAACAAAATATATTTTTAAATATGTTTTTCTGTTCATTTTCAAGAGCATTTTATTTCAGGGTTTTACTGTTTCGTATTGACAAGGCAGTTGTCCCAGAACCTGACTTTTGAACTTCTTCTATATGTTTCAACATGAACATTTTTAATAATACATTTTCAATGTGCATAAGCACTAAATCAATATTTTCCACGAAATACAGTTGTCCCACAGATGTCCCACAGTATTGCGTCGTTACCATCGCACTGTGCTTTTTCAACATTATACATATCAAGTCACACAAGAACTGGGAAGTGACAGTGAAGAACAAGGATATGACATATGATATTATATCTCCACCTCCAAGAAAAGTCACTTTGAATGCGTCAAATTAGGAAAATATTTGTGTATTCTGCGTCATTACCACAACTGTTGTAACTCATCTAGATTGTCCTCTATTTGGAAGAATACATCTCATTCTATTGTGGTTGGAGTATATCAAATGGGAGCTGATCATATTAACAAAGTAAACCTCATGGCCTGATAGTTAAATCCCAAAAAATAGTATCGGTAATGACAATTTCCAGGTTATTACCATCAGAAAATAATGACATTTTGTATAACTTTTGTATAAAATGGGTAAACCCCTGCTTAATACTGCTTATCACATAATCTTTTACGGTTTTTATAGCAATCGATGATATTGTAAATACCCATTTCCATGCAGTTTTTTTTAACAACTAATGCAATTGATCATTACCCTCTCATTACCGCCACACAGTCATTACCACCACAATCTACACATATTTTTGAAGAAAAAATATATTTACACATTAAATATCACACTCCTGTTTTCATCAAGTGTAAAGCACTTACTTATCCTCAATAGATCAACTTAAAATTGAATAAATACATCACCATTTAAGCAGGTAATCGCAAATACATTTTAACTAGGTTCCCGCCCCCTGACCTTCCCGATCAAAAAAAAATTGTCCCGCGGCTGAATCTAGTTGATGATCCCTGCCCTAAAATCAACGAGCCACTTTCCAATGGCACCACTTCTTAATCAAACTATCTTCCTTCCCTAAAACCAAACAATTAAACCTGTCACATATGGGCACATGGATTTCAGGGACGTACAGACAAAACTATCTTACTATATTTTTAAAAGTTGGACTTGTGAAGTCTTTGTGCAGGAAATGGACAAATCCTATTGATGGGGCTCTTTGTCTAGTTCAGTCACTCCTCTTTTCACAACACATCCCTGCATCCAGCCCATCCAGTACGGCCCCACATATACATATATAAAACAACTAAAGGATTTACTTTCTGGCATTAAAATAGTTACACAAACTAGCAGCTCAAAGAACCAAAAAGAACCAAAGACGAGAGAGCTCCCTTTTGAGTTGAGTTATTGAGTCAAGAAAATACATTTAAAAAGATACATATATCATAGATGTTTTGAGTGTGATACTGTGTGTTCTAACTGCGCCACAGAAGTTGTTTCATAAACCTGTGACGCGTCCTGGGCTCATTTCATAAACATAAAAATGCTTACAATATTTATTGTCACTCCCCTAAAATCTACTGGCTACACATCTGGGTTTCACGTTACAGATCATGTACTTCACAGTAACCACTCTGTGCATTCGCTAGGCTACTACAGTAAATTACTCAGATAATACAATTCAATAACTGTCTTGTCAAATTCACACATGCATCAATGGCTTAATAAAATAGTTATAGTAAGTGCTTACTATTTGCAGCCCATCATTTATTACCTTTAACAAAAAAGCTTGGAACGATTACTATTTGCCCAAAATGCGCAGGTTCCAGAGTAGGGGACCTACCTTGGCTTTGTGGGCTGGTTTGTGTGTGTTCATCTGGCTGACCTAGGCAAGTAGAACAGAGTAGAGTCCACTTTTAGAGTCATTGGAGCAGAGTTCCTGTCTCTGGTGAAGATTAGATTATTTCCCACTTGATGTGCATAACGATGAAGAGCAAAGAGAAGGAAATGAGTGATATTCCGAATGAGGGAATGATCAATGTCCGGATGTTGACTTACAAGAAGTCTAGGGTCCAATGATCAACTTTGCTTAGCCATCTCTGTCTTCAATGACTGACTGAGCGAGTATGGGTGTTGGTGTGTGTGTGAGTGACCGCCTCTCCTCACTGGTACCTCATTGAGAGGCAAAGTCTTAAAACACCTCCTCTTTCTTTCTTTCTCTCTCTCTTTCTCCCTCCCCCACCCTCTCTCTCGATCTTGTTCCTCTGACTTGCGCTCTCATTTTCTGACTCACTCTTTCCCCTCTCATTCTCACCCTCACTCTCCATCTCTCTCTCTAACTTGTTGTCAATGTCCATCAATCTCTCTCTCAATCTTGCTGAAGTCCTCATACTTTCCTTGCGACATGGAGCGATACCCCTGTTGACCACTCATTAAACACAATGCAGTCCTATTAGATGTTTATGTTAGTTTAACTTCTTCACACAGTACGACCTCTAGTTACTTGTCTTGTAACTTGCCCATAATCTTTTCAAGACACTATGTGAAGCTACTTTGAGCAGCTCTAGCGACACGAAGGGTCTTTTCTCATTCAACTCGTGTAGAGACAAGCAAAAAGCTCTGTTTTTGTGTTTTAATAATTCTCAAGAAGTCTCACATGATCAGGGTGAATCCTCTTAGCTACAGTTGACCATGGTGAACATTGTGGCGGTATGCAGGGGTGGAAATGGAAACAAATCACTCTAGGAACCCTAAAATTTTAAATCCTTGAATTCAGTGCATTTTTACATATCAAAATGATTTCACTCATTGAATTCAATTTTAAATGCTGAGGGTTCATATTTAATTTCCCTTGCCCTCAGTTCAGAAAATAAACATTTCCAAAATTATATAATTAGACATGATTGATGTCATATTGTACAATATGTTTGTCTCCCCTCTGTTTATAAACAGGTTATATTGGTTATATTCAAGACAATGTTGTTTTGATTGATCTCAGTTGTCCAGTATCAAAGTAGCCTGTCATTTGGGTCATTTTTGTGGTATTAAAATATATTCTGTTAATGTCTCCAGTCTGTAAAATGAAGTATAATTGCATGAAATGCATTTATAAAAGGACACCATTTGACTCTGGGGCTGAGCCCCAAATGTACGCTCTTTACAGAACGGTCTTTTTTGCAAACAGTCTTGAGTTAAATAACTTCTTAACCTGCAGTGACTAGGCTACTGGTATCCAATCTAGGCCTAGGCCTACTCATCACATTAGGAATTGTATTTTAATGTTAGTCTGCAAATGCAACAATACAGGTAAAAGTCAGTAAATTAGAATATTTTGAAAAACTTGATTTATTTCAGTAATTGCATTCAAAAGGTGTAACTTGTACATTATATTTATTCATTGCACACAGACTGATGCATTCAAATGTTTATTTCATTTAATTTTGATGATTTGAAGTGGCAACAAATGAAAATCCAAAATTCCGTGTGTCACAAAATTAGAATATTGTGTAAGGGTTACATTTTGAAGACACCTGGTGCCACAAACTAATCAGCTGATTAACTCAAAACACCTGCAAAGGGCTTTAAATGGTCTCTCAGTCCAGTTCTGAAGCCTACACAAACATGGGGAAGACTTCAGATTTGACAGCTGTCCAAAAGGCGACCATCGACACATTGCACAAGGAGGGAAAGACACAAAGGTTATTGCAGAAGAGGCTGGCTGTTCTCAGAGCTCTGTGTCCAAACACATTAATAGAGAGGCAAAGGGAAGGAAAAACTGTGGTCAGAAAAAGTGTACAAGCGATAGGGATCACCGCGCCCTAGTCAAGATTGTGAAAAAAACCCCATTCAAAAATGTGGGGAGATTCACAAGGAGTGGACAGCTGCTGGAGTCAGGGCTTCAAGATCCACCACCAAGAGACGCTTGAAAGACATGGGTTTCAACTGCCGCATACCTCGTGTCAAGCCACTGTTGACCAAGAAACAGCGCGAAAAGCGTCTCACCTGGGCTAAGGAAAAAAAGAGCTGGACTGCTGCTGAGTGGTCTAAAGTCATGTTTTCTGACGAAAGCAAATTTTGCATTTCCTTTGGAAATCGAGGTCCCAGAGTCTGGAGGAAGACAGGAGAGGCACAGGATCCACGTTGCCTGAAGTCTAGTGTAAAGTTTCCACCATCAGTGATGGTTTGGGGTGCCATGTCATCTGCTGGTGTCGGTCCACTCTGTTTCCTGAGATCCAGGGTCAACGCAGCCGTCTACCAGCAAGTTTTAGAGCACTTCATGCTTCCTGCTGCTGACCTGCTCTATGGAGATGGAGATTTCAGGTTCCAACAGGACTTGGCGCCTGCACACAGCGCAAAATCTACCCGTGCCTGGTTTACGGACCATGGTATTTCTGTTCTAAATTGGCCAGCCAACTCCCCTGACCTTAGCCCCATAGAAAATCTGTGGGGTATTAATCCCTTTTTTGTATTAGCCTTAAGTAATATTCTAATTTTGTGACACACGGAATTTTGGATTTTCATTTGTTGCCACTTCAAATCATCAAAATTAAATGAAATAAACATTTGAATGCATCAGTCTGTGTGCAATGAATAAATATAATGTACAAGTTACACCTTTTGAATGCAATTACTGAAATAAATCAAGTTTTTCAAAATATTCTAATTTACTGACTTTTACCTGTATATGCATATGGTTTATTATTAAGGTGAATTCTTCAGTGCTGGTCATGTGTTTCAACCATAGCCCTGGGAAGATGTTTTGATTAGGGGTGGGGGGTCAGCACCCCCTAACCTAACCCTTCCCACAGCTATGGTGAAAACTCAAGACCAGAACTGATGAATACTAGCCCTAGGCTTTGGGTCAGCCAATTAATCTATAGACATGTGTCTGCATGTCCTAGACAAGACAACTGGTTCCATGCCTTTTTCATTACATATTGACGTTCAAAATGTCCAATTATGACCACTAAATCATGAGACCAGGCTGCTGGGGCAGAGTTTTTCCTGATCTGGTAGTAGGCATACCTAACCAACTCCGGACCTAAGTTGTAGCGTATGGCATAGTCATAAATCAGCTGTAAAAAATTGCTTTATGTGGGCTATGATGGGACCAGATAATTTTTCTAAAAAGGTACTTATACAATATGGCATCACTATTGTGTTGATTGATTAATTCCAGTCAATAATTTTGGGGAAAAAAGGCCTAGGTAGCCCAGCCATGTCACGACTTCCTCCGAAGCTGCCTCCCCTCCTTGTTCGGGCAGGCTTCGGCGTTCGTCGTCACCGGCCTTCTAGCCACTGCCGCTCCATATCTCATCATTCCATTTGTCTTGTCTTGTCAATTACACACACCTGGTTCATATTCCCCTCATTAGTTTGTGTTTAAGTGTTCCCTCTGCCCCCTTGTCCTTGTGGGTGATTGTTTCATGTGAGATGAGTGTAGCTCGGTGGAAATACCTGTACTTTTTATTGCCGGGGTATATTTTCCCTGTGTGCCTGTATTTGTTCCAGTGCGCCTGTTTTGCGCACTGGACTGTTGACGCTATCTAGCGTAACTTTGTACTATGGAATAAACTCTGTATTCTGTGTTTTACCCTCCTGCGCCTGACTCCTTCAAATCACACTCTCACAAGCCACCCAAAGTGTGAATATAAAGCAAATTTGATCACATTCACATGTTCTAAGAACACAAATAAAAGGGCCTATTTTAGGCTATTAATACATAGCTTAGGCTATAAAAACATGACGTTATGTTTCCCCTGGCTATGCTACCTACAGATGTAGTTGTTATCAGTAGACTACAGTTGATCAGACTGAAACACAGACTAATTGTGCATGTTGACAAATCATGAGGAAATGTAATTAATTTTGTAAAAAATTGTGGCGGGTATGAGCTTCTATATAAAACAGCTCATCACGGTGAATTCACTTATACCCACATTTTCAGTCGCAATTTGCTTTTACCACATGTAATAATTTGCATGATATTGATAAAAATGAAGCTTTGTTTGTAATCTAAGGTAGGTCTACTGTACTTTTATATTCGAATGACTGGGACAAGTTATTTCCTCTTCTGGTGCACATCTTCAGGATACAGTGCCTTCGGAAAGCATTCAAACCCCTTGACTTTTTCCACATTTTGTTACATTACAGCCTTATTCTAAAATTGATTAAATCATGTTTTTATTTCAGAAATCTATACACAATACCCCATAATGACAAAGCGAAAACTGGTTTTTAGATGTTTTTGTAAATTTATTAGAAAAATAATAAAACAGAAATACCTTATTTAATTAAGTATTCAGACCCTTTGCTATGAGACTCGAAATTGAGCTCAGGTACATCCTGTTTCCATTGATCATCCTTGAGATGTTTCAACAACTTCACACACCTGTCTATATAAGGTCCCACAGTTGACAATGCATGTCAGAGCAAAAACCAAGCCATGAGGTCAAAGGAATTGTCCATAGAGCTCCGAGACAGGATTGTGTTGAGGCACAAATCTAGGGAAGGGTACCAAAACATTTCTGCTGCATTGAAGGTCCCCAAGAACACAGTGGCCTCCATCATTGTTAAATGGAAGAAGTTTGGAACCACCAAGACTCTTCTTAGAGCTGGCCGCCCGGCCAAACTGAGCGATCGGGGGAGAAGGGCCTTGGTCAGGGAGGTGACCAAGAACCCGATGGTCACTCTGACAGAGCTCCAGAGTTCCTCTGTGGAGATGGGAGAACCTTCCAGAAGGACAACCATCCCTGCAGCACTCCACCAATCAGGCCTTTATGGTAGAGTGGCCAGACGGAAGCCACTCCTCAGTAAAAGGCACATGACAACCCGCTTGGAGTTTGCCAAAATGCACTCTCAGACCATAAGAAACAAGATTCTCTAGTCTGATGAAACCAAGATTGAACTCTTTGGCCTGAATGCCAAGTGTCACGTCTGGAGGAAACCTGCCACCATCCCTAAGGTGAAGCATGGTGATTGCAGCATCATGCTGTGGGGATGTTTTTCAGCTGCAGGGACTGAGAGACTAGTCAGGATCGAGGCAAAGAACTGAGAGATCCTTGATGAAAACCTGCTCTAGAGTGCTCAGGACCTCAGACTGGGGCGAGGGTTCACCTTCCAACAGGACAACGACCCTAAGCACACAGTCAAGACAGCGCAGGATTGGCTTCGGGACAGGTCTCAATGTCCTGAGTGGCCCAGACAGAGCTCGGACTTGAACCCGATTGAACATCTCTGGAGAGAGCTGAAAAAAGCTGTGCAGCAACACTCCCCATCCAACCTGACAGAGCTTGAGAGGATCTGCAGAGAAGAATGGGAGAAACTCCCCAAATACAGGTCTGCCAAGCTTGTAGCGTCATACCCAAGAAGACATGAGGCTGTAATCGCTGCCAAAGGTACTTCAACAAAGTACTGAGTAAAGGGTCTGAATTTATTTTTAATAAATTAGCAAACATTTATAAAAACCTGTTTTTGCTTTGTCATTATGGGGTATTGTGTGTAGACTGATGAGGGAAATAAAACAATTTAATCAATTTTAGAATAAGACTGTAACGTAACAAAATGTGGAAAAAGTCAAGGGGTCTGAATACTTTCCGAAGGCACTGTAGTCCTCGTTGAGAAAGGTGTAAGTTCCTATCAAGTTCTTGTCTCTTTCCAGAACATCTACCTTGTCCTTGAACCTCAGTAACTTGACCTCTATCGGCCTGGGCCTGTCACCTGGGCCGGTGGTGGGTTTTCCAGTCCTGTGGGCGCGCTCCACCTCAATTTTCCTGTGGTGCATCTTCACTTTCTCCAAGATCATTTTGTTCACTTTGTCCTCCGTCCAGGTCTCATGTGGAGATTCTGCATTCCGTCCACAACAATGTTGTTTCACCTTGATTGTCCCTCAAGATAATCTGATTTCTCTGTCATTGGTATCATTTATTCACATACAGAACTATTGTCTTCTCTCATTGACTTACAGATTGCTGTCATCTTGCCGTTCTCCTGTTTAAACTCATCAAGCTGACCCCGGGGAAATGGCAAACTGTCCTGGACTTCTCTGGTCAGGCCATCCATTATTTTATTAGTTGACTCCACCGGTATTTGGGCAAAACACTTGAAGCTATTTTCTTGTTATTGTAACAACTGCTTGTATAACTATTTTTGTTTGTTTAAAAGATCCTTCACCTGTGATAGAGAGACACCACTGTCCTCAACGGTACTCCCGCCGGCTTTGGTCTTTGTCATTGAAACAACGTAGGTTACACTATTTCTACTCGCAGTTCCAGACAGGGCAGGTCTCAGGGAAGATTTGAAACAACAACAACAAACAGTAGGGATCTAGACTGCCACAAGCCCAGGACAATCCGCTGTCCCATTCACAATGGCCAACCGCGTCACGGGCTGCTTTCAAGCCCTTAAGAAAACCCTGCTAGCTTGATAGGCAGTTAGCTAGCAGCTAGGCTAGATGCTATGCCAATCAGCTCCTCAGACATGGCCTTTGTCGGCAGATCACTGGACAGATAGTAGTGGTCCCAGCAACTGATGCCAACCACGTCACAGGATCCAAACTCAAAATGTAACTAGCTAGTAACTAAACTTTTTCAATAGACTTCCAAAACCCTCCAAAACAACAAACCGAGCTCTCCCTTGTTTCGCGTTCAACAGGAAGTGATCAAGGAAGTAATACTTTTTTCATTGCCAAGGTTAGCAAACTTAGGCATGCCATGCCAACAACAAATTCTGAAACTACACATTCATGCATAACTGACTAAATTATGAAATACAATAATTGTAATTTTGAATTCTGTAAAGTGAGTGTGCAAGAGGTGAAAAAATCAACAATGACAAGCCACCTGTGTCTGACAACTTGTCACTATTTGCCATCTCTTCAATCTAAGCCTACAGAAAAGTGTGTGCCCTCAGGCCTGGAGGGAAGCAAAAGTAATTCCGCTACCCAAAAATAGCAAAGCACCCTTTACTGGCTCAAACAGCTGACCAATCAGCCTGTTACCAACCCTTAGTTAACTTTTGGAAATAATTGTGTTTGACCAGATACAATGCAAACAAATTAACAACAGATTTTCAGCACACTTATAGGTAACAACATGTACAACACTTACACAAATAACTGATTGACTGAGAGAAATTGATAATACAAAGATTGTGGGAGCTGTTTTGTTAGACTTCAGTGCAGCTTTTGACATTATCGATCATAATCTGCTGCTGGAAAAACGTATGTGTTTTGGCTTTACATTCCCTGCTATATTGTAGATAGAGAGTAACGTATCTAAAAGAACATAGAAGGTGTTCTTTATTGGACGCCTCTCCAACATAATCCAGGTAGAGTCAGGCATTCCCCAGGGCAGCTGTCTAGGCCCTTTATTTTTTCAGTCTTTACTAATGATCTGCCACTGGCTCTGAGTAAAGCCTGTGTGTCTATGATTGCTGATGACTCAACACTATACACATCAGCTACCACAGCAAGTGAAATCACTGCAACACTTAACAAAGAGCTGCAGTCAGTTTCGAAGAAATAAGTTAGTCCTAAATATTTCAAAGACTAAAAGCATTGTATTTGGGACAAATCATTCACTAAACCCCAAACCTCAACAAAATCTTGTAATTAATAATGTGGAAATTTAGCAAGTTGAGGAGACTAAACTGCTTGGAGTAACCCTGGATTGTAAACTGTCATGTTCAAAATATATTAATGCAACAGTAGCTAGAATAGGGAGAGGTCTGTCCAGCACGGCTGGCCCTTAAATGTAGACGGAGAGCTAACATTAAAAATATGCATGTCAAGCTCTCCTGGCTTAAAGTAGAGGAGAGATTGACTTCATCACTACTTGTATTTGTGAGAGGTATTAACATGTTGAATGCACCAAGCTGTCTGTTTAAACTACTAACACACAGCTCGGGAGGCACACAGTACTATATAGAACCATGACTACATAGAACTCTATTCCACATCAAGTAAGTCACGGAAGCAGTAAAATTAGATTTAAAAAAAAAAGAAGATAAAAATACACCTTATGAAACAGTGGGGACTGCGAAGAGACACACACACAGGCACAGACGATGCATTCACATACACATAATAACATACTGTATGCGCTATACACACATGTACACATGGATTTTGTGTTCTAGATATGTGGTGGTAGAGTAGTGGCCTGAGGGCACACACTTAATATGTTGTGAAATGTATTGTAATGTTTTTTAAATTGTATAACTACCTTAATTTGTCTGGACACCAGGAACATTAGCTGCTGCCTTGGTAGCAGCTAATGGCGATCCATAATAAATACAAATACAAATATGTGTGTGTTTTGATTTTCCGTGGCAATTCTGTGTCTGTACGGTTAACCTCAAAGTACAGATTTCTGGTAGACATCATTCTGGGTGGATGGGGTGAATTACATAATTTGATTTAAAGTGCTATAAATATCGAATTTACTTTTGTAAAAGACAAAGAACAAAATGTACATTGTGGACCCAGAGGATAGCACTTGAAAGTATTAATTAAAACACTTGTTTCCAAAGCTGTCCTCAAAAAGTGCTACATAAACGCTATACATTATTGTTTTCACCTGTTGCTCAACACAAGCTCCTACCAGCTCTCCAGTGGAATGTGAATGGTGTTGGTTTCTCCCTGCCACAGCTGGAAGCCCCCAGGTCTCTGCCAGTTTACACTCCTCTTACACATCCAAGAATGGGCTCCTACTGGAATGTCAGCCTGGGAGAGCAGAGGAAAACTTCCCAGCAAGCCAAAATTGGTTCTGTGAAAGTTCCCAGAACATTCATTAGGTTGCGGCAAATGTTCTCATAACACAAAAACTGTCCATTTGTGCTCATGATTATACTTTTTTTCCACTTGACGTTGCAAGAAAATATATGTGCATATGTTCTGACATATATCCATAGTTTGGATCATAATTTAAGGATTTCAGTACAAAGGGAAATACACCAGAAACATTAGGATTCTGGTGGCGCAGCAGACTAAGTTGCCTACTGGGCTTGAAGATGGCAGAAAACAGTTTCAAATCTGCTTGATTACCATTCTTTAAAAAAGCTGTAGCTACAGGTAACTGCCAAAAATAATTGAAACATTTGAGTAAATGAGGGATACAAAGTATATTGAAAGCAGGTGCTTCCACACAGGTGCACTCCGAATTAATTAAGCAATTAAAATCCCATCATGCTTACGGTCATGTATAAAATGCTGTACAAGCCATTATGTTGGCTACCATGGCTATGCCCCCATAGGATGACAATGCCCCCATTCACAGGGCACGAGTGTTCACAACCCAATTGAACACTTATGGGAGATTCTGGAGTGGCGCCAGAGACAGCGTTTTACATCACCATCAACAAAACACCAAATGATGGAATTTCTCTAGGAAGAATGGTGTCGCATCCCTTCAATACATTTCCAGACACTTGTACAATCTACAGTGCATTTGGAAAGTATTCAGACCTGTCACGCCCTGGCTCTGGGGACTTTTATATGTTGAGCCAGGGTGTTAGTTTCTGTGTTAGTTTCTGGGTGTTAGGTTCTATGTTTCGTTTTCTATGTTCTTGTTCTAGTTTATGTGTTTCTATGTTGGCCGGGGTGGTTCCCAATTAGAGACAGCTGTGGCTCGTTGTCTCTGATTGGGAACCATACTTAGGCAGCCTGTTGTGCACTTGTCTTTTGTGGGATCTTGTTCCGTGTAGGTTTGTGTTTATGACCGAGGACTTCACGTTTCATTTTGTTGTTTTGTTGCTGTGTGTAAGTACTCAATAAAAGATGTCCGCATTGTCGTTTGTCTTTTATCGGTATATGTTGTGCTTAGTGTAGTTTACGCGTTGCGCGTACTCTTTGCCTCCTGTGTGTTCGAGGCCATTTATTTTGGATTGTCTTTGAGTCTCAGTAAAGTCTTTTTGACTTATCCGCTGTGTCCTGCGCCTGACTTCACCACCACATCCACAAATATACCGTGACAGAAGATCCCACCATACAAGGACCAAGCAGCGTGTGCAGGAGCAAACGCCGGGTAAGGAGCTGGAGAGGTTGGCGATGGCCCAGGTGGGCCAATGGTGGTCCTGGGAGGATATGTTCGCGGGCAAAGGGCCATGGGCTAAAGTTAAAGCCCTGGCGAGAGAGGAGGTACAGCGCCAACAGTGTCGTCGTCGGACAGGCGAGAGGCAACCACAATACATTTTTTTGGGGGGGCACATGGCATGGACGACGGGGCTGCTGGAGGCAGCTACAGGGCGAGATTGTGGACTAGGAGAGAAGGCCACCAGGTTACGGGGTCCATTGGTCATTAGAGGGAAGGAGAGTGTAGAGGCACGGCGAGAGGTACTGGGGTGTGTTACCAGTCCGGTCCGGCCCGTTCCTGATCCCCGCACAAGGCCAGTGGTGTGTGTTCCCAGTACGGTCCGGCCTGTTCCTGTCCCTCGCACCAAGCCTGTGATGCGCGTCGCCAGCCCGGCCCGGCCTGTTCCTGCCCCTCGCACCAAGCCTGTGGTGCGCGTCGCCAGCCCGGCCCGGCCTGTTCCTGCCCCTCGCACCAAGCCTGGGGTGCGCGTCGCCAGCCCGGCCCGGCCTGTTCCTGCCCCTCGCACCAAGCCTGGGGTGCGCGTCGCCAGCCCGGCCCGGCCTGTTCCTGCCCCTCGCACCAAGCCTAGGGTGCGCATCGCCAGCCCGGCCCGGCCTGTTCCTGCCCCTCGCACCAAGCCTGTGGTGCGCGTCGCCAGCCCGGTCCGGCCTGTTCCTGCTCCCCGCACCAAGCCAGTGGTGCGCGTCGCCAGCCTGGTCCGGCCTGTTCCTGCTCCCGCACCAAGCCAGTGGTGCGCGTCGCCAGCCCGGGTCCGGCCTGTTCCTGCTCCCCGCACCAAGCCAGTGGTGCGCGTCGTCAGCTCGGTCCGGCCCGTTCCTGCTCCCCGCACCAAGCCAGTGGTGCGTGTCATCAGCCCGGTCCGGCCCGTTCCTGCTCCCCGCACCAAGCCAGTGGTGCGCGTCGTCAGCCCGGTCCGGCCCATTCCTGCTCCCCGCACCAAGCCTGTGGTGCGCGTCGTCAGTCCGGCACAGCCCGTGCCTGTTTCACTGGTGCCTGGTCAGGTACCGGTCAGCTGCTCCACACCGGAGCCTAAGCAATCCGCTCCACCGATGTCCAGTCCAGCTCCAGCCAGCGGGACCAGACCAGGGGCGCTACGGGGGGTTAGTTAGAGGGTGGTGGTCACGCCCGGAGCCGGATCCGCCTCCGAGGCGGAATTGCCCACCCGGCCCCTCCCCTGTTGGGTTTAGTTGGCGCGGTCTCAGTCCGCGCCTTTGGGGGGGGGGGTACTGTCACGACCTGGCTCTGGGGACTTTTATATGTTGAGCCAGGGTGTTAGTTTATATGTGTTAGTTTCTGGGTGTTAGGTTCTATGTTTCGTTTTCTATGTTCTTGTTCTAGTTTATGTGTTTCTATGTTGGCCGGGTTGGTTCCCAATTAGAGACAGCTGTGGCTCGTTGTCTCTGATTGGGAACCATACTTAGGCAGCCTGTTGTGCACTTGTCTTTTGTGGGATCTTGTTCCGTGTAGGTTTGTGACTATGACCGAGGACTTCACGTTTCGTTTTGTTGTTTTGTTGCTGTGTGTAAGTACTCAATAAAAGATGTAAGCATTTCACGCTGCGCCTTGGTCCAATCATTACGACGATCGTGACAAGACCCCTTGACTTTTTCCACATTTTGTTACGTTACAGCCTTATTCTAAAATGGATTTTTTTTTAAATTTCCCTCATCAATCTTCACACAATACCCCATAATGACAAAGCGAAAACAGGTTTTTAGACATTTTTGCACATAAAAAAATAATATATATACCTTATTTACATATGTATTCAAACCCTTTGCTATGAGACTCGAAATTGAGCTCAGGTGCATCCTGTTTCCATTGATCATCCTTGAGATGAAACCAAGCCATGAGGTCGAAGGAATTGTCTGTAGAGCCCCAAGACAGGATTGTGTAGAGGCACAGATCTGGGGAAGGGTACCAACAATTTTCTGCAGCATTGAAGGTCCCCAAGAAGACAGTGGCCTCCATCATTCTTACATGGAAGAAGTTTGGAACCACCAAGACTCTTCCTAGAGCTGGCCGTCCGGCCAAACTGAGCAATCAGGGGAGAAGGGCCTTGGTCAGGGATGTGACCAAAAACCCGATGGTCACTCTGACATGGGAGAACCTTCCAGAAGGACAATCATCCCAGTAGCACTCCACCAATCAGGCCTTTATCGTAGAGTGGCCAGATGGAAGCCACTCCTCAGTAAAAGACACATGACAGCCCGCTTGGAGTTGGCCAAAAGGCACCTAAAGGACTCCGACCATGAGAAAATATATTATCTGGTCTGATGAAACCAAGATTGAACTCTTTGGCCTGAATGCCAAGCATCACGTCTGGAGGAAACCTGGCACCATCACTAATGTGAAGGATGGTGGTGGCAGCGTCATGCTGTAGGGATGTTTTTCAGCGGCAGGGACTGGGAGACTGGTCAGGATCGAGGAAAAGATGAACGGTGTAAAGTACAGAGAGATCCTTGATGAAAACCTGTTCCAGAGCGCTCAGGACCTCAGACTGAGGAAAAGGTTCCCCTTCCAACAGGACAATGACCCAAGCACATAGCCAAGACAACACAGGAGTGGCTTCGGGACAAGTCTCTGACTGTCCTTGAGTGGCCCAGCCAGAGCCCGGACTTGAACCCGATCGAACATCTCTGGAGAGACCTGAAAAAAGCTGTGCAACGACGCTCCCCATCCAACCTGACAGAGCTTGAGAGGATGAAAACAAACTTTATTTGTCACATGTTCCGAATTCAACAGGTGTAGACCTTACTGTGAAAAGCTTACTTACAAGCCAACAATGCAGTTCAAGAAAAAGTTAAGTTAATATTTACCAAATAAACTAAAGTGAAAATTAATAAAGAGTAACACAATAAAATAACAATAACGAGGCTATATACAGGGGGTACCGGTACAGAGTCAATGTGCAGGGGTACAGGTTAGTCGAGGTAATTTGTACATGTAGGTAGGGGTAAAGTGACTATACATAGATAATAGACAGTGGGTAGCAGCAGTGTAAAAACGAATGGAGGGGGGCTATCAATGTAAATAGTCCGGATGGCCATTTGATTTATTGTTCAGCAGTCTAATGGCTTGGGGGTAGAAGCTGTTAAGGAGCCTTTTGGTCCTAGACTTGGCACTCCGGTACCGCTTGCCATGCGGTAGCAGAGAGAACAGTCTATGACTTGGGTGACTGGAGTCTTTAACAATATGTTGTGCTTTCCTCTGACACCGCGTAGTATATAGGTCCTGGATGGCAGGAAACCTGGCCCCAGTGATGTACTGGGCCGTACACACTACCCTCTGTAACGCCTACGGTCAGATGCCGAGCAGTTGCCATACCAGGCGGTGATGCAACCGGTCAGGATGCTGTCCATGGTGCAGCTGTATAACTTTTTGAGGATCTGGGGAGCCATGCCAAATATTTTCAGTCTCCTGAGGGTCAAAAGGTGTTGTCGTGCCCTCTTCACGACTGTCTTGGTGTGTTTGGAACGTGATAGTTTGTTGGTGTTGTGGACACGAAGGACCTTGAAGCTCTCTACCCGCTCCACTACAGCCCGTCTATGTTATTGGGGGCCTGTTCGGCCCGCCTTTTCCTGTAGTCCACAATACGGTCCTTTGTCATGCTCACATTGAGGGAGAGGTTGTTGTCCAGGCACCACACTGCCAGATCTCTGACCTCCTCCCTGTAGGCAGCCTCATCGTTGTCGGTGATCAGGCCTACCATATCTGTAGAGAAGAATGGGAGAAACTCCCCAAATACAGGTGTGCCAAGCTTGTAGCGTCATACCCAAGAAGACTTGAGGCTGTAATCGCTGCCAAAGGTGCTTCAACAAAGTACTGAGTAAAGGATCTGAATACCTATGTAAATGTGATATTTCTTTTTTGTATTTGTAAATTAGCATACTTTTTTTTTGTGGCTTTTTCATTTGGGGTATTGTGTGTAGATTGATGAGGAATAAAACAATTTCATCCATTTTAGAATAAGGCTGTAACGTAACAAAATGTGGAAAAAGTCAAGGGGTCTGAATACTTTCCTAAGGCACTGTAATAGCCTCCACTATCCAATGGCATAGCCATTTCCGAATGCACTGTATACCGAGGTGCATTGATGCTGTTCTGGCTCGTGGTGGCCCAACGCCCTATTAAGACACTTTATGTGTGTGTTTCCTTTATTTTGGCAGTTACCTGTATGTTTTGACAATACCCTAATAATATATAACAATATAAGAAGATTGAAATGTAATTTGATTAAAAGTTTGAGAACTTCATATAATAATATTACATTACACATCAATATTAGCAGAACATTGCAGCAATGTTTTCAGAACTACTCCCATTATCGTTGAAATATGTTTTTAGAACAATTCTGGATCATCATGTCATAACCTTGCAGGAATGTTTCTTGTTTGGTCTTATAGTTGTTAGTAGTAACATCTCCATCAACATTAGCTGAATATTCCAGGAATGTTTTTTTAGAAAAACTTCAATTGCTCCAACATTGTTTTGCTGAAGTATATTCAGGGAATGTTATTGGAACCATCATGTCATAATGTCACACTATAACTTTGTGACCATTGTAGGAATATTCCCTGTTTGTTATTATGGGTGTTTTAAATCACATATCCATCAACATTAATAGAAAGTTCCTGTAATGTTTCCTCAGAACCACTTCCATTGGTAGCACATTTTGTTGAGGCAGTATGTTCTAAGAACATTACCTGAACATTGTGTTATTAGATTCCCTGGCAACCTAATGAGAACCTAAGGGGAATGTTGTGTGGTAGTTTTTACAGATGCTGTGGACAATATTTTTGTGAACTTTATATAATTTCTAACATTTTCTTAGGGGGAAAAATGTGGTGATCAAATTTTTTTTTTTTGTGGGACGTTATCATCCTATTGTTAGCACAAACCATAACTAGAACTCAATGGGAATGTTCCATTTTTGTATCAACCCATACAAAAATGTCCATGAATTATAATCCACATAGTAATTCACGTTTCATGTTGCTGCAGGATTATTCACCTGCTGTGAGAAATTTGTCAAATTAAGATCCTATACCTGGGTAGCTGTCTCGGATGACATCTCCATTCATATTAGTGGAACGTTCCAGTAATGTTTTCTCAGATCCAATTTAATTAAATCCAGACATGATTGCTGAAGAATGTTTAGGGAACGTTAATGGAATAATCATTTCACAACGTCACAATATAACTTTATGAGAGCATTGTGGGAATTTGTTGTTATGGGTGTTTTTAAATACATCTCCATCAACATTAGCAGAAAGTTCCCATAATGTTTTCTGAGAACATTTTCTTACTATCACATTTTGTTGCGACAGTATGTTCTAAAAACATGACTGGTACATTGTGTCATTACCTGGAAACCTGATGAGAACATTTGGGGAATGTTCTGTGGTGGTTGATACAGATGTTGTGCACAACATGTTAGTGAAAGTTAGGAGAACATTCAAAGAATATTTATATATATATTTCTTTACAATTCACATTTTTTAAAAACATTTTTATTTATTTTAATGTTTTTGGGATGTTATCATCCTAATGTTAGATAAAACCCTAACTAGAACTTAATGGGAATCTTGGGTAATGCTGTGTTAGTACTCCAAGGAAAATAAGGTAGGAAGGAAGGGTAAAGGAGAGGAAGAACATTGAAGGAATGGTGGAAAGAAGTTATATACTGACAAAGATGCACCTAGGCCAGACAGCATGGAGCTACTGAACACTTACTCTCTGACTCTACTGACTATGTCAGTGGTCATAGTTGATTATGGTTCTCCATGACACATCTTTACCCAGAAATACATCCTTCTTTTGGGAAAGATGATAGATCTAATGAATTGAACAGGAAGAGGGGGTGGGGACTCATCAAAGAATGTCCTGATTAGGAAATGTTCCAGTGTTTTTGCAATTCGGGTACTTCTCAGCTTTTAAAGGAATTTGTACATCCCACTCCCACTCCTTAGTTTTTGTGTTATTTAGAAATAGAACCAGTCTGAAATCTCTATGACCCTATGACCTCCTCCCTACTGAGGGAGTGAGAGAAGTGGGTGCTGACAAATTCCTTTAAAAAAAAAACAGCTGGGGAAAGTACACTAACCATATTAACATCTGAAAAATGTTGGTCAGGATACTGCACGACTATACTGCACTTGCATTTGTGTCTGAATAAATTTCTCTGAACATACCATGAAATGTTCCAAAAAGACTGCAACAACAAGAGTTATATTTCGAATACTTGTTCCTGTTAGGCGTACTGCTGCTAGGTAGCTCTCTCTCTGCTCTCTCCCTCCCCTCTGTCTGTCCTTGATTGCAGGAGTGAAGTCTGGTGTGCGGGAGTCAGGGTTCCAGCTGCAGCTCATTCACCATAATCACCTCAGCCTTTAAGACCCGGTCAAACTTGCCACTCATCGTCAGATCATAGTCAAGACTACCATATTATTGGAACCTGACTCCTGCCTCCGCTTCACTCCTGCCACCACCATCCTGCTTACCACTACCGGACCTTCCTTTTGGACTCACCACGGACACTAGGACGTTACGGTACCACTCCTGCTCTGAACCTGGATCTGTTACACTCCCTGTTAACCTGGACTTGCTCTTCCCCTATTATTGGAAACCTGGACTAATTGAACTTTTGTAAATAAACCTGTTAAACCTTCTCTGGCTCGGTGTAGTTGTCTGCATTTGGGTTCATATCTAGTTAAATCGTGACAGTATGATCTGACCAACATGAACCCAGCAGACAGTAGCTCAGATACCACCCCAGAGTGCACTCAGATTCGGACTGCCATAGCCAATCAGGGCATTTTACTTGGCCAACATGATACCTTGTTTAAGACTATTTCTGAGAACAGTCAGGTGCTGCTTAATCAGGTTCAATTACTCACCAATCAAGTGTCTGCCCTTACTACTCAAGTTAATAATGCACCCCTCGTGCATGGCATACAAACTGCTCCTTCTCCTGCTCTGCCTGTTTTTCTTGCCCCTCCAGCCCAGATCAGAGAGCCTTTTGTTCCTGCTCCAGAGCGCTATGACGGGAACATGGGAACCTGTGGTGATTTTTTGACTCAGTGCTCGTTGGTGTTTGAACAACAGCCCCTCACCTACGCCTCCGAAAGAGCCCGTATTGCCTACCTTATCAACTCTACTAGCGGTTCCGCTCGTTCCTGGGGATCCGCGGTCTGGGAGAGCCAGTCGGACATTTGCAACGCTTACGTTGCCTTCACCACTGAGATGAGGAAGGTTTTCGACCACCCCATACGGGGCAAGGAGGCTGCTAAACGTTTGTTGTCTCTTCGGCAGGGGTCTCGCAGTGTGGCGGAGATGGCAGTGGAGTTTCGAACTTTAGCGGCAGTGAGTGGTTGGAATGACGAGGCATTACAAGGAGTGTTCATTAATGCTTTGGCTGAGACCTTGAAAGATGAATTGGTGTCATATGATGAATCGCCTACGCTGGATAATCTTATTTCACTCACCATCAGGTTGGATAATCGGATTCGGGAGCGCCGCCGGGAGAGGAGTGGTAGTTCCAAGCAACCTGTGTGTCGTCAACCAACTCCTCCCCGCCTCTTCCCTAAGGAGAGGGCCGAGTCTTCCCGAGTCGATACTAGGAGCACTGAATCCGAAGCCATGGAGGTGGGTCGTGCACGGTTGTCCTCAGAGGAGCGGGCACGTCGTATTCAGGCTCGGGTCTGCCTGTATTGTGGAGAAGCTGGTCATTTCGTTCCTTCCTGCCCAGTTCGTCCGGGGAAAAGGGCCGGCTCATCATTAATGGGAGAAGTTTTGGTGAGCCGAGCAGCGAATTCTTCCTCTTCTCCCCGCATTCTGCTCCAGGCATCCCTCCAGTGGCAGTCCCAGGATTTCCCTGTTAGTGCGCTGGTTGACTCTGGTGCCGATGAAAGCTTTTTGGATCGAGAGTTGGCTCAACAAATGGATTTAGAGACTGTACCTATGGACCATCCGCTGCAGGCTAAGGGTCTAAATGGACAACTGTTGACCCGTATTACTCATCAGACTGTGCCTGTTTGTCTCAGAGTGTCGGGTAATCATCAGGAGAACATTCAGTTTCACATCATTGACTGCCCCCAGACTCCCCTGGTCCTTGGTATCCCCTGGCTCATAAGACACAATCCACACATTGATTGGGTGACAGGTAGAATTGTTTCATGGAGCACATTTTGTCATGTGACTTGTTTGTGTTCTGCTCAGACCCCTGCCAGCACTGTGCCTCAACCTCCACTGGAGTCCATGGATCTCTCTGCTGTCCCTGACGTGTATCATGACCTGGCATCCGTTTTCTGCAAACACAGAGCTACTTCTCTTCCTCCTCACCGGCCTTACGACTGCGCCATTGACCTCCAGCCAGGAGCCCCTCTCCCCAGCAGTCGCCTGTACAATCTCTCCCGCCCGGAGACGGAGGCTATGGAGAACTACATTCGGGACTCCTTGGCGGCAGGTATTATTCGTCCTTCCTCGTCACCTGTAGGAGCAGGATTCTTTTTGTTGGAAAGAAGGATAAGACCCTCAGACCCTGTATTGATTTCCGTGGACTTAACAACATCACCATTAAGAACAAATATTCTCTGCCTTTAATTAATTCTGCTTTTCCCCTCCTACATGGTGCAACTATCTTTACCAAACTGGATCTACGAAATGCGTATCACCTGGTGCGCATTCGTAAAGGTGATGAATGGAAGACTGCCTTCAACACACCCTTGGGACATTTTGAGTATCTGGTCATGCCTTTTGGGTTGTCTAATGCCTCTGCTGTTTTTCAGGCACTAGTGAACGATGTCCTTCGGGACATGTTGAATCGTTTTGTTTTTGTCTATCTGGATGATATCCTGATTTTCTCTGAGTCCTCCCAGGAACATGAACTGCATGTGCGCCAGGTGTTGCAAAGGTTGTTGGAGAACAAGCTATTTGTGAAGATGGAGAAATGTGAGTTTCATGTGTCTGAGACCTCTTTTTTGGGTTACATAACAGCTCAGGGGGAGTTGCGGATGTACCCAGCTAAGATCTCTGCTGTCACGGACTGGCCAGCCCCATCCACCCGCAAATAACTTCAACGATTCCTGGGGTTTGCGAACTTCCACAGGAGGTTCATCAAGGACTACAGCCGCATTGCGGCGCCACTCACCGCTCTCACCTCCATCTCACGACCGTTCGCTTGGAATGAAGGGGCCGAATCAGCGTTCGAAGAACTGAAACATCGCTTCGCCTCGGCTCCCATTCTGATGCAGCCGGACCCCGACCGCCAGTTTGTCGTAGAGGTGGATGCATCCGACACTGGGGTAGGTGCGGTGTTGTCACAACGTTCTCCTGAAGATAACAAACTGCATCCCTGTGCTTTTCTTTCAAGGAAACTTTCTCAGGCAGAGAGGAATTATGATGTTGGCAATCGTGAACTGCTCGCCGTTAAGCTGGCTCTCGAGGAGTGGCGGCATTGGTTGGAGGGGGCGGAACAACCCTTCATCGTTTGGATGGATCATAAGAATCTGGCATACATCCAGTCAGCGAAGCAGCTCAACCCCCGTCAAGCCAGGTGGGCACTATTTTTTGGGAGATTCAATTTTTCTCTGTCTTACCGTCCTGGGTCACGCAACGTCAAGCCTGATGCCCTGTCTCGTGTTCATTCGGCTGTTGATACTGGTAGTAACCCTGAACCCATCTTGCCTCCTACCTGCAGTATTGCGGCCATCACATGTGACATCGAGGGGATTGTTAGACAGGCTCAACATCATCAAGCTGACCCTGGGAGGGGTCCTCCCTAACGGTTGTTTGTCCCTGAGGCTGTTCGCTCCCAGGTACTTCAGTGGGCTCACTCGTCTCCCCTTACCTGTCACCCTGGAGTTACGCGGACCCTTGACTTTGTGCGACGGAAGTTCTGGTGGCCCAGGATGGAGGCGGACACTCGAGCCTTCATTGCTGCTTGTACGGTATGTGCACAAAGTAAAAACTCCACCCAGGCCAGCGCTGGTCATCTACGACCTCTGCCAATACCCAGCCGGCCCTGGTCGCACATTGCCATGGATTTTGTCACTGGACTTCCCCCCTCGTCCGGAAAGACTGTCATTTTTACTGTGATTGATCGTTTTTCTAAGTTCGCTCATTTTTTGGCTCTACCTAAACTGCCCACGGCCAGAGAGACGGCTGATATTTTGGTTGAACATGTGTTCCGCTCTCATGGTTTACCCTCTGATATTGTCTCTGACAGGGGTCCCCAGTTTGTCTCCCAGGTATGGAAGGCGTTCTGTAAAGCTTTGGGCATCACATCCAGCCTGTCCTCGGGATATCATCCCCAGACCAACGGGCAAGCCGAGAGAGCGAACCAGGAGATGGAGACCGCTCTCCGCTGTGTCACAGGGTCTAACCCTGGGTCATGGAGCTCCATGCTCCCCTGGGTGGAATATGCTCATAACACCTTGACTAACGCTTCCTCTGGTTTGTCTCCCTTTCTGTGTGCTCTGGGTTATCAACCTCCCCTGTTCCCTTCTCAAGAGAGGGAACTGGCGGTACCCTCGGTGCAGTCCCACATGCGCCGCTGCTTCAAGGTCTGGAGGAAGGCCAGGGTAGCTCTGTCCCGAGCTTCGTCATACATGCAAAGGCAAGCCAACCGTCACCGGTCCCAGGCTCCCGGTTACTCTCCTGGTCAAGAGGTATGGCTTAAGTCACGTGATCTTCCATTGAAAGTGGAGTCTAAGAAGATGGCGCCGCGTTTTATAGGACCGTTCAAGATACTGTCTATTGTTAACCCCTGCGCAGTTAAGCTACAGCTTCCTGCCTCCCCTACGGGTTCATTCCACTTTTCATGTTTCACAGATTAAGCCTGTGTCTGTTAGCCCTCTGTGCCCGCCCTCTCGTCCCCCTCCTCCGCCCAGGATCGTGGGTGGGGTCCTGTCTACACTGTCCGGCGACTTCTGGATGTTCGCTGCCGGGTCGTGGTTTCCAGTACCTGGTGGATTGGGAGGGTTATGGTCCTGAGGAACGTTCCTGGGTGCCCAGGAGCTTCATTGTGGATCCTGCTCTGGTCCATGAATTTCATAGGTTACATCCCGATAAACCCTGTCGGCCGCCAGGTGGCATCCGTAGAGGGGGGGGTACTGTTAGGCCTACTGCTGCTAGGTAGCTCTCTCTCTGCTCTCTCCCTCCCCCTCTGTCTGTCCTTGATTGCAGGAGTGAAGTCTGGTGTGCGGGAGTCAGGGTTCCAGCTGCAGCTCATTCACCATAATCACCTCAGCCTTTAAGACCCGGTCAAACTTGCCACTCATCGTCAGATCATAGTCAAGACTACCATATTATTGGAACCTGACTCCTGCCTCCACTTCACTCCTGCCACCACCATCCTGCTTACCACTACCGGACCTTCCTTTTGGACTCACCACGGACACTAGGACGTTACGGTACCACTCCTGCTCTGAACCTGGATCTGTTACCCTCCCTGTTAACCTGGACTTGCTCTTCCCCTATTATTGGAAACCTGAACAAATTGAACTTTTGTAAATAAACCTGTTAAACCTTCTCTGGCTCGGTGTAGTTGTCTGCATTTGGGTTCATATCTAGTTAAATCGTGACAGTTCCGATGTGTCACTTATGGGCAGTGCTTAATTTATAAATCGTGGGGAGCTCTGAGGTACTGGAACGCATGGAAGAAAAAAAAACTTTCATTATGGGGGTTCCATCTGTGCCAATACAGTGTCTAATTTATTGCATAATGCATTTGCTGATGTCTATTGTTATGTAGTTTGCTATTCACCATTCACAGGTTGATGTCGATTGCTATTAAAGATGTGTACATACAGTGCATTCGGAAAGTATTCAGACCCCTTTAAGTTTTCCACATTTTGTTAAGATACAGCCTTATTCTAAAATTGATTAAATTGTTGTTGTTTTTTCCTCAATCTACAAACAATACCCCATAATGACAAAGCAAAAACAGATTTTTAGAAATGTTTGCACATGTATTAAAAAACAACAACTGAAATATCACATTTACATACAGTGAAGGAAAAAAATATTTGATCCCCTGCTGATTTTGTACGTTTGCCCACTGACAAACACATGATCAGTCTATAATTTTAATGGTAGATTTATTTGAACAGTGAGAGACAGAATAACAACAACAAAAATCCAGAAAAACGCATGTCAAGAATGTTATGAATTGATTTGCATTTTAATGAGGGATATAAATATTTGACCCCTCTGCAAAACATGATTTAGTACTTGGTGGCAAAAACCTTGTTGGCAATCACAGAGGTCAGACGTTTCTTGTAGTTGGCCACCAGGTTTGCACACATCTCAGGAGGGATTTTGTTCCACTCCTCTTTGCAGATCTTCTCCAAGTCATTAAGGTTTCGAGGCTGACGTTTGGCAACTCGAACCTTCAGCTCCTTCCACAGATTTTCTATTAAGGTCTGGAGACTGGCTAGGCCACTCCAGGACCTTAATGTGCGTCTTCTTGAGCCACTCCTTTGTTGCCGTGTGTTTTGGGTCATTGTCATGCTGGAATACCCATCCACGACCCATTTTCAATGCCCTGGCTGAGGGAAGGAGGTTCTCACCCAAGATTTGACGGTACATGGCCCCGTCCATCGTCCCTTTGATGCGGTGAAGTTGTCCTGTCCCCTTAGCAGAAAAACACCCCCAAAGCATAATGTTTCCACCTCCATGTTTGACAGTGGGGATGGTGTTCTTGGGGTCATAGGCAGCATTCCTCCTACTCCAAACACGGCGAGTTGAGTTGATGCCAAAGAGCTTGATTTTGGTCTCATCTGACCACAACACTTTCACCCAGTTCTCCTCTGAATCATTCAGATGTTCATTGGCAAACTTCAGACGGCCCTGTATATGTGCTTTCTTGAGCAGGGGGACCTTGCGGGCGCTACAGGATTTCAGTCCTTCACGGCGTAGTGTGTTACCAATTGTTTTCTTGGTGACTATGGTCCCAGCTGCCTTGATATCATTGACAAGATCCTCCCGTGTAGTTCTGGGCTGATTCCTCACCGTTCTCATAATCATTGCAACTCCACGAGGTGAGCCCCAGGCCGAGGGAGATTGACAGTTTTTATTTATGTTTCTTCCATTTGCGAATAATCACACCAACTGTTGTCACCTTCTCACCAAGCTGCTTGGCGATGGTCTTGTAGCCCATTCCAGCCTTGTGTAGGTCTACAATCTTGTCCCTGACATCCTTGGAGAGCTCTTTGGTCTTGGCCATGGTGGAGAGTTTGGAATCTGATTGATTGATTGCTTCTATGGAAAGGTGTCTTTTATACATGTAACAAACAGAGATTAGGAGCACTCCCTTTAAGAGTGTGCTCCTAATCTCAGCTCGTTACCTGTATAAAAGACACTTGGGAGCCAGAAATATTTTTGATTGAGAGGGGGTCAAATACTTATTTCCCTCATTAAAATGCAAATCAATTTATAACATTTTTGACATGGGTTTTTCTGGATCTCTATGTTGTTATTCTGTCTCTCACTGTTCAAATAAACCTACCATTTAAATTATAGACTGATAATTTCTTTGTCAGTGGGCAAACGTACAAAATCAGCAGGGGATCAAATACTTTTTTTCCCTCACTGTAAGTATTCAGACCCTTTACTCAGTACTTTGTTGAAGCACCTTTGGCAGCAATTACAGCCTCGAGGGGTATGACACTACAAGCTTGGCACACCTGTATTTGGGGAGTTTCTCCCATTCTTCTCTGCAGATCCTCTCAAGTTCTGTCAGTTTGGATAGGGAACGTCGTTGCACAGCTTTTTTCATGTCTCTCCAGAGATGTTAGCTCAGGCTCAAGTCTGGGCTCTGGCTGGGCCACTCAAGGACATTCAGAGACTTGTTCCAAAACCACTCCTGCGTTGTCTTGGCTGTGTGCTTAGGGTTGTTGTCCTGTTGGAAGGTGAACCTTCGCCCCAGTCTGAGGTCCTGAGCGCTCTGGAGCAGGGTTTCATCAAGGATCTCTCTGTACTTTGCTCCGTTCATCTTTCCCTCGATCCTGACTAGACTCCCAGTCCCTGCAGCTGAAAAACATCCCCACAGCATGATGCTGCCACCACCATGCTTCACCGTAGGGAAGGTGCCAGGTTTCCTCCAGATGTGACACTTGGCATTCAGGTCAAAGAGTTCAATCTTGGTTTCATCAGACCAGAGAATCTTGTTTCTCATGGTCTGAGAGTCCTTTAAGTGCCTTTTGGCCAACTCCAAGCGGGCTGTCATGTGCTTTTTACTGAGGAGTGGCCTCCGTCTGGCCACTCCACCATAAAGGCCTGATTGGTGGAGTGCTGCAGAGATGCTTGTCCTTCTGGAAGGTTCTCCCATCTCCACAGAGGAACTCTGGAGCTCTGTCAGAGTGACCATCGGGTTCTTGGTCACCTCCCTGACCAAAGCCCTTCTCCCGCAATTGCTCAGTTTGGCTGGGCGTCCAGCTCTAGGAAGAGCCTTGGTTGTTCCAAACTTCTTCCATTTAAGAATGATGCAGGCCACTGTGTTCTTGGGGACCTTCAATGCTGAAGTAATTTTTTTGTACCCTTCCCCAGATCTGTGCCTCAATACAATCCTGTCACGGAGCTCTACAGACAATTCCTTCGACCTCATGGCATGGTTTTTGCTCTGACATGCACTATCAGCTGTGGGACCTAATATAGACAGGTGTGTGCCTTTCCAAATCCAATGAAATGTCCAATGAATTGAATTTACCACAGGTGGACTCCAATCAAGTTGTAGAAACATCTCAAGGATGATCAATGGAAACAGGATTCACCTGAGCTCAATTTGTGAGTCTCATGTCAAAGGGGCTGAATACTTATGTAAAATGTATACATTTGCAAAAATATCTAAAGACCTGTTTTCACTTTGTCATTATGGGGTATTGTGTGTAGATTGATGAGTGAAAATGTTTTATTTAAACCATTTTAGAATATGGCTGGATAAAATCAAGGGGCCTGAATACTTTCCGAATGCACTGTATGGCTATGCCTTTTATGAAATATTGACATACTTTTGTTAGGTAGGAGTGCGTAATAGTATCCGATTTTCTATTTATTGTGTCCCCATCAATGGCTCATTTTCGGATGCATGGTGCTCATAACAGAAAGTTAGTTATTGCCTTGCATTGACTCCCGAGTGGGGCAGTGGTCTAAGGCACTGCATAGCAGTGCTAGCTGTGCCATCAGAGATTCTGGTTCGAGTCCAGGCTCTGTCGCAGCCATCCAAGGTAGGGGAGGCTTTGGCCGGCAGGGATGTGGGTTCGTTTCCCACTGGGGGCCAGTAAGAAAAAACACACAAAAAAACGTATGCGTTCACTAACTGTAAGTCGCTCTGGATGAGAGCGTCTGCTAAATGACGTAAATGTAATGTATTGTCTTGTCATTCTTCAGCACCGTTGTGGCGTACAATGGCTTATTAGGTGCCTTATTTTGCGCAGAGAGAGGAAGCTCCCGTCTCACTTTGTTCATGGTGCCGACTAGGCTTGTTTATTTGCAGACTAGGCTTGTTTTATTTGCAAGTGTTGTGTCGAGAAAACGTTGCTAATTATGCTGTGAGACCAAGGAGAACCGCTGACGCTGTATTTTCATCATAAAGGTTTATTCATAACAAAGGGTTACAGCGTCGATTTACCGATACCTGCAGATATCTGGAGAACAATCGCCCCATCTCAAATATGATTATTCTGTCTTCCTTTGTCCTAACTGTGGTATATATCCTATGTAATCTGATATGGGTGGTTCTTCCTACCAACCAATCCCCTGTCTCCACACAACATACTTCCTCTGTTCTATGGGGTGTCCCCCTAAAACTACTCCCCAGATGCTCCCTCTAAGCTGAATAAACCTCCTCTCAGGTTCCATTTGAAAACGTTAGCAAAGTCATAATTCCTCAGATACTACACAAGCAACATGTTCGCAAGTGACGTGAAGAAATTGTCCATAGTGACATTTCTCTCCTTGCTAACATAACGTTCCACAAGCCTCATCACCACATTATCTGACACTCGCTCACCTGCTGCCCGATGTGGATATTTTCCCAGATGTGGAAAGCAATTAAGCACGTCAGCAGCGAACCTAAACTTAATTCCAAACTTGTCGGCTTTACTCACAATATATTGCGTAAAGCCGCAATGAGCTTTTGTTGGGAACAATTGTTAATCAACAGGGATGTTCTCTCCTGGTTTGTAACATGAAATGCTGTTCTGTACAAACTTGTTCCAAACATCGAATACCATGGCAAATTTGTCCGTTTCCTGGCGTCGCATTCTCATTTCTTTGTCATCAAAACGGAGGTAACGCATGATCTTTCTGAAGCGATCCCGTGACATGGTTTCTCCAAAGAAAGGTATCCCATACATGTCTGACCAGAAGCTCTCCATATACACGGTATTTCCGCCGAATGCTCCACGGACATGCAGGATTGAAATGAATGCTTCCAGCTCATCAACAGACAGTTCCCAGGCAGTGTCTCATTTATCCCTGTGCGCCACAGCACAGTCCCTGATGTGCTCTAGTATATCCATGTCACATAAACAACGAAAGCTGGTGAGTGCGTTGCTGATGTTGTTTTTTGCTTGAGATGTAGGGCCTGCTCTCTCAGTGATTACATTTTGTGTGATGGATTGTTCTATCCAAACGGTACCATCCCTTCGTCTCTCCTGTCTCACCTTTTCATTTGGTGGTGGGGCGGGCACCTGCTCAGAGTGTACCATTCTGGCTTTTTTGTGCTTAGGCCTCGGAGATGTAGGTTCGGGCTGGGGCTCAGAATCAGAAGAATATTCATCAGAGATGTCATGATTAATTTCTTCCCCGCCATCTGAGTCGTTTTCATCCAGATCTTGTAGCAGCGCAAACGCAGCATGTGCATCCATTCATCTTGGTCTTCCTGCCATTGTAAATTACGCACGCTCTCAATGTGTAATCCAATAAGGCCAGAGTAGACTGATAAGACTGCTTGGATTTTGTGAACTGACATTTGGTGGACATACCATTTTGAGATTATAATTAGAAAATAACAATACCATAGAATGGCCCGCCCTGTTCTTCATTCACAATTGATGATAACATAATTATGCATCGTTAGCTTCCTCTCGCTTATCAACTTACCCATTCCCCTCTTTTCTCCCCCATCAAACTTTATTTCATCTGTTGTTATATATGTGTAATTAGTTTAGTTATAGTTTAGGTTCAGTTTCGAGGCAATTATGGGGGTAATTATCAATTGGGAACTAAACCTTCCAATGTTGGGAGAATGAGCAGAGCAGGCCCTACTGTCGGGAGAAGGAGGGCCAACGGGGGAAAACCATTAAAATAATGACATGCCCTCCTAAAACTGGTTATAACTCCAGTTCTGTTTGTGATAACGGAAGTGGGTTATTTAGACTTACAGTGCCTTGCAAAAGTATTCATCCCCCTTGGCGTTTTTCCTATTTTGTTGCATTACAACCTGTAATTTAAATTGATTTTTATTTGGATTTCATGTAATGGGCATACACAAAATAGTTGGTGAAGTGAAATTTAAAAAATAACTTATTTCAAAGATTTATAAAAAATTAATAACGGAAAAGTGGTGTGTGCATATGTATTCACCCCCTTTGCTATGAAGCCCCTAAATAAGATCTGGTGCAACCAATTACCTTCAGAAGTCACATAATTAGTTAAATAAAGTCCACCTGTGTGCAATCTAAGTGTCACATGATCTGTCACATGATCTCAGTATATATACACATGTTCTGAAAAGCCCCAGAGTCTGCAACACCACTAAGCAAGGGGCACCACCAAGCAAGCAGCCCCATGAAGACCAAGGAGCTCTCCAAACAGGTTAGGGACAAAGTTGTGGAGAAGTACAGATCAGGGATGGGTTATAAAAAAATATCTGAAACTTTGAACATCTCACGGAGCAGCATTAAATCCATTATTAAAAAATAGAAAAAATATGGCACCACAACAAACCTGCCAAGAGCGGGCCGCCCACCAAAACTCACAGACCAGGCAAGGAGGGCATTACTCAGAGAGGCAACAAAGAGACCAAAGATATCCCTAAGGAGCTGCAAAGCTCCACAGCGGAGATTGGAGAATCTGTCCATAGGACCACTTTAAGCCGTATACTCCACAGAGCCGGGCTTTACGGAAGAGTGGCCAGTAAAAAGCCATTGCTTAAAGAAAAAAAATAAGCAAACACGTTTGGTGTTAGCCAAAAGCCATGTGAGAGACTCCCAAAACATATGGAAGAAGGTACTCTGGTCAGATGAGCTTTTTGGCCATCAAGGAAAACACTATGTCTGGCGCAAACCCAACACCGCTCATCACCCCGAGAACACCATCCCCACAGTGAAGCATGGTGGTGGCAGCATCATGCTGTGGGGATGTTTTTCATCAGCAGGGACTGGGAAACTGGTCAGAATTGAAGGAATGATTGATGGCGCTAAATACAGGGAAATTCTTGAGGGAAACCTGTTTCAGCCTTCCAGAGATTTGAGACTGGGACGGAGGTTCACCTTCCAGCAGGACAATGACCCTAAGCATACTGCTAAAGCAACACTTGAGTGGTTTAAGGGGAAACATTTAAATATCTTGGAATGGCCTAGTTAAAGCCCAGAACTCAATTCAATTGAGAATCTGTGGTATGACTTAAAGATTGCTGTACACCAGCGGAACCCATCCAACTTGAAGGACCTGGAGCAGTTTTGCCTTGAAGAATGGGCAAAAATCCCAGTGGCAAGATGTGCCAAGCTTATAGAGACATACCCCAAGAGACTTGCAGCTGTAATTGCTGCAAAAGGTGGCTCTACAAAGTATTGACTTTGGGGGGGTGAATAGTTATGCACGCTCAAGTTTTCTGTTTTTTTTGTGTCTTATTTCTTGTTTGTTTCACCCCCAAAAATATTGTGCATCTTTAAAGTGGTAGGCATGTTGTGTGAATCAAATGATACAAACCCCCCCAAAAAACATTGTAATTCCAGGTTGTAAGGCAACAAAATAGGAAAAATGCCAAGGGGGCAGGGGCGGTGTGTTCATTAGGGCGATATGGGCGACGCACTGCCAAACGGGAAAAGGAAGGGATTTTTTTTCTAATCAATTATATCACGGCAACAGTAGTTATCAGTGTTCTAATCTAGACGTCTGATCTGCCACTAAATGTCCAATCAGGCTAAAGTCGTGCTTCAAATAGCCCCGCCCCTTTTGGGGCGATTTCAGTCAGGTTGAGAATCGCCCCAGAAGTCTCTCATAGACTCTCATGTAAAATCTTTTTTTTTCAAATATCAGAGCTTTCAATACAATCTCTATGGGTTCCAGGAGGGCTTGCACTTACGCGCTTTCGTCATACGTAACATAACCATGAACGTAACTAAGAAAAGAGCGGGTAGCAGCGTCAATCAATTCACGTACTACTGTCAAGATGGCTAGCGTTCAGTGCAACTCGATTGTCTCTTTGAAAGAAGTTCCTTTTTGTCGGCGAACAAATCAAGATAAATTGGCAACGAAACAATTAGGACCTCCCAGACCAAATTTAATAATTCAACAAGTTTCTACTAAAGGGGGAAAGTCCTACACCCGAGGATTTTCCAAAAATTGGTACGAACGAAAAACCTGGCTAGCAGGCTGCGATGTAGCTAATGCAGTCTTCTGCTACCCCTGCTTACTCTTTCACCCTGAAGGCGGCACGGCAGACAGCACCGCTTGGACAGCGACTGGTGTAACGGACATGCACCATCTTTCAGAAAAGATTAAGAAACATGAGCTGTCAAAGACCCACATGGATAGCTGTTTGAGATTGTCTGCTTTGGGGAGAGTGAACATTGCCACTCAACTGGATGAGGGATACAGGCTAGCTGTCCGCCGCCACAACGATGAGGTTAGCAAGAACCGCCACATCCTCAGCCGGCTAATCCAGTGTGTGAAGTTTTGCTGAGTGTTTGAGTTAGCTTTGCGAGGCAAAGATGAAACTGAGGGCTCCACCAACCCTGGTATTTTTCTTGGACTTGTCAACTTTGTGGCACAATTAGATGAGGTGTTTTATGGAAATGCATATTGTTTATGCAGTGTTGAGGAATGTGAAAGAACACCCTTGATTATTTTTACTCTGATAACTTATTTTGCTTTTGTAAGCCAACACTTTTGAGATCAGTCAATAAATGCTTCTGGTATTGACTTATATGCTGCCCCTGTCTTCATGTTGTTGCTGGACATATCTTTTTTAAAATGTGTGTAGGTCACCTAAATCATCAGAAAAATTGCCCCCCCTGAGAATTTTTTCAGGAGCCGCCACTGCAAGGGGGGTGAATTCTTTCGCAAGCCACTGTACTAAGGAAAAGTCAAGGACAGAGGGGGCATGACTTAAAAAATGGCTGAATAATAAAATAAATAAATTCACGAGCAGTAAAAATGACTGCTGTAGTGGTTCTAGTGTTAATCATACTATTGTCCCCGTCACCTTGCCAAGTATTTAAGTAGCATCTCTCTCCTTCAGTTTCCCTTTGAGGCTGCCATCAATCCACGTTTTTTGATTTGTTAAGTTTTGAAAGACACCCGGTATCCCATTTATGCATTTATTTTATGAATCCGGTAAATGAGTCGGCGTATTAATTTATGTTATCCCCAGAGGCGACCCGGAACATATTCCAGTCGAAGTGATCAAAACAGTCTTGAGGCATGGATTCTGATTGGTCTGAACAGCATTCAGGGTCCAATGAAGATCTTTGAGAGCATTTCCGGTGTCGGCTTGGGGCAGGATGTACACAGCCATGGCGATAATCCCAGAGAACTCTCTGGGAAGGTAAAAAAGGGCGACATTTGTTGACCAAGTATTCCAAGTGACCAGGCTCGGTAATGACTGGCCTGCACCCTTGGGGGGTGGCAGCGCCGAAAGGGACTGGTTTGACTGGAAAAAACTTCCCCTCTCGCACCATCCCGGGAAAAGAACTCCTCCCAGCGGTTACAGCATGTGTGGTGGTAGCCAAAGGTAAGTGGGACAGGCCTCTGTCATGGAAATCCAAGGCATTTATTTAACCAGGTAAGCCAGTTGAGAACAAGTTCTCATTTACAACTGCGACCTGGCCAAGATAAAGCAAAGCAGTGCGATAAAATCAACAACACAGAGTTACACATCAATAACACAATAGAACATCTATATACAGTGTGTGCAAATGTAGTAAGTTATGGAGGTAAGGCAATAAATAGGCTATAGTGCAAAATAATTCCAATTTAATATTAACACTGGAATGATAGATGTGCAGAAGATTATGTGCAAATAGAGATACTGGGGTGCAAATGAGCAAAATAAATAACAATATGGGGATGAGGTAGTTGGGTGGGCTAATTACAGATGGGCTTTGTACAGGTGCAGTGATCGGTAAGCTGCTCTGACAACTGATGCTTAAAGTTAGTGAGGGAGATTAGTCTCTCCAGCTTCAGAGATTTTTGCAGTTCATTCCAGTCATTAGCAGCAGAGAACTGGAAGGAATGGTGGCCAAAGGATGTGTTGGCTTTGGGGATGACCAGTGAGATATACCTGCTGGAGTGCATACTACGGTTGGGTGTTGCTATGGTGACCAATGAGCTAAGATAAGGCGGGGATTTGCCAAGCAGTGATTTATAGATGACCTGGAGCCAGTGGGTTTGGCGACGAATATGTAGTGAGGGCCAGCCAACGAGAGCGTACAGGTCACAATGGTGGGTAGTATATGGGGCTTTGGTGACAAAACGGATGGCGCTGTGATAGACTACATCCAATTTGCTGAGTAGAGTGTTGGAGGCTATTTTGTAAATGACATCGCCGAAGTCAAGGATCGGTAGGATAGTCAGTTTTACGAGGGCATGTTTGGCAGCATGTGTGAAGGAGGCTTTGTTGCGAAATAGGAAGCCGATTCTAGATTTAACTTTGGATTGGAGATGCTTAATGTGAGTCTGAAAGGAGAGTTTACGGTCTAACCAGACACCTAGGTATTTTTAGTTGTCCACATATTCTAAGTCAGACCCGCCGAGAGTAGTGATTCTTGTCGGGCAGGCGGGTGCAAGCAGCGTTCGATTGAAGAGCATGCATTTAGTTTTACTAGCGTTTAAGAGCAGTTGGAGGCTACAGAAGGAGTGTTGTATGGCATTGAAGCTTGTTTGGAGGTTTGTTAACACAGTGTCTAATGGAGTCGTCTGCATAGAGGTGGATCTGAGAGTCACCAGCAGCAAGAGCGACATCATTGATATACACAGAGAATAGAGTCGGCCCGAGAATTGAACCCTGTGGCACCCCCATAGAGACTGCCAGAGTTCCAGACAACAGGGCCTCCGATTTGACACATTGAACTCTATCTGAGAAGTAGTTGGTGAACCAGGCGAGGCAGTCATTTGAGAAACCAAGGCTATTTAGTCTGCCAATAAGAATGCGGTGATTGACAGAGTCGAAAGCCTTGGCCAGGTCGATGAAGACAGCTGCACAGTACTGACTTTTATCGATCGCGGTTATAATATCGTTTAGGACCTTTAGCATGGCTGAGGTGCACCCATGACCAGCTCGGTGGCCGGGGTAGGCGTAGCCAGGTGGAAAGCATGGCCAGCCGTAGCAAAATGCTTATTGAAATTCTTGATTATCGTAGATTTATCGGTGGTGACAGTGTTTCCTAGCCTCAGTGCTGTGGGTAGCTGGGAGGAGGTGCTCTTATTCTCCATGGACTTAACAGTGTCCCAAAACATTTTGGAGTGCTACAGGATGCAAATTTCTGTTTGAAAAAGCTAGCCTTTGCTTTCCTAACTGATTGTGTATATTGGTTCCTGACTTCCCTGAAAAGTTGCATATCACGGGGGCTGTTCGATGCTAATGCAGTACGCCACAGGATGTTTTTGTGCTGGTCAAGGGCAGTCAAGACTGGGGTGAACCAGGGGCTATATCTGTTCTTAGATCAGATTTTTTTGAATGGGGCATGCTTATTTAAGATGGAGAGGAAAGCTCTTTTGAAGAACAACCAGGCATCCTCTACTGACGGAATGAGGTCAATATCCATCCAGGATACCCGGGCCAGGTCAATTAGAAAGGCCTGCTCGCTGAAGTGTTTTAGGGCGCGTTTGACAGTGATGAGGGGTGGTCATTTGACCGTGGACCCATTACGGACGCAGGCAATGAGGCAGTGTTCGCTGAGATCCTGGTTGAAGACAGCGGAGGTGTATTTAGAGAGTAAATTAGTCAGGATGATATCTATGAGGGTGCCCATGTTTACGGATTTAGGGTTGTACCTGGTAGGTTCCAGGGCACAGCTGGGGGCTGAGGGGGGTCTGTAGCAAGCGGCAACAGTGATAGACTTATTTCTGGAGAGGTGGATTTTTAGAAGTAGAAGCTCAAACTGTTTGGGCACAGACCTGGATAGTATGATAGAGCTCTGCAGGCTATCTCTACAGTAGATTGCAACTCCGCCCCCTTTGGCAGTTCTATCTAGACGGAAAATGTTGTAGTTGGGGATGGACATTTCAGAGTTTTTGGTGGTCTTCCTAAGCCAGGATTCAGACACTGCTAGAACATCAGGGTTGGCGGAGTGTGCTAACGCAGTGAGTAACTCAAACTTAGGGAGGAGGCTTCTGATGTTAACATGCAAAAAACCAAGGCTTTTAAGGTTACAGAAGTCAACAAATGATAGCGCCTGGGGAGTAGGAGTGATACTGGGGGCTACAGGGCCTGGGTTAACCTCTACATCACCAGAGGAACAGAGGAGGTGTAGAATAAGGATACGGCTAAAGGCTTAAAGAACTGGTCTTCTAGTGCGTTGGGTACAGAGAAAAAATGAGGCAGATTTCCGGGCGTTGTAGAATAGATTCAGGGCATTATGTACAGACAAGGATATGGAAGGATATGAGTACAGTGGAGGTAAACCTAAGCGTTGGGTAATGATGAAAGAGATCACATCACTGGAGGCACCGATTGAGCCGGTCTCCGCGTGTATGGGGGGTGGGACAAAGGAGCTCTCTGAGGCTGGTTGAGCGGTACTGGGGGCTCTACAGTGAAATTGTATAATTAGAACTAACCGGAACAGCAATAGGCAAGGCATATTGACATGGGAGAGAGGCATAAAGCAATCACAGGTGTTATTCGAGAGCGCTAAGACAACAACTGGTAATGGCGACAAAGGTTTGGGCTGAGGCTAAACAGATAAACGGGACAGATAAACAGGATGGGGGTACCGTGTAAAGGAACAGTCCAGAAGGCATCAGCTGTGCAGCTGAGTGATCATAAGGTCCAGTGAACAGCAATAGGTGAGACCGGGAGCAGTTCGAATGGCTGCTACAGCACAGGCGAGCAGGAAGCACGGTTGTTGATTGTGTGTGCTAGCAGGCCGGGGCTAGCAGATGGATCTTTGTGGTCGTCACAACGGGAAGCCTGTTGAAACCACATCAGACGATTACGTCGGCAGACCAGTCGTGATGGATCGGCGGGGCTCTGTGTCGACACTAGGAGGTCCCGTCCGGTTGACAGAGATGTAGATAGCCGGGAGATGGGCCTGGCTCGAGGCTAGCTCAAGGCTAACTGGTACTTGCTTCGGGGGCAGTGGTGATTAGCCAACAACATCCATTCGGTTGCAGGTAGCTAGTTGCGATGATCCGGTGTTAAGGTCCTGTGATTCACTGATTCCGGCAGAAAATCCAATATGTTCTTGGTCTTTAGCGCAATGTGCAGACAGTGCAGACTGGCCGATAATAGTCCAGGCTAGAGCTGGCTGGTAGGTAGTGCAGGCCACGGACAATGGTGAAAACTGCTAACGGTGGCTAATAGCAAGTAGCTAGTTAGCTAGTTAGCTGGCTAATTTCAACTGGAGGTTCTGGATAAAAAGGTAAAATAAATAATAGAATCCGTTCCACATTGGGTGAGGCGGGTTGCAGGAAAGTATATTTAGTTGAAGGATGAAAAGTGTGATTGAGAAATATATATACGAAAGAGACAAAAAAACAAAAAAAACAGGCTATTTACATGGACACACTACAGAGTACACGACGCACTTCTACGCCATCTTGGAAGATGAGGCTAGACACTTGGCTAGCCCCTTCAACCCCAGTGCCTCGTCTATGACCGGCACTGCTCTCCATGTGAAGACAGAGCGCTTCACCGCTTCCATATTCCAAAAGGTCTGTCGTGCCAGGCAGATTTTCTACAAGAAATGAGCACTCTCTTAGTCAAATGCACAGCCAGCCAACTAATGGGACGAGATCTGTGTCATTGCAGACCTCAACCTCCGAGCCTCCATAGGTGCTATCCAAGGCTGTGGGTGCACCATGAGCCTTGTGGTGGTGGGGGAGAGAGCCCTGTGGCTCAACTTGTCCAGCCTTTCGGACAAGAAAAAGGCAGATTTCCTTCACTTTCCTATCGTAAGAAGGAACTGTTTGGGCCTGCTTGCCCCGTAGACCTGGGTACCATAGCAACCCGGTCTCCCCATACATGAACCAAGGCTTCACGGCAGGGAGAGGGCACCTCGCTGGCACCAGGGTTTTCCGTAACACAAAACCCCCAGCGATGCAGCAGGCTGCAAACCTACAGTTCGGCTCTGCTAACAGAGTCCGACGCAGGGGAAGTTGTCCTTAGCTGCTACCGCACTGGGATCCCACCCACCTGATTCCCCCGGGGGGAAGAAAGGCAGCCCAACCTAGGGGTATGTCCCCAGCAGTAGAGAAGGGCAGCCAACAGTTCACTCCGTGTCCTGGCCTGCCTTTGCTCGGGTTAGACACAGAACACCCTCCCCCTATCAAAATGGGGGAGAAGCACATCTGTAATCCTAAAACCCTACCCTCGTGCAGCGGTTCATCTCTATGCATCCACTCACAGGGAAGACAAGGGGGTCTCACTCAACCCCTGAGAGTCTCCCGTGCCACAGCTCTTCCCTCAGTGGTTTCACAAGCAACCGAGGCAGGAAGACAATTTGCCATTCTCCACCAAGCACTGTCCCCAAATCCCAGTGTTTCAACATTGCCCTTTGTAATAAAAAAGTATATTTCGCATCCAGGCGTCTTGCAAAGGGAAACTCGCTCCAATGCCACCAGAGGGTACTCTGGCACCACTAGTGAGCGAGAGTCATCCGACTTGCTGCAAGAGCAGGGAACTGACGTGCATGCGCAGTCCAGCCGTGGTTCTTGTCCTCAGTCACAAAGGGGTACAGACTGCAGTTCGAGTTTTAGTTTCAACAGTGAAGGGCGACTCAGCTCGCATACTAGAGCACAAAATCCTCTCTATTTAGCAAAGGGGCTATCAGAGCAGTATCAAATGCAGAGAGACATCAAGGCTTCTACTCCCGGTACTTCATGGTTCCCAAAAGGGACCCAGGGTTCCTCAACCACTTTCCTCAATTCAAGATCCGTATACTTACGCTCAACGTGCTGTCTCGCTCTATTCACAAGGTAATGTTATTACCCAACTCCGCTTTTATGCCTAATGTTAGCTGCAATTACAATTGTCTCGCCTTAGAGTTTATGGCTTTCCATGCGCTGCCCTTCACTTACAGTTTATGGAAGTTTATGTCCAGTATGCACTTTGCTCATCTACTTGGATAGGACAAGAGCATGGCGTAAGAATGACCAACTCTTCGTGTCTTGGGCGCCACCATGCAAGGGTGGGACCCTCTCTTGTCAACGGCTATGCCATTGGATAGTGGAGGCTATTACAGTGCCTTTGGAAAGTATTCAGACCACTTGACTTTTTCCACATTTTGTTACGTTACAGCCTTATTCCAAAATGGATTAAATTGTTTTTATTCCTCATCAATCTACACACAAAACCAAATAAGCAAAGAGAAATGACAGCCCATCATTACTTTAAGACATGAACATCAGTCAATCCGGAAAATTTCAAGAACTTTGAAAGTTTCTTCAAGTGCAGTAGCAAAAACCATCAAGCGCTATGATGAAACGGGCTCTCATGAGGACCGCCACAGGAAAGGAAGACCCAGAGTTACCTCTGCTACAGAGGATACGTTTATTAGAGTTACCAGCCTCAGAAATTGCAGACCAAATAAATGCTTCACAGAGTTCAAGTAACAGACAAATCTCAACATCAACTGTTCAGAGGAGACTGCGTGAATCAGGCCTTCATGGTCAAATTGCTGCAAAGAAACCACTACTAACGGACACCAATAAGAAGAATACACTTTCTTGGGCCAAGAAACAAGAGCAATGGACATTAGACAGGTGGAAATCTGTCTGTTGGTCTGATGATTTTTGGTTCCAACCGCCGTGTCTTTGTGAGACGCAGAGTAGGTGAACGGATGATCTCCGCGTGTGTGGTTCCCACCGTGAAGCATGGAGCAGGAGGTGTGATGGTGTGGGGGTGCTTTGCTGGTGACACTGTTAGGATGGCTACCACAGAATCTGGTTTGCGCTTAGTGGGACTATCATTTGTTTTTCAACAGGACAATGACCCAACTCACCTTCAGGCTGTGTAAGGGCTATTTGACCAAGAAGAAGAGAGATGGAGTGCTGCATCAGATGACCTGGCCTCCACAATCACCTGACCTCAACCCAATTGAGATGGTTTGGGATGATTTATTTATTTTTGTGTGTGTGCAAATGTAGTAAGTTATGGAGGTAAGGCAATAAATAGGGCATAGTGCAAAATAATTACAATTTAGTATTAACACTGGAGTGATAGATGTGCAGAAGAAGATGTGCAAATAGAGATACTGGGGTGCAAATGAGCAAAATAAATAACAATATGGGGATGAGGTAGTTGGTTGGGATAATTTCAGATGGGCTGTGTACAGGTGCAGTGATCGATAAGCTGCTCTGACAACCGATGCTTAAAGTTAGTGAGGGAGATTAGAGTCTCCAGCTTCAGAGATTTTTGCAGTTCGTTCCAGTCATTAGCAGCAGGGAACTGGAAGGAATGGCGGTCAAAGGAGGTGTTGGCTTTGGGGATGACCAGTGAGATATACCTGCTGGAGCGCATACTACGGGTGGGTGTTGCTATGGTGACCAATGAGCTAAGATAAGGCGGGGATTTGCCTAGCAGTGATTTATAGATGACCTGGAGCCAGTGGGTTTGGTGACGAATATGTAGTGAGGGCCAGCCAACGAGAGCATACAGGTCACAATGGTGGGTAGTATATGGGGCTTTGGTGACAAAACGGATGGCACTGTGATACACTACATCCAATTTGCTGAGTAGAGTGTTGGAGGCTATTTTGTAAATGACATCGCCGAAGTCAAGGATCGGTAGGATAGTCAGTTTTACGAGTGCTTGTTTGACAGCATGAGTGAAGGAGGCTTCGTTGCGAAATAGGATTTGGACCGCAGAGTGAAGGAAAAGCAGCCAACAATAGCTCAGCATATGTGGGAACTCCTTCAAGACTGTTGGAAAAGCATTCCAGGTGAAGCTGGTTGAGAGAATGCCAAGAGTGTGCGAAGCTGTCATCAAGGCAAAGGGTGGCTACTTTGAAGAATCTAAAATATATTTGGATTTGTTTAACACTTTTTGGGTTACTACATGATTCCATAAGTGTTTTTGATGTCTTCACTATTATTCTACAATGTAGAAAATTGTAAATAGAAAGAAAAACCCTTGAATGAGCACGTGTGTCCAAACTTGACTGGTCCCGTAAGTATTCAGACCCTTTGCTATGAGACTTGAAATTGCGCTCAGGTGCATCCTGTTTCCATTGATCATCCTTGAGGTGTTTCTACAACTTGATTGGAGTCCACCTGTGCTAAATTCAATTGATTGGACATGATTTAGAAAGGCACACACAGGTCTTCATAAGGTCTCACAGTTGACAGTGCATGTCAGAGTAAAAACCAAGCCATGAGGTAGAAGGAATTGTCCGTAGAGCTCCGAGACAGGATTGTGTCGAGGCACAGATCTGGGGAAGGGTACCAAAAAATGTCTGCAGTATTGAAGGTCCCCAAGAACACAGTGGCCTCCCTCATTCTTAAATGGAAGAATTTTGGAACCACTAAGACTCTTACTAGAGCTGGCTGCCCGGCCAAACTGAGCAATAGGGGGAGAAGGGCCTTGGTTAATGAGGTGACCAAGAACCCAATGGTCACTCTGACAGAGCTCCAGAGTTCTTATGTGGAGCTGGGAGAACCTTTTAGAAGAACAACCATCTCTGCAGCACTCCACCAAATTAGGCCTTCATGGTAGCATGGCCAGACAGAAGCCTCAGTAAAAGGCACATGACAGCCGGCTTGGAGTTTGCAAAAAGGCACCTAAAGGACTCAGCCCATGAGAAACAAAATTCTCTGGTCTGATAAAACCAAGATTGAACTCTTTGGCCTGAATGCCAAGCGTCACGTCTGGAGGAAACATGGCACCATCTCTATGGTGAAGCATGGTAGTGGCAGCATCATGTTGTGGGGATGTTGTTCAGCGGCAGGGACTGGGAGACTAGTCAGGATCGAGGGAAAGATGAACGGAGCAAAGTATAGAGAGATCCTTGATGAAAACCTGCTCTAGATTGCTCAGGATCTCAGACTGGTCTGAAGGTTCACCTTCCAACAGGACAACGACCCTAAGCACACAGCCAAGACAATGCAGGAGTGACTTCAGGACAAGTCTCTGAATGTCCTTGAGTGGCCCAGCCAGAGCCCAGACTTGAACCTGAGCGAACATCTCTGGAGAGACCTGAAAATAGCTGTGCAGCGACACTCCCAATCCAACCTGACAGAGCTTGAGAGGATCTGCAGAGAAGAATGGGAGAAACTCCCCAAATACAGGTGTGCCAAGCTTGTAGAGTCATACCCAAGAAGACTCGAGGCAGTAATTGCTGCCAAAGGTGCTTCAACAAAGGACTGAGTAAAGGGTCTGAATAGTTATGTAAATTTGATATTTCAGGTTTTTAAGTTATATACATTTGCAAAAAATTCGAAAAAGCTATTTTTGCTTTGTCATTATGGGGTATTGTGTGTAGATTGATGAGGGAAAAAAAATAATTTAATCCATTTTAGAATACGGCTGCAACGTAACAAAATGTGGAAAAAGTCAAGTGGTCTGAATACTTTCTGAGGGTACTGTATTTCTGGAGGTAAAAACTTGGATGGTAAGATGCAGAGTCCTAGAACAAGGAATTGATGTGCTCAACTCAAAAGTTTGTAGTAGCAAAACGTATTTGGGTGCCGGGTTCTAAAGGCATACACCGGAGAAAAGCAAACGGGCGCATTTCGGCGACAGCCTTTGTCAGCCTCCATTTGCTCTGAGCTCTCCTGCAAAAAAAATATACATTACATCTTAAAGTATATTTCAGTGAGTGCAAGTTGTTCCTTTTCTCTAAAATGGAGCGCCCCAACATCAGTGGAGGCTCCTCAGAGGAGTAAGGGCAGGACCTTAAAACATACAATTGATTAAAACATACTATTTTGCAATGAAGGTCTACAGTAGCCTCAACAGCACTCTGTAGGTTAGCACAATCGTGTAGCCAGAGGACCGCTAGCTTCTGTCCTCCTTTGGGTACATTGACTTCAATGCAAAACCTAGGAGGCTCATGGTTCTCACCCCCTTCCATAGACTTACACAGTAATTATGACAACTTCCGGAGGACGTCCTCCAACCTATCAGAGCTATGCATCATGAACTGACATGTTGTCCACCCAATCAAAGGATCAGAGAATGAATCTAGTACTGAAAGCATAAGATAAAGCTAGCTAGCACTGCAGTGCATAAAATGTGGTGAGTAGTTGACTCAAAATGAGAGAAAGACAATAGTTGAAAAGTTTTTAACAAATTAATTTCTTCCAAAATGAAAGAGAAGCAAGAGAGAGATGTCATTTTTTTTCAGTTTCACTTACTTAGATAGCAAAGGCAGCTAGCTAGTTTAGCCTACTCAAACATCCTACTCAAACAACTGGATGCTATGCTAGCTAGCTGGCTCTGACTATCCAACACAACACTGGAACTCTTCCAAGTCAAGGTAAGCTTTTAGTTTTACTCATTTATTGCCACGGGGCCCGCCGTTGTAAGTGCTAAACTGCTTATTGACTGTAACATTACTGCATGATTGTAGCAGGTTTACTAATGCGTTAGTTCTATTAGCTATGTTGACTATGAAGCTACTTTAGCTAATATGGTGACAACGATGTAGGCTGTGTGTAGCAGTTATGATATGGTTTGGCTTGGAATGGAATGGTTTTATCGCCTGGTCACATACAGCTGATGTGTTGTGCATTGACGTCCACAAGCGAAGAAAGGAAAAGATGCGAGGAGGAATACAATGTGGCTGTTATGAAAGTGAATTGTGTTTACGCGTGGTCAGGGGTATATTCATTCCGCAGATTCTGTTAAAACTTTTCTTAAACGGAACAAAACTGGGCTGAACATACCTGAATTTGTCCATTAAAAACTCTTGTTTGCAACGGTTGGACTAATGAGTACACCCTATATCAGCTAGATGCAGCTAGAAGGAGGTTTTGAATGTGTCACTGTCTGTCCATGTGTCACTGTCTGTCACCTCACATTTTTCTCTCGACCTGTGTGCACTTACGTTGGAAACTTTCATTCATAGGCTAGGTTGTAGCAACCTCATGATGGGTATAGGGAAAATTAGAGTATCATGTAGTAGACTAAACCTATCGCTGTTACATTAAACTGGGTGAATGGAATATGAATGACATTCTTCCAATCTGCTGTAATAGAAATAAGGCCATGCTCATGAAAAAAATTAATTGTCCTACCTTATATTAAACGGCACTGTGGTTATGGCTATAACATGATTATGCATATAAGAAAAAGCATATTTCAAAAGGAAGATATGATGTTGAATATGGCGATTGAATTGAATGCGGACTCAGCTTTCGAACACTTCTGAGTTATGAAAGTATTTGATGTTGGTGTGAATTACTCTATAATAAGTTTGAAGGTCTCTACTCGAAAGCTTACTCCCTGCAGCCATTGACACACACCATGGGGTTCTCTCTCTCTCCCGTCTCATTATTTTAGTTTTTCAGATTCACTAGCATGCTTCTTAGTCATCATTTGTTGCAATCTGACTAAATCATGAACACATTGGTGTGTTGCATGGCACTACATAGCACAGAGCATTCTCATGCTTTCAACGGCAGTACAAGAGCAAAACAACTCTGTAAACAGAAGCTAGTTCTTTTTTGGGTTGCTATTGTTTTGCAGCTCTTTCTTCTCAATCCAATATTCAAATTCGATTTTGGAGCTATGCTGCCTTGAAGTGCGTCCAAATGTTTCTTAATTTGTTGTGCTTTTACAGACCTAAAAACCTATTTTATTGGAGGTTCTGGGCTGCGGGAATGGAGGTTATGGAACAGGCATGTGATGTTTCTACTTTATCGAAAGCCAGATTGGGGCGTTAATAATGATATAAAATGGTTTGTCTCAAACACTGTGGACACACAGCCTAGCCTTGTTCGATCATCCTGATCTCGCAATTCTGTTTCGCTACACGGATTCAAGAAACGAGAGTACTGCGGTCAGGGTGGTGGATCAGGCTACACAGAGGCTGGAAATCAATCAAACATTGCTATGGCGTGTTTATGTCATTATGTGGCATCTTGTCTGCACGCACACTCCTGCCTGCACACAAATACACACTCCCATCTGCACACTCACACTGCTGCCTGCACACACACACTTCCTATTCAGAACAGTGGAAGCAGCATCCACCTGTGAAGGCAGTCTACCTGGTAGTATAAGAGGTATTTTACAGTACCCCAAACTATTCTTTCATTTAATTTGACAGTGAGATACATACTGTGTAATTACTACAATGTGGCTTCCATTGAATTGAGTACTCAGGTCTTACATACAAGAGTCAGAAGCTGCCAAATCACCACTTAGAGATATTGAAAGGCTTAACAGCTATGGTTTTTAACATTCTTTGTGGCTTTTGTACATTGATGTTGATGTACTTTCTTGACCTGATTGAGTCATCTGTCTTTTTGTGTGTGTACAGTTTGCTCTGTCTGAAAGTTGGATGCCTTTATCATATCCACGTTTCTTGCAGGCATACTCCTCATTCATCTACATGTTTCCTATAGCAGAGATTTGGAATGAATAATGAAATATAGTGAGCTCCAAAAGTATTGGGACAGTGACATTTCTTTGTTGATTTGGCTCTCTAATCCAGCACTTTGGATTTGAAATGATACAATGACTATGAGGTTAAAGTGCAGACTATTATTATTATTATGATTACTTTTATGGATGTTAATACCACTATTAACATGATCCTCATTATTGGTATTATCATGATTGATACTATGGTATTTGTATTATTATTATTATCAATATCAGTAATTTTGTTTCTACTTATATTTAGCATTGGTACGAGGTATGACCAGAAATATGGACCACATTGAATCTTTTGATATAAAATAAAATAATATCTGTTTGCTTAAATGCTGTATTCCTACTGACTGCTCCTGGTTAAAGGTAAGTGCCTTCATTATTATGTGTATTATCTGTCCATTTCAAAGGAATTCATGCACTCAGGGAGTTATAAAAAGTACCAGTCAAAAGTTTGGACACGTACTCATTCAAGGGTTTTTCTTTATTTTTACTATTTTCTACATTGTAGAATAATAGTGAAGACATCACAACTATGAACTAACACATATGGAATCATGTAGTAACCAAAAAAGTGTTAAACAAATCAAAATATATTTTATATTTGAGATTCTTCAAATAGCCACCCTTTGCCTTGATGACAGATTTGCACACTCTTGGCATTCTCTCAACCAGCTTCATGAGGTAGTCACCTGGAATGCATTTCAATTAACAGGTGTGCCTTGTTAAAAGTTAATTTGTGGAATTTCTTTCCTTCTTAATGCGTTTGAGCCAATCAGTTGTGTTGTGATGGCATGAATTAAAGAAAAACCCTGGAATGAGTAGGTGTCCACACTTTTGACTGGTACTGTATCTTGAACCAAATACATTTAGTTTTAGAAATGTTCAACACCAATTTGTTAATATCAACCCACTCAGACACCATTCTTAGTTCACAACTCAATACATCTGTCACACCCTGGCTCTGGGACTCTATATGTTGAGCCAGGGTGTGTTCATTCTATGTGTTCTGTTTCTATGTTGGGTGTTTCTAGTTCGTCATTTTCTATGTTTGACTGAGTGACTCCCAATCAGAGGCAACGAGTGTCAGCTGTGTGCTGGTTGTCTCTGATTGGGAGCCATATTTAACTGTCTGTGTTTCACTTTGTGTTTGTGGGTTTTTGTTCCTTGTCGGTCTTTGTCACCGTGGACTTCACGAGTCGTTTATTGTTTTGTTTAGTGTGCTTATTATCACTGACGGTAATAAAGTCAATCATGTTCGCTCAACACGCTGCGCATTGGTCTACTCCTTACCCTGACGGTCGTGACAGAAAAACCCACCATACCAGGACCAAGCAGCGTGTCCAGGAGCAGGCAGCCTGGTCATGGGAGGAGATATTAGACGGGAAAGGGTCCTGGACCTGGGAGGAGATCCTGGCCGGGATGGATCGCCGGCCATGGAGTGAGACGGTGGAGAGGCGACGGAGAGAGGAGCAGCGGCGTCAGCAGGGTCAACGTCGGACAGGCGAGAGGCAACCCCAAAAAATGTTTAGGGGGGGGCACACGGCAGGGACGACGAGGGAGCAGGAGGTAGTGTTGCAGAGGATGGAGCATTTGGAGGCGATAAGGGAAAGGGTGAGAAATGAGGCACGGCGAGAGGAACTCGGTAGGCAGCTGAGGGAGCGGGGGGTTATGACTAAACCCAGTCCCGCTCCTCACACCAAGCAAGTGGTGTGCGTCGCCAGCCCAGTCCGGCCTGTCCCTGCTCCACGCACCAAGCCTACGGTGTGCGTCGCCAGCCCAGCCCGGCCTGTTCCTGCTCCACGCACCAAGCCTACGGTGTGCGTCGCCAGCCCAGTCCGGCCAGTTGCTGCTCCACGCACCAAGCCTACGGTGTGCGTCGCCAGCCCAGTCCGGCCAGTCGCTGCTCCACGCACCAAGCCTACGGTGTGCGTCGCCAGCCCAGCCCGGCCTGTCCCTGCTCCACGCACCAAGCCTACGGTGTGCGTCGCCAGCCCAGCCCGGCCTGTTCCTGCTCCACGCACCAAGCCTACGGTGTGCGTCGCCAGCCCAGTCCGGCCAGTTGCTGCTCCACGCACCAAGCCTACGGTGTGCGTCGCCAGCCCAGCCCGGCCTGTCCCTGCTCCACGCACCAAGCCTACGGGGTGCGTCGCCAGCCCGGCCCGGCCTGTCCCTGCTCCACGCACCAAGCCTACGGTGTGCGTCGCCAGCCCAGTCCGGCCTGTTCCTACTCCACGCACCGAGCCTACGGTGTGCGTCGCCAGCCCAGCCCGGCCTGTCCCTGCTCCACGCACCAAGCCTACGGGGTGCGTCGCCAGCCCGGCCCGGCCTGTCCCTGCTCCACGCACCAAGTCTACGGTGCGCGTCGCCAGCCCGGTCCGGCCTGTTCCTACCACTCGCACCAAGCCAGGGGTGCGAGTCGTCAGTCCGGCACAACCCGTGCCTCGGTCATCGATGCCAATTCAGGTACCGCTCAACTGCTCCACTAAGGAGCTGAAGCCTACCGCTCCTGCTACGTCCAGTCCAGCTCCAGCCAGCGGGGCCAGACCGGACCAGGGGCGCTATGGGGGGTTTGTTGGAGGGTGGTGGGCAAGCCCGGAGCCGGAGCCGCCGCCGAGGAGGAATGCCCACCCAGCCCTCCCCTGTTTTGCTCGTATTTAGGCGCGGTCGCAGTCCGCGCCTTTAGGGGGGGGTACTGTCACACCCTGGCTCTGGGACTCTATATGTTGAGCCAGGGTGTGTTCATTCTATGTGTTCTGTTTCTATGTTGGGTGTTTCTAGTTCGTCATTTTCTATATTTGACTGAGTGACTCCCAATCAGAGGCAACGAGTGTCAGCTGTGTGCTGGTTGTCTCTGATTGGGAGCCATATTTAACTGTCTGTGTTTCACTTTGTGTTTGTGGGTTTTTGTTCCTTGTCGGTCTTTGTCACCGTGGACTTCACGAGTCGTTTATTGTTTTGTTTAGTGTGCTTATTATCACTGACGGTAATAAAGTCAATCATGTTCGCTCAACACGCTGCACATTGGTCTACTCCTTACCCTGACGGTCGTGACAACATCTGAGGCAAGCATAGCAATAGGTAGGCTAATATATTACACATTTTCCTTTTTCATACAATGTGATAATCAACCCGAGTGCACAATAAATAAATAAGTGGATAATTTTGTTTTGGGTATTTATTATGGAAAAGATTACTGTGAAGAGACCTCTGGTGGCATGTCTTGTGGGATAATGCATGGGTGTCCGAGCTGTTTGCCAGTAGTTTAAACAGACAGCTCAGTGCATTCAACATGTCAATACTTCTTCAATACTACAAAAACAAGTCGTGATGAAGTCAATCTCTCTTCTACTTTGAGCCAGGAGAGATTGACATGCATAGTATTAATGTTAGCTTTCCATGTACATTGAAGGGCCAAACATGCTGCCCTGTTTCCTAAGTCCCTCTTTGTGGCACCTGACCACACAACTGGGCAATAGTCTAGGTATGACAAAACTAGGGCCTGTAGGACCTACCTTACTGTTGCATAAATATGTTTTGAACATAACAGTTTACAATCCAGGGTTACTCCAAGCAGTTTAGTCTCATCAACTTGCTAAATTTCCACATTATTAATTACAAGATTTAGATGAGGTTTAGGGTTTAGTGAATAATTTGTCCCAAATACAAGGCTTTTAGTTTTTGAAATATTGTCACGTTCGTTCATCGACGGGTCAGACCAAGGCGCAGCGTGATATGCATACATGTTTATTAGACTCATAAACACAACGACAAAACAAGAAACGAAACGTGAAGTCCAAGGTACACCAACAACATACCTAACACGGAACAAGATCCCACAACCCACTAGTGCCAATAGGCTGCCTAAGTATTTTCCCCAATCAGAGACAACGAGCTACAGCTGCCTCTGATTGGGTACCACACCGGCCAACATAGATCTAGACATACTAGAACTACAACATAGAAATACACAACATAGAAACTACACACCCTGACTCAACATATACGAGTCCACTGAGTCAGGGCGTGACAGTACCCCCCCCCCCCCCCCCCCCAAAGGTGCGGACTCCGACCGCGCAACATAAACATAACAGGGTAGGGGCCGGGTGGGCATTCCGCCTCGGAGGCGGATCCGGCTCAGGGCGTGATGACCTCTCACTCTTCGCCTCCCTGTTGCGCCCCTGGTCTGGTCTAGACCTCGGCGCGTTGCTTCCCCTCTCCTTCCTCCCACTATACTCCAAGCCCTGTCTGGACCCTGGTGTGGGAGACCCCGAACCTGGAGAGGGGCTGACGTCTGGGTCTGGATTGGAGCCGCTGACCGGAGCTGGACCGGGCACCGGTGGAGCGGACTACTCAGGCTCCGGACTGGAGCCGCTGACCGGAGTTGGACTGGGCACCGGTGGAGTGGACTGCTCTGGCTCCGGAGTGGAGCCGCTGACCGGATCTGGACTGGACCCCGGTGGAGCGGACTGTTCTGGCTCCGGAGTGGAGCCGCTGACAGGCACCGGTGGAACAGCTTGGTGCGAGGGACAGGAACAGGCCGGACCGGGCTGGCGACGCGCACCACTGGCTTGGTGCGAGGGACAGGAGCAGGCCGGGCAGGGCTGGCGACGTGCACCACTGGGGCAGGAACAAGCCGGGCCGGGCTGGCGACGCGCACCACTGGCTTGGGGCGAGGGTCAGTAACAGGCCGGACCGGGCTGGCGACGCGCACCACTAGCTTGGTGCGAGGGGCAGGAACAGGCCGGGCCGGGCTGGCGACGCGCACCACTGGCTTGGTGCGAGGGGCAGGAACAGGCCGGGCTGGCGACGCGCACCACTGGCTTGGTGCGAGGGACAGGAACAGGCAGGAATGGGCTGGCGACGCGCACCACTGGCTTGGTGCGAGGGACAGAAACAGGCCGGACCGGGCTGGCGACGCGCACCACTAACTTGGTGCGAGTGCAAGGAACAGGCCGGGCCGGGCTGGCGATGCACACCACTGGCTTGGTGCGAGGGGCAGGAACAGGCCGGGCCGGGCTGGCGACGCGCACCACTGGCTTGGTGCGAGGGACAGGAACAGACCGGGCTGGCGACGCGCACCACTGGCTTAGTGCGGGGAGCAGGAACGGGCCGGACCGCACTGGCGACACGCACCACTTGCTTGGTGCCTAACCAGCTCCTCTCGCCGTGCCTCTACACTTTCCTTCTCCCTTTTAGCCTCCTGTAGCCTCGTCATCCACCCCGTGTGCCCCCCCAAAAATGTTCTTGGGGTTGCCTCTCGGGTCTCCGTCGTCGGCACGGTTGGCGCCGTTTCACCTCTCCTGCCTGGGCATCTACCTTCGCCTATGGCCCTTTCCCCGCAAATATCATTGGCCCACCTGTGACATGGCAATTCGGTCTTCCTGGGCATGCTGCTTGGTCCTTGTTTGGTGGGATCTTCTGTCACGTTTGTTCATCGACGGGTTAGACCAAGGCGCAGCGTGATATGCATACATGTTTATTAGACTCATAAACACAACGACAAAACAAGAAACGAAACGTGAAGTCCAAGGTACACCAACAACATACCTAACACGGAACAAGATCCCACAACCCACTAGTGCCAATAGGCTGCCTAAGTATTGTCCCCAATCAGAGACAACGAGCGACAGCTGCCTCTGATTGGGAACCACACCGGCCAAAATAGATCTAGACATACTAGAACTACAACATAGAAATACACAACATAGAATCTACACACCCTGACTCAACATATACGAGTCCCCTGAGTCAGGGCGTGACAAATATTTACGACTAACTTATTTCTTGCCACCCATTCTGAAACTGACTGGAGCTCTTTGTTATGTGTTGCAGTGATTTCACTCACTGTAGTAGCTGACATGTATAGTGTTGAGTCACCAACATACATAGACATACAGGCTTTACTTAGAGCCAGTGGCAGGTCATTGGTAAAGATTGAAAGTAAGGTGCCTAAACAGCTGCCCTGGGGAATGCCTGATTCTATCTGGATTATATTGGAGAGGCTACCATTTAAGAAAACCCTCTGTGTTCTGTTAAACAGGTAACTCTCAATCCACAGTATAGCAAGGTGTGTGAAGCCATAACACACACGTTTTTCAAGCAGTATAGATCGATAATGTCAAAATACGCACTGAAGTCTAACAAAACAGCTCCCACAATATTTGTATTATAAATTTTGCTCACCCAATCATCAGTTATTTGTGTAAGTGCCATGCATGTCGAATGCCATTCCCTATAAGCGTGCTGAAAGTCTGTTGTTAATTTATTTAATGTGAAATTGCATTGGGTCTGGTCAAACACAATTTCTTCCAAAAGTTTACTAAGGGTTGGTAACAGGCTGATTGGTTGGCTATTTGAGTCAGTAAAGGTGCTTTACTGTTCTTGGATAGTGGAATGACTTTTGCTTCCCTCCAGGCCTGAGGGCACACACTTTTTTGTAAGCTTAGATTGAAGAGATTGCAAATAGGATTGGTAATATCATCCGCTATCATCCTCCGTAATTTTCCATCCAAGTTGTCAGACCCAGGTGACTTGTCATTGTTGACAAAAAAAATTTGGTCAGTTACAGTGCCTTGCATTACAACCTGTAATTTAAATGGATTTTTATTTGAATTTCATGTAATGGACATACACAAAATAGTCCAAATTGGTGAAGTGAAATGGAAAAAAATAATAATGGAAAAGTGGTTGGGTGCATATGTATTCATCCACTTTGCTATGAAGCCCCTAAATAAGATCTGGTGCAACCAATTACCTTCAGAGGTCACATAATACGTTAAATAAAGTCCACCTGTGTGCTATCTAAGTGTCAAATGATCTGACACATGATCTCAGTATATATACACCTGTTCTGAAAGAACCCAGAGTCTGCAACACCACTAAGCAAGGGGCACAACCAAGCAAGTGGCACCATGAAGACCAAGGAGCTCTCCAAACAGGTCAGGGACAAAGTTGTTGAGAAGGACAGATCAGGGTTGGGTTATAAAAAAATATCTGAAACTTTGAACATCCCACGGAGCACCATTGAATCCATTATTTAAAAATTGAAAGAATATGGCACCACAACAAACCTGCCAAGAGAGGGCCGCCCACCAAAACTCACGGACCAGGCAAGGAGGGCGTTAAATCAGAGAGGCAACAAAGAGACCAAAGAAACCTGAAGGAGCTCCAAAGCTCCACAGGGGAGATTGTAGTATCTATCCATAGGACCACTTTAAGCCGTATACTCCACAGAGCTGGGCTTTACGGAAGAGTGGCCAGAAAAAAGCCATTGCTTAAATAAAAAAATAAGCAAACACGTTTGGTGTTCGCCAAAAGGCATGTGGGAGACTCCCTAAACATATGAAAGAAGGTAGTCTGGTCAGATGAAACTAAAATTGAGCTTTTTGGCCATCAAGGAAAACACTATGTCTGGCGCAAACCCAACACCTCATCACCCCGAGAACACCATCCCCACAGTGAAGCATGATGGTGGCAGCATCATGCTGTGGGGATGTTTTTCATCAGCAGGGACTGGGAAACTGGTCAGAATTGAAGGAATGATGGATGGCGCTAAATACAGGGAAATTCTTGAGGGAAACCGGTTTCAGTCTTCCAGAGATTTGAGTCTGGGACGGAGGTACACCTTTCAGCAGGGAAATGACCCAATGCATGCTGCTAAAGCAACACTTGAGTGGTTTAAGGGGAAACATTTAAATGTTTTGGAATGGCCTAGTTAAAGGCCAGACCTCAATCCAATTGAGAATCTGTGGTATGACTTAAAGATTGCTGTACACCAGCGGAACTCATCCAACTTGAAGGAGCTGGAGCAGTTTTGCCTTGAAGAATGGGCAAAAATCCCAGTGGCTAGATGTGCCAAGCTTATAGAGACATACCCCAAGAGACTTGCAGCTGTAATTGCTGGCAAACCGTGGCTCTACAAAGTATTGACTTCGTGGGGGTGAATAGTTATGCACGCTCAAGTTCTGTTTTTTTGACTTATTTCTTGTTTGTTTCACAATAAAACATATTTTTGCATCTTCAAAGTGGTAGGCATGTTGTGTAAATCAAATGAGACAAACCCCCCAAAAATCTAATTTAATTCCAGGTTGTAAGGCAACAAAATAGGAAAAATTCCAACATTGATGAATACTTTCGCAAGCCACTGTATACTTGGATGTGTAAGTTCAGTGTTTGTTGCTGGCATGTCATGCCTAAGTTAGCTAATCTTGCCTCTGAAATAAAATCAAGTAGTTGGCAATATCTGTGGGTTTTGTGATGAATGAGCTATCTGATTCAACGAATGATGGAGCTGAGTTTGCCTTTTAAAAATGTCCTTTAAGCTGCGAAAAAAGCTTTTACTATTACTCTTTATATAATGTATATTTATTTAATAGTATAGTTTCTTATTTTTGTTCTGTTTAGTCACATAATTTCTCAATTTACAGTATTTTAGCCAATCGGTTATGCAGCCAGACTTATTTGCCAGTCCTTTTCCCTCTCAACCATAACATTTTTCAATTCCTCATCAATCCACAGGGATTTAATAGTTTTAACAGTAATTTTCTTAACCCTTTGACACGTACCAACAAATGGGTGTGATCATTCTACAGTGGTCCCTGCAGCGTACTCTCAAACCGGTGTGATTAGAACGCTTATTTAGAACGTACAGTTTCGATTGACGCAACAGTCAGCGTTTGAGCTGGCCACACAGTTTTTCCACAGAAACATTTTGCACAAACACAGTCCTTACAAAGTTATGTACTGAATTTGACCAGTTTATTTTAGGATGCAATGTTCAGACATTCACAGAAGTAGCGACAGCATAACACAATCATCCAAACCGGAAAATGTAGGCTACATTAGTCCTAGCACTAACTGAGGAAAGATTGACGTAACACAAGTGAACTCTTGGCTGACAGAAACCACAATATGAATTAGCTAATAGCAATTACTATTTAAAATTAATCACATCACATTTCCCTCATTAAAATGCAAATCAATTTATAACATTTTTGACATGCGTTTTTCTGGATTTTGTTGTTGTTATTCTGTCTCTCACTGTTCAAATAAACCTACCATTAAAATTATAGACTGATCATGTCTTTGTCAGTGGGCAAATGTACAAAATCAGCAGGGGATCAAATACTTTTTTCCCTCACTGTAGGTGACCCAGAAAATATATCTCTCTGTTGACATCACATGCATTTCACACACATGATCCAGATACTGACTGTTAGCACTTGGTGGTCTGTTGCAACTTCCTACAATAATTGGCTTTAGGTAAGGCAGATGAACCTGTAGCCATATTATTTCAACAGTATTTGACGTGAGATCCTCTCTAAGCTTTACTTGAATGTGGCTCTGAATATAGCAACACCCATCCCCGTTGGCATTTCTGTTTTTCTGTAGATGTTATATCCATGCATTGTTACCACTATATCATCAAAGGTATTATCCAAGTAAGTTTCAGAAATATGTCAGTATGTGAATGTCATTTGTTACTAGCAAGTTATCGATTTCATGAACCTTCTTTGTTAGGCTCCATGTGTTAATGTGGGCTATTTTTAGCACTTTTCTGGGATGCTTGATTGTTTTGATTGTTTTACTGAGCGGTTTATCAGAACTAGACATGACAGTGATATTTATGTTGGAGCTGATGTTGGAGCAGGGTGAGCTGCACACAGCGAACTTCCTACTAGCGCACACCGCCTCAGTGCTAACAGTATAACTCTGGTCATAGACACATGATAACTGCATACAATTGCTATAGGATCTAAAGAGGCAATCAGGTAACTTAGGACATAAATTAGGTTACTTAGGGTATGACTTCCAATGCTGGGAGGCAGGTGAGATGGTAGGGGAGAGGTGACTTCACTAGGGAGGGGTCTTTGCAGGGCAGCCCTGGCCAGTCAGTCAGAGAGTGGCAACATGGTGGCGAGGCAGTGGCACGACGACCAGGCTGAGGAGTAGAAAAGGAAAAGCTCTTAGAGTGGGACCTATCCAGGATACACTGCAATGTCTCAATTTGCTTACTCTGGGCATCCAGTACAGACATATATTCATCAATAAGCTGACAGTTTCCACATTGAAAATTTGTCCGGCCAATATTATCCCGGAACTGTGCAAAATAGGTGCAGCTCCTACATGTGATGAAACGTTCACCGTAGTCTCTGAAGGTGGTTGCTGCCAGTCTGGAAAAAGTCAGTTTCCCCGTATCAGCTAAAAGTCACACAGTTTGTAGGATCGCCACAGTTATAGGCAGCAAGCCAGAACCTAAAAACAGACTAGAAACCGGCCAGCACTATGACCCACAATAAACACAACCAAGGCACAAATCTCAACAGCATAATAGTAGCAAGGAGAGAGCGGTGACTAGGGCTGTTGCGGTGACCGAATTACCACCAAACCGGCGGTCACGAGTCATGAAGGCAGTCAAATTCCACGTGACTGTTTAGTCACGGTAATTAGGCTTCTCCAAGCTCTGATGCTGCTGCTGGTCATTAGTAGCCAACCAAACTTGCTAACTGCCCGGTACGCAGCACTCTATTGTCCCTCTAATCATTCTGACATCAATGCAAATGTGATGAAAAATCTAATCAAACACTTCATGAGAGCCCATGAGCTCATGTTGCGCAACATTTCTATAGGCTATGCAATGGCGCGAGAAAACAGAGTGATGGCCTCTACTAAGAGGAGGATCCTATCAGCTTTTTATAGGCTAGGCCTACTATATTTATTTTTCGACTTTCGATACAGGTGCATGATAATGGTCCATTCTAAATCAAAACAAATTTCATATATATTATTTAGTATACAGTGATCCCTCGCCACTTCGCGGTTCACTTATCGCGGATTCGCTATTTCGCGGATTTTCATAATGCATTTTTTTTTTTTTGGTGCATTGTGCTCTGCATTCTGATTCGCTAAAAACTCACTCCCGCTTCTTGTATCAAAACATGCTTCGAATTGTGCTATCATTTTGTCGTCTCGTGCAGTTATGTGTACGTACATAAAACAGCTTGGCAAATTTACATTAAGTTGGCCAAATTATCTTGTAATTTCGAACATCTCCTAATGAAATGGGACCCTTTGATGAGCCGTTCGTTACAGTTCTCCAACGTAATCGATGGTGGCATGTCGGTGTACAAGGATCTTTTTGCAAAGAAGAAAAAAAGAGCGACAACAGCTGCCTATCACTATGTTCTTCTCCCGAACAAACACACCTGCACCGCGGGCTTCAGAAGAAGAGAACACTGCAGAGCGCAGTCAGGATGCAGCGGCCCAGTCTGAAGAGCAGTGAAACGGCCTACACGTGAGTCACTGTATTTGTATACATGTAATAGTTGCTAATTGTAAAAAAAAAAAAAGTTTTCTATTTCGCGGATTTCACTTATCGCGGGTCATTTTCGGAACGTAACCCCCGCGATAAACGAGGGATTACTGTATGTGAAAACAAGATTAAATCAAGAATAGTCTGATGGGTGACAATATTAGCCTATCACTTGTGAATGATATATATCACTTGTGAATGAAGCCCAGCATAAGAAACAATGCCTTTTTTGTGACTTTTTTGAATAATAGTCGCACACCTCATGTAGCCTAGCCCATAGGCCTATATGTTTTGATAAGGTTTGTATCACAACTAAAGTGGCGAAATAACTTCTTGAAATTAAGCACATTAATCCACTTTACAACGAGTGTAGAGCCTAACTGGCATACAGTGCATTGGGAAAGTATTCACACCCCTTGGCTTTTTCCACATTTTGTTACGTTACAGCCTTATTCTAAAATAGATTAAAGTATTTTTTTTCTCATCAATCTACACACAATACCCTATAATGAAAAAGTGAAAACAGGTTTTTAGAAATGTGTGTAAATGTATAAAAATAAAAAACAGAAATACTTCATTTACATAAGTATTCAGACCCATTGCTATGAGACTCAAAATTAAGCTCAGGTGCATCCTGTTTCCATCGATCATCCTTGAGATGTTTCTACAACTTGATTGGAGTCCACCTGTGGAAAATTCAATTGATTGGACATGATTTGGAAAGGCACACACCTGTCTATATAAGGTCCCACAGTTGACAGTGCATGTCAAAGCAAAAACCAAGCCATGAGGTCGAAGGAAATGTCCGTAGACCTCCGAGACAGGATTGTGTCGAGGGACCAAAATATTTCTGCAGCATTGAAGGTCCCCAAGAACACAGTGGCCTCCATCATTCTTAAATGGAAGAAGTTTGGAACAACCAAGACTCTTCCTAGAGCTGGCCGGCCGGCCAAAATGAGCAATCGGGGGAGAAGGGCCTTGGTCAGGGAGGTGACCAAGAACCCGATGGTCACTCTGACAGAGCTTGAGAGTTACTTTGTGGAGATGGGAGAACCTTCCAGAAGGACAACCATCTCTGCAGCACTCCACCAATCAGGCATTTATGGTAGAGTGGCCAGATGGAAGCCACTCCTCAGTAAAAGGCACACGACAGCCTGCTTGGAGTTTGTCAAAAGGCACCTAAACGACTCTCAGACCATGAGAAACAAGATTATCTGGTCTGATGAATGCAGTGAAGATGCAGGAAAATAATATAAGAAAAACAATTTACGATTTCTCAAAAGCTCAATGGTGAACATTTCACTTTTAAAACCCTCTACAGTCTAAGCCCTGTCTATGCCGGGGT